>NC_143014.1:261716582-262316582 GCF_055824585.1 Amblyomma mixtum | reverse complement strand
ACAACTGACGAGGCTGGCTGCTAGAATTTTGATGGATCCTAAATTCTAGAGGCCAGTGTACTGTGCGTAGTGAGTGCACGTTAAAGAACCGCAGGTGGTCGATTTTTCTAGAGCCCTTCTCAACAGCGTCCCTCATAGCCCGAGTCGGTCTGGGACGTTGAACCCTCAGAAACCATAAGCCATTTCTTTGATCCCACTGTTTATTCCTTCCTCTATGGCGTGGTTCGGGTGTCCATGTAGATATATGAGACACTTACGGCGTATTCCCTGTCCTCAAAAACCAATTTTCAATTTCACGATGGGACGCCATCGCCCGTTCGGCGCGGCGCCTTGCCCGTGGGGCCATGGCTCAGCGCGAATCCACGCTGATATCGCGATGCGGCTGGCGTAGTATGCCTCTCGCAACAATAGATGTTTTGCGAAGCTCTTGTTGGGCGTGCGCACCTCACCACTTACGGTCAGTCCCGTACGCCCCAATTCAAGAAGATACTTCGTGACCCTACCCCCAAAATATGACGCCTGTGTGATTACTTGCGATAATGCATATCTCAACCATTTGACACGCTGTGAACATAATTGATTACAAAGCGAACTCGCAACTTTTTCTGGGAGTGGTCTGCACGTCGCAGTGCATATTTCCCGAAACAGCACGGGGTAGCACGTCGTCCGACGTTTTCTGGATGCATAATTTTCCATCATTCTTTTCGCAATTTCAAGCATAATATGCGCCTTCAAAATAAAAATGACCTACACAAAATTTCGTGTTTACATCTTAATTCACACCATTTCGATGTTTTTATTTTCATCATTTGTAACAATTTTCTCATCCCTGCAAAACATGAAGCGCTAGTATCTGGGAACTAACAAGATGCCTTAATATAATACTTAAGCAGAAAAAATGTTTCTGACAGTTGGAAACAAAAAAACGACTTTGTTGCTCATGGCACCATTCCACGCTTGTCACCCCACCAATCCGGTCTGTGCGGATGCCGATTTAGCAGCCGTTCACTTTCGTCGTAAAAATCATGCTCTTATAATTGTCGACCAATAAAGCAACATTAGCCCATAGCAACTGAAAATTCAACCACTCAGCTTTACTGTACAGACGGGCCTCACCGCGATAATAACTCGTAACCGAGCGAGGCTAGGCAATTGGTCACCTTACCTGTACAGACAGGCCTCAGTATGCGCTTCCCTCTGCTTAGGTCGGCGTAAACTTTACAACCGGACTGGGTCTGGCAGCGACGGCTCGTCTTTTCGTATAGGCCCTTCTGAAGCACCATGCTTCTTGCAGCTGGGTAGACATCAATGTTTTTGCCAAGGTATGTGTATAACGTAGCACGGGACGGCAGAAAATTAGGTGGACGGAGGAGATTAAGAAATTTGCGGGAGTATGGTGGCCGCGGCTGGCGAAGGACAGGGTTAATTGGAGAGACAGCGGAGAGGCCTTTGCCCTGCAGTGGGCGTAGTCAGGCTGATGATGATGACGATGATGATGTGTATAGGACGGTAAATCGGTGGGTGGAATGAGGCACATTAGCTCATCAAGGCCTAACTCCCGTTCCAGGCGGAGTGTATCAGCTGCCTTGCAGCGCCGTTGCTTGACTCTTACTTCGAAATTGGGGGTCCAATGGAGGGTTGTCTTTACTGATTGATAGGCTAAATGTATTCTCTGCGGATTTCATGTTGCCGTGTGATGGTAGTCCTTTGCTGTAAGCAACATCGTTTCCTTCATTGCCAGCATGTGCACGAAATATGCTGGAGCGCTGAAACCTGGCGAGCAGACCTCCGACCGTAATCCGGTACATTGCACGGCTCCCGCTGCCTCCCCTGCACGCTGCATAAGCGCAGTATGATGGGGTGAAGGGATGACGTCCGTGTTTAGTGCTTTTGGGAGAAAGTTGCAATATCAGTGAAAATAGATTACCGTATTGATACTCGAAAGTTATTCGTTAAGACGCCCAGGATCAGGTAATTCTGCATACGAAACTTGCATGTCCAAACGTGAGTGCGCAAAGCTGTGTGTTTGCTTGGAGGCCAAACTTTGAAGTACCTGTATGTGACGTGCATCGATTTGCGCGTAAGACATGGCGTGCGTATGCTACGCGCCAAAGCTACATGCGAGACCAGTGCCAACCAACGTACGCATGGAGATTATAATTACCTAAATGACCCCATAATATGTATTTTATTATGACAGCATTATCCTGCATTTCCTAATCCTCTCTTTCCTTTTTTTCCATTTTCGCTCTGTGGAGTAGCCGGCCAGGGTCACGTCATCTCTCTCTTCGTTTCCTCTGACAGAGATTTACTTTGAGTGTGCCTCGTGTCGATGTAGCTTGAACAAGAAAGGCTTCGATTTAACGCATCAACCAATTCTGTATTGCTGAAAATTTCTCAAAGGTCGAATTATCCGAATTTCTTCCTCGATTCCCATCCCGGGCGAAGCCAGGAGCCAGGAGAAGCCGGCGACTGCACCTGGCCCACACTGCGCAGAAATAGTGAGATTGGAGACATGATGCTGTTTCTCGGAGTAGGGCCGGTTTAGTACGAGTGCAATGCATGACAATAAACTCAAAAGCACAGTAAAAAATGATTTCGCCAAGTGAGTCATTCCTGCAGATGCTGATAGAACCACTACAGTTATGCATATTGCTGCCTCTTTCACAATACATGCAGCAGCCGCATGCAATGTTGTCTTGAAACCCGAAGCAATAAACAAGGATTACTTAAGCGTAATTTCATCCAAATTAACTTCAATAGCGATTTTCTGCACGATTCCAAATAACTAGCGACTAGTTTCGGATTGCAGTCAGGAGTGCCGATGCCTTCGGCTCCTTACATCTATATTAAGCGCTGTCTTGTGCTCCTTGCAACGTTGCCTTTGGAATGTCACAGACTATGAAGTGCAAGCTTTGTCGTCCATTCAGTGCAATTGGAGCAGTTAGTCTGCCTAGGGCTGGTTAGGCTAGTTACCGTATTTACTCCCACATTCGACGATGCATCGTATAAATTGAGCCCTCAAATTCGAAAGCTAGAGAAAGAAAAACAGCTGGAATGTCATGTACGCCGAATAACACAGGCTGCAAGCCACCAGCTTTAAATTACCGCGGCTGGCACAACGCATAGCATCTCTCAGCTGAGTTGGCGTCGAGCGGTAGTTCCGACTGAACTTTGACACTTCGTCCTCAGCAACGCGCGATAGAACATGCGACGCGTAAACACCTTTATTTAGTTCCATTAAATTAAGAGAGACACGCGGAACGCCAAAACCGTCACCATCGTAGTCCGCAATCGGCAGTAATCCTGCGTGGCTGCACAAAAGGCATGGCGTTGTTATTGCATGCTAAAAGGCGTACACGCTGCTTTCCCGAACATCTTGCTGAATTTTCGGCAACCTTTGACGCCTCCGCACGAAACACAGTTGCTTGCTTAAGCGCTGCCAAGCCACGGTGACTGAGGAATGTCTGGGAAGTTTTCATTTTTCGAAAAGGCCCGATCGCTGCATTCACAGCGTGGCGATGGTCCGTTTTCATCACCGTAACGACTATCTAAAAATCTTTCTCTCGGGAAAGAAGAGACGCATGGCACCGTTGCGCAAAAATGCTGGCCGCATTAGAACTTTCTGATGAATGCTCGGATTGGTGCGGAAGGCAAAGATTTTCGCAGCAGCACCCATCGTTTTGGCTCTCTCCCCTTCTTATCAGAATTTACATTCGAGCTTACGATTTTGGCTGGCCGTATTACGAATATTCGTCGAGGTGCAAGATTTGAGATCACAATTTAAAAAAAAAAACAAGCTGACCTGTACGCGAGAAAATACGGTAGGCAACAGGATAGTCTTAATATAATGTGCACAAAACAAGGCTTCTAAAATGGAGACCGAGTTATACCCTAAAAATCGTTCCCTAAGCTAACTCGCTTTTAAGTGGTAAAAGTTATTACAGCCAATACTCCGAAGACAAAACATTCACTTTAGTGTCCCCTTTGGTAGTTATACCAAGGGCCTTTCTTCAGGTGTAAGCACAGAAGGACTACAAAATTTTAATTGCAGGGCAACTTGTGAGGCGATATTACCGGAGGAATATCGAGGCATGAACAGTCACCCAAGTCCTTATTCTTCACTGCTACAGAAACGCGTCTGGACAGATAAAAGCACAACATGCGTCTTCTGGAAGGGCGCTTGTTCTCGCTGCTCGAGGCGTAACCCGTGTATTAAACTTGACAACCTTTCGGTTATTCAGCAATGAATTTCTAAAGCATGCCCGATTACACGTAAGTCAAGCGCTGCGCCGGAACTGATTACCTCATAGTGGTTCGATGAAAATACAAGTTACAATAATTTGCTGAAAACATCCCTGGAATGTCTCTAACTACAGGCATACGTAATGTAGGTGGAGTCTAAAATAGATGGAAGCCTGCTGCTTCTCCACTGCAGTGTCGCAAGATGTCACGGACTACGCGCGCAGTTTTCTTCTCGCGTGATCTCTTTAAAGGATCTTATGGAAGTGTAAGGACGAGAAGGATCTCCCTTCGCAGCATGAGCCGCAACCTATTAATACAAACGAAATCTCGCAAGATACAGCTATGTACGCCCAGCGGTGAATGGCATAAAGAACAAACGGAGTTTCGCACGACGACCACAAAACAAAAGGGACATTTTGTTTTATAACAATGCAAGGGGAGGGTGCAAGCAAAATATAGGGGATAGTTCGCTAGTGCAAAAAAAGTAACCTTCTGCACATTAGCTGGCTGTACCCATTAAAACGTGAGTTCTCAAAAGGCCCGTTTTGGTTCTAGTTCACGTTTATACGAAACTGCATTCAAGATATCCAGGGAAAATACGGCTTGCAAAATTATCCCAAACAGCGCTCTCTGCGCCTGCTGTCAAATCCTCGGCACTGTACAGGCAGACAGTACGAAATCACATCCTGGTACATTTCGGCCTCGGAACTTGGTATGCGTCGACGAAAATGGGCCCATGGGCCCTGTAGCTGCTTTCAAACTGGCGGTATATTTATCCATATTGGCGCCCTTAAGAAGGTCACATCAATGGAATATATATTCGCCGCACCACCTGAAGGCGAGAGGCTGCATTACTGCTCCCTTTCGTAGCTCTAGAGAACACGTGAGGAGCTGTTTGCAGGCATCACTTAGATGTGCACGCTATAGGCTTCCGCGTGTTCAATGGTACTCACGCTATTGCAGCAGTAACAGCCGGGATAAGCTTCGTCCTAAGACTAGAGTGGACGAAGCTGCCATGGAGACCAATCCGTCGCCAGCACCGCGGACCTGGTCGGAAACGGCGACGGCGTTATCAGAACGGCCACCACAGTCCACACGGTGATGAGGGGTCCGTAAAACCGGGCTTCTACGTCGAAATGCGACGGGACAGGCCTTGGTCGTCAGCTGCAACAGAAAAGTTGTGACTCGGCATGGCAGCCTCTGTAACGAATACATTAACGAGGCTACCTTAACAGAAGCGAGAGGCACCCGCGTTCCATATAACTATTCCGTAGTGTTTAGAAAACCAGCCCTTGTCGGTGGAGTTTTCTAATAAATTGTAAAAGAGGTACTTCTCAATGAGGTAGCCTTCTTGAGAAATAAAAGTCAATTAATGGCTCAAGTAATTCCTCTCGTTGGCAGTTCACTTCATTTAATCAAATTTTACCTTCAAGGAAGATCCTGCACCTTAAGCTTAGAGATGGCTGGGTTGTTAGCTTGCTGCTCTTGTTCAGAAATAAGGTGCGTTCCGAGGTTCAGACAGATAACGACCTCGACCACGACATCTCTTCCTTGTAAGGACCTGTAAGGTACGTACTGATATCAAATGTTGACGATAATATTTCATTCTTCTGATATGCAGAAAGATCTTTCCTTTGTAGTGCTTCCATCCCTCGCATGGGGCGGTTAAGAATGGCATAGAAAAGCCATAGCGAACACTTTTCAACGACACCAAAAACGTTAATTGCAAAAAATTCAAGCCCGCCGAAGGGAGATCTGCGTATAAATTGAATATTAAGATAAATCTTACAAAATATGGAAACATTCTGTTCATAAACTCTTTACTGTTCCCCGTTCTAAAATGGCTTTGTTCAGAACCATTTAGAAAATGAATCACCAAGAATTTCGGTGGCAGGTAGGCGAACGGCGTTGCCGTGATGGGTGCAGATCCGTGCGGATGTTCCTCGCAGCATTCGCAGTCCTTGTCCTGGACCGGAGCGGGGCCATCCATCGCCAACGCCGAGTACCCAGCGTGGGCAGTCGTTGAACCGGACAGAAGAAAGGCGTTGGGTGCGCTCGGAGATCGGCGACCATCCAGAAGACGGCGGGCTCGTCCTGGTGTGACCGCCCCTACCGTTGCAGAAGCTGGCTCCTCGTTCAGCAACGGCCAGGCATCCATGGTGCATTGAGGAACCGCTTTAGCGGCTCCGAGACTGCGAGCCCTGAGATGATCGAACATCATTAGGCAGACGATTACAACGTGGCCACGTCCGTAGAGAAAGACCCTCTGGCCTGAAGACCATCTGCAATATGAGATGATGATGATGATGAAAACCGCGAGGAAATCTTCTTTGCCTTCGGCTCCGTGTTCTGTATTGCACGTGTGCAAGAAACGATGATGGCAGTTGGTAGCACGCGCAGGTGCACGCTACATGCTTTAAAAGCGTGGCACCTAGGGCAGTAGAAAGCGAAAGGGAAAGAAGAAGACAGCTGATGTCAGACAAATTCGGAAAAGAAAAATCCCCCTGTCGGAATGAGTAATTACTCCCTTATTACAAATCTACTCCACCTTGGGGGATTCCCCTAAAAATTTGGAAAAATTTGTGAATTAAAAAAAAATGGATGACTAACACGATGCAGCCACACCAGTTGATTAAGCCCCGCTGTAGCGAATAAAGACTACCTGCGGTAATGAATCGGTTGCCCCTTTTCAGCTTGCCGCGTTTTTTCTCGCATAGCGCCCGTATTTGCGTCGTATCTTCCCAAAAGACCACGACAAGGAACCGATGTGGGCAGCTTGTGGGCACGCCTGCTTACCAGCCCTGTCACGGTAGATGCGAGATCGTAGCGGTTTTGTGTGTGCAGCCTCAATTAGCGTCACCAGGATTTTCCAACACAGAGCACAAAAAAATGTTCCACCTGCCCTGAAGTACCCTACGAGGGAACCATGTGGGCGGCAGTTGGGCACGCTCGTTTCCAAGCCCCGCCACGGCCTACGTGGGACCTACAGCGTTTTCTTGTGGGTAGCACCATTTGGGTTAGCAGAGGTTTTTGGAGCATAGAGCCCATATTGTTCTAACATCTACCTTTAAGTACCCGACAAGGGACCGATCTGGTCTAGATGTAAGAATGTGACATGAGGCAGCCGTAGCAACATCGATATGAGACCCATGTAGAATCAACCGGAGGAAGCCCAATTTAGCCTGGCCCACTCCCCACAGAGCGCCGACGTAGGTGCTCCAGCGGTTGCTCCAGCCCTACTTTCCGATGAGGCATCCACTAGGGCCCCCCATTGTGGGCGTTGGGATTATGAGTCCGTTCCACATGCTTCGTGGCAGGTCGAGTTTGTGGGGTTTAACATCCCAAAGCGACTCAGGCTATCGAGGACGCGCAGTGGAGGGCTCCAGCCAGTTTAGAACACCGTCGGTTTTTACGTGCACTGATATCGCAATGTACATGGTCCTCGAGCATTTCCCCTCCATCGTAATGCGACCGCCGCGGTCGGGATCGAACCCGCGTTGTTTGGGAAAGCGCCTTGCACCATAACTACTGTGTATCGCGATTGCCTAGATAGGATTTCCTGCTTGCAGGACTTCCCATGAGTGTATCATACTGCGAGATCCTGACTATTTCAGTAAACTGGAGTGGTGTGGAGCCTATATCTGAGAGCTTTTCATGGGCAGTGTGGACGGGACACCCAGCGCCTGCTGTATGCTTTTGCATATGATGCCCTCACTCTTCTGCTTCTCGAAGGCCTTAAGATTGAGCAAGGGATAAACATAAGCTATTCTACTTATAATAAAGGCCCAGATACGCATAGCTAGGATTGCTTGTCTTATCCAGAACCATATTTTGCAAATCCTTTGGATGAGCTTCATGATCTGCTTTGTGCAGCCCTCTAATTTCCTTAGTGTTTCGCCATTACAGTGCTAGTCTGTATCAAGAATCCAAAACTCTGATATTGTCTAATTTTGGAATGGGGATCCCTCCGACTGTGAGTGGTATCTGTGGCTCCTCCTTACTTTCCCTGCCTTCGGTCTGGTATATCATATAACAGTAAATATTAACAAATATGTTGCGTGTAGCTTCTAAACATATGTAGAGGGAAATGCACTTGAAAATAAACAAGCATGCTTAATAGTGCCCGCTTCATCTGCGTTCTAAGAAGCTCACTCCTGAATGAAATTTGGGACGCATCCCGATGGGGGGATTTTTTTTTTCCGAATTCGTCTGACATCAGCTGTCTTCTTCTTTTCCTTTCGCTTTCTACCGCCCCAGGTGCCACGCTTTTAATGCATGTAGCGTGCACCTGCGCGTGCTACCTACTGCCATCATCGTTTCTTGCACACGTGCCATACAGAACACGGAGCCGAAAGCAAAGAAGATTTCCTCGCGGTTTTCATCATCATCATCATCTCATATTCCAGCTGGTCTTCAGGCCAGAGGGTCTTTCTCTACGGACGTGGCCACGTTGTAATCGTCTGCCTAATGATGTTCGATCATCTCAGGGCTCGCAGTCTCGGAGCCGCTAAAGCAGTTCCTCAATGCACCATGGATGCCTGGCCGTTGCTGAACGAGGAGCCAGCTTCTGCAACGGTAGGGGCGGCCACACCAGGACGAGTTCGCCGTCTTCTGGATGGTGGCCGGTCTCCGAGCGCACCCAACGCCTTTCTTCTGTCCGGTTCAACCACTGCCCACGCTGGGTACTCGGCGTTGGCGATTGGTGGCCCCGCTCCGCTCCAGGACAAGGACTTCGAATGCTGTGAGAAACATCCGCACGGATCTGCGCCCATCACGGCCATGCCTTTCGCCTACCTGCCACCAAAAGTCATGGTGATTCATTTTCTCAATTATTCTTGACAAAGCCGTTTTAGAACGGGAAACAGGAAAGAGTTTATGCACGCAGTTCTTTCATATTTTGTAAGATTTATCTTAATATTCAATATGTCCGCAGATCTCCCTTCGGCGTGCTTGATTTTTTTTGCAATTAACGTATTTGGTGTCGTTGAAAAGTGTTCCCTATTGCTTTTCTATGCTATTCTTAACCGCCCCGTGCGAGCGATGGAAGCACTACAAAGGAAAGATTTTTCTGCATATCAGAAGAATGGAATATTATCGTCAACATTTCATATCAGTACGTACCTTACATGTCCTTACAAAGAAGAGGTTCGTGGTCGAGGTCGTTATCTGTCCGAACCTCGGAACGCACCTTATTTCTGAAGAAGAGCAGCAAGCTAACAACCCAGCGATCTCTAAGCGTCAGGTGCAGGATCTTCGTTGAAGCTAAAATTTGATTCAATGAAGTAAGCTGCCAACGAGAGGAATTACTTGAGCCATTAATTGATATTTATTTCTCAAGAAGGCTACCTCATTGAGAAGTACCTATTTTACAATTTATTAGAAAACTCCACCGACAAGCGCTGGTTTTCTAAACACTACGGAATAGTTAAATGGAACACGGGTGCCTCTCGCTTTTGTTAAGATAGCCCCGTTAATGTAGTCGTTACAGAGCCTGCCATGCAAACAGTCACAATCTTTCTGTTGCAGCTAACGACCAAGGCTTGTCCCGTCGCATTTCGACGTAGAAGCTCGGTTTTACGGACCCCTCATCACCCTGTGGGCTGTGGTGGCCGTTCTGATAATGCCGTTGCCGTTTCCGACCAGGACCGCGGTACTGGCGACGCACTGGTCTCCATGACACCTTCGGCCTCTCTGGTCTTAGGACGGAGCTTATCTGGGCTGTTGCTGCTGCAATAGCGTGAGTACCATTCAACACGCGTAAGCCCACAGCGTCCGCATCTAACTGATGCCTGCACACATCCCCTGACGTGTTTGCTAGAACTACGAAAGTGAGCAGTAATGCAGCCTCTCGCCTTCAGCGGTGCGGCGAATGTATATTGAATTGATGTGGCCTTCTTAAGGGCGCCAATATGGATGTATACAGGGTGTCCCAGCTAACTTGGACCAAGGTTTATAAAAAAACTAAGCATTCGTCAGGATTAAAATCACGTAGATGTTGTTAAGGTTTATCTAAAGTTATAGTACCATTTTTTTGCTCCTTCTATTTGAATAATTAGTCGAGATAAATAAATTAACTTTTTAAATATGGCTTGAAACGTTCCGGCATCAATCGGAGAGTTGTGGGGCTCCACAAATATCGGGCAACCCAGGCACTTCCAACGGGATAGACTTAGCGTGGCCGTTTTTATTCGGGAAAAACGAAAGCCCGTGGAGTTTAAAAAATACCACGTGGCAGCCCGCTCCGTGCGCCCGGATGCGCCGCGATTACAGCGCTCTCATCCGTGCTTTGTAAGAAACATCACTCGCTTCGGGCTTTTCGTGCTTACAAGACAGGGCTTCGCGATGTGCTTGGTTCCAAGATAAGCGCCAGTGGGTACGGGCGGGAGTTGAAAGAAAGCGCGGCTCCCGTTTCTGCGGCAATAACTGTACACTCACGTTAGCAGAATGCATGCGGAGGAACGATGACAATCTCATGGGTTTGAATTTGGGAGCAAGATCCCAACAAGCAAAGACGCATATAACAAGCCTGATAACGTCGTGTGAATTGGGCTGAAAAACAGGAGCCGCGCTTTCTTTATATTGCCGCCCGTATCTACCGGCGTTTATCTTGGAACCAAGCACATCGCGAATCCCTGTCTTGGGAAGCACGAAAGGCCCGAAGCGTGTGATGTTTTCTTGCAAAGCATGGATGAGAGCGCTGTAATCGCGGCGCATCCGGGCGCACGGAGCGCGCTGTCACGTGGTATTTTTTAAACTCTGCGGGCTTTCGTTTTTCCCCAATAAAAACGTCCACGCTAAGTCTAGCTCGTTGGAAGTGCCTGGGTTGGACGATATTTGTGGAGCTCCACAACTTTCCTATTGACGCCTGAACGTTTGAAGCTATATTTAAAAAGTTAATTTATTTATCTCGACTAATTATTCAAATTGGAGGAGCGAAAAAACGGTACTGTAACTTTAGATAAACCTTAACAACATCCACGCGATTTGAGTTCTGAAGAACGCTTAGTTTTTTTATAAATCTTGGTCCAAGTTAGCTGGGACACCCTGGATACCACCACTTAGAAAGCAGCTAAAGGGCCCATGGGCGCATTTTCGTCGGGGCTTACCAAGTTCCGAGGCCGAAATGTACCAGGATGTGTTTTCGGACTGTCTGCTTGTATACTGCCGAGGATTTGACAACAGGAGTAGAAAGCGCTGCTTGGGATAATTCTGCAAGCCGTATTTTCCCCGGGACATCTTGAATGCAGTTTCGTATAAACATTGAACTGGAACCAAAACGAGACTTTTGAGAACTCACGTTCTAATGGGTACAGCCAGCTAATGTGCAGAAGATTACTTTTTTTTTTGCACTGGAGACCTACCCCCTATATTTTGCTTGGATCCTACCCTTGCATCGTTACAACACAAAATGCCCCTTTTCTTTTGTGGTCGCCGTACTAAACTCCGTTTGTTATTTATCCCATTCTCGGCTGGGTGTACATAGGTGTTTCTTGCGAGATTTAGCATGCGTTAATGGACTGCGACTCTTGCTCAGAAAGCAGTTCCTTCTCGTCCTTACACTTGAATACGAGATCACGCGAGAAGAAAACAGCGCACGTAGTCCGTGGCATTTGGCGACACTGCAGTGGAGAAGCAGGAGGCTTCCATCTATTTTAGACTCCACCTACATTACGTATGCCTGTAGTTAGAGACATTCCAGGGAAGTTTTCAGCAAATTATCGTAACCTGTATTTTCATCGAACCACAATGAGGTAATCAGTTCCAGTGCAGCGCTTGACTCACGTGTAATCGGGCATGCTTTAGAAATTCATTGCTGAATAACCGACATGTTGTCAAGTTTAATACACGGGTGACGCCTTGAGCAGTGAGAACAAGAGCCCTTCCAGGTGACGCATGTTGTGCTTTTATCTGACCAGACGCGTTTCTGTAGCAGTGAAGAATCAGGACTAGGGTGACTCTGCGTGCCTCGATATTCCTCCGGTGATACCGCCTCACAAGTTGCCCTGCAATGAAAATTTTGCAGTCCTTCTGTGCTTACACCTGAAGAAAGGCCCTTGGTATACCTACCAAATGGACACTACAGTGAACGTTTTGTCTTCGGAGTATTGACTGTAATAAATTCTACCACTTAACATCGAGTTAGCTTAGGGCATGCTTTAGAGATTTGGGGTATAATTTGAGGGTATAACTCAGTCTCCATTTTAAAAGCCTTGTTTCGTGCACACTATATTCACGCTATCATGTTGCCTACAGAATTTGCTCGCGTATACGTCAGATTGTTTTTAAAAAAATTGTGCTCTAAAATCTCGCACCTCGACGAATATTCGTAACTCGGCCAGCCAAAGGCGTAAGCTCGAATGTAAACGCTGATAAGGAGGGGAGAGAGCCAAAACGATGGGTGCTGCTTCGAAAATATTTGCCTTCCGCACCAATTCGAGCATTCATCAGAAAGGTCGATAACTGCCAGCATTTTTGCGCAACGGTGCCATGCTTCTCTTCTTTCCCGAAAGAGACATTTTTAGATAGTCGTTACGGTGATGAGAACGGACCATCGCCACGCTGTCAACGCAGCAATCGGGCGTTTCGAAAAATGAAAACTTCCCCAATTATTGCTCAGTCACCGTGGTTTGGCAGCGCTTAAGCAAGCAGTTGTCTTCCGCGCGGAGGCGTCGAAGGTTGCCGAAATTTCATCAAGATGCTCGGGAAAGCAGCGTGTACGCCTTTTAGCATACGATAGCAACGCCATGCATTTTGTGCAGCCATTCAGGATTATTGCCGATTGCGGACTACATTGCCGACGCTTTTGGTGTTCCGCGTTCCTCTTTTAATTTAATGGAACGAAATGAAGGTGTTTACGCGTCGCGTGTTCAATGGCGCGTTGCTGAGGACGAAGTGTGAAAGTTCAGTCGGAACTTCCGCACGATGCCAACACAGCTGAGAGATGCTATGCGTTGTGCCGGCCGCTGTAATTTAAAGCTGGTGGCTTGCAGCCTGCGTTAATTGGCGTACACGACATTCCAACTCTTTTTCATTCTCTAGCTTTCGAATTTGCGGGCTCAGTTTGCACGGTGCATCATCGAATGTGGGAGTAAATACGGTAACTAGCCCGACCAGCCGAAGGCAGACTAGCGGCTTCAATTGCACTGAATGGACGACAATGCTTGCACTTCACAGTCTGTGACGTCCCAAAGTCGACGTTGCAAGGAGCACAAGACAGCGCTTAATATAGATGTAAGGAGCCGAAAGAATCGGCACTCCAGATTGTAATCCCAAACTAGTCTCTACTTATTTGGAATCATGCAGGAAATCGCTATTGAAGTTCATTTGGATGAAATTACGCTTGAGTAATTTTCGTTTGTTGCTTCAGGTTTCAAGACAACATTACATGCGGCTGTTGCATCTCTTGTGAAAAAGGTAGCAATATGCTTAACTCTGGTGGTTCTATTGGCGTCTGCGGGAACGACTCATTTGGCGAAATCATTTCTTTACCGTGGTTTTGAGTTTATTGTATTGCATTGCACTCGTACTAAACCTACTCTACACCGAGAAACAGCATCATGTCTCTAATCTCACTATTTCTGCGCAGTGGGGGCTAGGTGCGGCCGCCGGCTTCCTCGGACTCCTGGCTGCGGCCTGGATGGGAATGGACGAAGAATTTCGGATAATTGGACCTTTGAGAAATTTTCAGTAATACAGAATTGGTTGATGCGTTAAATCGCAGCCTTTCTTGTTCAAACTACATCGACACAAGGTACACTCAAAGTAAATCTCTGTCAGAGGAAAAGCAGACAGAGTTGACGTGACCCTGCCCGGCTAATCAACACAGCAAAATTGAAAGGGAAGGAAGGACGGAGGATTAGCAAATGCCTGTGTTGTGTCCCCTTATTGCTTTTGTGTGTGTGCGCCCCCTCCTAACGACCACTCGCATTCCCCTCCTAACGACAGTTCGCATCCTCCTCCTAACGACCACTCAATCCTCCTCCTAACGACCACTCGCATCCCCTCCTAACGACCGCTTGCCCTCGTCGCACGCTGTCGCCGGATGCCCCCCCACGGTGCGCCCCCGCACCCTCCTCCTGTTCTGGGAAGCCACTCCCTCCCGTGGACGCTTCTCCACTCCCTCCTTTCTTCGGGCGGCCAGTTCGGCTCCTGCCTCGGTCGACGCTGGTCGCACCCTCTTCAGCTTTAAATAAACGAAGTCTAAAAGTACCGTGTGCGTCTTTCGCTGCATTCAACACAGCGACCGGACACGACAGTGGCGACGAGAAAGTGGATTCGACCCGCGCTACGCAACGCTATTGACAAGCCATGGCTACGCGAGGGTTTCCCAATCAGATACCAGAGTTCAACGGCTCATCGTGGTCATCGTGGGTTGGACGCCTTCAGTTCTACTTTGAAGCTAACAACATCACAGACCCAGCCTTGAAGAGGGCCAACCTGCTGACGCTGTGCGGGGAGCAGACCTACGATACTGTCTGCGCCCTTATTCAGCCAAGCACACCAGCGGCAGTGTCTTACGACGACATCGTAAAAGCGCTGCAAAAGCACTACGACCCAAGGCCATCCGAGGTCTACAGCCGGGCTCGCTTCCAACGACGAGATCAACTGGGAGGAGAAACTGTGAGCGCCTACGTAGCCGCGCTCAAGAAGCTCGCTGCCGACTGCAATTTTGGAACGCTGTCGACAACAGCTACCGGGCAGGAGGGAGACGCAGCTTCTTCTGCTAACACCACCATGCTTCCCTTGGACGTGATGTTACGCGACAGATTTGTGTGCGGACTGAGTGACGAGTCACTGCAGCAGCGCCTGTTCGCTGAGAAGGACCTCACATTCAGCAAAGCTTACGACATCGCCGTTCGAGCGGAGAGCGCCGGTCACCAGCAGAGAGGGATTCGCCGGAACACCGAGCCGGTACACCAGACAAGCAACCAGGTGCGCAAGCCTTCTGTTGTTGTTAAATCGGTCAAAAAGGCACAACGCTGCTGGCGGTGTGACGACCAACACAACCCCCAGGGATGTCGATTCCAGTCAGCCACGTGTAATTTTTGCCACAAGCGAGGGCATATCGAAAGAGCATGCATTACGAAACGGAGACTTGCCAAGATAAAGTCACCTTCCCAGCCTAATCACAGCGTCAACGCCTCAGAGAATACGCCGCTATCTGATCTCCATGGAACAACATCAGCAACACCATCTGTGTTGTACGACCTGAACACCATGAATCTCGGCACGCGACCGAAGATTTTTACAGAAGTAAGCGTACATCACCAGCTGATTAGGTTCGAGGTGGACTCCGGCGCAGCCTGTACTCTGATCAGTGAGGACACGTTCCGAACTTCATGGCCATCTGACGCACCCGCCCTGCAACAAGACGACACGCACCTGCGAACGTGGTCAGGACAGAATCTGCCACTATTGGGCTCTGCCAACGTGCAGGTTAACTACAACGGCCAGACCCATACGCTACCTCTGCTTGTTGTGAAGGGCACAGGATCAAGCCTTCTAGGGAGAAATTGGTTTTCTCAACTAGGCGTGATGAAATGGAGTAAACATCAAAACGCCGATGCGCTAAGCCGTCTGCCACTAGACGCAACTGTTGACGAACCATTTCCACCAGGAGACGTTCTGATGTTCGAAGCACTGCCAGAACCTCCGCTTACAGCAGGCACAGTTGCAGCATCTACGCAGAAGTGCGCAGCTCTCCGGCTAGTTTACACAGCTGTTCAACAAGGCAACGTGCATAAACTCAAAGGGGACAACTTCGACGCTTACCGCAGGCGAGCTACAGAGTTGAGCACCCATCGCGGCTGCATCATATTTGGGTCCCGAGTTGTGATGCCGAGAGAACTACGCGCACAAGCTATGTCTCTCATCCACGCCGGACATCGGGGCATCGTTGCAATGAAAAAGTGTGCCAGAAGCTACATGTGGTGGCCTGGCATTGACAACGACATCGAAACAGTGGTGCGAGAATGCAAGCCTTGCCAGAGCAGCCGGAGCGCCCCGTCGAAAGCTCCTGTCCCAGAATGGGAAAAGCCAGACACACCATGGCACACACTGCACATTGATTTTGCAGGACCAATTGAGGGCTGCACTTTCCTTGTGGTCGTAGATGCCTACACAAAGTGGCTTGAGATAAGGCAAATGGGACAGACGACTTCGGCAGCAGTCATTGACAACCTCCGATCACTATTTGCAACGTTCGGCCTGCCGCGCAAGGTAGTGTCGGACAACGGAACACCGTTTGTGTCTGCGGAGATCCTCAAGTTTTATCGCGACAACGGGATCTCATCAGTTACATCGGCCCCCTACCACCCAGCGACAAACGGACAAGCCGAGCGCTACGTAGCCGAGCTAAAACGCGCCCTTGAAAGAGATCAGACAGGCTCGCTGCAGCGCCGCCTTGCGCGCTTTCTCTTCAAGCAGCACACGACGGTTCAGAGCACAACAGGCGAGACCCCCTCGAAAATGATGTTCGAGCGTGAAATGCGAACCCAGCTCACAGCCATCCTCCCCGAGCCAAAGGCAGAGACGTTCCGGGAAGAAAAAGCAATTCCGCGCTGCGGCACGCTTAATGAGGGGCAGCGCGTCCTCGCCCGACAGTTTCTGAAAAAGCCACGCTGGGAGGAAGCTACAATTGTCAGACGCATAGGCCAGCGCTCTTGGCTCGTCAACATACATGGCACAGTAGCACGCCGACATCTCAACCAGCTGCGTAGATTTACGACGCCGTCTGAGAGCTGTCCGCCAGCGGAGAGAACACGTGCACCATTTTCCCACATAGCCTGGCACCTCGTCCTGGAAGAAGAGACTTCGCCCAGGACAGACCTAGGAGACACAGCGAACAACAGCCAGCCTACAAGTGTTTCTCCCCCGAGCGCACAAAGCCAGCGCGCCTCCACGCGTGAGCGCCGACCCCCTGCACGATACCAGGCAACTTTCTAAGGGGGAAGGAAGTGTTGTGTCCCCTTATTGCTTTTGTGTGTGTGCGCCCCCTCCTAACGACCACTCGCATTCTCCTCCTAACGACAGTTCGCATCCTCCTCCTAACGACCACTCAATCCTCCTCCTAACGACCACTCGCATCCGCTCCTAACGACCGCTTGCCCTCGTCGCACGCTGTCGCCGGATGCCCCCCCACGGTGCGCCCCCGCACCCTCCTCCTGTTCTGGGAAGCCACTCCCTCCCGTGGACGCTTCTCCACTCCCTCCTTTCTTCGGGCGGCCAGTTCGGCTCCTGCCTCGGTCGACGCTGGTCGCACCCTCTTCAGCTTTAAATAAACGAAGTCTAAAAGTACCGTGTGCGTCTTTCGCTGCATTCAACACAGCGACCGGACACGACAGCCTGATAATGTCGTCAGAATTAAATGCATTTTATGGGCGATAAAGGTAATTATAATGTCCACGCGTAGGTTGGTTGGCACTCGTCTCGCATGTAGCTCTGGGGCGTAGCACACACAGTCCATGTCATACAGGCAAACCGATGCACAGCGCTTACACATGCTTCAATGTTTGGCCTCCATGCAAACACATAGCTCTGCGCACTCACGTATGGACATGCAGGTTTCGCAAGCAGCATAGGCACAAATTACCTGACCCTGGCGTCTTAGCAAAGAAATTTCGAGTATCAATACAGTCATCTATTTTCTCTGATATTGCAACTTTCTTCGAAAAGCACTAAACACAGACATTACCTCTTCACCGCATCATACTACGCTTATGTAGCTTGCAGAGGAGGCAACGGGAGCCGTTCAATATACCAGATTTAGGTAGGAGGTCCGCTCGCCAGGATTCAGTGCTCCAGCATAATTCTGCGCACCTGCACGTGCTGGCAATGAAGGAAACGAGGTTGCTTAGAGCAAAGGACGACCATCACACGGCAGCACGAAATCCACAGAGAATACATTTAGCCTTTCAATGAATGAAGACAATCCTCCATTGGACCTCCAATTTCGAAGAAAGAGCCAAGCAACGACACCGCAAGGCAGCTGATACACTCCGCCTGGAACGGGAGCTAGGCCTTGATGAGCTAATGTGCCTCATTCCACCCACCGATTTGCCTTCCTATACACATACCTTGACAAAAGCATTGATGTTTTGCTGATAGCAGCTGTGCCGCGTTTCATGTGTCTGAGTTATCGGATGCCATAAACGTTGTTTGTCCGTGACGTCACTGCTCAAATGAGTGCTTGCTATATAAAGATGCTGCTTGCGTGAAATAAAGGGTTGTTGTTATAGTGCCGTGATCGGGGCCAGTCTCAATTCCTACCTGCCCGCTACCTGGCCGCGCTCGGCGTCCGGCAAGGGCCTTAACGCCGCATGGTGTCAGAAGTGGAATCCTCTGGCATTTGAGGGGCGTTGTCTTAACTTCGTCGCCCGGCGCCATATCAGAGGACAACGCAGTCAAGCCCTTTCACGGCATGTTCGCGGTTCCAGCTCCGCAAAGGTTTGACTTCGACCGGACGTCCGAATGGCCTTCTTGGGTCCAACTCTTTGATGACTACCGCTTCGCCTCGGGCCTAAATGAGCGGAGTGAAAAAGCGCAGGTCCGGACTCTACTTTATACGATGGGCAGGCAAGCAAGAGAAATCTTCTCTACTTTGGAATTACCCGAAGAATAGAAGCAATACGAAGTCGTCAAAAAAGTTCGACAAGCACTTCGTTGCCGCAAGGAACCTTGTTTATGAGAGCGCGTACTTTCACCGTCGCACTCAAGAACCTGGAGAGTCAGTCGAGCAATTTGTTACCGCAATGCACACGCTGGTGGACCGGTGCGACTACGAGCAAAAAGAACGCATTATTCGCGACAGGTTCGTGGTCGGCCTCAGGGATGCTAAGCTCTGAGTCGCTTCAAATGGATGCGGATTTGACTCCCGACAGCGCTTTGGCAAAAGCGCGCTTAAAGGAGACCGTCCAACGACAACAGCAGCAACTGCGAGAAACCGACGACGAACCCTTGGTAGCGGCGACCGGCAATCTTGATTCGGTCAGCAAGCAAGGGCAGCCCGGAAAGTATTCTTCAGGACAGCACTCGGGCAGCTCGTCAAAGAACTGTTCACCTAGAATACAAGGTCCGCGCCGCAGAGTCCAGTCCTACCGTCCAGGCACCCCCGGGTCATGCCCCAACTGCGGTCAAGGAGCGCACTCCAGAGCCTCGTGCCCGGCAAAAGCAGCGAAATGGAACTACTGCGGTTGTTCCGGACACTTTGCAGCTGTATGTCAGAAAAATGCTGCACGTGATGGAAAGAAGGTACAGCTTTCATGTCTCCATATGGACAAGGGGGCGTACTTCGTTGGTGTGGTGAACGGGGAGTACTCCAATTCTCGGTATGTACAGGTCGTCATTAACGGCACTCCGGTGTTCGCTAAAGTAGATTCCGGTGCCAAAGTTTCTGTTGTGCCCTCAACGTTTCCCGGTTTGCCTACCAGGCTAGAAAAGTGCGACCTAATCTTAACAAGCCCGTCGAATGAGCCACTGTATGTTTTGCGAAACTGTCCAGCAAATCTTGTACGTGGTCTCACCATTGCGCTCCGTACTTTTGGGTCTCCCAGCGCTTGAGGCTCTAGAAGTTATTAAGTTCGCGGACTCGGTCAGTAGCGCAACAGCCGTCGAAGCTTGCTACCCGCAGGTTTTCAGTGGTCTAGGAGCGATAAAAGGAGAATACGGAATTAGACTGAAGCCGAACTCGATACCTTTTGCAATTAATGTTGCGTGCCGCATAGCCTTACCCTTGCGTGGCGCAGTTAAGCTGGAGCTCGAGCGTATGGAGCGAGATGGCGTGATCCGCAAAGCTGAATAACCAACAGAATGGTGTGCACGAATTGTGCCAGTACTCAAACCATCTGGAGCGGTTCGTATTTGCGTTGACTTGACGCAATTAAACAAAAGTGTTCTTTGCAAGCGCTATGTCATGCCGACAGTGGATGATAGCCTCGGTCTTTTAGGTGGTGCCTCTGTGTTTTCTCATTTGGACGCCAACTCTGGCTTCTTTCAAATTAAGTTGTCGCCCGAAAGCCAGTTGTTAACTACGTTCATAATGACAGTTGGGCGATACTGTTTTCAAAGACTGCCGTTTGGAATAACGTCAGCACCCGTTATCTTTCAGAAAAAAAATGGCGCAGATACTTGAAGGAATCCCATTCGTGATAAACCTGATAGATAGATGTGCTCATTTTTGGCAACGACAAGGCTCAACATGACGAGCGCCTGCGTCTAACTTTAGATCGTCTCGCTAGTGCTGGCGTTACGATAAACAAAGAAAAGTGTTCCTTTGGGGTCACTGAGGTAAAATTTCTTGGCTGTGTGCTTAGTAAAGATGGCATCAAGCCGGATCCTGAAAATGTTCGTGCTATCAAAGAACTGGCGACGCCAGCTAACGTGTCTAACGTTCGGCGGCTGCTCGGTATGGCTAATCATCTGGCAAGATTCATACCAGATTTGGCTTCGAAAACGGCGCCTTTACGTCACCTCCTTTTGAAGAGTTCCGAATGGACATGGGGACCAGCCTAAGAGCAAGCGCTATCGTACGTCAAAGAGGTTATCTCTTCGACGCGCGTCATGGCTAAGTATGATGTAAAGTACCCTACGATTCTTTCCGCTGACGCGTCATCATTCGGTTTGGTGGCCGTATTGATACAAGTTCTACCAAACAGTGAAAAAAGACCTGTTGCATCTGCGTCAGGCTCTTTGACACCTGCCGAAACCAGATACTCTCACATTGAGAACGAAGCGTTGGCAATGACTTGGGCAGCAGAACAATTCGAAGGGTACATCAAAGGTCTTGAAATTTTGTTTGAAACCGACCACAAACCACTTGTAGCGTTGGTGGGAAAATACCTATAGATGCTTTGCCACCTCGTAATCAGCGCTTTCTCATGAGGCTTATGCGGTTCAGCTTTGCGGTTGTGCATGTCGCGGGTAATAGCCTCGTTACTGCAGATGTATTGTCTAGAGGCCCTATTCAGGGAAACCAAATTGATGCTCATGCACTGAGTATTGGCGAATTCACCAAATTCGTTTCGGGCTGTTTGACAAATGCCGTCGAGGCTAGCCTTTTTGAACGAGTCAAAGCTGAACAAGCAGCCGATGAAGTCTGTTAAGCTCTCGCAAAATTCAGCCTGGAAGGCTGGCCCAAATTCTCATCGCCGTCGATGGTCGTGCGTCCATACTGGCAGGAAAGAGCAACGCTCACAGTCGCTGAAGGCGTGCTGCTCAAAGGTCTGCGGCTGGTGATCCCACAAAAATTACGCGCAGAGGTCTTGATGCGCTTGCACCAGAGTCACCAAGGAATTGAGAAATGCAGAGCTCGAGCCAGAGTCCGTATGGTGGCCTGGGTTGAGTTACCAGCTGAGAGTGTAATCAAGCGGCATTGCCAATATACGACAGAGCACAAGTACGGCCATCGTTGGAGGTATAATGAAGCGGCATTGCCAATATGGGGCCTACAGCACACAAGTAGGGCCATCGTTGGAGGTGTAATGAATCGGAATCGCCAATATGTGAGCTACAGCACACAAGTAGGGCCATCGTTGGAAGTGTTATGAATCGGAATTGCCAATATGTGAGCTACAGCGCATAAGTGGGCCATCGTTGGAGATGATATATAGGGACATAGCCAATATGGGCCATTGTTGGATATGATACTGAGTGGAACTGCGTATATGGGGACAGTGAAGTCAGCTAGGGTCATATATAGGGCCAGACATAGCCAACTCTCTCCCAATATTGGACCAACGGTTCGTGGTGCCTGGGGGCTTAAAATAGCCCCTTCCATTGTCTTCTCGCCTTTTTCGTGAAATCACAGGGACTCCATCATAAGCACCGCCTTTGGATGAAGCCAGCGACGCTTACTGGCTGGCTTTACCAGCTTTCTGAAGTCGGGTAATCATTAAGGGCCCAAGCCGCACACGTAATGGGCCCAGTATTGGAAGTTGCTGGCTTCACTCTGGTCATTTGTTGGTTTGGTTTGGTTTGGTTTATGGGGTTTAACGTCCCAAAGCGACTGAGGCTATGAGAGACGCCGTAGTGGAGGGCTCCGGAAATTTCGACCACCTGGGGTTCTTTAACGTGCACTGACATCGCACAGTACACGGGCCTCTAGAATTTCTCCTCCAAAGAAATTCCAGCCGCCGCGGCCGGGATCGAACCCGCGTCTTTCGGGTCAGCAGCCGAGCACCATAGCCACTGAGCCACCGCGGCGGCGGTCATTTGTTGGATCGGGCTTTGCCAATACATTTCCAATACTGGGCCCATTAGCTGTGCTGCTGGGGGGCGCTCTACCCTCCATCATCTTCGTTGGCTGGGTCAGTGGGATTAATCTCCCGAAAGTGTCCTTTCCTCAGGTCACCTCCTCACCTACAACTGGACGCGCAGTTGATCAAGCGCACCTGTCAGCTGATGTCCCTTCAGGAAGCCGGCCAGGGGGATCCCATGTCTTGGTTCATGGAGGCGCCCGAGGGCGAACTCTTGCAGCGGCGTCACCCGCGCCGTCGACAAAAGAGCGAAACGCGGATGACTGACAGCCGCTCGTCTCAGTGCTTGGCGCCAGGCGATGGGGGATGTCTCCCTGGCGGTGGTAGAGTTGGGAACAAAAGTCTCCGGACCACGTGTTCCTCAAACGAAGCTTATAGCTCAACTATTTGAGAGCGGCTGCAGACCACACTTGTGGAGATGAAAGAACAAAATTTTGACTTGTACCCTCCACAAGTGTGGTAATCAGTCGCCGACTAATAGCAGAGCTATCGGTTTCGTTTGAGCAACACGGGGTCCGGAGACTTTTGTCCCCGACTGTACATACATAGTCACAGGGTATTACTGATGTGTTTGACGTTCCTAAACCCCCCACTCCATCGGTGCTTTTCGGTGTGCGCGCGGAGCGCCTGCGCGACCAGCACGCGCCACGACGAGCGTCGAAAAGCGGCATGCATGTCCATGCTCCTGGTGCTAGCTCGCTCCTCCTCGTGAGCCGACTGAAAAAAATGCCAAGCCGTGAACAAAAGATGGTTGGGGAGCTGCAAGGATTCCGAGAAAATTTGGTGGAACCTGAAAGAGCTTTCAGCCGTGAAGAAAAGACTCCCCGAGAGCGCCGCGGTCCTCCGATTGTTGAAAACCGGACCCCGGTTCCGACGCGCGCGCTAGCGCTCGTGCGCAGCCGCCGATATCTGGCACTGTCAGATACGAGCGTCGTGGACGCGCTATGCGGCAGCCGACGTGTCGCGCATGCGCAGACCGCATCTGGCCGACGCGTGGGCACCCAAGCGCGCAGGACGTGCGCCGAAAAGCGCCGATGGAGTTGGGCCTTAAGCAAAACCACTTCAGCCGGGAAAACAGGGGGTGGCATTGACGCCGCATTGGAGGCACATGGATGGAAGGAATCGTCGAGATTCCGTGTCTTCGTCTGTCGTGTCGGGTGCCGGCTTCCTTTTCAGGTAGTCGCATACAGGCGCGTACACGGAGAAGCACCGCTGTAGTAAAATCCAGCAGTGCCTCTGTGAAAGACTTAAAGGGACACTGAGGAGAAATTGAAGTTGGCTTGTATCGACAGAATACCAGCTCCTGATTACAAAAACGCCACTCATACTGACAACAAAGCTCTTGTAACGTAGAAAAGACCACGAACCAAAATACAGGTATCGCCGCCACAGGCCAAACTCGCAAGTACAAGCGTGATGACGTCATAAGACAAAGCAGTGTTGCTAGAACCAATGGTTCTAGTAACTCTAGGACCCGAGGAGCCACAAATCACTGAGGGACAGCCAATGCATGCGCAAATCTTTGACGTCGCCAGACGGCGCCACGTGTCCGGCAGGTACGCGCGCGCCTGAAGCATCGGGCCCAATCAGCGTCTGCTCACCGGCTCCCTGTATTCCGCTAGCGGTAACAAGGTACACTGTATGCTAAAGGTGTATCTGCGAGAACTTCGTTGACGACTTCGAGAGCGGGATCCATCGTAACGCTGGCAAAACGCCAGTGCAAACGTAAGCGAAGCGACTGTAGCGACGGCCGCAATAGCCGATAGATGCCTTCAACGTGCGGCCGGCGGTAGCTTTCTTTTCGGCTGCTGCTAGGCCGCACTGCTGGCCGCGAGAAATCACGGAGTCTGCGTCACGTCATGTTCACGTCATGTGTCACGTCACTTAGTCCTGTGTCGTCATAGGAGAATCCCAAGTTTGAATCAGAGCGGCGGGAAAAACTTTTTCAACTTCGAATCCAAATTTCTTAGAAATAAATGCATCTTTTGCTGCCGGCCAAGTGGCAACAAAGCGATGACATGCCGAACTATCGGATTTTGCTATAAAAAAAATATTAATAGTGCTCTCCTCACTGTCCCTTTAAGGGAAGACGGCCGGGGCGGGAACACACAAGGGGGGGGGGGGGGGCGAAGAGTCACAACATCTCGTCCGCCGCCCGAAGAGGTCTCGCAGGGGTTGCAGCCAACGCTGCTCCCCGCAGAGACCTGGAGTTGTGTACGTTCTGCTTCTGGTCACACCTAGGCCTGATGGTTCTTCTTGCTTCGTTGACAGCTGTAACGGTCTCAGCTAGCAAAGTCCGCAGCCCAACAAGCAGAAAGCGCCACAATGACTTTAAGAACTGCCAAGCTGACGTCGGTCAATAAGGCCTCTTTCGAGAAAATATCTGCCGCGTGAATTTTACGTCCTTCTCCGAAAGTGTCTAAGTTTCACCAAACCAGAACCCAGAGAGCGTGCTTAGTTTGAAAGCCAAAGCCATCCTAAGATATTCATGGGAGCCGTAGCAGAGTTTATGTCGCAGAAAGCCACCTCCTGTGAGAGCATAAAGTCAAGGTGGAGCTGCTGAACACACATACCGACAGACAAAAAGAAAGATTTGCGCTAAGTACAAAACAATACAAATTTGCCTTGCGGACTAAGTCCAGGGAGTAAGGAAAGGGCATTTCAAGGGAATGCTTCGGCTGAGGGCATCAGCGTTGCTATTACATCGCACTTTTCTGCGACGCATGTAAACTGAAGGTTCCCGCAACGCCAAGCTCCAAACTTTTGCTTTCATTTTTGTAAGGAGAGTTAAATGAACAAAAAAGCATTAAACTCAAGACGGGATTATTCCTAGAATCCGTCCACAAAGAGCGTTGCGACTCAAGGAATGTTCAGTACGGTCCGCTGTTAAAGGGAACATGCGATCGCGTGCCCTCCGCGCTCCACGAGGCCCCGCCGCCTACATGCGGCCAGAATAGGCGGCATCAGGCGCATGCGCGGAATGACCAGCCGTCATGCTTACTGGTGGTGGTTGAAACATTTATTGTCAAACAATGCAGAGGGGGCAAACCCTGCCTGCCCTTACGTGGCACGAGGCAACCCTTAGGGGGTTGCCCTTAAAGGGCAAAGGACAGTCCTTGGAGGGCTATCCGCTTCAAGGCGTCGGTAATTATCCGGCGCTGGTCAGCAGCAGCGGAGCAGGCCAGGAGAGTCTCCCAGTATGACTCCGCCGTGGTTGGGGATGGAGGGTGTGGGAAGGTGGGGCATGTGAGAAGGATATGAATAAAGTCTCCCGGTTTCCCGCAGAGCTTACAGGAGGAAAGGAACTGAGCGGGGTAGCGGGCATGAAGAAGAATAGGGTAAGGAGCAGTACGGGTCTGGAGTCGGCGCCAGTGGGAGGCCTGGGTTAGGGTTAGAGAGGGAGCCGGTGGTGCGTAAACGCGCCGGGTATCACGGTAGTGTGTAAGGATATCTCTGAAGGTAAGCAGACGCTCCTGGGATGACGGAGGGGGTCCAACTCCAGCCCGGAAAGTGAGACCTCGGGCGACGGAATGGACCTCCTCGTTACCCGGGAGGCCTGCGTGTGCGGGGGTCCAGATAAAGGTTACAGGGCGGGTGTGGTGCCAGAACCGTAGAAGCCGAGCCGCGGGGCGGAATATCAAGCCTTTAGCGAAATAGGAGAGGGCGGATTTTGAGTCGGAGAGAATTTTGGTGGCAGAGGTGGAGATGAGAGCGAGCGCAATGGCTGCTTCCTCTGCAATTTCTGATGAGTCTGTGGTGATGGAGCCTGATGTGAGTAATCGGGCCTGATTGTTAGCGAAGGCGAGGACCATGAGAGAGCCCGACGAGTACGCTGCCACGTCCACATGGGCTACCTCGGAACTGTCGCCATAAAGCTTTTGCAGGTGTCACAAAATTCGGCGCATTTTAGAAACAAACAAAGAAAAACCGCCGCGCGAACGGCGTCTCGCCGGCGCGAGCCCAACGGGAGAGAGGGAAAGCCCCCGCCGAGCACGTGCCTCTCTCTCCCCTCCACCACCGCTCACTGCCACGGCGTGCGCCGAAGGAATGAGTCATCCACGCCGATCTCTCTAGAACGTGCGAGTCGTTTCTTCTGTTAACCGGGGGAAGAGGGGGAAGCCTTGCGTGCGCTAAGACATGTCCCCCCTCCTCTGCACTCGGACGTCGGCTACGCCGCCACGACGGCGCCACGCTAGAACACACTGGAACCTTCGCGAAACGACTCCTGGCTTTAACCAATGGGGACGCGCGGCCGGCGAGTGAAAGGAAGGGAGACTACACGGGAGATGCTGAGTGTATGTGCGCGCCTACTGTGGCGCGTACAACAAACAGACGTGCAAGAGAGCCTATAAAAGAAGGCGTTGATCGCTATCAGTCAGTCCGGACCGCCGTTTAAGCTTCATCGAAGCGCGCCCGTTCGACTCCCGGGGAAAACACCACTCGGCCAGCATCGGACCAACGAGGCAACGTTCGCCTGTCTGCGGGACGGCATCGTCGCGGAACTCTGGTCGTCGGACTGCCGCAGTGCCCGGTGAACAAATTGTGTTTTGTTTGTTTCCCTCTCTCTCTTGCGTTAGTGCACTTTAGGTGCAATATTGCCTTTTTATTGCATTCTCTCTCGAGTTTAACTTTGCACGAATTGCATTATTCTGTTAATCACTTTGTATGTGTTTGTACTAGTGATTGCGTAATCCTCTGTATCGTCTCTTTGCTGTATAGACCTTGTTTTGTTTTGTGAACCTTTGGCTCCGACCCATTCTCTGGCTTGCGAGCAGCGAAAGCTGGGCACCGAACGCCCAAAAACCTCTTGCCACTTGGTGGCTGGTCTCCTCTGAGATTGCCACGCTGAGTCGAGGGCATCTCCTTCGAGTCCGAGACCGCTACCCCCCCCACGCTCTAAGGGTGTCGGGGAGCTTCCCACGTAAAAGTGCGCGAAGTCTGGGTGACAATATATTCTGGCGTCCGCGATAGGACGTTCGGTGTTTGTAAGCGCAGAGAACGGAGAAAGAGTCAGAAGGAGTTTACGAATCGTAAACGAGTGTTAGCAGCAGAGCGATATTGTGAGGTGCCGCGCCGAAGCGGTTAGTGATGTTCCTCCATTGCCTTGAATGTAGAGTTCGGTCTCCAGATATGAGCTTCAAGGAGCTAAAGGAGCTAATAGAGGTAGGTCTCCAGATGGGGATGACCGGAGCCGAACTACGAGAATGGGTGGACCAGGAAAGAGAGGGGGCTCGAGAAGAAAGACAGAGAGAAAGACATCGCGCTAGAGAAGCCGCTGAGAAAGAGAGGCAAAGGAAACGAGAAGAAAGAGAGAGAGAGAGACAGCGCGCTAGAGAAGCCGCTGAGAAAGAGAGGCAAAAGAAACGAGAAGAAGAACAGAGAGAACGTAAAAGGAGAGAGGAAGAGGCCAAAAGGGCTTTTGAAATAGAAATGGCAATCATTCAGAGGAAGATTGCTGAAATTCGGCGCTTGAACGACGTGAGGAAGCCTGTGGAGCATACCCCCGTAGAGGCCGGGTGGAAGACTAACGAGTCTGTTTTGTTGACAACCACGGAAGAGGTTGTAGCCAGCTCCACAGGTCAGAATGAGGTTGTGGAACAGCTTGTTCCTACAAATGCAACCACCGAGAGTGAAGAACAGACTGGAGTGTCGCTTCCTCAGGAAGTTGAAAGTGTAGCTACTGCTGAGGTAGTAGGCACTGAAGTAAAGGCGAACCTGACGCTTCAGTCAGAGGGGACCCTAGAGCAGCCGCCTGAGGACGAAGAAGCAGTTGGGATCTCTATGGAGGAGTCCGAGTGCAACGCGTCTGAGTCTTGTTGTGCAGACCACGAGAAAGAGTGGTTAAATGGCACTGAGTGTGAAAGCTCAGACGTAGTAATACCTGAGGAAAGCGCACTCAATGAAGACCCGGAAGCCGTTCCGAGTGAACCCTCGAGCAGCGAGGAGGGCTTTCCCGATGAGGAGGGCGAGGAAATTGATGCCTATAACGAAGGCGAACAAATGTTTGACTCTGAGGAAGGAGAATGTGCAGTAGAAGTAAAGGAACAGACTGGAGAAAAGTCTGCTTACGGCTGCACTGAATGTGACCAACTGAAGCAAGGAGTTGACAAAGAAGAATTCATAAGTGAGAAAGATTCTCCAATCAGTCCTGAGTCGAGCTCTGAGCATTGCGCTCGAAGAGTAGTCAGAAAGAAGAAAAGAAAAAAGGACTTGGCAGAAGAAGGCACAATCCTCGAGAAACAAAAGAGAAGCGAATCGAGCACCACTGATACAGGTGGAATTGAACAGGACGGGCCTCGGACGGGCCTCGGAGAAAGCAGAGGATGAGAATGAACAGAAAGAGAACCAAGAGAACGACAGCTCAGTCGGATGCAAGTAAGCTGCACGAACATCGCAGCAAAGTGAGAAAGAAGCTGAGACGAACGAGCCCCGCGTTCAGTAAGGACTCCGTCTGGAGGCACAAAAGAAAACAGAAGAGCGCGTACCGAAAAAGAGAACACAAGGAGCGGAGCCGTCATGAGCGAACTGGCGTAAAATTTGTTCGCAACCGACGCGCTAGCCACAGGAAAAGAGGAAGGGTTCGAAGCATGAACCGATGCGCAGAGAGCAGTACGAATAGGAAGCTGGGCCAAAACAGCGTTCGGAAGAGAAGCCTCAGAATAAGGCGGAAGAAGAATCGAACCCGCGACAGGAAGAAAAGCCACCGCCGCTTCCGACAGGGAATTAAAAGCGCGACGGCAAGCTTGAAGCAAGCAGTAATTCTCCGAGCCCGCTGGGTAGGCCAAACTTGGAAGTATAGGCGAAAGTGTGCCTTGTATTTGCGTGCTCCATGTTTGTAGCCTTGTGTTAATGTACTGCCCAATCACGGTGTGTTTTATGTACATTGGGAACATTTCATAGAGTTACGTATGTGGAAACATCATTGTAATGATGTATGTATTTTGGCATTCGCCACAGACTTTGTGAGCGCATGCATGTGCGCGCGAATTTTGTGTTTTGTGAATATTGTTACACAATATTCTTAAAGGAAGGGGCAGTTTCACAAAATTTGGCGCATTTTAGAAACAAACACAGAAAAACCGCCGCGCGCACGGCGTCTCGCCGGCGCGAGCCCAACGGGAGAGAGGGAAAGCCCCCGCCGAGCACGTGCCTCTCTCTCCCCTCCACCACCGCTCACCGCCACGGCGTGCGCCGAAGGAATGAGTCATCCACGTAGATCTCTCTAGAACGTGCGAGTCGTTTCTTCTGTTAACCGGGGGAAGAGGGGGAAGCCTTGCGTGCGCTAAGACATGTCCCCCCTCCTCTGCACTCGGACGTCGGCTACGCCGCCACGACGGCGCCACGCTAGAACACGCTGGAACCTTCGCGAAACGACTCCTGGCTTTAACCAATGGGGACGCGCGGCCGGCGAGTGAAAGGAAGGGAGACTACACGGGAGATGCTGAGTGTATGTGCGCGCCTACTGTGGCGCGTACAACAGACGTGCAAGCCAGCCTATAAAAGAAGGCGTTGACCGCTATCAGTCAGTCCGGACCGCCGTTTAAGCATCATCGAAGCGCGCCCGTTCGACTCCCGGGGAAAAAACCACTCGGCCAGCATCGGACCAACGAGGCAACGTTCGCCTGTCTGCGGGACGGCATCGTCGCGGAACTCTGGTCGTCGGACTGCCACAGTGCCCGGTGAACAAATTGTGTTTTGTTCGTTTACCTCTCTCTCTTGCGTTAGTGCACTTTAGGTGCAATATTGCCTTTGTATTGCATTCTCTCTCGAGTTTAACTTTGCACGAATTGCATTGTTCTGTTAATCACTTTGTATGTGTTTGTACTAGTGATTGTGTAATCCTCTGTATCGTCTCTTTGCTGTATAAACCTTGTTTTGTTTTCTGAACCTTTGGCTCCGACCCATTCTCTGGCTTGCGACCAGCGAAAGCTGGGCACCGAACGCCCAAAAACCTCTTGTCACTTCTTGGCTGGTCTCCGCTGAGATTGCCACGCTGAGTCGAGGGCATCTCCTTCGAGTCCGAGACCGCTACCCCCACACGCTCTAAGGGTGTCGGGGAGCTTCCCACGTAAAAGTGCGCGAAGTCTGGGTGACAGCAGGGCTTTGGCGCGGGCTGTCCTGCGTTCTCCGTCGTGCTCCGGGTGCATGTTCTTAGGAATGGGATGGATGATGAGATGGGAGCGTAGGTCTGGAGGTAGGGGGGCCACCTCGGTAGGATGGATGAACGGGGCGATACCTAGATGACAGAGCAGAGTGCGGCCTGCCGCGGTACCCGACAGGCGAGTCAGCTGTGCTGTTAGAGTGGCTTCTGCCAGCTCCTCAAATGTGTTGTGGGTACCGAGGTTGAGGAGCCGGGCAGTAGAGGTGCTGGGGAGTAAGCGGAGGGCGACCTTCGTGCAGCTCCTGAGGAGCGCGTTGATGCGGTCTCGCTCCTTCTGCTTTAGGGGGAGGTAGGGAAATGAGTACGCCGTGCGGCTCGTGATGTAGGCTTGGGTGAGGCGTAGAGCGTTCCGCTCTGGCAAATCTGCGCGCCGGTTCACCACGCGTCGGATTAGACGGGTGACTTGCTGAGTTTCGGTCTGGAGAGCTTGGATGGTGTCGCTGTGCGCGTCGTGGGAGTGAAGGACAAGGCCCAGGATGCTAATCTTTGAGACGAGGGGAATGGGATGATTCCCTAGTTTAAGTGATATGGGAGGGTTGGTGGTGTGGTGCGGCCTGGGGCGGTAAAGGAAGAGTTCCGATTTGGAAGGGGAGCAGGCGAGGCCGCGCGCGCGAACGTACGATTCGATGATGTTGTGGGCCAATTGTAGGTTGTGTTCCATGTCGCCATCACTGCCTCGATTGGCCCGGACAGTGATGTCATCAGCATAAAAGCTGAAATGTATGTCGGGAACTTGGGCGAGTTGGTGAGGGAGTTGGAGAAGGGCTATGTTGAAGAGAATAGGAGACAGCACAGCACCCTGAGGCGTTCCCCGTGCTCCCAGCGAGACACCGGGGAGCTGGTGATCGCCCAAGGTGAGTGTGGCTGTGCGTTTGGAGAGGAAGTCGCGGACGTAATTGTACATCCGTGGACCTACGCCTAGGCCGTGAAGGCCTTCTAGGACGGCTGCGTGGGTAACGTTGTCGAAAGCTTTTGTCAGGTCGACACCGAGGATAGCCTTGGTGTCGCACGCGGGGGAGTCAAGGAAGTGGTTTTTGAGTTGTAGAAATACGTCCTGGGTGGATAAGCCTGGGCGGAAACCAAACATTCACGAAGACATGAGGTTGTTATTCTCCAGATATCGGCTGAGCCGGGTGTGGAGAACATGCTCCATGAGCTTGCCCACACGCGAAGTAAGGGAGATGGGACGAAGGTTAACGGGGAGAAGGGGTTTGCCGGATTTGGCTATAAAGACTACCTTGGCGTCTTTCCACTTAGGTGGGAGGGCGCCGCGCATCCACAATTCATTGAAGTAGTCGGTTAGGGCTTTGACGGAGGGGGAATCAAGGTTTCAGAGGGCCTTGTTGTGCACTCCGTCGGGGCCAGGAGCTGAGGACGAGTTGAGGCGCTGAAGTTCTGCCCTGACTTCCGCCTCAGTGATCGGTCGGTTGAGGAGGTCGTTGGGTGAGCCTTTGTAGTCAGGATGGTCTGCGGAGGGATATGCGGGGAAGTATAGATCACGAAGCTCCTCGAGGAGTTCCTGCTGGGAGGCCTCGGATGTGTGTATGAGCTTTATGAGGTTGTGTTGCTGGTGTGTTTTGGACTGAGTTGAATCAATGAGATGGCGGAATAGGTTCCAGGTCTGAGGCAGGCTCATGTTGCCGTCCAACCTGTTACAGAGGGAATCCCAATTTTGGCGAGATAGGGTCGCGGCATGTGTCTCAATCTCCTTGTTGAGCCGGGCCAGCCGGCGTTTGAGTGTTCGATTCCAGCGTTGACGCCGCCACCTCCGCTCAAGACCCGCCTTGGCCTCAAATCGGCGCATGAGATGAGAATCCATTGCGTCTGCAGGGCATTCCTCTGGGAGGGGGCGAGTCACGGCGCGGACGTCACGCTGGAGTTGGTCGGTCCAAGTAGCTATGTCTGATATGGTGTTTAGAGTACGAGCTGCTCGGGAAGTGCGGAATGAGTCCCATTTCGTGATGGTAGCACCACGAGGGGGTCTGCGTGTTTGGCCTGATTGTAGGAGAATCTCGATAATGTAGTGATCACTACCCAGATTCTCCTGGGTGTTACACCACGCAGCGTGGGGGAGGCGGTGGCTGAAGGTGAGGTCGAGAGTAGTGTCTGCGCAGACGCTGTTCCCGATGCGAGTAGGGGTGGTGCGGTCTGTGATAAGGAAGAAGCCGGCCTGTTGAGCTGCGAGCCACACCCTGCGTCCCTTTGGGGTGTCGGTTGTGTAGCCCCAGGCCGTATGTGGGGCGTTGAAGTCCCCTACAATTAGGAGGGGGCATTTGTGTGCGGCGCGCTTGGCAAGCGTGAATGGTCGGTCGAAGTCGTGCCGCAGGCACTTCGGGTGGCTGTATACGTTGAGGATGAAGAGACTGCTATCCCGAGTGTGCTGCGGCACCAGTTCAATGAGGAGATGATCTATTTCAGGGACGTCTAAGGTGTGGGAAATGGTAGTGAGCGCACGGCGTACAAGGAATGCAACCCGAGGGGGTGTAGGAGAAATGGGGACGATGGGGAGGTAGCTGGGTACGTAAGGGGATTGGAGGGCTCTTGCAGCGCGAGCACGTCGGCGCCGTCTGCCCGAGCTAGGAACTGGTGAACCAGTCCCCGCTTAGAACCAAAGCCACGACAGTTCCACACCTTGATGGTGAGGCTAGTGCGTGGCCTCGCCATCACTGATGGTGTCGTTCGCCGTGCAGGAGTTAGAGAGGGTGTGGAGCTGGGCCTGCTTTTTAGGCTGTGCAGCGGCACAAGCTGTCGCGTAGCGAGCCTCTTGCTCCTTAAATCTTTCGTCAATTTGGCGAGCGAATTCGTCTAGACGGGTAGTGAGCCTCGAGAAGTCATTGGCGAAGGCCTGGATGGTCGTCTGCACCGCAGCCTGAACTCTGGCTTCCATGAGTTCTTCGAATTTGGGAGGTAGGACTGGGGTTATCTCGGCCGGGGTTGCTGTGGTCAAGGAGGTACGGGAAGTGGCAGCCCACTTCTTGGCTGGTGGTTCGCGAGTAGGGAGGGGTGGCGGTGGAAGAGTAGGGAGAGGTGGCGTTGGAAGAGTTGGGGTAGGAGCCGCCGGGGCCGCTGTGCCCGGGGTAGGAGTTTGGGCCTGCTGATGAGCACGTAGTTGGGCCTGGAGGTGGAGGTTGGTGGTTTGGAGGGAGGCGAGCTGCGCGCGGACACGCAACAATTCTTTATAGAGGGCGTTTGCGGAGTTCTGGGAGACTACGCCTGCCCAGCTCACCTGATTAGTGGTGCAGCGGCCGGGTGCTTGGGCAGGTGGCCTCGGGGGGACTGGAGGTGGTGGTGGCCTGGTTCCTGTCCAGGAGCGGGACCGGGCCTTGGGCTTGGTAGTGCTAGGCGGCTGTTTCGGTGCGGCAGGCTCCAGCACCGGGAAGGACTCCGGGGTGAGCAGCTGGGCCTGGGGCTTGCGGGTCGTGGAACGGCTGCGGTGTTGGGATGGAGCCTGTCTGGTGGAAGCCTGGCTGGCGTTTGCCTCTGCGGCTCGCTTGGCATCCCAGTGCCTCTTTTTGACGAGGTATGGAGTGCGGAAGCGCGCCTTGCACGTTCTGTCTGCCGTCAGGTGTTCTTTGCCGCAGATCTTGCATTGCGGCGTGCAAAAGTGGTCCTCGGGGGTTCTACTTGGTTGCAGCCGGGGCAGCGGCGTTGTTTGGGAGCCGGACATACATCCGCGCGGTGGCCTAGTGCGCCGCAAGTAAGGCAGTGCTCAATCTTCTTTTTAAACAGGTAGCATCTGTAGAGGACGGAAGAGCAATAGATGTGCTTGGGCACCCAGTCTTTTTCGAAGAGAATTATGTTGGACTCTGTCGAGCCCATCCGTCTAAAGTCGAGGATTGGAGGGTTCCGCTCGTGACTGAAACGGTCCTTGATATCTTCGTATGAATGATCGAGAGGGACCCCACGGACCACGCCGCGGGCGCAGTCCTCCGGGGCTGCTTGGTAGGAGTATATGTCGTAGGGTGTTCTTTTGATGAGCACGGAATTGATGGCGACGTAGCGGAGTCGGCGCTGCGGGTCGGGTGTGTTGATGAGGATGAGGTGTTGGAAGGTATTGATGATGACTGTGTCAGGCTTGGCCTCTTGAGGTCCGAGGCGAGCTGCTTGCAGAATGGTATCGCGAAGCACTGCGCCATTCACGGTCTGAAGGTTGAGGCCGCCACGGGGACGAAGGATGATCTTATGATCGTCGATGGGTAGCTTGGTGTGGCGTAGCGAAGACAGTTGAGGCGGCCGGGGCAGGCGTCCGGCCGAGGCTTGAGGCAGATTCGGAGTAATGGTGGGAGGAGAGTTGCGACTTGAGCATCGCTTGTCGTGGGTTGATTGCCAGCCGTTGGTAGAGGTCAGTTCGGAGGGTGATATGTCTTCTCCCTCTACTACAATGGGTTCCATGCCGCCTTCGAGGCACCGACGCGCCGGTGGTCCGAGCGCGAAGCTGCGTCTGTAGCGGCGTTCGGTATCGGTGGTTGCTGCGTCGCGAAGCTTAGCCTCTTAGAACAGCGCTGTGAGGAAAAGATATGGACTTGCCTCTTGATGTGGTAGTCCAAACCGAGAAAAGTTGGTACCGGCAGGTTCCTGACGAGAAGCGGAGGCTGATGATACTAGTTTCAGACGGCTGGAATGAGTTAACCCGGTCGTAAAGGATAAAGTTTGCGGAGCGCGCATGTGAAGCGCGTCCGCTCACACGGCCTCCGAACGCAGATCCCGTCATGCTTACTGCGCATGCGTCTTGTGCCGTCAATTACCACAAGTTCTTGGTGGCAGCGCTACGCGAAGCGCTGAGGGCACGCGATGACATGTTCTCTTTAAGAGTAGACCGTGCTGTACTCTTTAATATTCTTCAGCCGCCCCCTGCGAGGCCGCAGTCCGACAGCTGCTCTAGCAGATGAGACATGCTACAATGTTAGGAACTTCAGCTTACCCCGAACTGTTCCTCGTCCAAGTCTCGCGATTCCTTAGTTTGGCTGGCGCTCAGAAAGCAGAATGCGAGAAGGGAATGAACTAGTGCGAAGGCAGTGCCAGCGTATCCTCCTCTCTCGGATTTGGTTCGCGCTTTGCGTCCTCTTAGCTTGTGTTCCTTTCATGCGGTGCGCGTGAAATCTTGGACGCGGTGGGGCCAAATTGGGGCGGTTACGCGGTTGTTCTGTTTTCAGCGTAGCAGTCAACATGAGCCGCATGAGCCGCACTTTCGCCTTCATGAACACTTCTCGTTTGGCCACCTGAGTGCGCTGCCGCTCTATGAAAACCCTCACCGTTGATTTGCCTGGCGCGTCACTAGCAATCGAGGAACCCTCACAGGTTAAGTCGCCGGCGTTCGCCTCATATTCAGTTTTTTAATAGAGCCAGCTCTGGCTCGCCCCAGAGAATTTATAGGGCTTACAGGGTGATGTTTGCTCTCTTCACCTACGTGCTCTGCTGGCGCTGCGAATTCTCGAGCCTTCGAAATGGCGAGGACATGCGCAGCGTTTTCTCCAAAACTAAGGCCTTTTTCTTTGAGCAGCCTATTCGAGCGATTTGAGAAAATGTAGGGATACTGCTTAGGCTGGTTTTGAGAGACGGCTGCCTCGGTCAAAAGCACCACGAACGGGCGATCGATCGCGACGCGGACGATGGGCGAAGGTACGCTGTTTTCATCCACTATTTGCCTTATGCAGGCAAACTCACCTGTGAAATCTTCAGACCGAGTTCGTTTGCCGAGTAGATAACATCGATGGTGGCAGCTGAGTCGCGGAGAACATTGCACAGTTTTCCGTTTACTGTTAGTTCCCGAAGATAGGGCTGCAAGAGTTGCAAGTTCTCCTCCCGTTTGTCTAGAAACGCAAAGACAACTCTTGGCTTACGACAGCCGGTCGCAAGGTGTCCGGGCTCTCGGGACCGGAAGCAGACGGTCGGCTTTTTAGCTTCGAAAGCCTTTTCCTTTCCAGCATCTTCCTTCATGCTGCTGGCACCTTTATTTTTGAGTGTGAGAGGGGCTATTCGACGACATTGGTCTCGCGGAATTTGTGGTTCTCTCATTTGAAGGAATGCGCGCCCGACTACCTTTTTCACATTTAGGCATGGGCGCGACGCGCGTTCTCTCGCGCGGAACAAACAAAAGGGGGGGGGGGGGTAGAGTCACAACAGCCTGCGTCGTCCAGCTCTTCCCCAGCCTTTCAGACCCGAACGAATCCCCACACTTTGCGCACACAATTGTCCGTGGTGTCATGAAAAACCTACACTGTATCACATCACATGGGCATGTCAAAAAGTCGACATCGTCCCAGTTATACAAAACCCAAGTGTGGAGCAATGGGAGGGTCTGCTCTCCAGCGACTGCCGCGATGACCAGATCGGTTTGATACGGCGAGCTCAGCTGACCGCAGCATCCAGCGGAGCCCTGGAATAGGGGCAACCGACCGTTGCGGATGGACTCATCTGACCACATAAAAAAAAACACTTGTGCTAGAGCCAAATAAAGTTATCCTATCCTATCCTATCTCGCCGTTGTTCCCGCGCCCCGTCCACCGCCCAGACCACTCTACACGATGAACTGAACCTGATGCACGGACCCGAATCGCCGACGCCACCGACACAAGACGCTGCCCACAAGTGAGGAGACCGTTCCCCTGCCCATTCCGTTCAGCGCATCCTGGGCCTCGGCCGTCGGCTCCTGGTGGCATACCGCGCAGAAGCTTCGCGGACTAGGAATCGTTCAGCCCTCTCCTTCATCGTGGCGGCCAGCACCTCAACACTTTCTCCTTCCTGTCCCACCATTCCCTGCAGCCCATCACCATTTCGCGCGTCTGTTCGGGCCACAGAGTGCTCGCGCTTGGCCCACCGCCATTAAATCATCTCATAGCCATCGGTCAACCCGTCTCATTCCTCTTCTGGCCGTCACGCAACAATATAAGTCCGATTTCTTTCACTTCGAATCTCGTAACGTTAATTAAAAGGGGTTTCCGTGGCCTAATACAGTCAATCATTTCAGAAAATTCGTTGTAGAATGCTTGCCAGATATATTTGAGGCTAAGGTGATCTATATGGCGCGCAAATACCGACCTCAAGAGCCGCATACAGTTAGTTCGTCGCCGAAATCAATACGCCGCACTTGTTATCAGAGATAGCACGCTAATCTTGTCTCACTTGTTACGCTAATCCAAAAATCATGAACACAGTGCGTATAGCCGATTCCCATTTGAGTCACCAATCTAAGACCTTCTGATTCGTTCTTAATTTAAATCACGGAATCTGCTTTCCTTCAATAACTTATTTTGTTTTTTTTTTCTCATTCGAAAAACGTTTTTGAGCATCTGCCAGTCGCCGCCTTACTCATAGCCAATCCAGCGCAGTGGGTGCGCCTCATTAACGCCTTCAGTACTCCCAATAGGAACTACATTCAACGAATCAAGCGGCCGTTTAAAAGGCTCTCCAAAAATGTCCGTCCTCAAATGAAGTTACCGATTCATTGCGATGATACTGGGGTTTTGGCTTTAACACGTGCGTCTACATGACCACTTTCCTGTTTTGTTTATTTTTTCGTTCCATCAGCTTTTCTCAAGGTCTGGCATTCACAAAATTTGTTGCATATTCCTACACGTGCCACGTACGTATTGCCAGCATTGTTTCTTGCACACGCGCCATAGAGAGCACGAACCAAAAGGCAAAGAGGATTCCCTCGTGCTGTTTTTTGCATGCGCTGCTCCATTCCGGTAGTTCGATTCAGGCCAAAGGCTCTTTTATCGAAGAGACGTGTCCACGTTGTACGCCACGGTCTTCCAATGTTCGTTCACCCCATGTCTCGCATACGCGGCGCCGCTGCAGAGGCTTCTGAGTGCAACGTGGATGACTGGCCGTCACTGCACAAGCCGGCTGCTGCAACGCCAGGTGCGGTCACACTGCGACTAGCGCGCCGGGTTCATCTTAGCGGCCGCTGGTCTCCGAGCTCGCCAACAGCCCTTCTTCTCTATGGTTCAGCTCCCGCAAGCACCGGGCACTCGGCGCTGGTGACGGAAGGCAGCACGCCACTCCACGACAAGGAACGCGGATGTCGCAAGCAACAGTCACACGGGTGTGCACCCATCCCGGCAGAGGCGTCAACCGACATCCCAGCTACCGTCACGGTGATGTATTTTCCAAAAGCATCTTTGCTGAGTTTTGGGAATAGATGCCATCACCGTGGTGGTCACTTGCCAATACGCCACATTAATTAATGTGACCGGCAAGCTTGCTGCTTTACGCCCTCTTGGCTTCAATTCCACTTTTGCCCTTGAAGCAACAGCCCTTTGCCGGCAGGCAGCGAAGAGAATTACCTTAGACACCACTACTTGACTTCTCATTCTCTAACAATCCCACTCATTGACCGGTACCATTCTGTAACTAAGAGCAGCCGTTATTCCTCATTCAAACGGCGGTATTCGGCGAGAAGAGCGAGCGCAATCTTTCTCCGTAGAAAAATTGCGCACGTAAAAAAACCTGCTTGAAATGTATATATCTACGGAACTCTTTCCATGGACTAAACAGCTCGTTGCATGCCGCTGAGCCCCGAATAAATATGAATCTGAGAACCAGGTTTTACTCAAACTTTTCCCAGTCACCACCTCTCAAAATATTGCATTCGCACAGGTGACGCGGCTCGCCGAATGTGAATGGCCCATTATTTCGGCGTGGGCGAACTTCACTCGCTCTTGCCCCCGAACGTCCATCTGCGGCCGTTCCATTAGTCTGTTCGCGGTAGAGGGTGCAATATGGGCCACTCTTATATTTCTTTTATTTTTGCTGCAGCAAGCGATCAAAGCCTTTCCCGCCGTCTTGCCTGGAGTAAAACGCCGGTTTCGCGCTCCACGCATCTCCGCGTTGGCTGCGACAGCTTCAGTGACGACGTCAGCGGTGCGGAACGCCACCACCGCTATGCTGGCGCCCTATACAGGCATCGAGGGCCCATGCGGCCGCAGCGCTCTGCGGATTGGGATTTTCGAAGCGTCGCGATCCTCTGCGACGCGATCCTCTGCGACGCTTTAAGTGAGTAACATTCAATTGGTGCGTTCACTCTCTCCCAATTTTATCTGCCGCTTGCATGTAGCTCGTAAAGAAGGAATTCAATGCGGAAAAGAACACTATGTTGTTGCTTGCCGTAAAGCAGCGCGGTGAAACATTTGCGTTATTTCCCGCTCCAATAAGTTGCGAGAGCATCTTACTAACTTAACACAAGAGAAAGCCAAACGGAGAAGACGTGCGGTAAGAACCAATACAACCATAAATATGCCCCAAGTCATTTTCGTACTGACCAGGGCACGTGAAAAATTCGTCAGGACGAGAGTGAGGGAGCGAAGACATGATGAATTGAGAGCAAGTGAGGAAAGACGTCATGAGATGATGGCGAGGAGGGCAAGGTGCATGATCTAAGAGCAAAGGTGGAGGCCCAAGCAGTACACCGGGCTAACGTTTGTCGTCTGTGCAGCCCGTTAAGGATTCCTGTTTTAGAAGGCTACTGCTTAGGCCGAAGGTTCCTGTAGAAGACGTAGTTTGTGCAGTGAGGGGAAACGCGGGGTGAACACTAAAGGCGGGGAGCAGCATGCCTTCTCCGTAGCCGTGCCACTGTTGTAAAACAAACATACAAAAGAACCGCGCACCAACAGCCACAGCTAGAATTTAAGGGAAAGGAAAAACGCAAGAAAAGGCGAAAAGAGAACTAAATTCCTAAAACAGTCGGCACACCTGGCAAACGAAGACTGACGTTGCACGGAAAAACCCAGCGAGCGGACTGCACATTTTGTGTAAAAGTTCGTGTTGATGAGAAAATCTGTACCGACGCGTGGCAATCATTGCAACGTGGTGATATAAATTTGGCCATGTCTGCTTGAATCAACGCCTTTAAGATGATTGTTGATGATTGGGTGGCTGTGTCTATTTGGACCCATCGCGGCGCGGATGCAGAGTCTCTCCAAGAGATCATGTTTGCGGCACGGTGCCGCCGCCGCTGGTTATGCAATACTTCTCGCCATTCGGTCTTTTAAAAGGGAGCTGTGTGTGCTGCGACAACAAAGCTCGTATCAGTGTTATTGGAAGCAACTCTTGTTGGAAGAAATTCGCCGTAACAAGTAGTAAGGTTAGATAATACAAATATGTGGTTCCCGCTTGTTTGCTGACCCAGCGCCACGTTGCGAAAGCAGAGGGAGCAACACTTTCTTCAATCGTGCCCGGTTGTTTACATTATGTTACGAGATGGTCAGCAGGCGCGCCGAGGAAAAGTTACAAACTCTCAAGCAGGCCGGAGTCCGCCCCAAGCGGGATCCCCGTCAGCCTCTGACTATTCAAGAGCCTAACAGGCAAACTACAAGGTTAACACTGCGTAATCCGGCCAGAACCTGTCACTAAGCGAGATCTCTGCCTCCCAGTGTCAAAGAGGCCGGAATAGGCATCAAGCCGGATCACCGTCAGCCTCTGAGTCACGATCGGATCGGAACCTCTCTTACGGTCACCGCAAAGCAATTGTCCTCGCTCTCTTTCCGGCGCGGATTCCGTTCATTTAGCGACAATTTCTCACTTTTAACTAATCGTTGGTCTTCTCGCTCTGTCCCGAAGAAATTAAACATTACAAAAACAAGGCAAAATCTGAACTGCTCACGCGCCACTTCCATCAACCGGATTAAGATACAGAAATACCCACACGTGATTGGCATCTTGGGTCCTCCAGCGCCCGATCGCCGTGGCTCAAGCCAAGCAGTGCAAACAGTAAAATTGTTTTCGGCCAGGCGAGAAGGCTCGTACGTATTCCTAGCATGGGTCTTCAGTAGCCATTTCCAAGGGCTTCAATACCAAACGCAATCGCGGAGTCCTGCTTAGGAGTGTGACCGCGTGAACCGAAAGGGGATAAAATGCGGCCCATTCAAAACACGATATTTCCCATTGCAATTGGCATACTCTTCTCTTTTTCAAAACTGTACTGTGAATATCTCAAACCAAATGAAGATATTAAAGACGGTTTCTAAAATAGTACGACGTTATGAATTCACCCAAAATTTTCGCCTTGAAGTCTAGTGAAGACGATGACACTACTTTATTATTGTATGATCGATTATTAGATGGGGCTGATCAGCCGTTGGGGCCGTTGTTGCTAGCAGAGGCATCGAACATCCTTTCCTTATACCATGCTTCTTTCGTTGCAGAGTACGGCGCTCTCACTCCCCGTGTGCATGAAGCCTCTTTCATGTGCAAGCGACAACGCTAGCTAGTCGTGCCTTCGCGGCGCAAAAACCTCTTTTGAGTCGTCGTGGCGGGAAGCGGCGAAGTGCCTAGATGCTGGAAATTTTCGCTGCGACGCGCCGCTCAATGGCTCAGCCGCTTGCATGTGAACCAGCTTTGACGCATCGTTAGTCTTCAACAGAGCGTCTTCTAGGCCCCGGCATCCACTCTTTCCGGCTCACAAAAGTACGCGACTCGACTCAGGAAACCCAAGAAGCCGTAACAAGCAAAAAATAAACCGAGCTAAGTAAGGGAGCGCTTGGATGAAAAAAAACCGCGATTTAACGCAGAGAAAAAAGCGAACGAAGCCGGCAACGCGCTCGCCCGAGAACCCCGCTCGACCCGCGTGAGAGTGCAAACGGGAGAAGCAAGAGCGCTGCGTTTACCCTCAGCCACGGTGCAAGAATATGCGCACAGCCGAGGGGAGTGAATTAGCTGCCTGACCAGCCAGTTGCGCGTTGCATGGCTTTTCGCGGCGCCCAAGCTGCCCACGCAGAAAAAACATGGAGGAATATGCAAGCTGTCGAACTTTCGCAAATGGCCGCGATCGGACGAGAAGGAGGTGACCGAGCAGCGCGCGCACTTAGCCTTCGTCTCGCCATCATTGATTCTTTTTTTGAAGCGAAAAGCTTCACTACGCGGGTCAGAGTCGAGCTTCGCGTGATCCGGACGGGTGAGTTATGCGCATGCGCGAAGCCGAGTGACGTCACGCACCGCACAGGTTGTCGCTCCTAGCCGCAGCCGCAGCCGTCGCCTGACCTTTCGGCGCAGCCGCGCTCTACTGCGCATGTGCGTCGCCTCCTCGCTGTCGCTACAACTACGCGCTTTGCCTCCTCGCCCACCGTTTTACCTTTCATTGCAGCCGCGTGTTCCCCGCGTCACAACCGGCAACCCTCCTCTCCGCATTCCTGCGGGCAGTTTTAACCTCACCGATTTCCGTCTCGTCCTCCGCGTCCGTGCAGGCAGTGTGTGGACAGCCGCTGTCGCTCCACTGTCTAACTCGTAAACATATGCCATTGAGTAACCAAGTCTACGCCAATAGATAAACAATGTATGGAATACCAGCTAAGCTACGAAGCATAACTGAAGCTTTTCGCTTGTATATCCTGGCTTTACCAGAGCTAAGCTACTGCCCAATTTATTTTATTTTTTTTATGCGCGGGTGCATCAGATTTTTTTGTATGTCACTAGATTGATATTATCAGCTGATGTTCTTTGGACAGCAAGAAGTTGATTATTTAAGCTTAATAAAATGTGATTTTAGAAAAACCGACTTCATCGCACATTTTCGCATTTTAAGATGACACACCAGAGTACCCTTAAGCACACACCACGTTCACGTCTTAACGCAGTTTCACATTACTCTAGGTGCCAAAATATGCCCAAGGCCGCGCCGCCATCCCGGTTACGCGCTCCAAAAGTGATGAATGAGCGTCCTTAGGAGATCTGGCCATTGGAAGGGTGCTGCGCGCCGTTCCATACATATGAAAAGACCTGTCACTCCTGAAGTTTCATATCTACATACTACGCGAGTTTCCCACGCATTCACAGAGATTTTTCTAGGGATTAAGGTGTTTGGTTCGATACTGTGAATAATTTGAGATGTCTGCATTAGATATATCCAGGCTTTACTGTATTGAAAAGGTGAAACATATTGCGTTACGAAATCTCATGATAAAGCGGCATGCGAGTTATTGGGGCCGGTCCTTACACGAATATGACACTTTTCTTCCCTGTAATTAGGCTACAACAAACCTCACATTTTCGTACCCCGATTGTGAGATGACTGGTATTATCAGACGAACTGATGTGTGCCTCGTGGACCCTCTGTATAGATACCGAACTGAAAGATTTTAACACATTGGGACCGGGTGGATTCCAAGAAAATAGGCTGCTAGGGAACTTTACTGCATGCCCGGCGGTCACGTTTATGCGATTCCGATTATAGCATCAAACCGGATGCATGCGCGTATAGCGATGCCATTTAGAACTAAAGCGTAGTTAGTTTTGATGGAATAGCCGCCGCGGTGGCTCAGTGGCTATGGTGCTCGGCTGCTGACCCGAAAGACGCGGGTTCGATCACGGCCGCGGCGGCTGGAATTTCTTTGGAGGAGAAATTCTAGAGGCCCGTGTACTGTGCGATGTCAGTGCACGTTAAAGAACCCCAGGTGGTCGAAATTTCCGGAGCCCTCCACTACGGCGTCTCTCATAGCGTCAGTCGCTTTGGGACGTTAAACCGCATAAACCAAACCAAACCAGTTTTGATGGAATGGACAGCGCCAAAAGGATGGTCCAACTAGATCCGTTAGTCTATATTTTGTTCGGGTAGTGCTTTGCGCCTGCGACCCGTGATGGCCGGCGATCGGCGGCTCTGGTCTGTTCTTATCCTCGGCAACTTCGCTGCCGACAAGGACTTGGAGGAGATTATTACAACGTTCATTTTATTCTAAGAGTATTCAGCTTTCGGAAACCGGTAGCAATTAGGACAAAGCCTTTTATAATAGGCGCCGCTTGCTCGAAAACACCTCCTCCTGAGGCTTCATTGTGAAGCACGCTACATCGAGCGAAACCGTGCTGGTGAGGCGACGACCATGCCGCAAAACCAGGGGCGCTGGCAGGCAGCGCCTGGCAGAGTAGAAGCGCGGCGATCGCTTATGTTCATTTGAATCTTGTTTTTGCGCTGTAAGTAATTGCTGTGGTAATGTTTTCGCCCCATCTGGGGCCAACGCTTAGCATATCTGCGCCATTTCTGTAGGGTGGCATAGTGCCGCAACCTCTCAGTAGTATAGCGTTTGCAGCATAGTCTGAACAGAGCGATGCATCTTCAGCATGGACGTGCCCGCATTCACGGCGAGTTGTCGGCGTCCGGTACTATGCGACGAAAGGCATGCACACGTCAAACGCAATTACTTTCTGTGGAATTTACTTTTCACGCTATCGTATATTCAGCTGAGGGGGTTGATCCTTAATGAGCGCGGCTCTTATGCGACGGCATATGCTATGCTGGCACTGGTCACTCAGATATATCCGCGGCCTTCAAGCGTCTGTGGAAAGCGACGCGGTCATTGGGCGGTTCGCGACCGGGCCTCATCATTGGATGTCATACTGCGATCTGCAGCCACCGGTGAGCTACATCAGAGCGCTTTGTGAAGATCAGGTCCGGGCGTCTTCCAGCCAATGGCTGGGTAGCTTTCCAACGGGAATTGAAAGCCGCAGGTATATCTTAAGTTACCAATCACAGAGGGCCAGACGGCTGCGAAATGGTCATTTTAAAATGGACAGCTGCTGGAACGCGGCCCCAGATGTCAAAACATAGCACGCAATGCAATACTACTGCTGAGACTTTCGGAGTAGTTCCGCCTGCATGCCGGCACGCTATTCTCTGGTTTCCGTTAGAAGCGTTAGCGGACCAACGTTCCCATGTAGCCCCCACTGAAATATGATAGCCACGCCCACTGATCAGCCGCATGCCAACGCTTTGATGACGGGATAGCATATCGCTGAGCCATGCGACCAAAGTTTTTTTTTTCGCACTGTCTGCTCTGCAGCGTTGCGTAAGTCTCACTGAACATGATTAAGAGGCCCTGCATACGTCACGCACTTTCTTTGCAGGTGTTACACAAGATCTAGGCGTCGGGGTAGTTGGTACGGCGTACCGAACGAAACAGCCCCAGAACCAAAAACACTAATTCATCTACGTAACACATCTTCGAGATGTGTTTTCACCATCATCGCAGGTCAAAACACTTGCATCGGTCTAGGCGATCTTTGGTCACGACTGCATTTGCACAATAAAATCACATTGTTATCACCCATCCCAAATGGTGCGTCACAGATTACGCACGCTGGCCTGTCTGCGGTAGTTGCGAGTGTTTGTTTTCCCAAGATGGAATGCAGCGGGTGGAGCCTCATAGGAAAAGGCACGCAGCTTTTCAGTGAGGAACCTATCCGAATTATTAAGGCGGAAGCCTTTAATGTCTCATCGTTGTGAGCAGCAGTTGTCGACAGAAAATGTCACGCTTTTCAATTGGTGGAAACGGTCGTGACGTCACAGTGCGCGAATTTCAAACGGGGCTAATTGTACTTTGGCTACTAACCATGCAACCAATTGAAGGGATCATATAGTGATGATCCAAGTAAGTGGGACTGAGCTTAGTTAATTGCTTAATTACACAATTAGCCTAATTAGCTTTACTAGTCGGGTCATATGAATAAATAAAACCGATAAAGAAATTGGTCGAGCTCAGGAATCGAACCCCGGTCTTCGGCGTGAGAGTCGAGCATGTTATCCAGTCCGCCATGCCAGCTCGATGGTTTCGAATGAACAAAGGCGCGTCTAGTGAATACGGTGTCTTCACTCACTCTCATCCTCCTCCATTCCCTTCCGGCGAAGTTTAGGTGTCCACCGACAAATGAGAAACAGATACATTTCCTTTCCTCAAAAACCAATTTACCGACGAGCGAGGCGTAGAACCGAATGGGCGATGGCGTTCTATGGACTCCTTGGCAGCGTTGCAAGACGCTGTCGCGTTCCACTCTTAAGGGCGAAGCTTAACATCTTAACCACACATCAGTGACCACACTTTAGGTCAAAAAAGTGCCCCCCTGAATTTTGTGAGACAGTTACTGCGTAATTTCCTTTCCTCAAATACAATTTTCGTTTTCTTCATTACGGCTCCTCTTTATCTATCTTCTTTCACTCCCACTTCCTCCCTTCCTCTACGGTGCGGTTCAGGTGTCCACCGAGATGACAGAGAATTACTGCGCCATTTCCTTTCCTCAAAAAGCGTTGCGTTCAAAGGGCAAGGCATCGCGCTGAACGGGTGGTGTTCCGTGGACTCCCTGGCAGCGCTACAACGCGCTGTCGCGTTCCACTCCTAAAGGCGAAGCTTAAGCGTCATTAATTAGCAGTTAATTAATATTCAAGCATTAATCAGTAATTAACCATTAATTAGTGATTTGTAATCACTTGGCGATTAGTACTCAATTATATGTGACGCCACCGGTGCCACAGAAACAGCGAAGGTGGCGCGGAAAACGCTTCCGCCTCTACCCACTTTAAACAGTCAAAGTGCCCCCTGAATTTTTACCTCCTCTCTCGTTGTATGTAGTATTGTGCAGGCATCAAATCGTTTTCACTTATAATTCGCTCTTCTGAAGCTGATGTTGGAACAATTTACAAGTCATAACCTATGTCGCTTCAGTGTCATACCTCTAACGTTAATATGTTGCTTTTTTCTTTATGCAGTGCATGCAGGTTCCTGCTGATGGCCTATTTCTGCTCCCGAAGAAGCCCGGGACCATAATGGAGCCCTTCGGGTTCCTTTGAGAAATTTTCAGTTGTAGATTATAAAATAATGCGTCAAAATGGCGTCTCTCTCATTTCATCGATATTGACACAAATTAGCACTGCCTGGGCTGTATATCCTACTCTTACAAGCAGTTTCTGAGCAACTAGATACTTTTTTTAAGCAACATTTTCCCCGAAACGCAACAAACAGACATCATCATTAAACCGCACTGTAGCGGACGTACCAACTGTGTAACACAATCTGGCGGGCTAGTTGATGGGAATCCATACGATTTCAGCAGTGCGAACACGGTTAGGAAAAGACAGAAGGCGGACAGCGCTCTGTCCTGTCCGCCTTCTGTCTTTTCCTAACCGTGTTCGCGCTGCTGAAATCGTATGGATACCAACTGTGCAGGTGAATAGGTGGAAGATCCTTAACTGCGTGGTTGTCTGATCTGCACATTTTCAGAACGCCAGCTGAGGTGTGCTATTTATAAGGTTTCTAAAGTGCCTGGATGCGCTGGAATTGTCGGCAACGCGTCAGTTTATAGCGAAGCATTACCAGTGCCACGTATGCCCATATCCTCCTCGAACGCATTTACCACTCATGGGCCAAAATTGCGCGCTCATTAGACCAACGAGCTTCAGATCCTCTGCGAGGAGTGTCAGGAAGGCTGTGTTAAGATAGTGCGTCTCAGTTCTGTATAGAAGCGCTAATGGAACCCGCCTGTGTAGCCTCCGCAACAGCCAACAATCTTTTGCTTTTGTGTTCGCGAATCACTTGCCCTGTTTTCCTCCTCCTGCTGCTGTTCGCCTTTCATTTGACGCTGGTGGTAAGTATTAAGACATCGACAATGTGCTTAAGCTCGCTAAACTAACACAGCAGTTCTGAATCAACGTTAGAAACAGTGACACCAAGGAAACCAATTTAGTTAGAAGCAAAGGACGACAAATAAGATTTCCAGCATTAATGTAAGGAGAACATCTGCAGATCTGGAACAGCGGCAGAGATATTGTTGTAAGACAGCCTGCAATGCTGGGACAATGCTCACATTATCCAGTTTTATAAAAAGGCAAGACAGGGGTAAAAGCCGAGAAATTATTGACCACAGAGCTCTCTCTCTTCGTCAGTATACATTTGTTAATAGCGCATGGTATAGCTCCAAAGAGTACAGCTCTAAAGAGGGCTAATGGAAATAAACAATTGCTACTTAGAAAATATGCAAGAAAAAAACATGTCATGTTAACTACCAAAAACATTCACAAATTCAGAAGCTGTCGTGTTATACCCGCAATATTCAACAGCGCAGTGCAAGAATAACTCCCTGACTAGGACAAGGAAATGAGGGGTCCGTTATGGCAAACGGCGCAGATAGCAGATACTTGATAGCTTTTAAGCGCAGATTGAGGGGGCAGGTTACAAAACTGCTTAGTAACAGCTAACCGCAGACTTCGAGCGAATGCGCACCTCCGCTAACGTAGTCTAGGTCGTGTCGCCTGCTGCCGGAGCTTGCATGGAACCTGGGACCTTTATCTATGAGCTGCACGATTTCTGTTGTCCAATTCCTGTCCATTTGGGCCTCGGTCGTTGGTCATTCAGATATACCCGCGGCTTTCAATCCTCTGAGGGAAGCGACTAGGCCATTGGGTGGATGGCGACCTGACCTCTCCATTGGTTGCGTATAGAATTCAATGGCAGCCAGTGGTAAGGTCCGGTCTCCTCCTGTTGGCAGAGCGCTGCGACGCACCTCACCATTGGCTGCATAGTGCACCCGACGGCAGCAAATGGTGAGCTTCCGTTGCCAAACAACTAATGGCTGCGTGCTTGCCACAGACGTTTGTATGGCGTGGCTATATCGCAGTGACCAATGAGAGAGGACCAAATGGGCGCTGAATAGAAAAAAGAAAATGGAGAGCTTGCGCACTACGTCTCCTGGTGCGAGATCGAGATGCTCGCCGCGCACAATCATGCTGAAGATGTCGATCGGTGTCATTTTTGGTAGGTGCGCATCTTTGCAGCATCTCTAAAGCAGCGAATAAAGCGTGTAACTTAACTGCGTAGCCTTTGCGGGGAAGGGCAGCTTGCAGGCAGCATGGAGGGCACAATTTCAACGTGACGTCAGCCACGTGTTAGCAGGGAGTCCGCCGTAACATTAATGGCAATCGACTGAGTACGTCGGACCTATCATTAAAGAATTTGTTTTTTCTTACGCTCAGGCATGAACCAGATAGCTCGATTTAATATTGTAATGCAGAGTTCGTTAGTTTTATTATGAAGCGTATGACGAGAATTACATACGTATTTCCCGGAATACCCCCAATTTCGATTTTATAAAAAACTTCGCTGTGAGACATTCATTTTGCACCAGGCCTATACTAGAACTGACTACGATCGCAGCCAGGAAGATGTGTGCATTGAAGTGCACAGAAAGGGCGATTTTCTCCACACAGGGTGTGTCACCAAAGCCTCTACGCAATTTTTTGCAACTAGGCTTTTTGAGTAAAAACAGCGGTTTCTTTGGCATAGCTTTCTCAGTGGGGTAGCACACCAGAAAAAAGACAGGACTTGCTAACTAGGAGGCTGGTTAACAAATATTGAATGATTAACTTTTAGCTATTACAGTTACGTTATTTAATTATAGAAAGGCGTGTTCCCACCGCAAGTCACATCTATATGAGTTTCATGATCATTCTAAAACTGCTCAAAAAAGATACGCACAACAGGAAGAGACGTACACACCTGTGCTGGGTATGTCTTTAGAATGTGTAGTTTTTAGAATTTCCAAAAGGCGATTACCCTCGGCGCTGTGGCCCAGGAAATTATCGCTATTTCGACGTGTTACGTGCACTGGGAAGGTTGCTTCGCCCGCAAGCTTCTCGAATGCACATGTATTTTGGTACGATGTAGCGAAAATCTGATAAGCCGCAGCGCAGAGGGTAACGGCGTTTTCGAAATTCTAAAAACGGCTATCAATGTTAGTTCGGTAGGGCTACATATCTCTCAGTGAAGGAGGGCAGAAAGTTGGGCAAGTTGGTAAACATTCATGATGGGTTTCAAAGCGCGACAAGACGGAGACGAAAGGAAGAAACACACACGACAAGCGCTTACTAGCAACTGAAAATGTTTATTGCAACGCTGGGAATAAATAGGGGTCACGGAAAACATAAAGAGCTAAAAAATAACAAGACAGAAAAAGAGATTAGCCGTTACTATCTGAAAACGCTCGTTCCTTCTCAGAGAGCAAAATTGAAGGCTCACTGACACAGCCCTTTGTCTTAGCAATATGATAGGCTTCTATGATTTCCCTAGTCTTCTGGTCGTGATGCGAAATGATCCCTGTCGTTTGATCCAATAGGATCCAATAGTGATATATATATATATATATATATATATATATATATATATATATATATATTGCAAATAAGGGCAGGAGAATGAGGGGCTCGTTATAAATATGACAGAAGCCAACAGCCACAGAAACCAAAGGACACAGGGGATGTTTAATTAATTAATTTATTTTGTGCTATTCTAAATCGAACAACAGCACAAAATAAATAAATTAATTAAAAATCGCCTGTGTCCCTTGGTTTCTGTGGCTGTTGGCGTCTCTCATATATATATATATATATATATATATATATATATATATATATATATATATATATATATATATAAATGAAGCAAACAAGGGAAGGGGCACAGGGTATTTTTAATTAATTTATTTTGTGGTGTTGATCAATTTCTAACATTACTGAATATGTTATCGCTTAAAGCTGATGAGCTAAACGTCGTGTGTTCGGATCCCACCGGCGGCATGTGGTTGTTTTTTGTTCTGCTTCCCTAATCAATTAGCTTTAAGCGATAACATATTCAGCAATATTATAAATTGATCAACAGCACAAAGTAAAAAAAACGAATTAAAAATCCCCTGTGCTTCTGTGGCTGTTGACTTCTCTCATATATATATATATATATATATATATATATATATATATATACACATTATAAATGAATGAAAAAAAAATGAATTAGAAATCCCCTCTGCTTCTGTGGCTGTTGGCTTCTCTCATATATGTATGTATATATATATATATATATATATATATATATATATATATATACATATCCATAAACGATCAGATGAACGATTATTTTCAAGAGTGGCTTGTCTTCGCTGGTGTTTTCCGGACACAGAAGAGGTGAGCTAGAAACAGAAATAAGTACACAGAGGTAAAAAGATATCCAAAGAAATAAGCATGGATAGGAAAAAGGGGAGTGGTGCCCGCGCGAAAAAATGGTGAGTAGCTCAGGTTTTGTCCATGGCGAGGGTTCCCCGCAGTGAGTTGCACAGCTGGTCCCAGTTTTGCATGTCCAGGGTTAGCGCGTGCTGTTAAGCCTGAGCTGAAAGTTGCGCTGCGCTTAGACAAAGTCCCCTGTTGGGCTTCTGCGTTTGCCATGTCTTCGTTAGGCTCCGACAAGCCTCCGAAGGGTGCAATAGGCGCCTTTCTATTCTTGCATGCCTGATGTAGTTTTCAAGACTTTGGAGTTGGTGTCACATGCGACTCCATTACTCGACAATGTTTGTCTATTCTGGCTTAAATGCTTCCATTCGGTTAGCCTGGCTTTTCTTATTTTTCTGCTAGCTTCCGCCAGAGCCAACGTTACAGAGAGGATATAATGGTCACTGTCGAGTTCTTACCCAGTTTTATTCTGATATGTGTCCCCTGTATTCCTGGAAAACGTTATGTCTGCACAGCAATCCTCGCTGACTGTGTTGGCGATACGAGTCCACTTTGTAAAGTTCGTAATTAGTTCTAACACTGCAGCGGTTGTGAAAGGAACGAGGCGCTGAAACCGAGGAGCAACGGGAAGCCAGACCGGGAAGCAACGAAACAGAGGTTTCGTTCTATTCAGTTCCACTTTCTTCCTAATGCCTTTGCTTTAGAAGAGTTAAGCCTCACCAATATTTTTTCTGAAAGAATACACTTACAATGTTCGAAAAACTTTTCAGTAGAAGTGCTTTCTCTTTGTTTGCTCCAAGTTCAGCAGCGTAGTTGCCTATTTTATGACGCCATGCTAGTGCAAGTGAGTGAACAAGAGCCATGATTCTTACCTCCGTGTGAATTCCAAGCACAGGTTCGTCTCCTTGCGATTGTGAAAGTTCAAAGCGAATTCCGCAATAACCATCAGCGTGAAGGCCTCGCCTGGTCTAGACGTGTGAAGCACTGGATGGTTGTCCACGCATACTGAAGGAATATGAAGTAAGAACCATCCATTCTGGAAAGGAGTTATCTCTACTTCTGAATGCATAGGACCGCGCTTTGAATCTGGTTTTTGGGTGTACACTTTTTCTAATTCATTTCACTTATGCTTGACCTGAAACGCAACCACTCGCCCAATATGTAATACGTTCCCACCCAACCCGTCACTGGGCGCTATCGCGGCTGGCTTTGCCCACTTGGCTCAGCAGCCTCGTGACTTACTGGGCGCATTTGTTTTTCAGTCCCGGACTGTCCGGGACTACTTGCGGACTCGAGTCCGGTATTTGTTTTTCTCGGGCAGCCCGAAAGCTCCGCCCACCTGCCTGCATCGCCATAGCAACGCGTTCGTTTTTAGCCTATGGCAGTCCGCGGGCTGCTTGGGGCTGCTGAGAAGGCAGCAGACGATAGTTGCGCGCCGCGCTGGCAGCCATATTAAGTTAGACTCCGTGTGCATTTTGAGTGCTTTTCGTGTTCCTGGAGGCCGATATCATGCGTTAAACCTTCACATGAGCTCCGTAGCTGCTCTCTGAGCCGTCGTAAGACTTTTTGTTCTTGTATCTTCGTTTATTTTCTTGAAGTCCACCGCACACGGACGCGCGTTAGGAGCTGCGAGCGTGTATTGTTTGCTCGTGTCGTCAAGAGGTTCTTGTTCGCTTGTTTTGCGACATGCTGTCTGCGCGCTTACCTGAAAGCATCGCAGGTGAACCACTCGTATACTGGAGCAGTTATAGCGCTTGTTGTCAACATTTTTGCGAAAGCTTTCGTCTATCTGCCTATCCGCAACGAGTTGGGCTACTTTGTGCGAACTTCGGCGCAAGCAGTAGCGGCTAGCATACCTCTGAAGCAGAGTTCTGTAATGCACCTACGCTAAGCTGACAGTACAGTCTTCAAATCGACTCTGTATCATGATCGAGAGCACGGCGTTGCTTCGGCGTCGTGGTGGCCGTGGCTTGCGTCGTCTGCTAGCAGATGACAGCGTCCTTGTACGGTAACCGAGGGGGAGCCCGGCTCTGGCACCGAGTTCGAAAGCAGCCTATGGCAAGTAGGTCATGTGACCATGAGGCAGTTTCCTGTCAGAGCGGAAGGCGAGACTTGTCAGCAAGTAGTCCGGGACTGGAAAAACAAATGCGGCCACTGCTGCTTCCTCATCGCCGGCGACGACGTAATCAATGCGGCGCAGAGCAGAAGCCTTAAAAGTTGACGTCACAGGCGCTCACTGCTTCGTCACGGTCGTTTTAATCCGTATGCGCAAGTATACCGTTTTCTCGCTCTGTACAGCGCATTAATGCTTTCTTTGTTTTTTGCAGGAACGCCCCTATATTGCTACAGATTAATGACAGCAGCCAGGTCCAGCTTGAATTATTTGCTAACAACAAGCCCATAAAATGAAAATACATACGCTAATCGAAGCATCTCAATTTACGGATGGAGTTATTCATTTTGTCGATTTGTTAGGGGCCGCCAGAGTTAAGTGCCCTTACAAAAATGAACATTGAGATGCAATTAACTGTTTATAGAGTATTTATTGAGTCAATAAAAAGTCTATTAATACTCAAATCCTAATGACTTTGGTCTATAAAAAGTCAATATGTTCTTGACTGGTATGACCCAATATAAATTTAATTGACTACAAGTGAATTAAAACTCAAGCAACAAAAAATCAATTTACATCGATTTCTCAGTATGTCATTAAAAAGTCAATAAGTTCTTGACTTATATGACCCAATATAAATTTAATTAACCACAAGTGAATTAAAACTCAAGCAACAAACAATCAATTTACATCGATTTCTCACTATGTCATTAAAAAGTCAATAAGTTCTTGACTGATATGACCCAATATAAATTTAATTGACTTCAAGTGAATTAAAACTCAAGCAACAAAAATTACATTTACAGCCCATTTCTCACGACTCATTAAAAAGTCAATATGTTATTGACTGATATGACCCAATATAAATTTAATTGACTACAAGTGAATTAAAACTTTAGCAACAAAAATTAAATTTACAACAGATTTCTCACAAATTTTAGAACCAACCGCAACAACAGCTCAAACGATTCCCATTTCAGCTGAACAGCCTTTATTCATATTATATCTGCTATGGGAGAGGTCATGATGTTGAAGTTGGTTGTAGGTTGTGACTCGGAAAAACACTGCTCATGAGGTCGCTTCGCAGTGTAAAATTTAACGTACAACTGAACACAGTATTCTTTTTTGGTACCAAGTGAGAAATGTGGTATGAAACTATCCTTAGGTTGGAATTAAATTGCACAATGTAAGGGAGAGCTCACTTGAGTTACTGATTCATAAATGTGACAGCATAATGGTGCGGAGGCAGCATTACCTGAATACCGGGCGTTTCAGCAATCACCTTCAAAAATTTTCAAAAATAGGATTTTTGGGGTAAAAATATGGTTTGTGCTATCACCAGTGTTGGCGGACAACAGAAAGCCGGTAAATTGTCTTCAGTAAGCTGGTTTACTAATTTTTAATAAATAACTTTTTAATCAGTAGAGTTAGGCGCCTAGTTGCAATCAGAGATTTGTAGCTGGTCGTAATAGCCATATCAGATTTTAGAACTTGGAAAACGCGATTACCCTTGGGGCTGCGGCTCGACAAAATTTGGCTTTTTCGACTAGTTACATGCACTGGAGGGCTTGCTTTGCCTGCATGCTTTCGAAACAGAATGTATTTTCGCACGATGCAGCCAAATTTTGTCGAGCCACAGCAGCGAGTGTAATCGCGTTTTAGAAATTCTAAAAACTGATATGGCTACTACTAACGACCGGCTACAAATCTCTAATTGCAACGAATTGCCTATCTCTGATAGTTAAAAAGTTAGAAATTAGTTTACCAGCTTACTACCTAAGACAATTAACCGGCTTCCCGGTGTCCAGCGATACTGGTAATAATGTGCCGCAAAAGCCATATTTTTACCCCAAAAAGCCTATTTTTGAAAATTTTCGAGTCTTCCCTGAAAAACCTGATATTTATTACGATTGAAGATGTCAATCCAATTGGGGATTTTTACAGGTGTGGGTTATAAGGGGCCGTACACATTTGCTCACAAAGGGAGCATTCACACGTATGTACACGAGGGTAACTAAAGACTATTACAACAAAAAGGAGGCAAACGCATGAAATAAAATGGCATCATCTTGATTGGACCATAGAGTATAAGCATACAGGCTGTTGAAATGCCTCGTGAGACCAGTATTCAACACACCTATTGAGAAACCAATATACAGCATATGTACCTTGCGCCCGCGCCGCGGACTTGCTAACGCCGTTCAAATCGAGCGCGCAGGCTGGCAGGTCACGTGACAAGACGAACACATCCGGGCACCACGCGACCACGTGGGTCGTTCCGGCTAAAGTCCCTTTATGAGCTTTCTGATCTAGGGACTTTAGTTCCGGCGTGCTGCCGTTTGTGCTCGCCGCTCGCTCGTTGGGGCATGTTTTGTGTTGTATTTATTTCAAAATCGCTGCTTCAAACTCGTGTTTGGTTTGACTTGTGATCGTAGCTTTTGGCACCGCTGGCAGTACAATTTCCAGCCCTTCGTGTGCTTCGTGAAAAAGCGACCGCGCCGGGAACCCTGCTGGCTTTTCGTCATGACAGCACGTTGGACTTCACCGATGGAAGCTGCTGCGTCTTTTATCTACCTGAACCGCCTTACAAAAGAAGAAAGCGGTTACTGGAAGGCGTCGAGTCTTCGTTTTCAGGTAAGACCTGTAATAATGCGCAGGAATGCGCGCAATTTGCCACCACGCAAATTAACCACCTAGCACTAAGGCGAGAAGAAACGGAAGAGATGAGGCGCTGCCGCCATTGTGCACGGTTATTTCTGCGGTGGCAAAATGCACTCTACATTGAGTCACTATAACTAGCTGGCCTGTCTGTGTTCACAGTGTATCCGTTGCGACGCGAACGCCGTGAAAATAAGCTAAAATCATTGTTCGACGTGGTTGTGCACTGCTGCCTGCACGCATGTTTTTCGTCGCTCTCCGCTCGCAGCGGTTTGACGATAGTGCACGCAACTTGACCTGTTTAGCGTTGCATTATGTGCTGCGCGTACACGCGTCGATACAATTTCTTGAAGTGGCTTCGTAAGCTTTGAACACACCTATGCGAGACGATTAAACCTGCTGTCGAGCTCTAGGGGTATGCTGTGTTCGCTCTGCATTCAACGCAGCTAACCCATAGCTGCCCGCCTCGGTGGCCCATAGTGCGCGTCATTCGGTCTCTGGCGCTGCATACTGCGCTACGCGAGTACGCGTCAGGGCTCGGCATTTGATATACTCTGCTCGATACGACATCGAGTCGTGTTCGCTGCAGCGGACTGTGCGGCACCAGACCCGCCGCGGTGGCTCAGTGGTTGCGGCGCTCGGCTGCCGGACCCGATAGACGCGGGTTCGATACCGGCCGCGGCGGCCGAATTTTGATGGAGGCGAATTCTAGAGGCCTGTGTACTGTGCGATGTCAGGGCACGTTAAAGACCCCAGGTGGTCAAAATTTCCGGAGCCCTTCACTACGGCGTCCCTTATAGTTCGGGACGTTAAACCGCAATAAACCAAACCAAACCAAGCGATACGCGCTACTGGCCACTGTGGCGGGCGGTTAATCGCGTTGGAGTCAAAGGCAGACTGAATACGTCGTCCTCCAAGGCTGAACTGTCGGTGCAATCGCCTTGCAGTGGTGTCTTACAAGCTCAAAAAGCCACATCCAGTAACAGGCTGTATGAACGCGTATTCGCGTAAATAGAGGAGTGATGCGGCTTCCCCAATGAGAAAACTGCCTGTTCGATCATTAGTGTAGCCGTAAAGTGCTTTTAGTGGCAGGCGACCGTGAAGAAAAATCATTGTTAGATGTTGAAGAATAACCAGTCCAAAAATAGGCTCGAGCACTTTGCAGCCTTTTCTAACAGCCCTTTCAGATTAATTATTTCTGAAGAACCCTAAACAGTGCAGAGCTTATTGTGGATTCAAGTGTGAGCAAGGTAACTTTTGTCTGTTTAAACTTTGCTTTGTGTTTGTGTGAAACTGGCAGTACGAATTCTTACCCATTAACACAGTCATTGTGGGTACGTCATCTTCCATAGATTGCACAGGTGAAATTCAAATTATGATGTTATGCAGGTGAAGTGCCTGCTGTCCAATGGTGAAGAGGTCTGAAAAGAGCTGTCACTGAAAAGGATGTCTCCGCTGTCCAACTGTGGGGCTGTCTTCCTTGTCTGTGCCCGTTCAACGTGTATTGCAGAACACATGTAAGTACTGAGTTTTCTAAAGTGTGTTTTTCTAGAACTCTGTGTTGAGATCAGTGTGTTGCACCAGTGTGCTTTGAACCAGTGTTGACGGCATATGTTGGCATTTGCCTTTGAAATAGTATATGTGTGTTTCTTCTCAATAAGGTGTCATCCAATACTGCAACTTTGATTCTGGATTTGAAGTGGCGGGCTACAGAGCAGCATTTTAAGGCGATATTACAGCAGGAGGACAGCCTTGTTATCCTTCTACTGTAATACCTGTGTCACATAGCACTCCTCCTAAACAGTTGTAGCCGTAGGATAACTTTCATTCTTCTACTGTAACGCCAGTGTCACATGACACTCCTCAGAGACCCATTGTAAGAGGCTGCGCAAAAGAAACCAGGATGAAAGGGAAGACACGTATACCAAAGGACGAGCGCTGAAGTACCAACTGGTAGTTCAGCACTCGTCCAACTACCAGTTGGTAGTTCAGCGCTCGTCCTGTGGTATATGTGTCTTCCCTTTCATCCTGGTTTCTTTTGCGCTGCCTCTTACAATGATGCTTAACCGACTAGCCCACACAAAGTTATTGATCCTCAGAGACCTTTCCAGCGAAGGCATCTGATTTCACTTGAGGAGCAAAATATGAAAGGCATTAATAGTAATTTAACTGTAAACCTTAAGATTTTTGCCATTTCGGTGAGTATACTTGCTCTAATTCACATATATTTGTCTAGGAGATTGTAGCGACCTGGTTGACTCAGATTTTTGGCTTGCTACCTGATGGCATGGCTAAACAACTCGAAAAGAATAGGATATAAGACATGAATGCATGCTGCACTAACAACTGTTTACATTATCAGTTTTCCACATTATATGGGTTGCACTGTATATACTCAGAAATAGAAAGGAGCCAAGTACAAAGAAAAGCAAACCAAACAACAAAGAGGTAAAATGCGAAATGTTACCCTCTTTTTCTCATGCACTTAGCAGAAATGGTAATAGTGAAAAATAGCATAGCAATAAAGAAGCACTTGGCTTGTAACATGCGCACCTTTTTGGAAATACTAGAGTGTAGTGGTGCTTTTGCCATTCTAAGAAACTGGCTTGTCTGGCATGGCTCTGCATCTTGATGTGACTAATTGCATCATGTTTTGTTATGAAGGCTAGTGCGTTTTAGTGCTGGTTATTGCATTACTATTTCTACTTCCTCTGTCTACTAGTGAGTCGTCAGTGTGTGTTACACTTCCTTCTTTATCACATTTAAATTTTTTAGGTATTGCACATTTCAGTGTTGTGTCAAGGGCATGTGGAAAAGCTGGAATAACAGAATTGCTCTTAGCAAGCCCAGCCTCTTGTGTGATATACAGGCAGTGCTCCTACTGTTGCATACTATTTTTATTTTTGAATATTTGCTATTACACACACTAATCTGTGATTTTCATCAGCATGAAATCATTTTCCTAAATGATTTGTGCAGTTAACGTTATAAAAAGGCAAAGTACACAATTACCGTTTTCACTTCTTTCTTACATCGGAACCTACTACTATTGCATGACACCATCATTGTGAGGGTGTAAGTTTTGTGTTTATTTTAAACAACTACATGATTTCTGACTTGCATGCTTCAACAGGCATGAAAGCATATTACCATATGACACTATGCAATCAACAAATGCAATTCGATCTTGGCCGCGCCGGTGTAATGTCGATGGAGGCAAAATCTAGAGGCCCGTGTACTCTGCGATGTATGTTCACATTAAAGAACCCGAGGTGGCCAAAATTTCTGGAGCCCTTCACAGCGGTGTTCCTCAAAGCCTGAGTCGCTTTGACGTTAAACCCGCAATTAACGCCTCATTCCTGGCTGTGACTATAGCATAGAAATTTTATTCCTGTGTTCTGTTTCCTGCAGGTGCATTCATTTATTGCTTCGAGATTGAAAAGGCTGTGTACAAACTCTGGACGGAATCCAGAAGGATGCAGTATTTCTGAAGCGGGCCACCACAACTGTGTGGTGAAGAGAAGCAGTGGTACAGCGCAGCTTCATTGGCAGCTGCTCAGGAGAAGGATATTGGAAGGCAAGGAAAAGGCTCTACAGAAGACACTCACGCAAGTGAAAATGGATGCACTCACAGGTGATTACTGGTTTTAGCTGGATTTAGCACAGAAGTATATATTCACTCCGTCAGTGTATTCGAGAATTGCAACTCAGGATTTGTTAGTGGTTTATTAGGAAGCACAAAACAAAGGGTAATAACAAATGTATGGGATGGAAGCTAGTGACCAATTCACTGTAGGTATGTCATCATGTGAAGGTTTGTGTAGAAGAGGTTAATTGATGGCCATAGTTTGTAGCTCATGTGAGGGACAGTATAAATAGCTTAAATGGCGAGGTTCTGAGACCAATGGGGCAGTGCATGAGCAGAAAAACTAGCCAGGAGTTAACAAATTTTCATGAATGCTCAGCTGTCATGCTTTAGAAATAAGGCTGTTGGTATTTGGCAGCCATGTGCTGTGAAGCTCGGTATTTTAAAAGTGTTGAGGCCTAAGAGATCTGATTCAGTGTTGGCATTCATGGGTGCTGTCACATTAGCCATCCTCCTTTAATGCAAATAGCAGCATTTGCTAGTTGTCTTTGCAATGGGATCATTGTAGCAGTGTATATCATAATAAATATATAATTTTTCTCCCTTAATCTTCAGGCACTGTCGCTACACACAAATGGATTCAAGCTGCCATCAAGGCAATGAAAGATATTCGACTTTCTTGGAAAAGATGCACGCTATGATGCGAGGGGCCTCCAGTGCGACTCATTCGCTGCTTTTGTCTACTAATAAAGCTAAGGTTGCTCTTAGGCAAATGTGAGCATTTTTTTTTGTTCTTTCAATACATACTTGCTCTTCGTGCTTCTCAAGAACATGAATCATGTAATACTTATTTGCATGCTGCTACGTACATACTACCGTGCTCAAATTTGAGAGACCCCTGTGAGTTCTTGTCGAATTTTACCAAACTGCATGTGGGCGCCGCCTGACGAAGCAATCCTGTTGTCGAGACCGATGCCCATATGCAATATGGCACGTTTCAGCATACACTTGCATTGGTTTCTTAATTTTGCTCACGATAGTATGTCCAAACATTGAGCATCACTATGAACACATGTTAGGTAACAAATTTGTTTCTGGATGGTTCACCCTTCCTTTGACATCATCATCCCGGAATGCTACACCAACCGCACCAGGAAACAGTAAACCAAAGCACACCAGAGCTGGTATCAGCCGGCTGAGTCACACCAGATGAGAACACACTATGCCATGTCACAGAACTCATTTCTGAAAATCTGGTCTCGAAACACCAGGAAGGGTAATTCGCCAATTTTCTTTTGTGCGAGTGTATCGCAGTGTTGTGATTTTGAGATCACCACACGCACATAGCGGATGCACTATGTAGCTCGAAACACTGTGGCAAGGTAATAAACAACCAGTAAACTTTCGACTGGATGTATTTAGATCTTTTAATAAACAGTCAGTTAAATGTGAACTGCAGGTCAATTAAATAAAAATGCCAAGTAATAAACTGGCAATTAAATGTGAACTGCAGGTTTATAAACAGTCAGCTAAATATGTATTGCCAGTCAATAAAATCTCTATTTAGATCTATTGAGTTAAATTAATAAACTGCCAATTGGAATACGGTGGCCAATTTTAAATTGAAACTCAACACAAAAAAGTCTATAAACTGTCAATTAAACCACAAAAGAGTTCATAATAAACTGGCAATTAAATGTTAACTTAATATGAATTCAGTGTTAATTGACATGCAATTAAATGTGAACTGCAGGTATATAAACAGTCAGTTAAATATGTATTGCCAGTCAATAAAATCTCAATTTGGATCTATCGAGTTAAGTTAATAAACAGTCAATTGGAATACGGTGGCCAATTTTAAATTGAAACTCGACAAAAAAGTCTATAAGCTCTCAATTAAACCACAATACAATTTATTGCCGAGAGTCAATAAGTATTTAATTAAAACTGGGTAGAAATTTTTGTAAGGGTGAGCCTCAGAATTAAAAATATCTTCACGCAATATCGCTTATGTGTGTATATATATATATATATATATATATATATGCTAAGTTCAGAAACGCTTCATTTAGGTAAACATTTATTCCGAGTCGATTTATCGGACACAGCCTGTCCTCTCTCTAGACTGCAGTTACGCGGTTCTTGCTTCTCTTAAGGAGTTGGCATCTGTACAGGTGACCGACACATGAGCCACTAACAACATGCAAACGTTGCGGGAAAGATGAACGGCCCCCCAAAAAAAGAAAGGCGGGGGGGGGGGGGGGGGGCAGAATAAGCATAGTCGCCCGCCGGACATGTCTGTGGTCGCGAGGAGAAAAGACAGAAAAAAAGGGGGGAAATCAGGAGGGATGAACGGACGGTGGCCTGAGTCGCAACACAGAGGCAGCGAGTGAAGTGTATGGAAACCGAGGGTAGCCAACAGAGCGAATAGGTTAGAGATGCACTCGCATGTTGCCGACGCAAGCGAATAAACCAAAAAGAATAAAACAAATGTAAACAGGGCGGGATACTAATGCCATATGGAACACGCACGCACGCACGCAAGCACGCACGCACGCACACACGCGCACACACACGCAAGCGCACACACGCGCACGCGCGCGCGCACACACACACACACACGCACACACGCACGCACGCACGCACACACACACACACACACGCACGCACGCACCCCCCCCCCACACACACGAACACGCACGCACGCTCCCACACACACACCCACCCCCCCCACACACACACACACACAAACGCACGCACGCACGCACGCACACACACACATAGATTCAGAGTACATGAAGTACTTGTTTGCTTAAAAGAGTATACCGGGTGTTTTTTTTTGAAGGTCCAAAATTGTTAAGGAAAGGTAAATTCCTTTAGCTTTATTTTAACCCTTTGGGCTATACTGAGGGCTCCGGCGGACGCCAGGTAAGAGGCAAACTACTTTAATTAGTTCGCTGATTAACTGAACACTTTAATTAACTTTTATAATTTTTATTTCAGGGTATATGTTGTATTAGCAGAATTGGAGATCGTCTTCAAAACAGTCCCGCGCGCGTTACGAAGCGAGAAAAAGTCAACCTGGTAGGCAGCTTCACACTGTAGCACAGCGTCTGTGAGCACCTGTGACGTAGTTCGCTCCGCCCTGCGCTTTGTGTCAATGCGTTTTTGTTCCAACGCGTCATTCCGTGAGGCCGCGGAGCGAAGCGAAACAAGCAACGATAGCGCAGGCCGCCCGTCCGGGCTTCAGGTGATATCAGCCGTGTGACGCAAAGCGCAGGGCGGAGCGAACTACGTCAGAGGCGCTCACCACCGCTGAGTTACGGTGTGAAGATGCGTACCAGGGTGACTTTTTCGCGCCTTGTAAAGTGCGTGAGAAATTTTTAATTAAAATTGTTTTTTTTTCGCTTGGACTGTTTGGAGGACGATCTCCAATTGTGCGAATACAACAAAACCCATAAAATAAACATTAGAAAAGTTTACTAAGATGTTTAGTTAATGAGCAAACTAATTAACGCAGTTTTCCTCTTGCCTGGCGCCCGCCGTAGCCTCAAGTATAGCCCCAGTGCTAAAATAAATCTAAAGCAATTTACCTTTTTTTAAAAAGTTTGGACCTTCCAAAAAAAATCACCCGGTATAGAGAAGTATGTGCTTCTTTAAAGGAAACATTTTTATTTGACTCGAGTGTGAGTGACCGAGTCAAAAACTTTTTTAAGCTCTAGATTTGCTTTTCTTCTGCGGCTGTCAGAAGGCTTCGTCCATCTGCTTCTACAAAGGTCGGCTACCCGTAGTCTAGGGCTCCGCTGGAAACTGCTGCCAGTTGTGCTTGCCGCATCAGACCTTCTTGGTCGACTCGGCGATCGCTGGAGAGCACTTCCTCCCATTGCTCCGCACTCGGGTTTCTTATAACGGGTACTACGCTTACCCTCTGGCATGCCCACGTTATGCGGTACAGCGTGGGTGGTTCTTGGCACCAAGGGCATTTGTAAGTGTATTGTGTGGGATACAGTATGTTGAGTACGTGTAGGTTCGGGTACGAGCCCGTTTGTAGCTGCCTCCACGCGACAGTCTTCTCTGCTAAGGGAGTTGTGTGGTGGTGGATACCGCTTTCTGCAGCCCTTGTAATAGTTTAGTATCGCCGAATAATCTTGGGGTACAGGTTCGATCCCCTCGAGGTCGGCTACTTTGGATGCTCGGTAATAAGTGTACTCTCGAACTATCCTTTCCGCCTCTTGGTTCCCTGTTACTCCCGCGTGTCCCGGCGTCCATACTATCGTATGCCTGATTGGTTCTTCGTTTGGTTGTCGTTGTGTTATGTGGCCCCCAGAGCGGAGTATGCGGAGTGCTCTGTGCCCTATTCTGCCGCGTAGGTAGTTGCGGCATGCTGTTTGTGAGTCTGTAAGGATTTGACTCGACGTTTCGATCGGAGGACCGATCTTGTTCCAAGAGAGTTTTGAAAAAGTGCCTTCAAGGACGAATTCTGAAAAAGTTCCGTCCACCGATCAAAACGTCGAGTAAAAAAAAATGGTTCTTTTATATATATATATATATATATATATATATATATATATATATATATATATTCTTCTCTCATATTTATAACCAGCCCCTCATTCCCCTTCCCTTGTTTGCTTAATATATATATATATATATATATATATATATATATATATATATATTAAGCAAACAAGGGAAGGGGAATCAGGGGCTGGTTATAAATATGAGAGAAGCCAACAGCCACAGAAACCAAGGGGCACAGGGGATTTTCAATTTATCTTGTGTTGTTCAATTTAGAGTATTACTGAATATGTTATCGCTTAAAGCTAATTGATTAGAAAACCAGAAGAAAAAACAACCACATGTCTCCGGTGGGATCCGAACCTACGACATCCTGAGGTCGGAGGTGACACACCCTGTATGGAGAAAATCGCCCTTTCTCTGCAGGTAAATACACACATCTTCCTGGCTGCGCTCGTAGTCAGTTCTAGTAGAGGCCCGGTGCAACATAAATGTCTCAGAGAGAGAGAGACTATTCACACCGACATGGGTCTCGGGGCAGGGCCTCACCCAGAGGGAGGATCCCCCCCTTGCCGGCCCTCCTGCGCCGTGACTGCAGAGAAGGTCTCGGGGTAAGCCTCCTCCGCCAAGCGTAGGACGATCTTTCGTACATCCGGATTTGGGCTGCGGATGTAGGACTCCCAGGCAAATTGATCAAGGGGATCACTCTGTTTAGTTCCCGGAGATTCGGGGCATTGCCATATTAGATGATTTTGACTCATAGGTATGTTGTAGAGACTGCAAGCCTCCGGGTTGCCAGTAAGCTCTTTATGCAGAGTAACATGAAGGAAGAAGCGATTGGCCTGAATATTTCGCCAGGCCCTACATTCTGACAGTGTTAGGGACCTATCTGTTCATGGATAGATCCTTCGGCCTAGTTTGGGAGCCTCAGAGAGGTCCTTGTAGGTGATGAGGGGGTCTTTGTCTCCGGGTAGCGGGGTCTCTACAGTGACGAATATTACATAAAATGAATTTAGCTGGTTTTCCGGGACATACGTATGTAATTCTCGCCACACACTTTATAATCAAACTAACGAACACTGTCTTTGAGTATTAAATCCGACTAGCTGGTTCATGCTTGAGGGAAAGAAAAAATGAATTGTTTAATAGTACATTCAACATACACAGTCGATTCTCAATAAAATTACTGCGCACGCCCTGTAAACACGTTACTATAGTCACGTTGAAATAGTGCCCTCCATGCTGCTTGCAACGCGCTCTTGACTGCAATCGCTACGCAGATAAGTTACACGCCCTATTCGCTGCTTTCGAGGCGCTGCAAAGATGCGCACCAAGACAAATGACACAGATGGACATCTTCACGCCTGGGTGCACGCGGCGAGCATCTCGATCTCGCAAAGACGTATTCTACAAGCTCTTCGCTTTTTCTATTCAGCGCCCATTTGGTCCTCTGTCATTGGTGACTACGATATACCCACGACTTTCAAGCGTCTGTGGAAAGGGACCCAGCCATTAGCTGTTTGGCAACCGAACCTCACCATTTCATGCCCTTGGGTGTGATATGCAGCCAGTGGTGAGGTGCATCGTAGCGCTCTTTGAGCAGCAGGGGACTGAACCTGACCACTGGCCGCCATTGGCTTCTATATGCAGCTAATGGTGAGGTCCGGTCGCCATCCACCCAATTGCCTGGTCGCTTTCCAGAGAGGCTTGAATGCCGCGGGTATACCTGAATGACCAATGACCAAGTCCCAGATGGACGCGTATCACGTAGCAAGATAAATGAACAGAAAACGTGCAGCTCATAGAATATGGCCCCAGGTTCCACGCAAGCGCCGGCAGCAGGCGACACGATGTACGAGGTCTTTGGCCAAAGAAAAAAGACAGGCACAACTGGAGCGTTGGAAACCTAATAACCCTCAAAGTAGTCTCCTTGGGACTGCACACACTTCTCTAAGCGGTGCTGACATGAATGGAAGCATTCCGAAAAGGCCTCTTTCGGAATGGAGTCTGGCTCACCTATCGTAGCAGCCATAATGTCCTTAACACAGCCTTCCTCACGTTCCTCGGAGGCCATTTGAAGTGGGATACGACAGTGCTACTTGGAGATTTCTGTGAAATTCGTTGGTCTAACGGGCGTGCATTTTTCCCCGTGAGTGTAAATGCGTCCGATGCCGATATGGGCACACATGGCACTGGTCATGCTTCGCTATAAACTGACTCGTTGCCCAAAATTTCAGCGCATCCAGGCACCTTAGAAACCTTATAAATTGTAGGCCTCAGCTGGCGTTCTTAAAATGCGCAGATCAGACAATCATGCAGTCAAGGATCTTCCGCCTATCCACCTGCACATTTGGTATGCCCGCGGCAATGTAGTTTAATAATGAAGTCTGTTCGGTGCGTTTCGGAGACAATTTTGGTTAAAAAACGTGGCTATATAGTTGCTCAGAAACTACTTCTAAGAGTAGAATATCAAGGCCAGGCAGTGCTAATTTGTATCAATATAGATAAAATGAGAGAGACACCATTTGACGCATTATTGTATAATCTACAACTGAAAATTTCTCAAAGGAACCCTCTGGGCTCCATTATTGTCCCGGGCCTCTTCAGGAGCAGCACAAGGCCATCAGCAGGAACCTGCACGAACTGCATAAAGAAAAAAAACATATTAACGTTAGAGGTTTGACACACACGACACAGTTTCTGACTTGTACATTGTTCCATCATCAGTCTTAGAAAAGCGAATGATATGTGAAAACTATTTGATGCCTGTGCAATATTACATACAGCGACAGACGAGGTAATAACAATTCGGACAGGTTCCCAACAGAAAAGCTGCGTGCCTTTTCCTATGAGGCTCCACCTAGCTGCAATCCATCCCGGAAAAACAAACGTTTCGAACTACCGCAGACAGGCCAACGTGCGTAATCCGTGACGCAAAATTTGTGATGGATGACAACAATGTGATTATATTACGGCGAAAGCTTTTAATGCCTCATCATTGTAAGCACGAGTTGTCGACAGAAATGTCACGATTTTCAGTTGGTCGAAACGGTCGTGACAACGCAGTGCGCGAATTTCAAACGATGCCAATTGTACATTGGCTAGAAACCATGCAACCAATTAGAGGGATCGTATAGTAATGCTCCAAGTAAGTGGGACTAAGTTTAGTTAACTGCTTAATTACCCAATTAAGCCTAATTAACCTTTCTAGTCAGGCCATATAAATAAATACAACAGAGTAGGAAATTGGCCGAGTTCGGAAATCGAACCGCGGTCTTCGGAGTGCGAGACAAGCATGCTAACCACTCCGCCATGCCACCTCGATGGTTTGGAATGAACAAAGGCGCGTCTAGTGAATGCGGTGTCTTAGTTCACTCCCATCTTCCTTTCCCGTTACGGCGAGGTTTAGGTGTCCACCCAGATATGCGAGACAGACAGATTTCCTTTCCGCAAAAACCAATTTACCGACGAGCAAGGCGTACAACAGAACGGACGATGGCGTTCTATGAACTCCCTGGCGGCGTTGCAAGAGGCTGTTGCGTTTCACTCTTAGAGGCGAAGCCGAACATCTTAACAGGGCATCAGTGACACAAACAGCAACACCGTGCTTAAGGCTTTCGCCTCACCGCACTTTAGGTCAACAAAGTGCCCCCCTGAATTTTTGTGCAAATGCAGATGTGCCCAAAGATCGCCTAGACCAATGCAAGTGTTTTGACACCTAGGATGATGGTAAAAACATGTCTCCAAGACGTGTTACGTAGGTGAATTAGCGTTTTTATTGCGAAAGCAATACTGCTTGCACTTTTCTGCCATCGATGGAGGTTCATCCTTCGCTCCGGCGGGGCTGCGGCGCGCTACCACGCTACCGCGTGACGTCACGACAAGAGGAGAGCTGGGGGCCCAACTCGTCTCATCGATGGAGGCTCATCCTTCGCTCCGGCGCGGCTGCCGAGTGAGGGCAATCGCTAGACTGGGATAAAACGGGGCTGCGGCTGTGCCCCTCGCAGTGCTGTGCTATGTCGGAGGATGCATACAAGGCGAGGCTGGAACGGTGTGCCGCGGTCAAGCGACGGCGCCGTGCCAAAGAAACAGACGAAGAAAGGGAACAACGGTTGGCGAAGCAACGTGCGTATGCTGCAGAATGGGGAGCACGCCGATGTCATCACCGATGTACAGACCAAAAGCCATTTATTTACGGATCAACAAGGCGTGTTCATCGGAATAAATAAAGCACATTTAAAGTAGACCCATGTTGTGTCCAGAGTGAATCCATACGGGTAACCATATTAGCAGAACCAAGTCGAGACCAGAGTTGCACTATACGGGAAACCATGTCCAACTACCAGCAGAACTAAGCGCAGCCAGGTGTTATTGCTTTCGCAGTCAGCCAGGCTTAACCAAGCTAAGCCTTCAGCAAATTTTTTTTTTGCTTCTCGCGCTGTTTCGTTCGTTACGCAGTACCAACTATCCCGGAACCTAGCTCTTGTGTAACACCTGCAAAGAAAGTGCATGACGTATGCAGGTCCTCTTAAACATGTTCAGTGAGACTTACGCAAAGCTGCAGAGCAGATAGTGCGATAAAAAAAAGAAAACTTTGGTCGCATGGCTCAGCGGTATGTTATCCTGCTCCGAGAGCGATGGCATGCGGCTGATTAGTGGGTGTGGCTATCTTATTTCAGGGGACTAGATAAGAATCTTGATGAGCTATCGCTTCTAGAGGAAACCAGAGAACAGTCTGCAGGCGGAACTACTACGAAACTTGCATTGCGCACTGAGTCTTCACACCTGGGGCCGCGTTCTGCCAATTGTCCGTTTCAAAATGGCCATTTCGCAGCCGTCTTGCCTTCTGTAATCGGTATCTCAAGTTATATCTGCGTCTTTCAAATCTCCTTTGAAAGCTACCCAGCTGCTAGCTGGAAGGCGACCGGACCTCACCACTGGATTAAAATCGGAGCCAATGGCAGCCAGTGGTTCGGTCCGAACATCTGCTCTTTACAGAGCGCTCTGCTGTAGCATACCAGTGGCTGCTGATCGCAGTCAATGCCAGCCAATGGTGAGGCCCGGTCGCCAACCACCCAATGGCCGCGTCGCTTTCCGCAGACACTTGAAGGCCGCGGATATATCTAAGTGACCAATGACGTTGGATCAGACGGACGCGAAATGGCTGTCTTACAACAGACAGCTTCCGGAACACGGCCCAAGATGTAGCTTTGGAGTTTATAGATGCATTCTAAGGCTTTATATTTAGCTACAAAGCACACAACTCCCATTCCTTCTCATTCATTCAATGCCATGGTAACCAATATTTCATATCCCATATGTTAGCGGAACCTTTGCGGTGTCCTTGGTCATGACCACATAGCATTAAGGGTCGCTCCCTTCAGCTGAAAAGCCGATAACGTGAAAAATAAATTCTAGAGAAAGTAATTGCGTTTAACGTGTGCATGCCTTTCGTCGCATAGTACCGGACGCCGACAGCTCGCCGTGAATGGTGGCACGTCCATGCAGAAGATGCATCGCTCTGATCTGACTACGCTGGAAACGCTACCACTGAGAGGTTGCGGCACTATGCCACCCTACAGAAATGGCGCAGATATGCTAAGCGTTGGCCACGGAAGGGGCGAAAACGTTACCACAGCGATTACTTACACCGCAAAAGCAAAATTCAAATGAACATAAGCGATCACCGCGCTTCTACTCTGCCAGACGCCGCCTGCCAGCGCCCCTGGTTTTCCGGCATGGCCGTCGCCCCACTAGCACGGTTTCGCTCGATGCAGCGTGCTTCACAATGAATCCTCAGGAGGAGGCGTTTTCGAGCAAGCGGCGACTATTATAAAAGGATTTATCCTAATTCCCGTTTACAAAATCTGAATTCTCTTAGAATAAAATGATCTCCGCAAAGCCCTCGTCGGCAGCGAATTTGCAGAGGATAAGACGGACAGACCAGAGCCGCCGAGCGCCGGCCACCACGGGTCGCAGGCGCAAAGCACTACCCGAAGAAAATATCGACGACGGGCTCTAGTTGAAACATCCTGTTAGCGCTGTCGATTTCAACAAAACCAACTACGCTTTAGTGCTGAATGGCATCGCTGTACACACATGTCTCCGCGTTGATCCTATAATCGGAATAGTATAGACGTGACCACCGGGCATGCAGGAGACTTCCCTGGGAGCCTCTTTTTTTGCTCGAATCCACCCGGTCCCAATGTGTTAAAAATTTTCAGTTCTTTATCTATACATAGGGTCCACCAGGCGCACATCAATTCGTCTTATAATACCAGTCAATTCACAATCGGGGTGCGCAAATGTGCGGTTTAAGGCGGAAGCCTTTAATGCCTCGTCGTTGTAAGCAGGAGTTGTCGAAAGAAATGCCAGGCTTTTCAATTCATCGAAATGGTCGTGACGTCACAGTGCGGGAATTTCAAACGGGCCAATTGTACTTTGGCTAGTAACCATGCAACCAATTAAAAGAATGGTATAGTGATACTCCAAGAGAGTGGGACTGAGGTTATATAGCTAATTGATTTAATTGATCAAGTCGCCTAGTTAACCTTTCTAGTCAGACCAGATAAATGAATAATACCGAGTAGGAAATTGGTCGATTTGGGGAATCGAACCAGGGCCTCCGGAGTGCGAGACGAGCACGCTACCACTACGCCATGCCAGCTCGATGGTTTGGAGTGAACAAAGGCGCGTCTAGTAAATACGGTCTCATCGTTCACTTCCATATTTCTACCTTCCCGTTACGGCGAGGTTCAATGTCCACCGAGATATGCGAGACAGATACATTTCCTTTCTTCAAACACAAATTTTAAGGCGGAAGCCTTTAATGCCTCATCGTTGTAGGCATGAGTTGTCGATAAAAATATCACGCTTTTAAATTCGACGAAATGGTCGTGACGTCACAGTGCGCAAATTTCAAACCGGGCCAATTGTAGTTTGGCTAGTAACCATGCAGCCAAATAAAGGGATGGTATAGGAATGCTTCAAGTAAGTGGGACGAAGTTAATTAACCAATCAGCCTAATTAACCTTTCTACTCAGACCAGATCAATAAATAAAACCTGATAGAAATTAGTGGAGTTGGGGAATCGCACCAGGGTCCCCAGAGTGCGAGACAAGCACAACTCCGCCATGCAACCTCGATGGTTCGGAATGAACACAGGCGCGTCAAATGAATACGGTGCCTTCGTTCTCTCCCATATTCCTCTCTTCCCTTACAGCGAGGTTCAGGTGTCTATTGAGATATTCTAGAGAGAGGGATGCATTTCCTTTCCTCAAAAACAGATTTACCGAAGAGCAAGGCGTAGAGCCGAACGGGCGATGGCGTTCTCTGGACTCCCTGGCAGCGTTGCAAGAGCGCTGTCGCGTTCCACTCTTACAGGCGAAGCTTAACATTTTAACCACACATCAGTGACACAGCAGCACCGCGCTTAAAGCTTCCGACTCATCGCACTTTGGGTCACCAAAGCGCCACCTGAAATTTTTTACTGTAGCCTAAATAACTGAGAAGACAAATGTCATATTCGTGTTAGGGCCGGCCCCAATAACTCGCATGCCGCTTCATCATGAAATTTCGTAGCGTAATATGTCGAACCTTTTCAATACAGTCAAGCCTGGATATATCTAATCCAGACATTTTAACTTACTCGCAGTATCGAACCACAGAAAATAATTCCCTAGAAAATTCTCTGTAAATGCGTAGGAAAGTCACGTAGTATATAGAGTGCAACTTCAGGAAGCAAATGTCGTTCATATACACGAAACGGCGCGCAGCATCCCTCCAAGGGCCACATCTCCTAAGGACGCTCTTCCATCACTTTATGAGCGCTTAACCGGGCTGGTGGCGCGGTCTTGGGCACGTTGTGGCACCCATAGTACTGTGAAACTGCGTTAAGAGGTAACGTGCTGTGTGCTTAAGGGGTCTCTGGTGTGCGGCCTTAAAATGCGAAAATGAATGGCGATAAAGTCGGTTCTTGCAAAATCCCATTTTAGTAAGCTTAAACAATCAACCTCAAGCTGCTCAAAAAACACCAGCTGATAATATCAATCTAATGACACAAAAAAAACTGAGGCGCCCCCACGTCAAAAGAAAAAAAAAACGATCGAGGATAGCGAGACGAAGGCTACGTGCGCGCCCTGCTCGGTCAGCTCCTTCTCGTCCCATCGCGGCCATTTTCGAAAGTACGACAGCTCGTATATTCCACCACATTGTGATTGCTTGGGCACCTTGTGCGCCGCAAAACGCCGTGCAATGGTCAACTGGCTCGTCAGGCAGCCAATTCATTCGCCTCGGCTGCGCGCATATTCTTACATCGTGGCTTAGGATAAACGCAGCGGTCTTGCTTCCCCGGGTTCCACTCTCACGCAAGTTGCGCTGGGTTTCCTGGTCGACCGCGTCGCCTGCTTCGTTCGCGTTTTTCCCTACGTTATATCGCGGGCTTTTTCATCGCAGCGCTGGCTCAGCTCGGTTTATTTTATGCGAAGCATACTACTATAGCCCAACCCAGCTCCTCGAGCGCGGCGGTATCGCTACCATTGACCTTTCGTGACCTCCATGTCATACCACGTGATGCGTGACGTCACAGAAGATGAAAAACGGGGGCCCAACTCGCGCCGTCGCGCGCGGCGTCGCGACCAAGGAGGACCACGTGATGCGTGACATAACGACATAGGAGAAACGGGGCCCCAGCTCGCGCCGTCGCGCGAGGCGTCGCGACCAATGCGTTTCCTGCTTCTGCCGCTAGGTGCGCTGTAGTGAACACGTGATGCTGGAGCGGCGGTATACAAGGGGGTGCGCCTGCCTCCGCTAGGCGTACACGGGATAGATATGCCTCCTGGAGACAGGGCTGCTCGTTGGAATGAGAAGCAAGAGTTGCGGCGTGCTACAGAGACTGATGAAGAGCGTGAAGAACGTCTAGCCAAGCGGCGTGCTCGATATGCGGCTCGGCGACAACGTTCTGAAGTGAATGAGGAATTTGTAGGTGATGTTTCGACTAGTGTGGTCAGTGAGTCTGACAGCACTTCTACCAGTTAGTTGCATTTGTGCCCGCAACCGCGCCAGCGTCTTTGCGCCTGGCGTGTATGCGGTCAAGATGCCTCCAAACGCTGCTTAACATGCTTCGCATCCACTGGGCTTAACCTTGATAAGCCTCCAATTTTTTTTTTGTTTTTTACGGCTTCTTTGGTTTCCTAAGTCGCGTACTTTTGTGAGTAGGAAGGTATTGATGCCGGGGCCTAGGAGACGCTCTACTGAAGACTTGCGGTGCGTCGAGGCTGGTTCACATGCAACAGCCTGAGCGATTGAGTGGCGTGTCGCAGCGACAGTTTCCAACATGTTCGTACTTCGCCGCTTGCCGCCACGACGACTCAAAACAGGTTTTTGCGCCGGGACGGCACGACTCGCTAGCATACTGGCTTGCACGTGTAACAGGCTTCATGCATAAGGGGAGAGAGAGAGCGCCGTACTCAGCACCGAAAGAAGCATGGTACAAAGAAAGGATATTCGATACCTCTGCTAGTGCCGCCTGCCAAAACGGCTTATCAGTCCCATCTAATAATGGATTATATAATAAATTATTGCCATTGCCTTCATTAGATTTCAACGCGAAAATTTTGGGGGAATTCGTAATTGCGTACTATTTTAGACTCAGTCTCTAATATGTTCACTTTTAGTTGAGAGATTCAGAGTACAGTTTTGAAAATGAGAAGAGGAGGTCATTTACAATGGGAAATGTCGTGTTTTGAATAGCCCGCATTTTTTCCCCTTTCGGTTCAAGCGGTGACACTGTTCCGCAGGACGGCGCCACTGCGTTTGGAATTGAAGCCCTAGAAAATGGCTACTGGACACAGGATGCTCGGAATACGAGCGAGTCTTCGCGTCTGGCAGAAAAACAAGGTTTACTCTTTCCACTGCTTGGCTTGAAGAACGGTGTTCGTGCGTTGGCGGACCCGAGACGCCAAACGCGTGTGGAAATATCTGTGTCTTCACTACGGTTCGTGAAAGTGGCGCTTCAGCAGTTCTGACATTGCCTTGTTTTTGTAATGTTTAATTTCTTCGGAGAGGGCAAGCAGAGCAGTGATTAGTAAAAAGCGAGAAATTGTAGCCAAATGAAGGGAATGCGCGCCGGAAAGAGAACGAGGCCATTGCTTTGCGGTGACCCAAACAGACGTTCCGATCCGATCGTGACTCAGAGGCTGACGGTCACCCGGCTTGGTGCCGATTCCGGACTCAGAGTGGGAGGCAGAAACCTCGCTTAATAACGGGTTCCAGCCTTATTCTGGCCTGATTCCACAGTGTTAAACTTCTAGTTTGTATGTTAGACTCTTGAATAGTCGGAGGCTTAAGGGGATCCCGCTTGGTGCGCACTCCGGCCTGCTTGAGAGTTTATAGCTTTTCCTGGGCACACCTGCTGACCGCTTGGTAACATAATGTAAATAAACCGGCACACTTGAAGAAAGTGTTATTCTCTCTGCTCGTCGCAACGAGGCGCTTAGTCAGCAGACAAGAGGGAACATCGTAACATCATTTAACCTCACTATTTGTTAAAAGTTAAGAAAGTATTGCCCCCTCTGCTCTGGCAACGAGTCGATGGGTCAGCAATGAACGGGAAAAACATGGTTGCATCACCTAACCTTTCTACTTGTTAGGGCGAATTTATTCGAACAAGACTCCCTTCCAATGACACTGATATGAGCTCTGTTGCCGAGCCACACACAGATCCCTTTTAAAAGACCGAATGGAGATAACTATTGCATAACCAGCGGCGTCGGCGAAGCGGCGCAATCATGATCACTAGGAGAGACTCTCCATCCGCGCCGCGATGGGTCCATCCAGACACAGCCACCCAATCATCAACAATCGTCTTAAACGCGTTGGTTCAAGCAGACATGGACAAATTTATATCAAGACGTCGAAATGATTGCCACGCGTACCCACAGATTTTCTCATCAACGCGAACTTTTACACAAAACTTTTACGCCGGGTTGCTCCCGACGCAAGTTTTCGATTGTAAAGTGTGGGGGGCGGTTTTAGGACCCTAGTTCCCTTTTGGCCGTTTCTTGTGTTTTTCTTTTCCCTTAAACTATAGCTATGGCTGTTGGTGCACGGTTCTTTTGTGTGTTTTATTTAGAGCAAGGGCACGGCTAAGGAGAAGGCATGCGGCTCCCTGCCTTTAGTGTTCGCGCCCTGTACCCTCTGACTGCACACACTACTTCTTCCACGGGAACCTTCGCCCTAAGGAGTAGCGCTCTAAAACGGGAATCTTGAAGGGGCTGCACAGACAACAAACGTTAGCCCGGAGTTCTGTTAGGGCCTCCACCCTCGCACTTTCACCATGCATCTTGCCCTCGTCTTCCACACCTCATGATGTCTTCCGTCCCTCACCCTCGTCCTCACGAATTTTCACGCGTCGTGGTTAGTACAAAAATGACTTGGGGCATATTTATGGTTGTCTTAGCTCATATCGCACGCCTTTTCTGTTTAGCATTCTCTTCTGTTAAGCCAATAAGCTGCCCTCGCGACATAGAGGAACGGGAAAAAAGCAAATGTTCCTCCCCGCTGCTTTACGGTAAGCAACACCAAAGTGTTCTTCTCCGCAGTGAATTCCTTCGTTACGAGCTACATGCGACCGGCAGTTAAAATTGGACGCAGAATGAAGGCACCCACTGAATGTTACTCACTTAAAGCGTCGCAGAGGATCGCCGCAGCTACACCGAAAATTCCTGTCCGGATAGCACTGCGGCGGGATGGGTCCTCGATACCTTTATGGGGGCCAGCATAGTGGTGGTGGCGTTCGGCACCGTCGACGTCGTTACTGAAGCTGTCTCAGCCAACGTGGAGATGCGTGCAGCGCAGAACTGGCGTTTCACCCCAGGCAAGACGGCGGGACAGGCATTGGTCGCTTTCTGCAGCAAAAAAAATAGAAAATATAAGAGTGGCCCATATTGACCCTCTACCGCAAACAGACTAATGGAACGGCCCCATATGGCCGTTCGGGGGAAAGAGCGAGTGAAGCTCGCCCGTGCCGAAATTATGCGCCACTCACATTCGGCGAGCCATGTCGCCGAATGTACTTTCCCATGTACTTTTCAAGCAGGTTTTTTTACGTACGCAAGTTCGCCGCGGAGATAGATTGCGCTCGCTCTTCTCCTCAAATACCGCCGTGTGAATGAGGGATAACGTCGTGCTCTTAGTTACATAATGGTACCGGTCATTGAGTGGGATTGTTTCAGAATGCGCTCGCTCTTCTCCTCAAATACCGCCGTGTGAGTGAGGGATAACGTCGTCCTCTTAGTTACATAATGGTACCGGTCATTGTGTGGGATTGTTTCAGAATGCGCTCGCTCTTCTCCTCAAATACCGCCGTGTGAATGAGGGATAACGTCGTGCTCTTAGTTACATAATGGTACCGGCCATTGAGGAGGATTTTTTCAGAATGAAAAGTCAAGTAATGGGGTTTGAGGTAATTCCCGTCACTCCCTGCCGGCAAAAGGTTGTTGTTTCAAGGGCAAAAGTGCAATTGAACCCAAGAGGGCGTAAGGCAGCCAGCTTGCCGGTCACATTCATTAATCTGGTGTATTGGCAAGTGACCACCACGGCGGTGGCATCTATTCCCCAAACTCAGCTAAGATGCTTTTGGAAAATACATCACCGTGACGGCAGCTGGGATGTCGGCTGACACCTCTGCCGGGATGGGTGCACACCCGTGTTTCTGCTGCTTGCGACATTCGCGTTCCTTGTAGTGGAGTGGCGTGCTGCCTTCCGTCACCAGCGCCGAGTGCCCCGCGCTTGCGGCACCTGAACCACAGAGAAGAAGGGCGCTTGGCGAGCTCGGAGACCAGCGGCCGCCAAGATGAACCCGGCGCTCTAGTCGCGGTGTGACCGCCCCTGGCGTTGCCGCAGCCGGCTTGTGCAGTGACGGCCAGCCATCCACGTTGCACTCAGAAGCATCTGCACCACCGCCGCGTTTGCGAGACATGGGGTGAACGAACATTGGAAGGCCGTGGCGTACAACGTGGGCACGTCTCTTCGACAAAAGAGCCTTTGGCCTGAATCGAACTACCGGAATGGAACAGCGCATGCAACGAACAGCACGAGGGAATCCTCTTTATCTTCTGCTTCGTGCTCTCTATGGCGCGTGTGCAAGAAACAATGCCGGCAATAGGTGGCACGTCTAGGAATATGCAACAAATTTTGTGCACGCCACACCTTGAGAAAAACTGACGGAAACGAAAAAATAAACAAAACAGAAAAGCGGTCACGTTGACGCAAGTGTTAAAGCCAAAACCCCTTTATCATCCCAATGAATCGGTAACTTCATTTGAGGACGGACGTTTCGTGAGTAACTTTTAGGTTTGGTTTGGTTTATGGGGTTTAACGTCCCAAAGCGGCTAAGGCTATGAGAGACGCCGTAATGGAGGGCTCCGGAAATTTCGACCACCTGGGGTTCTTTAACGTGCACTGACATCGCACAGTACACGGGCCTCTAGAATTTCTCCTCCAAGGAAATTCTAGCCGCCGCGGCCGGGATCGAACCCGCGTCTTTTGGGTCAGCAGCCGAGCACCATAACCACTGAGCCACCGCGGAGGCTTGGAGTGCGTTTTAAACGGCCGCTTGATTCGTTGAATGTAGTTCCTATTGGGGGTCCTCAAGGCGTTAATAGCGCGCACCCACTGCGCTGGATTAGCTATGAGTTAGGCGGCGACTGAAAGATGCTCAAAAACGTTTTTCGAACAAGGAAAAACATTACAAAATAAGTAATTGCAGGAATGCATATTCGGTGATTTAAATTTAGAACGAATCAGAAGCTGTTAGATTGGCGACTCAAATGGGAATCGGCTATACGCACTGTGTTCATGATTTTTGGATTGGAGTAACAAGTGAGACAAGATTAGCGGGTCATCTAGAATAACAAGTACGGCGTATTGCTTTCGGCGACGACCTAACAGTATGCCGCTCTTGAGGTCGGTATTTGCCAACCATATAGATCACCTTAGCCTCAAATCTATTTGGCAAGCATTCTACAACGAATTATCTGAAATGATTGACTAGATTAGGTCATGCAAACCCCTTTTAATTAACTTTACGAGATTCCAAGTGAAAGAAATCGGCCTTATATTGTTGCGTGACGGCCAGAAGAGGAATGAGACGGGTCGACAGATGGCTATGAGATGATTTAATGCTGGCGGGCCTAGCGCGAGCACTCCGTTCCGCGCCACTGCCAGCTTCGCCTTCTTCATCACGCTACCTGGGGCCACGGAGCGATCGGGACGATCGCTCACTGGCCCGAACAGAAGCGCGAAATCGTGATGGGCTTCAGATGATGGTGGGACAGGAAGGAAAAAGTGGTGAGGTGCTAGCCGCTCCGATGAAGGAGAAGGCTGAGCGATTCCTAGTCCGCGAAGCTTCAGGGCCGTATGTCACCAGGAGCCGACGGCCGAGACCCAGGATGCGCCGAACGGCATGGGCAGGGGAACGGTCTCGTCACTTGCGGACAGCGTCTTGTGTCGGTGGGGTCGGCGATTCGGGTCCCTGCACCAAATTCAGATCATCATGTAGAGTGGTCTGGGCGGTGGACGGGGTGCGGGAACAACGGCGAGATTCGTTCGGGTCTGGAAGGCTGGTGAAGAGCCGGGCGACGCGGGTTGTGTTGACTCTACCCCTCCCCCCCCCCCCCCCCTTTGTGTGTTCCCGCCACAGCCGTCTTCACTTAAGCCTTTCACAGAACAGAAGCAGTGCGGGGTTCTTCTACAGTGGTGCTTCTCCGAGTACGCGGCCCTCTGCCACCACCTGGAAAGAAAGCCGGCACCCGATACAACGGACGGGGCCACCGTCTAGATTCCTTCCTTCTATGTGCCTCCACTGCGGCGTCACTGCCACCCCTATTTCCCCGACTTAAAGGCCCACTTGACCGAAATTTTGAAAACCGTTAAAAGGTTGTTTTTTCATAGTACACCCCCGTATTATGCTACCCACAATACATTGCATTACGGCACGCAAAAATCAGAGCTTTCAATACCGAAACTGGAAAAACGGGCGCCATTGCCGCCCGCCGGAAGTGACGAATATTTGAGACTGGAGTTGGGAAAGGTTCGGAGCGTCTGCTCGTTGAGGCTCGTGCAAAGCGCTGGTATCGGTAGCGCGTGCAGGACTTTTTGCAATAAATACTGGTTTTGTATGAAAACACACATCTTATATCAGATGAACCCTCCCAGAAAAAGTTTTAAACATGCTTTATTTGCTGTAGTAGACTAGAAAACTCCTCGCTCAACCTCAGCGAAGATGATCGCGCCGCAATGACAGTGAGCGTTGTTTGCCTGGCAGTATTCGATTACAGCTTGTGCAAAGTTCGGACACCTCGAAAGAAGGAGGCATATTGAAATGGAGGCCAAGTAGAAAAAAATTCAGGTATAGCAATCAGCTTTTTTTAGCGGGCACGCGCGTGCTAACAGCAGATGTGCGCTGTGATAAAAAAAAATTATAAAAAAATGACCTGCCGTCTCCTTTTCCCTATCATTTTTCTCCCCCGTCGATAGGTATTCCGGCCTGCGCATAGGAATTTGGAAAAGGTGCCGTGAACCCGAAGTAAATCAATAAAAACAGCTGGATGTCTAAAAATGGAGCTCTAGAGAATTAAGCGCTGTGTGAAGCGAAAGAATATGCCAGAAGCATAATTTATGTTCCAAAATAAATGTATATTTTTCTCTTCGAGGACAGTAGCATCAGTGCGGTGCCGATGGTGGTCTGCATATTTGCGTGCCTCGGTTGGGCAAACCACAGCGCTTTGCAAAATTCATGCCGGTTCAAATGATCAAAGGCCTATGTGATGCGTTCATTACTGTATTTACCTAGAATCACTTAAAGCCCGTGTACTGCAGTGACGGAAAAGTTTTTCTAATCTTTTCAAACCACACAGCTGGACAGAACGACGTGGTTGTCGGACCCCAGTTGACCGTGTACGCCTACCACGCAGATTGTCGGTAGGATGTGTATCTGTATCGACTGAGTAATAATGCAGAACTTATAATCGAAATAACGTGTTATCTTTTTTTGAAAGTATTATCATTCAAATAACATGCGTTCAGGTCTCTGAGGTCTTGGAGACGGGCCTCGGATGATAATGCTGAAGCTTCCTGTAATCGACCTCAAGTATGAACGGCGTGAGGCAGCAAGAAATTCGTCGTTTTTAGTAATGCTGGTGTGGCCTTCCAGGATTCTCAGCCCGGCCTGCGAATCTTCAAGGAAGCAGATACACTCGGCGCACGACGGCATTATTGCGCACTGGGCAGAGCTGTACCTGCAATAAACGCGTGCATGTTGATTCCTTTTCAGACGAAGCAGACCTCTCCCTAGACTTGTGCCTGGTGTAAACAACGTGACTTCAAAAGGGCGTTGCTCGATGAGGAAGGCCGTACACTTTAGCTTCTGAACCTTCTAAGGTAGCTTGTGACAAGCGGTCCCCTGTCCTCTTTATTCTACCGGTTAGAGACGCCTCGAAGCCTTTCTTCTCCCACTTATAACCTCGGTTCGTGGCATGCTTTGCCGATCGGGTAGAAACACGTACGTGCTTTATGCAAGACGTAGAGCCGGAGAGGTCTATTGACAAAGCCCTATCCACAAAAGGGGTTAGCGCGAGGGAGAAGCGTCAAGCGCCCACCATTATCTTTTTTGAAGAAGATACGGGAATACACGTTAATACCTGAGCTCCAAAAGGTTGACATCAGCTTTTGAGATCAGGTGGGAAGGGCAGTGGACAAGTGATATACAGTGTGCTTTCAGCATTCCTCGTATTCCTTTCTGCGGCCATGCACTTCGTCGACGTGATGCCAGCAGTTCATGTTTCTTGAAGTCCATCGAGATTCGCGGTAAAAACAACCAGAAACGCGCCAGAAGGAGGGCTTACAAGGGGCGTTCACCCACTTCAGAACGCCTGGAACTGGCGAGCCGCACTGCTGGTGTCTCAATGGTGCGTCATTTCCGGTCAGGTTTGTTAGTGGTCCAGCACACCGCTAGGGGACTGCGTCGTCTGCTACGTTGTTTTCTGAACGCTTCTATCTAAAATACTAGAGGCTTCACAGTCCTAATATTAAAAATAAAATATTGTTCATAACATGCACACTATATCGAGCGCAAAATTAGCCGAAGTAAACTTTCGATCGAGTACGCCTTTAAGAGGTTTTCCCTATTCAGCATCCAACCCAGCAGTAATGACCCTGCGACCATGTATGTACCACCGCCAAGGAGACATCACCCAACGCCTGGCGCCACGCACGGAGACGAGCGGCTCTCAATGATCCGCGTTTCGCTCTTTTGTCGACGGCACGGGTGGCGCCGGTACCGATGGTGGCGGGGACCCGTAGTAAAAGCTGCCGTTTGACAGCTTGACAAGGCCACGGGCCCCCACTTTGACAGCAATGCAGTGGTTTGGCTTTTCACACACACAAAAAAAAATACAGATAACTAAGGGAAAAAAATACATATAGCAAAGCTCTTATCAGGTTACAGTGGTCAGCATAAAATCAACAGCATTGTCCTGGCTGGAAAGAAAACTTACAATGATGGTGAAAGAAAGAAGAATTAGGTAATGAAATCACAGAAAAAAAAGGTTAGGTGTAGTGTAAAAAATACTCGAACAGTTTGTGGCGTGTAGTATTTTGGAGATCAATATCGTTTTGTGCGAGTTTGTTAAGAAGTCGCGGTAGTTTATTTTCTAATGTTTGATTACCATAGAAAGTTCTGTATGTTTTTACGTTCCATTGCGCTATATTTCTTGTGCTGTACATTGCATCTCGTTTTTCTAGACCAGCCAATTTGAATAGAAAAGATATATTGTTCAACACCTCGTTTTTCACGCACTTGTTCAGAGGATAGTCATAAAGCTTAGTAATTGGAAGTAAGTTATACTTTAAGAAAAGTGCGGCCGTATGGTAGGTATGCGAAACGTTTTCAGCAATTCTTAAAAATTTTTTCTGTGACAAGTGTAGTTTCTGAAGATTGCCTGCTGTTGTTGCACCCCAGGTTAAATGGCAATAGCTGAAATGAGATTGGATCAATGAATTATATAGCATTAGCATTACATTTTATTATTACAAAGAAGACCAATAATACGTGAACATTTATTTACTACGAAGCTAACGTGACATGGGACCCCCTGGCCGGCTTCCTGAAGGGTCATCAGCTGAGAGCAGCGTTTGATTAAATGCGCGTCTAGTTGTGGGTGAGGAGGTGACCTGAGGAAAGGACACGTTCGGGAGATTTATCCCACTGACCCAGCCGAGGAAGACGATGGAGTCGAGAGCGCCGTTAATGATTACCCGACTTCAGGAGGCTGGTAAAGCCAGCCAGTGAGCGTCGTTGCCTTCATCCATAGGCGGTGCCAAAGACCGAGTCCCTGTGATTGTACGTAAAAGGCGAGAATACAATGGAAGGGGCTATTTAAAGCACCACAGGAAGCACAAACAGTTGGCCCAATACTGGGAAAGTTAGCTATGTCTGGCCCTATATAGGACCAGTGCTGACTTCATTTCCCCCATATTGGCATTGCCACTCAATATCCTATCCAACAATAGCCCTACGTACCCGCTGTTCTCCCCATATTGGCTATGCCCTATATATCATCTCCAACGATGGCCCTACTTGCGCGCTGTAGCCCCCATATTGGCAATGCCGATTCATTACACCTGCAATGATGGCCCTACTTGTCCACTGTAGCCCCCATAATGGCAATGCCACATCACTACACTTCCAACGATGGCCCCTACTTCTCTGCTCTTATCCCCATATGGGCAGTGCCACCTCTTTGCACCTACAATGATGGCCCTACTTGCATACTATTTTCCTTGCATTGGCAATGCAACTCCGCCATGTCAAATCCCATGATCTCCCTGTTTTTTTTTCAATGAGAATTTTCCTCAAACATTCGCTTTGTTTATATTCGCGCATGATTGGTTTTTGCAATAGTTGCCTTGTTTCATGAACAACAACAGCGTCAAACATTGACGTGAACTTACTGAAAACAGTAGTGTAAACAAGGCAAGCGATCAAAAAATGAGGAATGGTAAGGTGCTTTCCCCAACGCCACAATTTTGAAAAACGGCGTATTTTGTCATTGTGGTATATGGTGTAGGGGTAAAGAAATTTGTTGCTTTGAATCTTCATCCGACAGGGCTCAGGAAAAAACAGAAATGATTTTTTTGCGTGTGCCTGGAAGCTGCGCCTCACTGTTTCGTTCATTGTTCTTCTCCATGCAAGCTCGGCGCTTCGCTATTACTATAAATGATACGGTGTCATCGAAGAGGGTATATAGTTTTACCACAAACAAGCGGAGACAGCCAAATTCGTTACTTGATGCGCATTTGATACCTTCAAGGGCGAGTGACGCTGCCTACGGATGTGTTAAATAAAAAGGATGTGTTAAATAAACAAAAAATAAAGATTTCTCTGTGGTTAGCTAATGTTAAGCCTGGATATCTCGAAGCGAAAAGCTCTCGCTGCTTTTTAGCCAACTCCTAAGCTACCACTTCTGGATCGGTGTTTATGCGCCGTCCGATTGTTGCTTCTTCTTCTCCTTCCATGGCGACTGTCTGCGCCTGGTCTATGGGAAAGCGCGGCTTATATACCCCTCTTTTGAAATTGTGCACTGCGCACGGCTTCGGCGAAAGGTCAAAACGGTAGCGGGGATGGCCGCCTCTTCTATGGCCGCCGCCGCCGCTGCTCACGCGTTCTCGCAACGCCTTGCGAAAGAACCTTCTCCTCTTGGGACGGCGGCGGCGGCCGCGCGGCAGCAGCGAAGGGTAAAACGGTGGCGCGGAGGAGAAGTGGCGACGCACATGCGCAGTAGCGCGCGGCGGCGGCGAAAGGTCAGACGACGCAGTCAGCGCACGGCGGCGACGACGGCTGCGGCAGCAGCGGCCACCTGCGCTCCGCGTGACGTCTCTCGGTTTCGCGCATGAGCAGCTGTGGGAAATCTGTAGTGTGGCTTACGCGAAGCGCGGTGTTGACGAGCCTAGTGAAGCTTTTGGCTTCAAAATTTTGATCCCCGTTCTCAAGTCTCGAAGCTAAGTTGGCAAGCTTTTCCCATAATAAGGAGATTAAAGGTACAGTGAGGAGAGCTCTATTAATATTTTTTAAAGCAAAATACGATAGTTCGCCATTTCATGGCTTTGTTGCCACTTGGCCGGCAGCGAAAGCTGCATTTATTTCTAAGACATTTGGATTCGAAGTTGAAAAAGTTTTTCCCGCCGCTCTGATTCAAACTTGGGATTCTCTTATGACGACACAGGACTAAGTGACGTAAAACATCACGTTGCACATGACGTAACGCAGTCTCCGTGATTTCTGGCAGCCAGCAGTGCGGCCTAGCAGCAGCCGAGAAAGCTACCGCCGGCCGCACGTTGAAGGCATCTGTCTGCTATTGCGGCCGCCGCTACCGTCGCTTCGTTTACGTTTGCCCCGGCGTTTTGCCAGCGTTGCGATGGATCCTGTTCTCGAAGTCGTCAACGAAGATTTCGCAAATAGACACCTTTAGCATACCGTGTACCTCGCTACCGTTAGCGGAATACCGGGAGCCCGCCTACCGCTGGTGAGCAGGCGCTGATTGGTCCCGATGCTGCAGACGCGTGCGTAGCTGCCGGGTACGTGGCGCCATCTGGCGACGTCAAAGAGATTTGCGCATGCATTGGCTACGCGTCGGTGATTCGTGGCTTCTCGTGTCTTAGTGTTGCTAGAAGCATTGGTTCTAGCAACACTGTTTTGTCCTATGACGTCATCACACTTGTACTACCGAGTTTGGCCTGTGGCGGCGATACCTGTATTGTGGTGCTTGCTTTTTTCTACTTTATAAGAGCTTTGTTGTCAGTATGAGTGGCGTTTTTGTAATCAGGAGCTGGTATTCTGCCGATACAAGCCAACTTCACTTTCTTCTCAGTGTCCCTTTAAGGGGCGTTAGCACTGCTGTAGCTGTAAGAGAATTGGGTAAAGACAACGAAGGCACGCTAACAAGGGCGCCTAGTTTACATGAATACCACAGTACCACATCGTATTTCCTAGTGTATCACGCGCAGGAGACACGCCATGCTTGCATGTACCACATCAAGTCAAGCGAGAACAGTGGCCTCTTGACCAGGGTACGCGGCAGGAGAGGGTAGCCGCTCACATCTTGAGCGTGGTCTGCTTTGCTATCTGTCGGAGGGGGCATTGTGTAGGCGCCCAGAGAACACGAGGGAAGCCGAGAAAGCCAGAGTGCCTCGATGCACACGGAAAGGGCGAGAGGGGGATGCACATACCTAGGCGCCCTACCGAAACCTCTTTATACTCATCCCAGCAGCCACTTGCATTAGACTTGCACTTGTCGATCTGCCCCCTGCCTGAGCGATTAGTGCATTTTCCTGGCGCATTTTCCTGTTTTCATCAGTGCGGTGCACTAAAAAGTTGATATGATGCGCTGCTCTCGAATTCATGTAAACGCGGCGCTCTAGTGCTATGCTCTTTTCTTTCAGTTTCTGCAATGCTTCTACCCTCTAATTTTGACAATTAGATAAATACTGCTTCTAATTTTTTTAACGTGCACGTACTTTCGCGTAACTGAAAATGGGGTCAGCTTGAGGACATTTTTCAACTCCATCGTCTGGGATAGCAAGCTTCCGAAAAAAAGGTTCTCAAAAGAAAGAGCGGTCACTACACTGTCTCGTCCGAAGCTTAAACCTGTACTCATAAAATATGATACGATGTTACTACCTGGAGCCAGCCGCAGTTCACTGCAAAATTTCTAGATGCCGTCGGCAGCCCGTACCACTGTTTAAGCGTTCATAGCCTTTATAAGATTGCTGCGTAGAGTGTTGAGAACGCTTACCTATTCACAGCTTCAGAAGATATGAAATGCGCTTTCAGCTCCCGCTCTCGTCATTCACAAAGACGAACATCGTCGCGATAAAATGCCTCACCTACAGGATGCTCAAATTAAAAAAAAAACAAATAAATCACTTTTTCCGTTCTTACAATTTAACTAGCTGACAATTACATGAATGGCGCATTTGGAGAGAAGAAACGATCTGATTAAAGCGGGATTTCGGTTTTATCGCAAATAAACAGTAGACGTGAACAACTTGCTGCCCATTTGCAGCGTGAAGAAGCAGGAGACAAGAAATAAAATGCAGAAGTAGGTTAGATTTAAAAAAATAAAATAAAACGGCTCTGCTTCATGAAGCCCCGAAGCTATGGTGGCTCGCTTTTTTAATGTCGCAAATTATTTTGTTATTCTGCTGTGCTTTTGGGTATTTTATATCGATGGCTCTTGCATAAGTTTTTAGTTACAAATATCACGTTTCTCAAATTGAAGACCGGAACTTTTTACAGATCGCAATCCTACTCGTTTTCTTTCGCTGTTTCTTTCAGCGAATCTTTAATACCAATGAGCCGGAACTGGTGCAGTGCTGAGTAGCGCGTTGCGTCATTTCGAGCTAGCGCAGACGCGCACCGGTAGGCCGCATGACTATGGCCCAGACCGACATGCCTACATTGGTGCGTATAAAATGTAGTGTATTCTTCGCTCTACAAGCAAATCTTTGGATAGTATTGATGAATGGTGTTGCTTGGACCTACTTTGTTCGCCACACGTATCATATATGAAACACTCAAAGAACGCGAATTGTGCATGCTAATTTTAGTTATTGTTTTATATTTTCAGTATTTTCATAGTAACACATTTGTCTCAGCTTGAACCAAAGAGGCACACCACCGCAGACATTAGGCTAATGTTTGGAGCCGTTTTCACGAAATCCGTGCCCAAGCTCCACAATTCCACTTGGCGTTGGCATCTCCGCGCTGGCGTTTCCTTGCCGCTTTTCGCGTTCCCAACTGCCCATTACGCATCCTCCAAACACTGCGGAATCCTTTCACTCGTTTGACCCTCTCCCACCTCCCCCCCCCCACCCCCACCAAGTCCCATACAGGCGCCTTTGGCCCTTTTTCCGAGCCGAGCCTCTTTCTTGGAAGAAGGCTAGACCCCATCACGCTAGGAGTTAATTTTTCTTTGTGATTTTAGGTATACTGACCTTCTATAACCTGTTTTCCCCTCGCGCCCAACTACGCGCAACGCCGCTCATCCACCTTCCCTAGATTTCCATCTACCCCTTTTTAGCTGCCGTTTCTTTTGCTGGAACAAATTCTGCGAAAAATACAAGGCATCTGTCCCATCGTCGTCTCCTCTTCCCCCAGCACTCGCCCATCGAGTATCGCCTGCAGCTAGCAAGGGCGAAAAAAGCCACACAACCAGCGCGCCGGCGCAGCATGCGCGCTCAAGATGACGCCGTTCGTTAGTCAAAAATCCACATCTGACAAGTTTTGACAACTATGACGTAAATCAGTAGCCCGGCCTAAGCAAGAGAATTCCATTCAAAAATATTTCTGACCCGGACGCAAGATTTCTGCTTAGGTATAACCTGCATGTTTACAAGAGCTGATTCATAGGGCTGGAAGGATTAAAATCAGTTATAACAGTTCGTGTCGAGCATTTCAGTAAGCTCCGTGACGACGATTAATCTCCAAAGTTCTAATAACTCAGACGGTTGATTCCAGCCCATATTTGAAGGCGAAATTGGCCAATATATAGCGGTAGGGATAAGGACAAAAAACTCGCCGAAGATCCCAACGCCTGTATAACGCGACATTTTCAGGTCGGTTTGCGGTCGGGGGCTTTTTATATATTCATTTATCCTCTTTCTTTTTTTGTTAGGGGTGTTATTTTTGTTACTGCTGTTTATTGCCTCAGAGCATTGAAAGCAAAATGCTTGTATGAATGAAACGAGCGGGATAAGTATGTGAATGAAATAAAGGTTTTTAGTTCGAATGAACCCTATATGAGAGGCCGATGCTGCTGTCCAGAGCACCGTAGGATTAAGAACTGTACGGCTAAAGACCTGCTGCGGACAGGTTCCGTGATCCTGTCGGCTTCGACTTCCTGGGCTCGACCTACTGAACTCCCTGGACGGGAGGCAAGAATCGGAAGTGAAGCCAGTTCCAAGTCACTGCGGGAGTGAGGGCAACCCGACCGACATGCACCAAAGCGAACTTTTTCTGTCCGGGTGATACCTCGAGGGAGTGTTAGCGCAGACGGAGAGACTAAATCAAGCTTTCAGCATCAGGGATGTTCTTTCCTCGTTTTTTAAAAGGAAGCTGGCAGCATCCAGACTCAAGAGTTCAGGTGGTGACGAGAGCAGTTTGACCAGGTGGTTCCCAGAACCATTGTGGCTTTGCGAATTGCACAGTTCAAGTGGAATCCATTCAATACGTATGGCTGAAGGATGTCAGCTGCGAGAAAGTCAATAGTTTTGTCAGATATTGGGCTGCTACTAAAGCGCCGTAGTTGATATACTGCATCGGTGCTGTTGACAGTGCGGCCCTTAAGGGATACTGAGGCGGTTTTCGAATCAGCTAATTTTTTAGGGTTTTGAATTAGTGTCATTGCTGATCACGTCTGTGAAATTATTTTTTAGATTTTGGCTAAAACAGTGGCGCAATCACCAATTAAAAACGCGATGTTCAAATCTCCCGCGCCCCGCGCGAGCGTAGGAGAGGAGAACAGCTGAGAGGGAAACCTCGTCCATGTCGGCCAACGTGACGTCACGTTGAGGAGCCGGGGATACTTCAGCGCACCCGAGCGAGCTTTCAGCGCGCGTTGTTTCTCGTGCTGCGTGCGTTGTGACGTGCAATGCGTCTCAGCCGACCTTGAGAATCAGATTCAACACGAGGCACTACTCTGCGTTCGTGTCCATGAACAAATACGGCCGAGACTGTGTCGTTTTCCACTGTTTTTATCAAGATCAAAAGCTCGCAGCGCAAGCGCTCGCTGCTGTGACGAAGAATTCAAGCTGTCCAAAGCAAGCCTACTCTGCTCGAAGCACTTTCGTAAGAGCGGCTACATGCAGAGCTTGTCCTTAATGTGACCTCTGGAGCGTTCTGTTTAAAAGGCGCGGCTGAACCATGACACAGTTCCTTCGATTTTCTCGCGCATGAGAGGCGTGTCACCATTCCGAAGAAACATTCTCACTTATCCCCTGAAGAAACCTTATAGAGGCTTAAGCATATGTCGCTCTCCTCAGCTTAGGTGCGGCCAGACCACCTGAGACGTGCTCAGCAAGGCTCGGTTAGTGATTTTATACTCGGTTCGACGTGTTCAAGCAAGCAAGCAAGCAAACAAGCAAGCAAGCAAGCAAGCAGAGCAAAGCACAATAAAGCAAAGCAAGCAAGCATCGAAGCTCTTCATATGCGGCATCTCGTTTAATCCTAGCTAAGCAATTAAAATGAAAGCGTTCGACGTTGATTTCGGATGCAAGTTTATGAGAGCAATGAATGCCAACCGAGTTTTTGCAAAAAAAAAAAACACCGCAACCTTACTCGGTTTCTTCATAAAGTTGTGGCAGCGGGCGAGTTGCAGCTAGCTTGGCTTTTAAACACACATATAGTTGGCAACTACTTCACTGAACCTAAACTGCAAATCTAGGAAGGGCGAACGTTTCCGAGGCAGCGATTAATATTTTCTGGCATCTGCTGAACGCGCCAGGAGTGAAGCGTATTTGTGCGCGTATTTGGCTTGGTTTCCAGCGCACCATGATTGCGTCACTATCTTGCGGTCACATGCCTCGCAGTGCTTAGCCACTGCACTTCGCTAATTTTGACACCAACTTTGTGCTCCTTCATCGTTTCCTTGAAATACTTCCTTGAAGAACAGGATTTATTGTACACAGTGCTTTGGGCCTTTTCTTTAGGATGACGCTCTTCCGGGTGAGCCAGGAGGCGTCCGGTGGTGGTAATTAACTTGAGTATTGTTCGCACCCCTTCCTTTCCGAGAATACGAGCCGAGGTTGTGCTGGCACCTTTTATGCATGGTCTGCATCGCGTCTTTGACGCTGGCGTATGCTTGTGCTAGGCGTAGAATTTTTTGCTTGTGTCTTTTTTTGTTTCAGGCGATACGTGGAATGAGCAAACTGTAGTATCCTTTTCTTCGGAGGACAGTAAAAGAAAAAGTCGCCATATTCGCTTTTACAACGACACGGAAAGCTGCGATCTGCACTCAACGCAGCGCCGGATCCGCATCGGCAGCTTCTCCAGTCCTCAAAGTGACGTCACGACCTCTCTTGACCAATCACGAGCGGCGGCGCACCGCGCGGCGTGCCCCGCGGCAAAGGCCGCATATTTCGGCTAAAAAAGGCAATTCGCGCTTGTATTTGCCTTATTTTGATGCGATATTCCAGTATACAGCATGAAAAACTATAGGATGCCGCTGCCAGCCCGATTTTCAGAAAAAGTGCTTCAGTCTCCCTTTAGGAGGCAAGGTAAGGAGAGCCACAGAAGAAAGCGCCTCCTGGACAGCGACCAGCTCTGACCACAAGGCGGGAGGAGATTCGTTCATTCTAAACCTAGACACCTTAAAAAAGCCAGGCTGGCAAGGACAGTAAATTTTTGTTGTTCCGCAGCCCTATATATTTAAATCGAAAGTTAACGTTGGAGCCATGCTTTGGTTTGGTTTGGTGTGGTTTATGGGGTTTAACGTCCGAAAGCGACTAAGGCTATGAGAGACGCCGTAGTGGAGGTCTCCGGAAATTTCGACCACCTGGGGTTCTTTAACGTGCACTGGCATCGCACAGTACACGGGCCTCTAGAATTTCTCCTCCAGAGAAATCCAACCGCCGCGGCCGGAATCGAACCCGCGTCTTTCGGGTCAGCAGCCGAGCACCATAACCACTGAGCCACCGCGGCGCGTTGGAGCCATAGGTCAGGTAGGAGTCTTGCTCTATAATGCGGGCGCCAAGGAACGGCGCTGCCTGACGGCTTGATGCGACGAATACCTCTTGGTTTGTTGCTGCTTACTTGTTTCAAATGGTAAATCCCTATAGGAAACCTGCGCTGCGATTTCCCTGCCTACGACTAGGGCCACCTACCAGACATCAAGGCACTCTTATCTAGGACGACGACAGCGACCGCGACTAGACGTGTGGAAGAGCGACCGAAAAAACGCCAAAATCATCGGCATACGGCATTGTTTGCATGTGCCGCGTTGAAAGTGGCTACGATAAGACTGTTTTCAAGTTGCTTTCGTCGCGGTCCCGCGTATAAGTGCGCATAGAGATAGATTCAGCCTGCTGGAAGAGAACGAAAAATCCTCATGCGGCTCATTAGTTCGTTGCTGTATCGTGCAAACATTAATTTGCTTATTGCAAGGCGACTTAGCTAGTTCATGGCGCATGTAATGTAGCATATACGTTTACTTACTGTGCAAGAGGGCGGCGCCGAGCAAGCCAGCGGCCGACACCCAGATTATCCCGTATTAAGGCGGAAGCTGTAATGCCTCATCGTTGTGAGCAGGAGTTGTCGACAGAAATGTCACGCTTTTGAATTGGTGGAAACGGTCGTGACGTCACAGTGCGCGAATTTCAAACGGGGCCAGCCAGTTGTACTTTGGATAGTAACCATGCAACCAATTAAAGGAATCGTATAGTGATGCTCCAAATAAGTGGGAATGATTTTAGTTAATTGCTTAATTACAATTATTACCGTTTCTGGCCAGGCCAGATAAATAAATAAAGCCGATTAGGAAATTCGTCGAATTCGGGAATGGAACCCCGGTCTTCGTAGTGCGAGACGAGCATGCTGACCACTCCGCCATGCCTTCTCGGTGGTTTGGAATGAACAAAGGCGCGTCTAGTGAATGCGGTGTCTTCGTTCACTTCCATCTACCTCCCTTCCCGTTACGGCGAGGGTCGGGTGTCCAGCGAGGTATGAGAGAGATACATTTCCTTTCCTCAAAAAACAATTTACTGACGAGCAACGCGTAGAACCAAACGGGCGATGGCGTTCTATGGACTCCCTGGCAGCGCTGCAAGATGCTGTCGCGTTTCACTCATAGAGGCCAAGCTTAACGTCTTAACCAAACATCAGTCACACAAGCAGCAACACCACGCTTAAGGCTTTCGCCTCACCGCACTTTAGGTCAACAAAGCGCCCCTCTGATTTTTTTTTGTCGGGAATATCGGAAAGCGACGTAATACAACCCTCCCTATCCACGCAAATCTTGTCATTTTCCCCCTATTACGCCAACACGGGGCTCCTTCAGTGGCGCCTTAAAGCTGGCTGAGAGGCATAATGAAGTAGAGCGTTCCCTATCTGCCGAGTAGGCGCCGCGCGCTGTATACAGCAACAAAATCTAAATTGCTTCAATAGCACACAGAGCGCTTTTCTTTTTCAGTTCGTCCAGTGCTAGTACTTGCGTCTGTACGCACCACAATAACTTTCACGCAGTATTTTGCTATGATAGATGATATAGTCTCCAGTGATTACATAGGTATACTCGTTTTTCGCTACGCACCCCAATAGACAGTTTTAGCTGAGCGTTTTTACGGACAGCGGGGCGGAGAGGGCGAGCGGATACACCTGCGGAGAGGCGCGCGAGGAAAGAGTTTTAGCCGGGTGGATCGCCCGTCCTCTCGAGCGGAGTAGAGTCGCTTGCTAGGCTGCTCCACCTATCAGTCGCAGTTCGAGTTAGAGTTATAATGCGCTGAAACTGTTTAGTAAAGGTAGATTCTGTGTTTTGGTTAATTATTTGGTAAGTGTCAAGTTTTATATCTACAAAAGAGGCTGCCATCTTGAATACCCATACACGCCCGCGCGCTCTAACTAACACTCGTGCGCTGCCTATGGCTCCGCTGGAGAGGGCCTCCCAGTGGGCGTAAGCTACGCTCAGTAAAAACGCCAGCCGGCCCAGCCCCGAGCGCATGCGCAGTGGCGTCTGCGCTTGTCCGCTCCTCTCCGCTGGCCGTAAAAACACTCAGCTAAAACTGTCTAATAACTTTCACGCAGGATTTTCAAATGATAGACACAATCGTCTCTAATGATTAACTAGCTGTATTTATTTAATATATAACCGAAATAAATTTTTTGTCTTTAAATGTGATGCTGCATAGAGTGTGCTTCACGATGCCGCTTCGCTTTACTGAGGTAGGTCGTTCGTTAACGGCTGCACTGTTCGACGCATATTCCACATTACACATTCAATTCATCTGCTGTGCGCAAAGCATCCATGCCCTGAGCGCAAAAAGTGGATTCGCGCGCATCATCACGATCCGCATAGCATTCAAGCGAATGCTATAACACACCTTGACTCCTCAGAGGACCCATCTCCTTCCCTTCTTTCCCCAGATCCGTTCCTGTCCAATGTTTCCGATTCACAAGTTCTGCGCCAGCGAACACGCGCTCTAATCCCCAGTGTTCGCACCCTCTACCTCGTAGTCTTATTCGGCAGAAGGAGGTATCCGTGCGTCGAATTCCTGCAAGGCCGGCTCTGACCCGAAATGGGCGCTATCGGCAGCGTGAAAAAGATCTGCCAGGAACTGACAAGTGCCCTCACTGTGGTGCTGCACCGGACTTTTGTGATGGGCTGCATTCGTTCTGGACGTGCCCAGCAACGCTTCCGGTTAGAAAAGGGCTCCTCAGGGAGGTGGGCCGGCAGTGGAAACAACAATGTGATGATGAGAAATGGACAATGGACATTCACTACACCGGCAACCTTTGCGACTACCTTTTAACTTTTAACTTTATGCCACTTGCATTCCATTACCCCTTCTCAACTAATGCCTCATGGCTCACTTCTTGAATAAAAATAAATTCTTCTTCCCTGACTGCGTCCTCCTGGTACTGGTGGTGTTTGTGAACTACGTCGTCTACGTAAGTAAGAGTCTGCTCCAAATAACTCCATTGTGCCCATGCAACTCCCGCTGTACCATTGCTGAAGGCTATGTAAAACAACATGGCTGCGAAAAAGTTTATTACAGAGAAGACAAACCTTTTCCACTCAGCCAGTCACGGCTGCTGCCATGCGAGACGTGTCCCAATAACGGCGCCGTATAGTGCGCGCATAATAGCGCTGACAGAAATTCGCAGCCGAAACTCTTTCCTATTCACGGAGCATTAGTGAAAGGGCCTCATCAGAAAAGCTTCTTTAAAACAGAACCGCTTGCATTAAAAAGTCTTTATTTCTTCTGAAGAAATTAATGTCGTGGCCAACACGTGTTCGTCAAAAACGAGCAATAATGGCACTTCAGGAATTCCTTGATGCTGTGTACACATAAATAGTAAACGCCAGTCCTGCTCAGTAGACACCTTCACTGCTGAGCTTGCATGAATTGTTCATAACTGTCATGGCTGTCTGACAACCACTGTTGAGCACTGACTTAATGCCTCTTGCATTATGAGCTTATTGCGACATTTATTTCATGTGATTTTCTTGTAATACATTTTTTAATTCACTGTGATTATGTTACTGTTTACTATACTGTTTACTGTTTACTATAGAGTGCCTGGCAGGTGGATTGCGCTGTGTTACGTATTGCGCGTTGTGGATGTGTTATAGAGTGTATACATCGTTAATTGCAGTGTGATCTGCTTGCCCTGCACGAAAAACAGTAGGCGGAGCCCCTGTAAGCACAGACCTATCCTTACACGTTCATCTAGATTAACGATATCGAGACCTAGCGGGGTTGCTGAAGGCATCCCGTTAATTCTCACGTCCTTTATTGGGGATCCTTTCTTCTAAGTAGACAAGAAACGTTCAGCCATCCGTAAACATCGAACACCCTCTCTTTCCAATAGCAAAGCGTCAGCTTTGACCAGATATTACACTCGCTTTAATCTGACGCCTCGTCCAAGAAATGTCAACTGAGACGCATGAAGGTCAAATTTATTTCGGTGCTCACCTAAAATAAAGCCGGTGTCTCTCCCGACGAGTCACACACTGAGCCAAGGTACCGCTCATTCAAAGCCAAACTTAAGCAACTAACTATTAACTTCCCAATAGGTTAGGCGATGCAACGTGTTCAACCTATACAATGCCTCCATTCTACTGGCGCCACACGGTGCGGACACCAAGATCTTGAAGCAACAACGAGAAAACAAACGTTACACGAGGCATAAATGGCAGTAAGAACGTAGCAGCAATGCGCTAGCCTAAATTAGGTCCCCGTGGCACGAGGTAACCGGGCTCCACCTGTAGCAACGAGTCATGAACACTCAGTGCAATGCTCGGAGGTAGCTGCGACTTCCGCAGCACGACTGAACTTAACATTATCAAGAGTTCGGTAGTAGCGTTAATAGTTCCGGGGTGCCACCACGAGGCGCATGAATTTGAACATTCAATGACATGAGAAAGAAAGAGAATCAGCGGGGGCGAGCAGAACAGAAATCGGCAGTGGGTTAAACTTAGTGTGGGAATCGCTCGCTAGGCGCTGTCTTGAATGGGTGGCATTGAATACGCTCATACGAATAACGCCACGGTAATCTTTGCGGTAATCGTGCCCACTATTGCGGGCACGATCCAGGAGCGTCTCCTAGGCTGATCCGGGCCACCAAAATCATGAAGAAGCGCTCCCACGTTGAACAGTCCATCGTTATCTACTTCCTCGGCCGTCAAATAGGCGCTGCTGCGATTACGCGCGATCACCGCGCTCCCGATGAGAAACCCGGCGGAATTGACCGTTGGACTGCACGGGATTGCACTGCTCGCGCGAAAGGATGCCAAAGGCAGCTGAGCGCCCCGTGCACTCCTGAGCGCCGACACATAACAGGGCCACGAGCCCCTAAATTTCTACACGCACGCATGAGCCCAACATATGTTGTCCTGTCACACGGCTTTTTATTGAACCTTCGTCGTCACGTGCAACCGCTTCTAAAAACGTTCTTCGCTGTACACATGCAACGAAAGTTGCAAGATGTCAGCGCAGGGCTGTTGACCACTTTTCGGACTGAGATTTGACCTCCATCATCTCAGGTATGTCACGGCGCGGATCTAGCATAGAGACGGCGTGAGTACTTGACGCTTCTGTTCGGCTTAACTACGTGCGGCGCTGTTGAAGTTGGCCAGGTGGATGAAAGAAGTGCTGAGAGCAGGATAAAATGGAGGTCCTCGGAAAAAACGGATGCCAGGATCACGCCAAGAAGTTCACGCCGCAAAAGAACCAATTCCAAAAGCATGCGACAGCTGTGCTGGTCAAACACATTACCACCATCGTAGAGGCTGTTTTTCCATTTAGGAATCGGCAAATATACGACAGTGTTTGTACGCAGTCTTCTCACCTCCTTCCGGCTAATGTGCTCCCCTTAAAGCTTACCGGAGAACTAATGGCAACCTAGAGCTCAACTTCCTAACTCACGTCGTCACGTCGTCACGTGCACGTCGTCACGTGCGTTGTTAATGCTGGTTGCCTCAGTGTAACCTCTAAATGATTGTCTATTCAAAGTGATAGTCTCAGACTGAAAATCTAACTCACCTCTCTAACCACGAATCACTTCACTCACTGGCACAAAAAAACAAGCCCTCATGGTGAAAAGTTGCCAAAATAAGTCGACGTATACCCAAGGCGGGCCCGATAGGTCCCGGATTTTCCAACGCCCCCCCCCCCCCCCCCCCCTGCCCCAGCCCCCGAAAGAAAAACAAAAATTGGCAGCGGTTTAGCTCTGGTTAAACCTTGTAGAGTAGCGAGAGTTCAGCTTCTTTCAGAGACGCAGAACTCGATTCATCGTCATCTGGCGTGATGGATGCACTGTCGTCGGCTAAGGGGGCCCCTCTAGCCCACGCCGTCCTTACGTCGCTTATCGAGACGCTTAGCGCGCTCTTCCTCGTTCTCCTCGGCTGGCCGCCTCCTCTTGCCTTCGTTCCTACGACGAGCCCCAGCTTCCTCCGAGCTGTCCATTTCTACCACATGGTCTGTATCGTTGTGATAGATATACCCGCCGCATATCTGACGACCCTCCGCGCATGCGCACAACTGACGAGGCGGGCTGCTAGAATTTTGATGGATCCTAAATTCTAGAGGCCAGTGTACTGTGCAATGAGAGTGCACGTTAAAGAACCGCAGGTGGTCGAATTTTCTAGAGCCCATCTCAACAGCGTCCCTCATAGCCTGAGTCGCTCTGGGACGTTAAACCCTCATAAACCATAAGTCATTTCTTTGATCCCACTGTTTATCCCTTCCTCTATGGCGTGGTTCGGGTGTCCATATAGATATGTGAGACACTTACGGCGTATTCCCTGTCCTCAAAAACCAATTTTGCCGCCGCGGTGGCTCAGTGGCTATGGTGCTCGGCCGCTGGCCCGAAAGACGCGGGTTCGATCCCGGCCGCGGCGGCTGGATTTCTTTGGAGGAGAAATTCGAGGCCCGTGTACTGTGTGATGTCAGTGCACGTTAAAGAACCCCAGGTGGTCGAAATTTCCGGAGCCCTCCACTACGGCGTCTCTCATAGCCTTAGTCGCTTTGGGCGTTAAACCCCATAAACCAAACCATAAACCATCAAAAACCAATTTTCAATTTTACGATGGGACGCCATCGCCCGTTCGGCGCGATGCCTTGCCCGTGGGGCCATGGCTCAGCGCGAATCCACGCTGATATCGCGATGCGGCTGGCGTAGTCTGCCTCTCGCAACAATAAATGTTTTGCGAATCTCTTGTTAGGCGTACGCACTTCACCACTTACGGTCAGTCTCGTACGCCCCATTTCAAGAAGATACTTCGTGACCCTACCCCCAAAATATGACGCCTGTGTGATTACTTGCGATAATGCATATCTCAACCATTTGACACGCTGTGAAGATAATTGATGACAAAGCGAACTCGCAACTTTTTATGGTAGTGGTCTGCACGTCGCAGTGCATATTTCCCGAAACAGCACGGGGTAGCACGGCGTCCGACGTTTTCTGGATGCATAATTTTCCATCATTCTTTTCGCAATTTCAAGCATAATATGCGCCTTCAAAATAGAAATGACCTACACAAAATTTCCTGTTTACATCTTAATTCACACCATTTCGATGTTTTTATTTTCATCATTTGTAACAATTTTCTCATCCCTGCAAAACATGAAGCGCTAGTATCTGGGAACTAACAAGATGCCTTAATATAATACTTAAGCAGAAAAAATGTTTCAGACAGTTGGAAACAAAAAAACGACTTTGTTGCTCATGGCACCATTCCACGCTTGTCACCCCACCAATCCGGTCTGTGCGGATGCCGATTTAGCAGCCGTTCAATTTCGTCGTAAAAATCATGCTCTTGTAATTGTCGACCAATAAAGCAACATTAGCCCATAGCAACTGAAAATTCAACCACTCAGCTTTACTGTACAGACGGGCCTCACCGCGATAATAACTCGTAACCGAGCGAGGCTAGGCAATTGGTCACCTTACCTGTACAGACAGGCCTCAGTATGCGCTTCCCTCTGCTTCGGTCGGCGCAAATTTTACAACCGGACTGGATCTGGCAGCGACGGCTCGTCTTTTCGTATAGGCCCTTCTGAAGCACCATGCTTCTTGCAGCTGGGTAGACATCAATGTTTTTGCCAAGGTATGTGTATAACGTAGCAGGGGGCGGCAGAAAATTAGGTGGGCGGATGAGATTAAGAAATTTGCGGGAGTATGGTGGCCGCGGCTGACGAAGGACAGGGTTAATTGGAGAGACAGCGGAGAGGCCTTTGCCCTGCAGTGGGCGTAGTCAGGCTGATGATGATGACGATGATGATGTGTATAGGACGGTAAATCGGTGGGTGGAATGAGGCACATTAGCTCATCAAGGCCTAGCTCCCGTTCCAGGCGGAGTGTATCAGCTGCCTTGCAGCGCCGTTGCTTGACTCTTTCTTCGAAATTGGGGGTCCAATGGAGGGTTGTCTTTACTGATTGATAGGCTAAATGTATTCTCTGCGGATTTCATGTTGCCGTGTGATGGTAGTCCTTTGCTGTAAGCAACATCGTTTCCTTCATTGCCAGCATGTGCACGAAATATGCTGGAGCGCTGAAACCTGGCGAGCAGACCTCCGACCGTAATCCGGTACATTGCACGGCTCCCGCTGCCTCCCCTGCACGCTGCATAAGTGCAGTATGATGCGGTGAAGGGATGAAGTCCGTGTTTAGTGCTTTTGGGAGAAAGTTGCAATATCAGTGAAAATAGATTACCGTATTGATACTCGAAAGTTATTCGTTAAGACGCCCAGGATCAGGTAATTCTGCATGCGAAACTTGCATGTCCAAACGTGAGTGCGCAAAGCTGTGTGTTTGCTTGGAGGCCGAACTTTGAAGTACGTGTATGTGATGTGCATCGATTTGCGTGTAAGACATGGCGTGCGTGTGCTACGCGCCAAAGCTACATGCGAGACCAGTGCCAACCAACGTACGCATGGACATTATAATTACCTAAATCACCTAATAAAATGTATTTTATTATGACAGCATTATCCTGCATTTCCTAATCCTCTCTTTCCTTTTTTCCATTTTCGCTCTGTGGAGTAGCCGGCCAGGGTCACGTCATCTCTCTCTGCGTTTCCTCTGACAGAGATTTAATTTGAGTGTGCCTCGTGTCGATGTAGCTTGAACAAGAAAGGCTGCGATTTAACGCATCAACCAATTCTGTATTGCTGAAAATTTCTCAAAGGTCGAATTATCCGAATTTCTTCCTCGATTCCCATCCCGGGCGAAGCCAGGAGCCAGGAGAAGCCGGCGACTGCACCTGGCCCACACTGCGCAGAAATAGTGAGATTGGAGACATGATGCTGTTTCTCGGAGTAGGGTCGGTTTAGTACGAGTGCAATGCATGACAATAAACTCAAAAGAACAGTAAAAAAATGATTTCACCAAGTGATTCATTCCTGCAGATGCTGATAGAACCACTACAGTTATGCATATTGCTGCCTCTTACACAAGAGATGCAGCAGCCGCATGCAATGTTGTCTTGAAACCCGAAGCAATAAACAAGGATTACTTAAGCGTAATTTCATCCAAATTAACTTCAATAGCGATTTTCTGCACGATTCCAAATAACTAGCGACTAGTTTCGGATTGCAGTCAGGAGTGCCGATGCATTCGGCTCCTTACATCTATATTAAGCGCTGTCTTGTGCTCCTTGCAACGTTGCCTTTGGAATGTCACAGACTATGAAGTGCAAGCTTTGTCGTCCATTCAGTGCAATTGAAGCAGTTAGTCTGCTTAGGGCTGGTTGGGCTAGTTACCGTATTTACTCCCACATTCGACGATGCATCGTATAAATTGAGCCCTCAAATTCGAAAGCTAGAGAAAGAAAAGCAGCTGGAATGTCGTGTACGCCGAATAACACAGGCTGCAAGCCACCAGCTTTAAATTACCGCGGCTGGCACAACGCATAGCATCTCTCAGCTGCGTTGGCGTCGAGCGGAAGTTCCGACTGAACTTTGACACTTCGTCCTCAGCAACGCGCGATAGAACATGCGACGCGTAAACACCTTTATTTAGTTCCATTTAATTAAGAGAGACACGCGGAACGCCAAAACCGTCACCATCGTAGTCCGCAATCGGCAGTAATCCTGCGTGGCTGCACAAAAGGCATGGCGTTGTTAGTGCATGCTAAAAGGCGTACACGATGCTTTCCCGAACATCTTGCTGAATTTTCGGCAACCTTCGACGCCTCCGCACGAAACACAGTTGCTTGCTTAAGCGCTGCCAAGCCACGGTGACTGAGGAATGTCTGGGAAGTTTTCATTTTTCGAAAAGGCCCGATCGTTGCATTCACAGCGTGGCGATGGTCCGTTTTCATCACCGTAACGACTATCTAAAAATCTTTCTCTCGGGAAAGAAGAGACGCATGGCACCGTTGCGCAAAAATGCTGGCCGCATTAGAACTTTCTGATGAATGCTCGGATTGGTGCGGAAGGCAAAGATTTTCGCAGCAGCACCCATCGTTTTGGCTCTCTCCCCTTCTTATCAGCATTTACATTCGAGCTTACGATTTTGGCTGGCCGTATTACGAATATTCGTCGAGGTGCAAGATTTGAGATCACAATTTAAAAAAAAACAAGCTGACCTGTACGCGAGAAAATACGGTAGGCAACAGGATAGTCTTAATATAATGTGCACAAAACAAGGCTTCTAAAATGGAGATCGAGTTATACCCTAAAAATCGTTCCCTAAACTAACTCGCTTTTAAGTGGTAAAAGTTATTACAGCCAATACTCCGAAGACAAAGCATTCACTTTAGTGTCCCTTTTGGTAGTTATACCAAGGGCCTTTCTTCAGGTGTAAGCACAGAGGGACTACAAAATTTTCATTACAGGGCAACTTGTGAGGCGGTATTACCGGACGAATATCGAGGCATGAACAGTCACCCAAGTCCTTATTCTTCACTGCTACAGAAACGCGTCTGGACAGATAAAAGCACAACATGCGTCTTCTGGAAGGGCGCTTGTTCTCGCTGCTCGAGCCGTAACCCGTGTATTAAACTTGACAACCTTTCGGTTATTCAGCAATGAATTTCTAAAGCATGCCCGATTACACGTAAGTCAAGCGCTGCGCCGGAACTGATTACCTCATAGTGGTTCGATGAAAATACAAGTTACAATAATTTGCTGAAAACATCCCTGGAATGTCTCTAACTACAGGCATACGTAATGTAGGTGGAGTCTAAAATAGATGGAAGCCTGCTGCTTCTGCACTGCAGTGTCGCAAGATATCACGGACTACGCGCGCAGTTTTCTTCTCGCGTGATCTCTTTAAACGATCTTATGGAAGTGTAAGGACGAGAAGGATCTCCCTTCGTAGCATGAGCCGCAACCTATTAATACAAACGAAATCTCGCAAGAAACAGCTATGTACGCCCAGCGGTGAATGGCATAAAGAACAAACGGAGTTTCGCACGACGACCACAAAACAAAAGGGACATTTTGTTTTATAACAATGCAAGGGGAGGGTTCAAGCAAAATATAGGGGATAGTTCTCTAGTGCAAAAAAAGTAACCTTCTGCACATCACCTGGCTGTACCCATTAAAACGTGAGTTCTCAAAAGGCCCGTTTTGGTTCTAGTTCACGTTTATACGAAACTGCATTCAAGATATCCAGGTAAAATACGGCTTGCAAAATTATCCCAAACAGCGCTCTCTGCGCCTGCTGTCAAATCCTCGGCACTATACAGGCAGACAGTACGAAATCACATCCTGGTACATTTCGGCCTCGGAACTTGGTATGCGTCGACGAAAATGGGCCCATGGGCCCTTTAGCTGCTTTCAAACTGGCGGTATATTCATCCATATTGGCTCCCTTAAGAAGGTCACATCAATGGAATATATATTCGCCGCACCACCTGAAGGCGAGATGCTGCATTACTGCTCCCTTTCGTAGTTCTAGAGAACACGTCAGGAGCTGTTTGCAGGCATCACTTAGATGCGCACGCTATAGGCTTGCGCGTGTTCAATGGTACTCACGCTATTGCAGCAGTAACAGCCCGGATAAGCTTCGTCCTAAGACTAGAGTGGACGAAGCTGCCATGGAGACCAATCCGTCGCCAGCACCGCGGACCTGGTCGGAAACGGCGACGGCGTTATCAGAACGGCCACCACAGTCCACACGGTGATGAGGGGTCCGTAAAACCGGGCTTCTACGTCGAAATGCGACGGGACAGGCCTTGGTCGTCAGCTGCAACAGAAAAGTTGTGACTCGGCATGGCAGCCTCTGTAACGAATACATTAACGAGGCTACCTTAACAGAAGCGAGAGGCACCCGCGTTCCATATAACTATTCCGTAGTGTTTAGAAAACCAGCCCTTGTCGGTGGAGTTTTCTAATAAATTGTAAAAGAGGTACTTCTCAATGAGGTAGCCTTCTTGAGAAATAAAAGTCAATTAATGGCTCAAGTAATTCCTCTCGTTGGCAGTTCTCTTCATTTAATCAAATTTTACCTTCAAGGAAGAACCTGCACCTTAAGCTTAGAGATGGCTGGGTTGTTAGCTTGCTGCTCTTGTTCAGAAATAAGGTGCGTTCCGAGGTTCAGACAGATAACGACCTCGACCAGGACATCTCTTCCTTGTAAGGACCTGTAAGGTACGTACTGATATCAAATGTTGACGATAATATTTCATTCTTCTGATATGCAGAAAGATCTTTCCTTTGTAGTGCTTCCATCCCTCGCATGGGGCGGTTAAGAATGGCATAGAAAAGCCATAGCGAACACTTTTCAACGACACCAAAAACGTTAATTGCAAAAAATTCAAGCCCGCCGAAGGGAGATCTGCGTATAAATTGAATATTAAGATAAATCTTACAAAATATGAAAACATTCTGTTCATAAACTCTTTACTGTTCCCCGTTCTAAAATGGCTTTGTTCTGAACCATTTAGAAAATGAATCACCATGAATTTCGGTGGCAGGTAGGCGAACGGCGTTGCCGTGATGGGTGCAGATCCGTGCGGATGTTCCTCGCAGCATTCGCAGTCCTCGTCCTGGACCGGAGCGGGGCCATCCATCGCCAACGCCGAGTACCCAGCGTGGGCAGTCGTTGAACCGGAGAGAAGAAAGGCGTTGGGTGCGCTCGGAGACCGGCGACCATGCAGATGACGGCGGGCTCGTCCTGGTGTGACCGCCCCTACCGTTGCAGAAGCTGGCTCTTCGTTCAGCAACGGCCAGGCATCCATGGTGCATTGAGGAACCGCTTTAGCGGCTCCGAGACTGCGAGCCCTGAGATGATCGAACATCATTAGGCAGACGATTACAACGTGGCCACGTCCGTAGAGAAAGACCCTCTGGCCTGAAGACCAGCTGGAATATGAGATGATGATGATGATGAAAACCGCGAGGAAATCTTCTTTGCCTTCGGCTCCGTGTTCTGTATGGCACGTGTGCAAGAAACGATGATGGCAGTTGGTAGCACGCGCAGGTGCACGCTACATGCTTTAAAAGCGTGGCACCTAGGGCAGTAGAAAGCGAAAGGAAAAGAAGAAGACAGCTGATGTCAGACAAATTCGGAAAAGAGAAATCCCCCTGTCGGAATGAGTAATTACTCCCTTATTACAAATCTACTACACCTTGGGGGATTCCCCTAAAAATTTGGACAAATTTGTGAATTAAAAAAAATGGATGACTAACACGATGCAGCCACACCAGTTGATTAAGCCCCGCTGTAGCGAATAAAGACTACCTGCGGTAATGAATCGGTTGCCCCTTTTCAGCTTGCCGCGTTTTTTCTCGCATAGCGCCCGTATTTGCGTCGTATCTTCCCAAAAGACCACGACAAGGAACCGATGTGGGCAGCTTGTGGGCACGCCCGCTTACCAGCCCTGTCACGGTAGGTGCGAGATCGTAGCGGTTTTGTGTATGCAGCCTCAATTAGCGTCACCAGGATTTTCCAACACAGAGCACAAAAAAATGTTCCACCTGCCCTGAAGTACCCTACGAGGGAACCATGTGGGCGGCAGTTGGGCACGCTCGTTTCCAAGCCCCGCCACGGCCTACGTGGGACCTACAGCGTTTTCTTGTGGGTAGCACCATTTGGGTTAGCAGAGGTTTTTGGAGCATAGAGCCCATATTGTTCTAACATCTACCTTTAAGTACCCGACAAGGGACCGATCTTGTCTAGATGTAAGAATGTGACATGAGGCAGCCGTAGCAACATCGATATGAGACCCATGTAGAATCAACCGGAGGAAGCCCAATTTAGCCTGGCCCACTCCCCACAGAGCGCCGACGTAGGTGCTCCAGCGGTTGCTCCAGCCCTACTTTCCGATGAGGCATCCACTAGGGCCCCCCATTGTCTGCGTTGGGATTATGTGTCCGTTCCACATGCTTCGTGGCAGGTCGAGTTTGTGGGGTTTAACATCCCAAAGCGACTCAGGCTATCGAGGACGCGTAGTGGAGGGCTCCAGCCAGTTTAGAACACCGTCGGTTTTTACGTGCACTGATATCGCAATGTACACGGTCCTCAAGCATTTCCCCTCCATCGTAATGCGACCGCCGCGGTCGGGATCGAACCCGCGTTGTTTGGGTAAGCCGCCTTGCACCATAACTACTGTTTATCGCGATTGCCTAGATAGGATTTCCTGCCTGCAGGACTTCCCATGAGTCTATCATACTGCGAGATCCTGACTATTTCAGTAAACTGGAGTGGTGTGGAGCCTATATCTGAGAGCTTTTCATGGGCAGTGTGGACGGTACACCCAGCGCCTGCTGTATGCTTTTGCATATGATGCCCTCACTCTTCTGCTTCTCGAAGGCCTTAAGATTGAGCAAGGGATAAACATAAGCTATTCTACTTATAATAAAGGCCCAGATACGCATAGCTAGGATTGCTTGTCTTATCCAGAACCATATTTTGCAAATCCTTTGGATGAGCTTCATGATCTGCTTTGTGCAGCCCTCTAATTTCCTTAGTGTTTCGCCATTACAGTGCTAGTCTGTATCAAGAATCCAAAACTCTGATATTGTCTAATTTTGTAATGGGGATCCCTCCGACTGTGAGTGGTATCTGTGGCTCCTTCTTACTTTCCCTGCCTTCGGTCTGGTATATCATATAACGGTAAATATCGACAAATATGTTGCGTGTAGCTTCTAAACATATGTAGAGGGAAATGCACTTGAAAATAAATAAGCATGCTTAATAGTGCCCGCTTCATCTGCGTTCTAAGAAGCTCACTCCTGAATGAAATTTGGGACGCATCCCGATGGAGGGATTTTTTTTTTCCGAATTCGTCTGACATCAGCTGTCTTCTTCTTTTCCTTTCGCTTTCTACCGCCCCAGGTGCCACGCTTTTAAAGCATGTAGCGTGCACCTGCGCGTGCTACCTACTGCCATCATCGTTTCTTGCACACGTGCCATACAGAACACGGAGCCGAAAGCAAAGAAGATTTCCTCGCGCTTTTCATCATCATCATCATCTCCTATTCCAGCTGGTCTTCAGGCCAGAGGGTCTTTCTCTACGGACGTGGCCACGTTGTAATCGTCTGCCTAATGATGCTCAATCTTCTCAGGGCTCGCAGTCTCGGAGCCCCTAAAGGAGTTCCTCAATGCACCATGGATGCCTGGCCGTTGCTGAACGAGGAGCCAGCTTCTGCAACGGTAGGGGCGGCCACACCAGGACGAGCCCGCCGTCTTCTGGATGGTGGCCGGTCTCCGAGCGCACCCAACGCCTTTCTTCTGTCCGGTACAACCACTGCCCACGCTGGGTACTCGGCGTTGGCGATTGGTGGCCCCGCTCCGCTCCAGGACAAGGACTTCGAATGCTGTGAGAAACATCCGCACGGATCTGCGCCCATCACGGCCATGCCTTTCGCCTACCTGCCACCAAAAGTCATGGTGATTCATTTTCTCAATTATTCTTGACAAAGCCGTTTTAGAACGGGAAACAGGAAAGAGTTTATGCACGCAGTTCTTTCATATTTCGTATGATTTATCTTAATATTCAATATATCCGCAGATCTCCCTTCGGCGTGCTTGAATTTTTTTGCAATTAACGTATTTGGTGTCGTTGAAAAGTGTTCCCTATTGCTTTTCTATGCTATTCTTAACCGCCCCGTGCGAGCGATGGAAGCACTACAAAGGAAACATTTTTCTGCATATCATAAGAATGGAATATTATCGTCAACATTTCATATCAGTACGTACCTTACAGATCCTTACAAAGAAGAGGTTCGTGGTCGAGGTCATTATCTGTCCGAACCTCGGAACGCACCTTATTTCTGAAGAAGAGCAGCAAGCTAACAACCCAGCTATCTCTAAGCGTCAGGTGCAGGATCTTCCTTGAAGCTAAAATTTGATTCAATGAAGTAAGCTGTCAACGAGAGGAATTACTTGAGCCATTAATTGATATTTATTTCTCAAGAAGGCTACCTCATTGAGAAGTACCTATTTTACAATTTATTAGAAAACTCCACCGACAAGCGCTGGTTTTCTAAACACTACGGAATAGTTAAATGGAACGCGGGTGCCTCTCGCGTTTGTTAAGATAGCCCCGTTATTGTATTCGTTACAGAGGCTGCCATGCAAACAGTCACAATCTTTCTGTTGCAGCTAACGACCAAGGCTTGTCCCGTCGAATTTCGACGTAGAAGCTCGGTTTTACGGACCCCTCTTCACCCTGTGGGCTGTGGTGGCCGTTCTGATAATGCCGTCGCCGTTTCCGACCAGGACCGCGGTGCTGGCGACGCACTGGTCTCCATGACACCTTCGGCCACTCCGGTCTTAGGACGGAGCTTATCCGGGCTGTTGCTGCTGCAATAGCGTGAGTACCATTCAACACGCGTAAGCCCACAGCGTCCGCATCTAACTGATGCCTGCACACATCCCCTGACGTGTTTGCTAGAACTACGAAAGTGAGCAGTAATGCAGCCTCTCGCCTTCAGCGGTGCGGCGAATGTATATTCAATTGATGTGGCCTTCTTAAGGGCGCCAATATGGATGTATACAGGGTGTCCCAGCTATCTTGGACCAAGGTTTATAAAAAAAACTAAGCATTCGTCAGGATTAAAATCACGTAGATATTGTTAAGGTTTATCTAAAGTTACAGTACCATTTTTTGCTCCTTCTATTTGAATAATTAGTCGAGATAAATAAATTAACTTTTTAAATATGGCTTGAAACGTTCCGGCATCAATCGGAGAGTTGTGGGGCTCCACAAATATCGGGCAACCCAGGCACTTCCAACGGGATAGACTTAGCGTGGCCGTTTTTATTCGGGAAAAAACGAAAGCCCGCGGAGTTAAAAAAATACCACGTGGCAGCGCGCTCCGTGCGCCCGGATGCGCCGCGATTACAGCGCTCTCATCCGTGCTTTGTAAGAAACATCACTCGCTTCGGGCCTTTCGTGCTTACAAGACAGGGCTTCGCGATGTGCTTGGTTCCAAGATAAGCGCCAGTGGGTACGGGCGGGAGTTGAAAGAAAGCGCCGCTCCCGTTTCTGCGGCAATAACTGCACACTCACGTTAGCAGAATGCATGCGGAGGAACGATGACAATCTCATGGGTTTGAATTTGGGAGCAAGATCCCAACAAGCAAAGACGCATATAACAAGCCTGATAACGTCGTGTGAATTGGGCTGAAAAACAGGAGCCGCGCTTTCTTTCCATTGCCGCCCGTATCTACCGGCGTTTATCTTGGAACCAAGCACATCGCGAATCCCGGTCTTGGGAAGCACGAAAGGCCCGAAGCGTGTGATGTTTTCTTGCAAAGCATGGATGAGAGCGCTGTAATCGCGGCGCATCCGGGCGCACGGAGCGCGCTGTCACGTGGTATTTTTTAAACTCCGCGGGCTTTCGTTTTTCCCGAATAAAAACGGCCACGCTAAGTCTATCTCGTTGGAAGTGCCTGGGTTGGACGATATTTGTGGAGCTCCACAACTTTCCTATTGACGCCTGAACGTTTGAAGCTATATTTAAAAAGTTAATTTATTTATCTCGACTAATTATTCAAATAGGAGGAGCGAAAAAACGGTACTGTAACTTTAGATAAACCTTAACAACATCCACGCGATTTGAGTTCTGAAGAACGCTTAGTTTTTTTATAAATCTTGGTCCAAGTTAGCTGGGACACCCTGGATACCACCATTTAGAAAGCAGCTAAAGGGCCCATGGGCGCATTTTCGTCGGGGCTTAGCAAGTTCCGAGGCCGAAATGTACCAGGATGTGTTTTCGGACTGTCTGGTTGTATACTGCCGAGGATTTGACAACAGGCGTAGAAAGCGCTGCTTGGGATAATTCTGCAAGCCGTATTTTCCCCGGGACATCTCGAATGTAGTTTCGTATAAACATTGAACTGGAACCAAAACGGGACTTTTGAGAACTCACGTTCTAATGGGTACAGCCAGCTAATGTGCAGAAGATTACTTTTTTTTTTTTGCACTGGAGACCTACCCCAATATTTTGCTTGGATCCTACCCTTGCATCGTTACAACACAAAATGCCCCTTTTCTTTCGTGGTTGTCGTACTAAACTCCGTTTGTTATTTATCCCATTCTCCGCTGGGTGTACATAGGTGTTTCTTGCGAGATTTAGCATGCGTTAATGGGCTGCGACTCTTGCTCAGAAAGCAGTTCCTTCTCGTCCTTACACTTGAATACGAGATCACGCGAGAAGAAAACAGCGCACGTAGTCCGTGGCATTTGGCGACACTGCAGTGGAGAAGCAGGAGGCTTCCATCTATTTTAGACTCCACCTACATTACGTATGCCTGTAGTTAGAGACATTCCAGGGAAGTTTTCAGCAAATTATCGTAACCTGTATTTTCATCGAACCACAATGAGGTAATCAGTTCCGGTGCAGCGCTTGACTCACGTGTAATCGGGCATGCTTTAGAAATTCATTGCTGAATAACCGACATGTTGTCAAGTTTAATACACGGGTGACGCCTTGAGCAGTGAGAACAAGAGCCCTTCCAGGTGACGCATGTTGTGCTTTTATCTGACCAGACGCGTTTCTGTAGCAGTGAAGAATCAGGTCTTGGGTGACTCTGCGTGCCTCGATATTCCTCCGGTGATACCGCCTCACAAGTTGCCCTGCAATGAAAATTTTGCAGTCCTTCTGTGCTTACACCTGAAGAAAGGCCCTTGGTATAACTACGAAATGGACACTACAGTGAACGTTTTGTCTTCGGAGTATTGACTGTAATAAATTCTACCACTTAACAGCGAGTTAGCTTAGGGCATGCTTTAGAAATTTGGGGTATAATTTGAGGGTATAACTCAGTCTCCATTTTAAAAGCCTTGTTTCGTGCGCACTATATTCACGCTATCATGCTGCCTACAGTATTTGCTCGCGTATACGTCAGATTGTTTTTAAAAAAAAATTGTGCTCTAAAATCTCGCACCTCGACGAATATTCGTAACTCGGCCAGACAAAGGCGTAAGCTCGAATGTAAACGCTGATAAGGAGGGGAGAGAGCCAAAACGATGGGTGCTGCTTCGAAAATCTTTGCCTTCCGCACCAATTCGAGCATTCATCAGAAAGGTCGATAACTGCCAGCATTTTTGCGCAACGGTGCCATGCTTCTCTTCTTTCCCGAAAGAGACATTTTTAGATAGTCGTTACGGTGATGAGAACGGACCATCGCCACGCTGTCAACGCAGCAATCGGCCGTTTCGAAAAATGAAAACTTCCCCAATTATTGCTCAGTCACCGTGGTTTGGCAGCGCTTAAGCAAGCAGTTGTCTTCCGCGCGGAGGCGTCGAAGGTTGCCGAAATTTCATCAAGATGCTCGGGAAAGCAGCGTGTACGCCTTTTAGCATACAATAGCAACGCCATGCATTTTGTGCAGCCATTCAGGATTATTGCCGATTGCGGACTACATTGCCGACGCTTTTGGTGTTCCGCGTTCCTCTTTTAATTTAATGGAACGAAATGAAGGTGTTTACGCGTCGCGTGTTCAATGGCGCGTTGCTGAGGACGAAGTGTCAAAGTTCAGTCGGAACTTCCGCACGACGCCAACACAGCTGAGAGATGCTATGCGTTGTGCCGGCCGCTGTAATTTAAAGCTGGTGGCTTGCAGCCTGCGTTAATTGGCGTACACGACATTCCAACTCTTTTTCATTCTCTAGCTTTCGAATTTGCGGTCTCAGTTTACACGGTGCATCATCGAATGTGGGAGTAAATACGGTAACTAGCCCGACCAGCCGAAGGCAGACTAGCGGCTTCAATTGCACTGAATGGACGACAAAGCTTGCACTTCACAGTTTGTGACGTCCCAAAGTCGACGTTGCAAGGAGCACAAGGCAGCGCTTAATATAGATGTAAGGAGCCGAAAGAATCGGCACTCAAGATTGTAATCCCAAACTAGTCTCTACTTATTTGGAATCATGCAGGAAATCGCTATTGAAGTTCATTTGGATGAAATTACGCTTGAGTAATTTTCGTTTGTTGCTTCAGGTTTCAAGACAACATTACATGCGGCTGTTGCACCTCTTGTGAAAAAGGTAGCAATATGCTTAACTCTGGTGGTTCTATTCGCGTCTGCGGGAACGACTCATTTGGCGAAATCATTTCTTTACCGTGTTTTTGAGTTTATTGTATTGCATTGCACTCGTACTAAACCTACTCTACACCGAGAAACAGCATCATGTCTCTAATCTCACTATTTCTGCGCAGTGGGGGCTAGGTGCGGCCGCCAGCTTCCTCGGACTCCTGGCTGCGGCCTGGATGGGAATGGACGAAGAATTTCGGATAATTTGACCTTTGAGAAATTTTCAGTAATACAGAATTGGTTGGTGCGTTAAATCGCAGCCTTTCTTGTTCAAACTACATCGACACAAGGTACACTCAAAGTAAATCTCTGTCAGAGGAAAAGCAGACAGAGTTGACGTGACCCTGCCCGGCTAATCAACACAGCAAAATTGAAAGGGAAGGAAGGACGGAGGATTAGCAAATGCCTGATAATGTCGTCAGAATTAAATGCATTTTATGGGCGATAAAGGTAATTATAATGTCCACGCGTAGGTTGGTTGGCACTCGTCTAGCATGTAGCTCTGGCGCGTAGCACACACAGTCCATGTCATACAGGCAAACCGATGCACAGCGCTTACACATGCTTCAATGTTTGGCCTCCATGCAAACACATAGCTCTGCGCATTCACGTATGGACATGCAGGTTTCGCAAGAAGCATAGGCACAAATCACCTGACCCTGGCGTCTTAGCAAAGAAATTTCGAGTATCAATACAGTCATCTATTTTCTCTGATATTGCAACTTTCTCCGAAAAGCACTAAACACAGACATTACCTCTTCACCGCATCATACTACGCTTATGTAGCTTGCAGAGGAGGCAACGGGAGCCGTTCAATATACCAGATTTAGGTAGGAGGTCCGCTCGCCAGGATTCAGTGCTCCAGCATAATTCTGCGCACCTGCACGTGCTGGCAATGAAGGAAACGAGGTTGCTTAGAGCAAAGGACGACCATCACACGGCAGCACGAAATCCACAGAGAATACATTTAGCCTTTCAATGAATGAAGACAATCCTCCATTGGACCTCCAATTTCGAGGAAAGAGCCAAGCAACGACACCGCAAGGCAGCTGATACACTCCGCCTGGAACGGGAGCTAGGCCTTGATGAGCTAATGTGCCTCATTCCACCCACCGATTTGCCTTCCGATACACATACCTTGACAAAAGCATTGATGTTTTACTGATAGCACCTGTGCCGCGTTTCATGTGTCTGCGTTATCGGATGCCAGAAACGTTGTTTGTCCGTGACGTCACTTCTCAAATGAGTGCTTGCTATATAAAGATGCTGCTTGCGTGAAATAAAGGGTTGTTGTTATCGTGCCGTGATCGGGGCCAGTCTCAATTCCTACCTGCCCGCTACCTGGCCGCGCTCGGCGTCCGGCAAGGGCCTTAACGCCGCATGGTGTCAGAAGTGGAATCCTCTGGCATTTGAGGGGCGTTGCCTTAACTTCGTCGCCCGGCGCCATGTCAGAGGACAACGCAGTCAAGCCCTTTCACGGCATGTTCGCGGTTCCAGCTCCGCCAAGGTTTGACTTCGACCGGACGTCCGAATGGCCTTCTTGGGTCCAACTCTTTGATGACTACCGCTTCGCCTCGGGCCTAAATGAGCGGAGTGAAAAAGCGCAGGTCTGGACTCTACTTTATACGATGGGCAGGCAAGCAAGAGAAATCTTCTCTACTTTGGAATTACCCGAAGAATAGAAGCAATACGAAGTCGTCAAAAAAGTTCGACAAGCACTTCGTTGCCGCAAGGAACCTTGTTTATGAGAGCGAGTACTTTCACCGTCGCACTCAAGAACCTGGAGAGTCAGTCGAGCAATTTGTTACCGCAATGCACACGCTGGTGGACCGGTGCGACTACGAGGAAAAGGAACGCATTATTTGCGACAGGTTCGTGGTCGGCCTCAGGGATGCTAGGCTCTCTGAGTCGCTTCAAATGGATGCGGCTTTGACTCTCGACAGCGCTTTGGCAAAAGCGCGCTTAAAGGAGACCGTCCAACGACAGCAGCAGCAACTGCGAGAAACCGACGACGAACCCTTGGTAGCGGCGACTGTCAATCTTGGTGCGGTCAGCAAGCAAGGGCAGCCCGGAAAGTATTCTTCTGTACAGCACTCGGGCAGCTCGTCAAAGAACTGTTCACCTAGAATGCAAGGTCCGCGCCCCAGAGTCCAGTCCTACCGATCAGGCACCCCCGGGTCATGCCCCAACTGCGGTCAAGGAGCGCACTCCAGATCCTCGTGCCCGGCAAAAGCAGCGAAATGCAACTACTGCGGTTGTTCCGGACACTTTGCAGCTGTATGTCAGAAAAATACTGCACGTGATGGAAAGAAGGTACAGCATTCATCTCTCCATATGGACAAGGGGGCGGACTTCGTTGGCGTGGTGAACGGGGAGTACTCCAATTCTCGGTATGTACAGGTCGTCATTAACGGCACTCCGGTGTTTGCTAAAGTAGATTCCGGTGCCGAAGTTTCTGTTGTGCCCTCAACGTTTCCCGGTTTGCCTACCAGGCTAGAAAAGTGCGACCTAATCTTAACAAGCCCGTCGAATGAGCCACTGTATGTTTTGCGAAACTGTCGAGCAAATCTTGTACGTGGTCTCACCATTGCGCTCCGTACTTTTGGGTCTCCCAGCGCTTGAGGCTCTAGAAGTTATTAAATTCGCGGACTCGGTCAGTAGCGCAACAGCCGTCGAAGCTTGCTACCCGCAGCATTTCAGTGGTCTAGGAGCGATAAAAGGAGAATACGGAATTAGACTGAAGCCGAACTCGATACCTTTTCCAATTAATGTTGCGCGCCGCATAGCCTTACCCTTGCGTGGCGGAGTTAAGCTGGAGCTTGAGCATATGGAGCGAGATGGCGTGATCCTCAAAGCTGAATAACCAACAGAATGGTGTGCAGGAATTGTGCCAATACTCAAACCATCTGGAGCGGTTCGTATTTGCGTTGACTTGACGCAATTAAACAAAAGTGTTCTTCGCGAGCGCTATGTCATGCCGACAGCGGATGATAGCCTCGGTCTTTTAGGTGGTGCCTCTGTGTTTTCTCATTTGGACGCCAACTCTGGCTTCTTTCAAATTAAGTTGTCGCCCGAAAGCCAGTTGTTAACTACGTTCATAATGACAGTTGGGCGATACTGTTTTCAAAGACTGCCGTTTGGAATAACGTCAGCACCCGTTATCTTTCAGAAAAAAATGGCGCAGATACTTGAAGGAATCCCATTCGTGATAAACCTGATAGATGATGTGCTCATTTTTGGCAACGACAAGGCTCAACATGACGAGCGTCTGCGTCTAACTTTAGATCGTCTCGCTAGTGCCGGCGTTACGATAAACAAAGAAAAGTGTTTCTTTGGGGTCACTGAGGTAAAATTCTTGGCTGTGTGCTTAGTAAAGATGGCATCAAGCCGGATCCTGAAAAAGTTCGTGCTATCAAAGAACTGGCGACTCCAGCTAACGTGTCTAACGTTCGACGGCTGCTCGGTATGGCTAATCATCTGGCAAGATTCATACCAGATTTGGCTTCCAAAACGGCGCATTTACGTCACCTCCTTTTGAAGGGTTCCGAACGGACATGGGGACCAGCCCAAGAGCAAGCGCTATCGTACGTCAAAGACATTATCTCTTCGACGCGCGTCATGGCTAAGTATGATGTACAGTACCCTACGATTCTTTCCGCTGACGCGTCATCATTCGGTTTGGTGGCCGTATTGATACAAGTTCTACCAAACAGTGAAAAAAGACCTGTTTCAACTGCGTCAGGCTCGTTGACACCTGCCGAAACCAGATACTCTCACATTGAGAACGAAGCGTTGGCAATGACTTGGGCAGCAGAACGATTCGAAGGGTGCATCAAAGCTCTTGAAATTTTCTTTGAAACCGACCACAAACCACTTGTAACGTTGGTGGGAAAATACCTATAGATGCTTTGCCACCTCGTAATCAGCGCTTTCGCATGAGGCTTATGCGGTTCAGCTTTGCGGTTGTGCATGTCGCGGGTAAGAGCCTCGTTACTGCAGATGTATTGTCTAGAGGCCCGATTCAGGGAAACCAAATTGATGCTCATGCACTGAGTATTGGCGAATTCACCAAATTCGTTTCGGGCTGTTTGACAAATGCCGTCGAGGCTAGCCTTTTTGAACGAGTCAAAGCTGAACAAGGAGCCGATGAAGTCTGTTAAGCTCTCGCAAAATTCAGCCTGGAAGGCTGGCCCAAGTTCTCATCGCCGTCAATGGTCTTGCGTCCATACTGGCAGGAAAGAGCAACGCTCACAGTCGCTGAAGGCGTGCTGCTCAAAGTTCTGAGGCTGGTGATCCCACAAAAATTACGCGCAGAGGTCGTGATACGCTTGCACGAGAGTCACCAAGGAATTGAGAAATGCAGAGCTCGAGCGAGAGTCCGTATGGTTGCCTGGGCTGAGTTACCAGCTGAGAGTGTAATGAAGCGGCATTGCCAATACGGCACAGAACACAAGTACGGCCATCGTTGGAGGTGTAATGAATCGGAATCGCCAATATGTGAGCTACAGCACACAAGTAGGGCCATCGTTGGAAGTGTTATGAATCGGAATTGACAATATGTGAGCTACAGCGCACAAGTAGGGCCATCGTTGGAGATGATATATAGAGGCATAGCCAATATGGGGAGAACAGTGGGTAAGTAGGGCCATTGTTGGATATGATACTGAGTGGAACTGCGTATATGGGGACAGTGAAGTCAGCTCAGGACATATATAGGGCCAGACATAGCCAACTCTCTCCCAATATTGGACCAACGGTTCGTGGTGCCTGGGGCCTTAAAATAGCCCCTTCCATTGTCCTTCTCGCCTTTTTCGTGCAATCACAGGGACTACATCATGGGCACCGCCTTTGGATGAAGCCAGCGACGCTCACTGGCTGGCTTTACCAGCTTTCTGAAGTCGGGTAATCATTAACGGCCCAAGCCGCACACGTAATGGGCCCAGTATTGGAAGTTGCTGGCTTCACTCTGGTCATTTGTTGGATCGGGCTTTGCCAATACATTTCCAATACTGGGCCCATTAGCTGTGCTGCTGGGGGGCGCTCTACCCTCCATCATCTTCGTTGGCTGGGTCAGTGGGATTAAGCTCCCGAAAGTGTCCTTTCCTCAGGTCACCTCCTCACCTACAACTGGACGCGCAGTTGATCAAGCGCACCTGTCAGCTGATGTCCCTTCAGGAAGCCGGCCAGGGGGATCCCATGTCTTGGTTCAAGGAGGCGCCCCAAGGCGAACTCTTGCAGCGGCGTCACCCGCGCCGTCCACGAAAGAGCGAAGCGCGGATGACTGACAGCCGCTCGTCTCCGTGCTTGGCGCCAGGCGATGGCTGATGTCTCCCTGGCGGTGGTAGAGTTGGGAACAAAAGTCTCCGGACCACGTGTTCCTCAAACCATGCTTATAGCTCAACTATTTCACAGCGGCTGCAGACCACACTTGTGGAGATGAAAGAACAAAATTTTGACTTGTACCCTCCACAAGTGTGGTAATCAGTCGCCGACTAATAGCAGAGATATCGGTTTCGTTTGAGGAACACGGGGTCTGGAGAGTTTTGTCCCTGACTGTACATACATAGTCACAGGGTCATTACTGATGTGTTTGACGTTGCCTAAACGCCCAACTCCATCGGCGCTTTTCGGTTTGCGCGCGGAGCGCCTGCGCGACCAGCACGCGCCACGACGAGCGTCGAAAAGGGGCATGCATGTCCATGCTCCTGGTGCTGGCTCGCTCCTCCTCGTGAGCCGACTGAAAAAAAATGTCAAGCCGTGAACAAAAGATGTTTGGGGAGCTGCAAGGATTCCGAGAAAATTTGGTGGAACCTGAAAGAGCTTTCAGCCGCGAAGAAAAGACTCCCCGAGAGCGCCGCGGTCCTCCGATTGTTGAAAACCGGACCCCGGTTCCGACACGCGCGCTAGCGCTCGTGCGCAGGCGCCGATATCTGGCACTGTCAGATACGAGCGTCGTGGACGCGCTGGGCGGTAGCCGACGCGTCGCGCATGCGCAGACCGGATTTGGCCGACGCGTGGGCCCCCAAGCGCGCAGGACGTGCGCCGAAAAGCGCCGATGGAGTTGGGCTTAAGCAAAACCACTTCAGCCGGGAAAACAGGGGGTGGCATTGACGCCGCATTGGAGGCACATGGATGGAAGGAATCGTCGAGATTACGTGTCTTCGTCTGTCGTGTCGGGTGCCGGCTTCCTTTTAAGGTAGTCGCATACAGGCGCGTACATGGAGAAGCACCGCTGTAGTAAAATCCAGCAGTGCCTCTGTGAGAGACTTAAAGGGACACTGAGGAGAAATTGAAGTTGGCTTGTATCGACAGAATACCAGCTCCTGATTACAAAAATGGCTGAGGCTTAGCTTAGGTTAAGCCTAGTCAGATGCGAAGCATATTGTCGCCGAGTTGCATATCGAGCATGCCGCTTGGCTAGACGTTCTTCACGCTCTTCATCAGTCTCTGTAGCACGCTGCAACTTTTGCTTCTCATTCCAACGAGCAACCCTGTCTTCAGGAGGCATCTCTATCCCGTGTACGCCTAGCAGAGGCAGGCGCACCCCCTTGAATACCGCCGCTCCAGCATCACGTGTTCACTACAGTGCACCTAGCGGCAGAGGCAGGAAACACATTGGTCGCGACGCCTCTCGCGATGGCGCGAGCTGGGGCCCCGTTTCTCCTATGTCGTTACGTCACGCATCACGTGGTCCTCCTTGGTCGCGACGCCTCGCGCGACGGCGCGAGCTGGGCCCCCGTTTCTCATCTGCTGTGACGTCACGCACCACGTGGTCATCCTTGGTCACAACGCCTCGCGCGACGGCGCGAGTTGGGCCCCCGTTTTTCATCTGCTGTGACGTCACGCATCACGTGGTATGACATGGAGGTCACGAAAGGTCAATGGTAACGACATCGCCGCGCTCGAGGAGCTGGGTTGGGCTATTTTAGTATGCTTCGCATAAAAACGCCAATCATACTGACAACAAAGCTCTTGTAACGTAGAACAGAGCAAGAACCAAAATACAGGTATCGCCGCCACAGGCCAAACTGGCAAGTACAAGCGTGATGACGTCATAGGACAAAGCAGTGTTGCTAGAACCAATGGTTCTAGCAACTCTAGGACCCGAGGAGCCACAAATCACTGAGGCACAGCCAATGCATGCGCAAATATCCTTGACGACGCCAGATGGCGCCACGTGTCCGGCAGCTACGCGCGCGCCTGAAGCATCGGGACCAATCAGCGTCTGCTCACCGGCTCCCGGTATTCCGCTAGCGGTAACAAGGTACACGGTATTCTAAAGGTGTCTATTTGCGAGAACTTCGTTGACGACTTCGAGAACGAGATCCATCGTAACGCTGGCAAAACGCCAGTGCAAACGTAAGCAAAGCGACTGTAGCGACGGCCGCAATAGCCGATAGATGCCTTCAACGTGCGGCCGGCGGTAGCTTTCTTTTCGGCTGCTGCTAGGCCGCACTGCTGGCCGCGAGAAATCGCGGAGTCTGCGTCACGTCATGTTCACGTCATGTGTCACGTCACTTAGTCCTGTGTCGTCATAGGAGAATCCCAAGTTTGAATCAGAGCGGCGGGAAAAACTTTTTCAACTTCGAATCCAAATTTCTTAGAAATAAATGCTACTTTCGCTGCCGGTCAAGTGGCAACAAAGCGATGACATGCCGAACTATCGGATTTTGCCAAAAAAATATTAATAGTGCTCTCCTCACTGTCGCTTAAAGGGAACACGGCTGGGGCGGAAACACACAAAGGGGGTGGAGGGGGCATAGAGTCACAACATCTCGTCCGCCGCCCGAAGAGGTCTCGCAGGGGTTGCAGCCAACGCTGCTCCCCGCAGAGACCTGGAGTTGTGTACGTTCTGCTTCTGGTCACACCTAGGCCCGATGGTTCTTCTTGCTTCGTTGACAGCTGTAACGGTCTCAGCTAGCAAAGTCCGAAGCCCAACAAGTAGAAAGCGCCACAATGACTTTAAGAACTGCCAAGCTGACGTCGGTCAATAAGGCCTCTTTCGAGAAAATATCTGCCGCGTGAATTTTACGTCCTTCTCCGAAAGTGTCTAAGTTTCACCAAACCAGAACCCAGAGAGCGTGCTTAGTTTGAAAGCCAAAGCCATCCTAAGATATTCATGGGTGCCGTAGCAGAGTTTATGTCGCAGAAAGCCACTTCCTGTGAGAACATAAAGTCAAGGTGGAGCTGCTGAACACACATACCGACAGACAAAAAGAAAGATTTGCGCTAAGCACAAAAAAATACAAATTTGCCTTGCGGACTAAGTCCAGGGAGTAAGGAAAGGGCATTACAAGGAAATGCTTCGGCTGAGGGCATCAGCGTTGCTATTACATCGCACTTTTCTGCGACGCATGTAAACTTAAGGTTCCCGCAACGCCAAGCTCCAAACTTTTGCTTTCATTTTTGTAAGGAGAGTTAAATTAACAAAAAAGCATTAAACTCAAGACGGGATTATTCCTCGAATCCGTCCACAAAGAGCGTTGCGACTCATGGAATGTTCAGTACGGTCCGCTGTTAAAGGGAACATGCGATCGCGTGCCCTCCGCGCTCCACGAGGCCCCGCCGCCTACATGCGGCCAGAATAGGCGGCATCAGGCGCATGCGCGGAATGACCAGCCGTCATGCTTACTGGTGGTGGTTGAAACATTTATTGTCAAACAATGCAGAGGGGGCAAACCCTGCCTGCCCTTACGTGGCACGAGGCAACCCTTAGGGGGTTGCCCTTAAAGGGCAAAGGACAGTCCTTGGAGGGCTATCCGCTTCAAGGCGTCGGTAATTATCCGGCGCTGGTCAGCAGCAGCGGAGCAGGCCAGGAGAGTCTCCCAGTATGACTCCGCCGTGGTTGGGGATGGAGGGTGTGGGAAGGTGGGGCATGTGAGAAGGATATGAATAAAGTCTCCCGGTTTCCCGCAGAGCTTACAGGAGGAAAGGAACTGAGCGGGGTAGCGGGCATGAAAAAGAATAGGGTAAGGAGCAGTACGGGTCTGGAGTCGGCGCCAGTGGGAGGCCTGGGTTAGGGTTAGAGAGGGAGCCGGTGGTGCGTAAACGCGCCGGGTATCACGGTAGTGTGTAAGGATATCTCTGAAGGTAAGCAGATGCTCCTGGGATGACGGAGGGGGTCCAACTCCAGCCCGGAAAGTGAGACCTCGGGCGACGAAATGGACCTCCTCGTTACCCGGGAGGCCTGCGTGTGCGGGGGTCCAGTTAAAGGTTACAGGGCGGGTGTGGTGCCAGAAGCGTAGAAGCCGAGCCGCGGGGCGGGATATCAAGCCTTTAGCGAAATTGGAGAGGGCGGATTTTGAGTCCGAGAGAATTTTGGTGGCAGAGGTGGAGATGAGAGCGAGCGTAATGGCTGCTTCCTCTGCAATTTCTGATGAGTCTGTGGTGATGGAGCCTGATGTGAGTAATCGGGCCTGATTGTTAGCGAAGGCGAGGACCATGCGAGAGCCCGACGAGTACGCTGCCTCGTCCACATGGGCTACCTCGGAACTGTCGCCAAAAAGCTTTTGCAGGTGTCACAAAATTCGGCGCATTTTAGAAACAAACAACGAAAAACCGCCGCGCGCACGGCGTCTCGCCGGCGCGAGCCCAACGGGAGAGAGGGAAAGCCCCCGCCGAGCACGTGCCTCTCTCTCCCCTCCACCACCGCTCACCGCCACGGCGTGCGCCGAAGGAATGAGTCATCCACGCCGATCTCTCTGGAACGTGCGAGTCGTTTCTTCTGTTAACCGGGGAAGAGTGGGAAGCCTTCCGTGCGCTAAGACATGTCCCCCCTCTTCTGCACTCGGACGTCGGCTACGCCGCCACGACGGCGCCACGCTAGAACACGCTGGAACCTTCGCGAAACGACTCCTGGCTTTAACCAATGGGGACGCGTGGCCGGCGAGTGAAAGGAAGGGAGACTACACGGGAGATGCTGAGTGTATGTGCGCGCCTACTGTGGCGCGTACAACAAACAGACGTGCAAGCGAGCCTATAAAAGAAGGCGTTGACCGCTATCAGTCAGTCCGGACCGCCGTTTAAGCTTCATCGAAGCGCGCCCGTTCGACTCCAGGGGAAAACACCACTCGGCCAGCATCGGACCAACGAGGCAACGTTCGCCTGTCTGCGGGACGGCATCGTCGCGGAACTCTGGTCGTCGGACTGCCGCAGTGCCCGGTGAACAAATTTTGTTTTGTTTGTTTACCTCTCTCTTGCGTTAGTGCACTTTAGGTGCAATATTGCCTTTGTATTGCATTCTCTCTCGAGTTTAACTTTGCACGAATTGCGTTGTTCTGTTAATCACTTTGTATGTGTTTGTACTAGTGATTGTGTAATCCTCTGTATCGTCTCTTTGCTGTATAGACCTTGTTTTGTTTTGTGAACCTTTGGCTCCGACCCATTCTCTGGCTTGCGACCAGCGAAAGCTGGCCACCGAACGCCCAAAAACCTCTTGTCACTTGGTGGCTGGTCTCCTCTGAGATTGCCACGCTGAGTCGAGGGCATCTCCTTCGAGTCCGAGACCGCTACCCCCACACGCTCTAAGGGTGTCGGGGAGCTTCCCACGTAAAAGTGCGCGAAGTCTGGGTGACAATATATTCTGGCGTCCGCGACAGGGCGTTCGGTGTTTGTAAGCGCAGAGAACGGAGAAAGAGTCAGAAGGAGTTTACGAATCGTAAACGAGTGTTAGCAGCAGAGCGATATTGTGAGGTGCCCCGCCGAAGCGGTTAGTGATGTTCACCGTTTAGAGGTATCCATTGCCTTGAATGTAGAGTTCGGTCTCCAGATATGAGCTTCAAGGAGCTAAAGGAGCTAATAGAGGTAGGTCTCCAGATGGGGATGACCGGAGCCGAACTGCGAGAATGGGTGGACCAGGAAAGAGAGAGGGCTCGAGAAGAAAGACAGAGAGAGAGACATCGCGCTAGAGAAGCCGCTGAGAAAGAGAGGCAAAAGAAACGAGAAGAAGAACAGAGAGAACGTAAAAGGAGAGAGGAAGAGGCCAAAAGGGCTTTTGAAATAGAAATGGCAATCATTCAGAGGAAGAATGCTGAAATTCGGCGCTTGAACGACGTGAGGAAGCCTGTGGAGCTTACCCCCATAGCAGCCGGGTGGAAGACTAACGTGTCTGTTTTGTTGACAACCACGGAAGAGGTTGCAGCCAGCCCCACAGGTCACAATGAGGTTGTGGAACAGCTTGTTCCTACAAATGCAACCACCGAGAGTGAAGAACAGACTGGAGTGTCGCTTCCTCAGGAAGTTGAAAGTGTAGCTACTGCTGAGGTAGTAGGCACTGAAGTAAAGGCGAACCTGACGCTTCAGTCAGAGGGGACCCTAGAGCAGCCGCCTGAGGACGAAGAAGCAGTTGGGATCTCTATGGAGGAGTCCGAGTGCAACGCGTCTGAGTCTTGTTGTGCAGGCCACGAGAAAGAGTGGTTAAATGGCACTGAGTGTGAAAGCTCAGACGTAGTAATACCTGAGGAAAGCGCACTCAATGAAGACCCGGAAGCCGTTCCGAGTGAACCCTCGAGCAGCGAGGAGGGCTTTCCCGATGAGGAGGGCGAGGAAATTGATGCCTATAACGAAGGCGAACAAATGTTTGACTCTGAGGAAGGAGAATGTGCAGTAGAAGTAAAGGAACAGACTGGAGAAAAGTCTGCTTACGGCTGCACTGAATGTGACCAACTGAAGCAAGGAGTTGACAAAGAAGAATTCATAAGTGAGAACGATTCTCCAATCAGTCCTGAGCCGAGCTCTGAGCATTGCGCTCGAAGAGTAGTCAGAAAGAAGAAAAGAAAAAAGGACTTGGCAGAAGAAGGCACAATCCTCGAGGAACAAAAGAGAAGCGAATCGAGCACCTCTGATACAGGTGGAATTGAACAGGACGGGCCTCGGAGAAAGCAGAGGATGAGAATGGACAGAAAGAGAACCAAGAGAACGACAGCTCAGTCGGATGCAAGTAAGCTGCACGAACATCGCAGCAAAGTGAGAAAGAAGCTGAGACGAACGAGCCCCGCGTTCAGTAAGGACTCCGTCTGGAGGCACAAAAGAAAACAGAAGAGCGCGTACCGAAAAAGAGAACACAAGGAGCGGAGCCGTCATGAGCGAACTGGCGTAAAATTTGTTCGCAACCGACGCGCTAGCCACAGGAAAAGAGGAAGGGTTCGAAGCATGAACCGATGCACAGAGAGCAGTACGAATAAGAAGCTGGGCCAAAAGAGCGTTCGGAAGAGAAGCCTCAGAATAAGGCGGAAGAAGAGTCGAACCCGCGACAGGAAGAAAAGCCACAGCCGCTTCCGACAGGGAATTAAAAGCGCGACGGCAAGCTTGAAGCAAGCAGTAATTCTCCGAGCCCGCTGGGTAGGCCAAACTTGGAAGTATAGGCGAAAGTGTGCCTTGTATTTGCGTGCTCCATGTTTGTAGCCTTGTGTTAATGTACTGCCCAATCGCGGTGTGTTTTATGTACATTGTGAACATTTCATAGAGTTACGTATGTGGAAACATCATTGTAATGATATATGTATTTTGGCATTCGCCACAGACTTTGTGAGCGCATGCATGTGCGCGCGAATTTTGTGTTTTGTGAATATTGTTACACAATATTCTTAAAGGAAGGGGCAGTGTCACAAAATTCGGCGCATTTTAGAAACAAACACAGAAAAACCGCCGCGCGCACGGCGCCTCGCCGGCGCGAGCCCAACAGGAGAGAGGGAAAGCCCCCGCCGAGCACGTGCCTCTCTCTCCCCTCCACCACCACTCACCGCCACGGCGTGCGCCGAAGGAATGAGTCATCCACGCCGATCTCTCTAGAACGTGCGAGTCGTTTCTTCTGTTAACCGGGGGAAGAGGGGGAAGCCTTGCGTGCGCTAAGACATGTCCCCCCTCCTCTGCACTCGGACGTCGGCTACGCCGCCACGACGGCGCCACGATAGAACACGCTGGAACCTTCGCGAAACGACTCCTGGCTTTAACCAATGGGGACGCGCGGCCGGCGAGTGAAAGGAAGGGAGACTACACGGGAGATGCTGAGTGTATGTGCGTGCCTACTGTGGCGCGTACAACAAACAGACGTGGAAGCGAGCCTATAGACCAAAATTTTGAGCCTCTCCTGGGCGCGGCCATTTTGCACCGACTGGCGCGCCGCGGTGCGGGCGTTTCTTTGGGGACTGCGGGGCTGCGGCAGTTCCGCGGCCGCGCCTGCATATAGCCGCGCTTCGGGCGCTAGAAAAACATTGTCGAGCATACTTCCGCTGCGTGGCTGTGTTGCAGGAAGTATTTACGTTATCAAAGCGATAACATGGACGCGTTTTAATGACATTTAGTTTGACATTCAGGTTAATTGTGCCGGCGCGCTCGTGCTTGTATCTTGGTGCTCCACCGCAAAGAAACTTTTTGTTCAATATCAAGCATTAGGTGTGCGGCTAGCATGCAGTTCCAATTCCCATGCACTCTTATTGCTTCCTGCCAGCCGGCCAAAAAGCCCCCCCGCCCTTTCCACAATCAGGGCTTTCTTGTCGCCGCGCCAGTTTATCAACAAATTATCGCTGTGAGCTCAACTGAGTTGCAGCGCCAACAGAAAACAAAATTTGTCATGGTTTATGCAACCTGGTGCGTAAAAACATCCTTTCGCTTAATTTATCAAAGCTTGAATAGATATGAGCAGCTGATCCAGCTTTCACTAATTCTGAGGTCCGAAGTCGTGTTATGTTATTCAGGAGCTCTCGCCGCGTGTGAGAGCGTTGCGTAGCCGTTTGGCTAAGTGTGGAAAATGTAATGAAATCGCGCATATTTTCCTAGGAATAAGGTAGATACCGCACTGCCGCGGTGGCTCAGTGGTTACGGCTCTCGACTCTGGCCCAAAAGACGCGGGTTCGATCACGGCCGCGGCGGCCGAATTTCGATGGAGGCGAAATTCTAGAGGCCCGTGTACTGTGCGATGTCAGTGCACGTTAAAGAACCCCAGGTGGTCGAAATTTCCGGAGCCCTTCACTACGGCGTCCCTCATAGCCTGAGTCGCTTTGGGACGTAAAACCTTAATAAACCAAACCAAACTAAGGGAGATACCAACAGCAGAAAGATACTATAGATAAACCTTTACCCCCCAGATACCTCTGACATGCGTGCGCAAAAAGCAGCTGAAATCGGTAACGGTCGTGCTTACAATCCTGTGCATGAAATGTGTTTAATGGGAACAAGAGCAAGCTCAGCGCAAGGATCCCGAACACGTACTGGTGATCGAAAACACGCGCTCCGTCGGGACAACCCTCTGTCTGCAGCTCGCCTATCCAGTTACTACTCCACTGAGTCAAATCAAGAGATCTACATTCTGATGCATAAAATTACCATAGATGATATCGCACGTAAAAGGCGACAACAAACGACACGACAGCGCAGAAATCTGCTTAGAAGTGCCGGTTTCCAGTCCGTACACTACCTGGTCGACTACCCTCGGATGTCACGTTAACGAGTAACTGCGCGCAAGATAACCGCAGTACTGTCTGGAAGAGGGAAAATGTGAGTAGTGACGCACAGCACACACCCTCATACGTTAGCTGATCGAGCGCAACAACGGCAGAAGCGAACTCGTAAGCATGTGTTCTACGCGCGGCGCCGGCGCGACCCGCAGTCCCTCGGGCCGCGCGCGCCGACAGATGGCGACTGGTGTCGAGAGTGGGAGCGCGCCCGCAGCCTGTGTGCGAGGGTAAAAAAATCTGGTCTATAAAAGAAGGCGTTGACCGCTATCAGTCAGTCCGGACCGCCGTTTAAGCTTCATCGAAGCGCGCCCGTTCGACTCCCGGGGAAAACACCACTCGGCCAGCATCGGACCAACGAGGCAACGTTCGCCTGTCTGCGGGACGGCATCGTCGCGGAACTCTGGTCGTCGGACTGCCGCAGTGCGCGGTGAACAAATTGTGTTTTGTTCGTTTACCTCTCTCTCTTGCGTTAGTGCACTTTAGGTGCAAAATTGCCTTTGTATTGCATTCTCTTTCGAGTTTAACTTTGCACGAATTGCATTGTTCTGTTAATCACTTTGTTTGTGTTTGTACTAGTGATTGTGTAATCCTCTGTATCGTCTCTTTGCTGTATAAACCTTGTTTTGTTTTGTGAACCTTTGGCTCCGACCCATTCTCTGGCTTGCGACCAGCGAAAGCTGGGCACCGAACGCCCAAAAACCTCATGTCACTTGGTGGCTGGTCTCCGTTGAGATTGCCACGCTGAGTCGAGGGCATCTCCTTCGAGTCCGAGACCGCTACCCCCACACGCTCTAAGGTGTCGGGGAGCTTCCCACGTAAAAGTGCGCGAAGTCTGGGTGACAGAAGGGCTTTGGCGCGGGCTGTCCTGCGTTCTCCGTCGTGCTCCGGGTGCATGTTCTTAGGGATGGGATGGATGATGAGATGGGAGCGTAGGTCTGGAGGTAGGGGGGCCACCTCGGTAGGATGGATGAACGGGGCGATACCTAGCTGACAGAGCAGAGTGCGGCCTGCCGCGGTACCCGACAGGCGAGTCAGCTGTGCTGTTAGAGTGGCTTCTGCCAGCTCCTCAAATGTGTTGTGGGTACCGAGGTTGAGGAGCCGGGCAGTAGAGGTGCTGGGGGGTAAGCGGAGGGCGACCTTCGTGCAGCTCCTGAGGAGCGCGTTGATGCGGTCTCGCTCCTTCTGCTTTAGGGGGAGGTAGGGAAATGAGTACGCCGTGCGGCTCGTGATGTAGGCTTGGGTGAGGCGTAGAGCGTTCCGCTCTCGCAAACCTGCGCGGCGGTTCGCCACGCGTCGGATTAGACGGGTGACTTGCTGAGTTTGGGTCTGGAGAGCTTGGATGGTGTCGCTGTGCGCGTCGTGGGAGTGAAGGACAAGGCCCAGGATGCGAATCTTTGAGACGAGGGGAATGGGATGATTCCCTAGTTTAAGTGATAAGGGAGGGTTGGTGGTGTGGTGCGGCCTGGGGCGGTAAAGGAAGAGTTCCGATTTGGAAGGGGAGCAGGCGAGGCCGCGCGCGCGAACGTACGATTCGATGATGTTGAGGGCGAATTGTAGGTTGTGTTCCATGTCGCCATCACTGCCTCAATTGACCCGGAAAGTGATGTAATCAGCATAAAAGCTGATATGTATGTCGGGAACTTGGGCGAGTTGGTGAGGGAGTTGGAGAAGGGCTATGTTGAAGAGAATAGGAGACAGCACAGCACCCTGAGGCGTTCCCCGTGCTCCCAGCGAGACACCGGGGAGCTGGTGATCGCCCAAGGTGAGTGTGGCTGTGCGTTTGGAGAGGAAGTCGCGGACGTAATTGTACATCCGTGGACCTACGCCTAGGCCGTGAAGGCCTTCTAGGACGGCTGCGTGGGTAACGTTGTCGAAAGCTTTTGTCAGGTCGACACCGAGGATAGCCTTGGTGTCGCCCGCGGGGGAGTCAAGGATGTGGTTTTTGAGTTGTAGAAATACGTCCTGGGTGGATAAGCCTGGGCGGAAACCAAACATTCACGAAGACATGAGGTTGTTATTCTCCAGATATCGGCTGAGCCGGGTGTGGAGAACATGCTTCATGAGCTTGCCCACACGCGAAGTAAGGGAGATGGGACGAAGGTTAACGGGGAGAAGGGGTTTGCTGGATTTGGGTATAAAGACTACCTTGGCGTCTTTCCACTGAGGTGGGAGGGCGCCGCGCATCCACCATTCATTGAAGTAGTCGGTTAGGACTTTGACGGAGGGTGAATCAAGGTTGCAGAGGGCCTTGTTGTGCACTCCGTCGGGGCCAGGAGCTGAGGACGAGTTGAGGCGCTGAAGTTCTGCCCTGACTTCCGCCTCAGTGATCGGTCGGTTGAGGAGGTCGTTGGGTGAGCCTTTGTAGTCAGGGTGGTCTGCGGAGGGATATGCGGGGAAGTATAGATCACGAAGCTCCTCGAGGAGTTCCTGCTGGGAGGCCTCGGATGTGTGTATGAGCTTTATGAGGTTGTGTTGCTGGTGTGTTTTGGACTGAGTTGAATAAATGAGACGGCGGAATAGGTTCCAGGTCTGAGGCAGGCTCATGTTGCCGTCCAACCTGTTACAGAGGGAATCCCAATTTTGGCGAGATAGGGTCGCGGCATGTGTCTCAATCTCCTTGTTGAGCCGGGCCAGCCGGCGTTTGAGTGTTCGATTCCAGCGCTGACGCCGCCACCTCCGCTCAAGACCCGCCTTGGCCTCAAATCGGTGCATGAGATGAGAATCCATTGCGTCTGCAGGGCATTCCTCTGGGAGGGGGCGAGTCACGGCGCGGACGTCACGCTGGAGTTGGTCGGTCCAAGTAGCTATGTCTGATATGGTGTTTAGAGTACGAGCTGCTCGGGAAGTGCGGAATGAGTCCGATTTCGTGATGGTAGCACCACGAGGGGGTCTGCGTGTTTGGCCTGATTGTAGGAGAATCTCGATAATGTAGTGATCACTACCCAGATTCTCCTGGGTGTTACACCACGCAGCGTGGGGGAGGCGGTGGCTGAAGGTGAGGTCGGGAGTAGTGTCTGCGCAGACGCTGTTCCCGATGCGAGTAGGGGTGGTGGGGTCTGTGATAAGGGAGAAGCCGGCCTGTTGAGCTGCGAGCCATACCCTGCGTCCCTTTGGGGTGTCGGTTGTGTAGCCCCAGACCGTATGTGGGGCGTTGAAGTCCCCTACAATTAGGAGGGGGCATTTGTGTGCGGCGCGCTTGGCAAGCGTGAATGGTCGGTCGAAGTCGTGCCGCAGGCACTTCGGGTGGCTGTATACGTTGAGGATGAAGAGACTGCTATCCCGAGTGTGCTGCGGCACCAGTTCAATGAGGAGATGATCTATTTCAGGGACGTCTAAGGTGTGGGAAATGGTAGTGAGCGCACGGCGTACAAGGAATGCAACCCGAGGGGGTGTAGGAGAAATGTGGACGATGGGAAGGTAGCTGGGTACGTAAGGGGATTGGAGGGCTCTTGCAGCGCGAGCACGTCGGGGCCGTCTGCCCGAGCTAGGAACTGGTGAACCAGTCCCCGCTTGGAACCAAAGCCACGACAGTTCCACACCTTGATGGTGAGGCTAGTGCGTGGCCTCGCCATCACTGATGGTGTCGTTCGCCGTGCAGGAGTTAGAGAGGGTGTGGAGCTGGGCCTGCTTTTTAGGCTGTGCAGCGGCATAAGCTGTCGCGTAGCGAGCCTCTTGCTCCTTAAATCTTTCGTCAATTTGGCGAGCGAATTCGTCTAGACGGGTAGTGGGCCTCGAGAAGTCATTGGCGAAGGCCTGGATGGTCGTCTGCACCGCAGCCTGAACTCTGGCTTCCATGAGTTCTTCGAATTTGGGAGGTAGGACTGGGGTTATCTCGGCCGGGGTTGCTGTGGTCAAGGAGGTACGGGAAGTGGCAGCCCGCTTCTTGGCTGGTGGTTCGCGAGTAGGGAGGGGTGGCGGTGGAAGAGTAGGGAGAGGTGGGGTTGGAAGAGTTGGGGTAAGAGCCGCCGGGGCCGCTGTGCCCGGGGTAGGAGTTTGGGCCTGCTGATGAGCACGTAGTTGGGCCTGGAGGTGGAGGTTGGTGGTTTGGAGGGAGGCGAGCTGCGCGCGGACACGCAACAATTCTTTATAGAGGGCGTTGGCGGAGTTCTGGGAGACTACGCCTGCCCAGCTCACCTGATTGGTGGTTCAGCGGCCGGGTGCTTGGGCAGGTGGCCTCGGGGGGACTGGAGGTGGTGGTGGCCTGGTTCCGGTCCAGGAGCGGGACCGGGCCTTGGGCTTGGTAGTGCTAGGCGGCTGTTTCGGTGCGGCAGGCTCCAGCACCGGGAAGGACTCCGGGGTGAGCAGCGGGGCCTGGGGCTTGCGGGTCGTGGAACGGCTGCGGTGTTGGGATGGAGCCTGTCTGGTGGAAGCCTGGCTGGCGTTTGCCTCTGCGGCTCGCTTGGCATCCCAGTGCCTCTTTTTGACGAGGTGTGGAGTGCGGAAGCGCGCCTTGCACGTTCTGTCCGCCGTCAGGTGTTCTTTGCCGCAGATCTTGCATTGCGGCGTGCAGGAGTGGTCCTCGGGGGTTCTACTTGGTTGCAGCCGGGGCAGCGGCGTTGTTTGGGAGCCGGACATACATCCGCGCGGTGGCCTAGTGCGCCGCAAGTAAGGCAGTGCTCAATCTTCTTTTTAAACAGGTAGCATCTGTAGAGGACGGAAGAGCAATAGATGTGCTTGGGCACCCAGTCTTTTTCGAAGAGAATTATGTTGGACTCTGTCGAGCCCATCCGTCTAAAGTCGAGGATTGGAGGGTTCCGCTCGTGACTGAGACGGTCCTTGATATCTTCGTATGAATGATCGAGAGGGACCCCATGGACCACGCCGCGGGCGCAGTCCTCCGGGGCTGCTTGGTAGGAGTATATGTCGTAGGGTGTTCTTTTGATGAGCACGGAATTGATGGCGACGTAGCGGAGTCGGCGCTGCGGGTCGGGTGTGTTGATGAGGATGAGGTGTTGGAAGGTATTGATGATGACTGTGTCAGGCTTGGCCTCTTGAGGTACGAGGCGGGCTGCTTGCAGAATGGCATCGCGAAGCACTGCGCCATTCACGGTCTGAAGGTTGAGGCCGCCACGGGGACGAAGGATGATCTTATGATCGTCGATGGGTAGCTTGGTGTGGCGTAGCGAAGACAGTTTGGGCGGCCGGAGCAGGCGTCCGGCCGAGGCTTGAGGCAGATTCGGAGTAATGGTGGGAGGAGAGTTGCGACTTGAGCATCGCTTGTCGTGCGCTGACTGCCAGCCGTTGGTAGAGGTCAGTTCGGAGGGTGATATGTCTTCTCCCTCTACTACAATGGGTTCCATGCCGCCTTCGAGGCACCGACGCGCCGGTGGTCCGAGCGCGAAGCTGCGTCTGTAGCGGCGTTCGGTATCGGTGGCTGCTGCGTCGCGAAGCTTAGCCTCTTAGCGCAGCGCTGTGAGGAAAAGATATGGACTTGCCTCTTGATGTGGTAGTCCAAACCGAGAAAAGTTGGTACCGGCAGGTTCCTGAGGAGAAGCGGAGGCTGATGATACTAGTTTCAGACGGCTGGAATGAGTTAACCCGGTCGTAAAGGATAAAGTTTGCGGAGCGCGCATGTGAAGCGCGTCCTCTCACACGGCCTCCGAACGCAGATCCCGTCATGCTTACTGCGCATGCGTCGTGTGCCGTCAATTACCACAAGTTCTTGGTGGCAGCGCTACGCGAAGCGCTTAGGGCACGAGGTGGCATGTTCTCTTTAAGAGTGGACCGTGCTGTACTCTTTAATATTATTCAGCCGCCCCCTGCGCGGCCGCAGTCCGACTGCTGCTCTAGCAGATGAGACATGCTACAATGTTAGGAACTTCAGCTTACCCCGAACTGTTCCTCGTCCAAGTCTCGCGATTCCTTAGTTTGGCTGGCGCTCAGAAAGCAGAATGCGAGAAGGGAATGAACTAGTGCGAAGGCAGTGCCAGCGTATCCTCCTCTCTCGGATTTGGTTCGCGCTTTGCGTCCTCTTAGCTTGTGTTCCTTTCATGCGGTGCGCGTAAAATCTTGGACGCCGTGGGGCCAAATTGGGGCGGTTACGCAGTTGTTCGGGTTTCAGCGTAGCAGTCAACATGAGCCGCATGAGCCACACTTTCCCCTTCATGAACACTTCTCGTTTGGCCACCTTTGTGCGCTGCCGCTCTATGAAAACCCTCACCGTTGATTTGCCTGGCGTGTCACTAGCAATCGAGGAACCCTCACAGGTTAAGTCGCCGGCGTTCGCCTCATATTCAGTTTTTAATAGAGCCAGCTCTGGCTCGCCCCAGAGAATTTATAGGGCTTACAGGGTGATGTTTGCCCTCTTCACCTACGTGCTCTGCTGGCGCTGCGAATTCTCGAGCCTTCGAAATGGCGAGGACATGCGCAGCGTTTTCTCCAAAACTAAGGCCTTTTTTTTTGAGCAGCCTATTCGAGCGATTTGAGAAAATGTAGGGATACTGCTTAGGCTGGTTTTGAGAGACGGCTGCCTCGGTCAAAAGCACCACGAACGGGCGATCGATCGCGACGCGGACGATGGGCAAAGGTACGCTGTTTTCATCCACTATTTGCCTTATGCAGGCATACTCACCTGTGAAATCTTCAGACCGAGTTCGTTTGCCGAGTAGATAACATCGATGGTGGCAGCTGAGTCGCGGAGAACATTGCACAGTTTTCCGTTTACTGTTAGTTCCCGAAGATAGGGCTGCAAGAGTTGCAAGTTCTCCTCCCGTTTGTCTAGAAACGCAAAGACAACTCTTGGCTTACGACAGCCGGTCGCAAGGTGTCCGGGCTCTCGGGACCGGAAGCAGACGATCGGCTTTTTAGCTTCGAAAGCCTTTTCCTTTCCAGCATCTTCCTTCATGCTGCTGGCACCTTTATTTTTGAGTGCGAGAGGGGCTATTCGACGACATTGGTCTCGCGGAATTTGTGGTTCTCTCATTTGAAGGAATGCGCGCCCGACTACCTTTTTCACATTTAGGCATTGGCGCGACGCGCGTTCTCTCGCGCGGAACAAACAAAAGGGGGGGGGGGGTAGAGTCACAACAGCCTGCGTCGCCCAGCTTTTCCCCAGCCTTTCAGACCCGAACGAATCCCCACACTTTACGCACACAATTGTCCGTGGTGCCATGAAAAACCTACACTGTATCACATCACATGGGCATGTCAAAAAGTCGACATCGTCCCAGTTATACAAAACCCAAGTGTGGAGCAATGGGAGGGTCTGCTCTCCAGCGACTACCGCGTTGACCCGATCGGTTTGATACGGCGAGCTCAGCTGACGGCAGCATCCAGCGGAGCCCTGGAATAGGGGCAACCGACCGTTGCGGATGGACTTATCTGACCACAGAAAAAAACAACACTTGTGCTAGAGCCAAATAAAGTTATCCTATCCTATCCTATCTCGCCGTTGTTCCCGCGCCCCGTCCACCGCCCAGACCTCTCTACACGATGAACTGAACCTGATGCACGGACCCGAATCGCCGACGCCACCGACACAAGACGCTGCCCACAAGTGAGGAGACCGTTCCCCTGCCCATTCCGTTCAGCGCATCCTGGGCCTCGGCCGTCGGCTCCTGGTGGCATACCGCGCAGAAGCTTCGCGGACTAGGAATCGTTCAGCCCTCTCCTTCATCGTGGCGGCCAGCACCTCAACACTTTCTCCTTCCTGTCCCACCATTCCCTGCAGCCCATCACCATTTCGCGCGTCTGTTCGGACCACGGAGTGCTCGCGCTTGGCCCACCGCCATTAAATCATCTCATAGCCATCAGTCAACCCGTCTCATTCCTCTTCTGGCCGTCACGCAACAATATAAGGCCGATTTCTTTCACTTCGAATCTCGTAACGTTAATTAAAAAGGGTTTCCGTGGCCTAATACAGTCAATCATTTCAGAAAATTCGTTGTAGAATGCTTGCCAGATATATTTGAGGCTAAGGTGATCTATATGGCGCGCAAATACCGACCTCAAGAGCCGCATGCAGTTAGTTCGTCGCCGAAATCAATACGCCGCACTTGTTATCAGAGATATCACGCTAATCTTATCTCACTTGTTACGCTAATCCAAAAATCATGAACACAGTGCGTATAGCCGATTCCCATTTGAGTCACCAATCTAAGACCTTCTGATTCGTTCTTAATTTAAATCACGGAATCTGCTTTCCTTCAATAACTTATTTTGTTTTTTTTTCTTATTCGAAAAACGTTTTTGAGCATCTGCCAGTCGCCGCCTTACTCATAGCCAATCCAGCGCAGTGGGTGCGCCTCATTAACGCCTTCAGTACCCCCAATAGCAATCACATGCCACAAATCAAGCGGCCGTTTAAAAGGCTCTCGAAAAATGTCCGTCCTCAAATGAAGTTACCGATTCATTGCGATGATACTGGGGTTTTGGCTTTAACACGTGCGTCTACATGACCACTTTGCTGTTTTGTTTATTTTTTCGTTCCATCAGCTTTTCTCAAGGTCTGGCGTTCACAAAATTTGTTGCATATTCCTACACGTGCCACGTACGTATTGCCAGCATTGTTTCTTGCACACGCGCCATAGAGAGCACGAACCAAAAGGCAAAGAGGATTCCCTCGTGCTGTTTTTTGCATGCGCTGCTCCATTCCGGTAGTTCGATTCAGGCCAAAGGCTCTTTTATCGAAGAGACGTGTCCACGTTGTACGCCACGGTCTTCCAATGTTCGTTCACCCCATGTCTCGCATACTCGGCGCCGCTGCAGAGGCTTCTGAGTGCAACGTGGATGACTGGCCGTCACTGCACAAGCCGGCTGCTGCAACGCCAGGTGCGGTCACACTGCGACTAGCGCGCCGGGTTCATCTTAGCGGCCGCTGGTCTCCGAGCTCGCCAACAGTCCTTCTTCTCTATGGTTCAGCTCCGGCAAGCACCGGGCACTCGGCGCTGGTGACGGAAGGCAGCACCCCGCTCCACGACAAGGAACGCGGATGTCGCAAGCAGCAGTCACACGGGTGTGCACCCATCCCGGCAGAGGCGTCAACCGACATCCCAGCTACCGTCACGGTGATGTATTTTCCAAAAGCATCTTTGCTGAGTTTTGGGAATAGATGCCATCACCGTGGTGGTCACTTGCCAATACGCCACATTAATTAATGTGACCGGCAAGCTGGCTGCTTTACGCCCTCTTGGCTTCAATTCCACTTTTGCCCTTGAAGCAACAGCCCTTTGCCGGCAGGCAGCGAAGAGAATTACCTTAGACACCACTACTTGACTTCTCATTCTCTAACAATCCCACTCATTGACCGGTACCATTCTGTAACTAAGAGCAGCCGTTATTCCTCATTCAAACGGCGGTATTCGGCGAGAAGAGCGAGCGCAATCTTTCTCCGTAGAAAAATTGCGCACGTAAAAAAACCTGCTTGAAATGTATATATCTACGGAACTCTTTCCATGGACTAAACAGCTCGTTGCATGCCGCTGAGCCCCGAATAAATATGAATCTGAGAACCAGGTTTTACTCAAACTTTTCCCAGTCACCACCTCTCAAAATATTGCATTCGCACAGGTGACGCGGCTCGCCGAATGTGAATGGCCCATTATTTCGGCGTGGGCGAACTTCACTCGCTCTTGCCCCCGAACGTCCATCTGCGGCCGTTCCATTAGTCTGTTCGCGGTAGAGGGTGCAATATGGGCCACTCTTATATTTCTTTTATTTTTGCTGCAGCAAGCGATCAAAGCCTTTCCCGCCGTCTTGCCTGGAGTAAAACGCCGGTTTCGCGCTCCACGCATCTCCGCGTTGGCTGCGACAGCTTCAGTGACGACGTCAGCGGTGCGGAACGCCACCACCGCTATGCTGGCGCCCTATACAGGCATCGAGGGCCCATGCGGCCGCAGCGCTCTGCGGATTGGGATTTTCGAAGCGTCGCGATCCTCTGCGACGCGATCCTCTGCGACGCTTTAAGTGAGTAACATTCAATTGGTGCGTTCACTCTCTCCCAATTTTATCTGCCGCTTGCATGTAGCTCGTAAAGAAGGAATTCAATGCGGAAAAGAACACTATGTTGTTGCTTGCCGTAAAGCAGCGCGGTGAAACATTTGCGTTATTTCCCGCTCCAATAAGTTGCGAGAGCATCTTACTAACTTAACACAAGAGAAAGCCAAACGGAGAAGACGTGCGGTAAGAACCAATACAACCATAAATATGCCCCAAGTCATTTTCGTACTGACCAGGGCACGTGAAAAATTCGTCAGGACGAGAGTGAGGGAGCGAAGACATGATGAATTGAGAGCAAGTGAGGAAAGACGTCATGAGATGATGGCGAGGAGGGCAAGGTGCATGATCTAAGAGCAAAGGTGGAGGCCCAAGCAGTACACCGGGCTAACGTTTGTCGTCTGTGCAGCCCGTTAAGGATTCCTGTTTTAGAAGGCTACTGCTTAGGCCGAAGGTTCCTGTAGAAGACGTAGTTTGTGCAGTGAGGGGAAACGCGGGGTGAACACTAAAGGCGGGGAGCAGCATGCCTTCTCCGTAGCCGTGCCACTGTTGTAAAACAAACATACAAAAGAACCGCGCACCAACAGCCACAGCTAGAATTTAAGGGAAAGGAAAAACGCAAGAAAAGGCGAAAAGAGAACTAAATTCCTAAAACAGTCGGCACACCTGGCAAACGAAGACTGACGTTGTCCGGAAAAACCCAGCGAGCGGACTGCACATTTTGTGTAAAAGTTCGCGTTGATGAGAAAATCTGTACCGACGCGTGGCAATCATTGCAACGTGGTGATATAAATTTGGCCATGTCTGCTTGAATCAACGCCTTTAAGATGATTGTTGATGATTGGGTGGCTGTGTCTATTTGGACCCATCGCGGCGCGGATGCAGAGTCTCTCCAAGAGATCATGTTTGCGGCACGGTGCCGCCGCCGCTGGTTATGCAATACTTCTCGCCATTCGGTCTTTTAAAAGGGAGCTGTGTGTGCTGCGACAACAAAGCTCGTATCAGTGTTATTGGAAGCAACTCTTGTTGGAAGAAATTCGCCGTAACAAGTAGTAAGGTTAGATAATACAAATATGTGGTTCCCGCTTGTTTGCTGACCCAGCGCCACGTTGCGAAAGCAGAGGGAGCAACACTTTCTTCAATCGTGCCCGGTTGTTTACATTATGTTACGAGATGGTCAGCAGGCGCGCCGAGGAAAAGTTACAAACTCTCAAGCAGGCCGGAGTCCGCCCCAAGCGGGATCCCCGTCAGCCTCCGACTATTCAAGAGCCTAACAGGCAAACTACAAGGTTAACACTGCGTAATCCGGCCAGAACCTGTCACTAAGCGAGATCTCTGCCTCCCAGTGTCAAAGAGGCCGGAATAGGCATCAAGCCGGATCACCGTCAGCCTCTGAGTCACGATCGGATCGGAACCTCTCTTACGGTCACCGCAAAGCAATTGTCCTCGCTCTCTTTCCGGCGCGGATTCCGTTCATTTAGCGACAATTTCTCACTTTTAACTAATCGTTGGTCTTCTCGCTCTGTCCCGAAGAAATTAAACATTACAAAAACAAGGCAAAATCTGAACTGCTCACGCGCCACTTCCATCAACCGGATTAAGATACAGAAATACCCACACGTGATTGGCATCTTGGGTCCTCCAGCGCCCGATCGCCGTGGCTCAAGCCAAGCAGTGCAAACAGTAAAATTGTTTTCGGCCAGGCGAGAAGGCTCGTACGTATTCCTAGCATGGGTCTTCAGTAGCCATTTCCAAGGGCTTCAATACCAAACGCAATCGCGGAGTCCTGCTTAGGAGTGTGACCGCGTGAACCGAAAGGGGATAAAATGCGGCCTATTCAAAACACGATATTTCCCATTGCAATTGGCATACTCTTCTCTTTTTCAAAACTGTACTGTGAATATCTCAAACCAAATGAAGATATTAAAGACGGTTTCTAAAATAGTACGACGTTATGAATTCACCCAAAATTTTCGCCTTGAAGTCTAGTGAAGACGATGACACTACTTTATTATTGTATGATCGATTATTAGATGGGGCTGATCAGCCGTTGGGGCCGTTGTTGCTAGCAGAGGCATCGAACATCCTTTCCTTATACCATGCTTCTTTCGTTGCAGAGTACGGCGCTCTCACTCCCCGTGTGCATGAAGCCTCTTTCATGTGCAAGCGACAACGCTAGCTAGTCGTGCCTTCGCGGCGCAAAAACCTGTTTTGAGTCGTCGTGGCGGGAAGCGGCGAAGTGCCTAGATGCTGGAAATTTTCGCTGCGACGCGCCGCTCAATGGCTCAGCCGCTTGCATGTGAACCAGCTTTGACGCATCGTTAGTCTTCAACAGAGCGTCTTCTAGGCCCCGGCATCCACTCTTTCCGGCTCACAAAAGTACGCGACTCGACTCAGGAAACCCAAGAAGCCGTAACAAGCAAAAAATAAACCGAGCTAAGTAAGGGAGCGCTTGGATGAAAAAAAACCGCGATTTAACGCAGAGAAAAAAGCGAACGAAGCCGGCAACGCGCTCGCCCGAGAACCCCGCTCGACCCGCGTGAGAGTGCAAACGGGAGAAGCAAGAGCGCTGCGTTTACCCTCAGCCACGGTGCAAGAATATGCGCACAGCCGAGGGGAGTGAATTAGCTGCCTGACCAGCCAGTTGCGCGTTCCATGGCTTTTCGCGGCGCCCAAGCTGCCCACGCAGAAAAAACATGGAGGAATATGCAAGCTGTCGAACTTTCGCAAATGGCCGCGATCGGACGAGAAGGAGCTGACCGAGCAGCGCGCGCACTTAGCCTTCGTCTCGCCATCATTGATCCTTTTTTTGAAGCGAAAAGCTTCACTACGCGGGTCAGAGTCGAGCTTCGCGTGATCCGGACGGGTGAGTTGTGCGCATGCGCGAAGCCGAGTGACGTCACGCACCGCACAGGTTGTCGCTCCTAGCCGCAGCCGCAGCCGTCGCCTGACCTTTCGGCGCAGCCGCGCTCTACTGCGCATGTGCGTCGCCTCCTCGCTGTCGCTACAACTACGCGCTTTGCCTCCTCGCCCACCGTTTTACCTTTCATTGCAGCCGCGTGTTCCCCGCGTCACAACCGGCAACCCTCCTCTCCGCATTCCTGCGGGCAGTTTTAACCTCACCGATTTCCGTCTCGTCCTCCGCGTCCGTGCAGGCAGTGTGTGGACAGCCGCTGTCGCTCCACTGTCTAACTCGTAAACATATGCCATTGAGTAACCAAGTCTACGCCAATAGATAAACAATGTATGGAATACCAGCTAAGCTACGAAGCATAACTGAAGCTTTTCGCTTGTATATCCTGGCTTTACCAGAGCTAAGCTACTGCCCAATTTATTTTATTTTTTTTATGCGCGGGTGCATCAGATTTTTTTGTATGTCACTAGATTGATATTATCAGCTGATGTTCTTTGGACAGCAAGAAGTTGATTATTTAAGCTTAATAAAATGTGATTTTAGAAAAACCGACTTCATCGCACATTTTCGCATTTTAAGACCACACACCAGAGTCCCCTTAAGCACACACCACGTTCACGTCTTAACGCAGTTTCACAGTACTCTAGGTGCCAAAATATGCCCAAGGCCGCGCCGCCATCCCGGTTACGCGCTCCAAAAGTGATGAATGAGCGTCCTTAGGAGATGTGGCCATTGGATGGGTGCTGCGCGCCGTTCCATACATATGAAAACACCTGTCACTCCTGAAGTTTCATATCTACATACTACGCGAGTTTCCCACGCATTCACAGAGATTTTTCTAGGGATTAAGGTGTGTGGTTCGATACTGTGAATAATTTGAGATGTCTGCATTAGATATATCCAGGCTTTACTGTATTGAAAAGGTGAAACATATTGCGTTACGAAATCTCATGATAAAGCGGCATGCGAGTTATTGGGGCCGGTCCTTACACGAATATGACACTTTTCTTCCCTGTAATTAGGCTACAACAAACCTCACATTTTCGTACCCCGATTGTGAGATGACTGGTATTATCAGACGAACTGATGTGCGCCTCGTGGACCCTCTGTATAGATACCGAACTGAAAGATTTTAACACATTGGGACCGGGTGGATTCCAAGAAAATAGGCTGCTAGGGAACTTTACTGCATGCCCGGCGGTCACGTTTATGCGATTCCGATTATAGCATCAAACCGGATGCATGCGCGTATAGCGATGCCATTTAGCACTAAAGCGTAGTTAGTTTTGATGGAATAGCCGCCGCGGTGGCTCAGTGGCTATGGTGCTCGGCTGCTGACCCGAAAGACGCGGGTTCGATCCCGGCCGCGGCGGCTGGAATTTCTTTGGAGGAGAAATTCTAGAGGCCCGTGCACTGTGCGATGTCAGTGCACGTTAAAGAACCCCAGGTGGTCCAAATTTCCGGAGCCCTCCTCTACGGCGTCTCTCATAGCCTCAGTCGCTTTGGGACGTTAAACCGCATAAACCAAACCAAACCAGTTTTGATGGAATGGACAGCGCCAAAAGGATGGTTCAACTAGATGCGTTAGTCTATATTTTGTTCGGGTAGTGCTTTGCGCCTGCGACCCGTGATGGCCGGCGATCGGCGGCTCTGGTCTGTTCTTATCCTCGGCAACTTCGCTGCCGACGAGGACTTGGAGGAGATCATTACAACGTTCATTTTATTCTAAGAGTATTCAGCTTTCGGAAACCGGTAGCAATTAGGACAAAGCCTTTTATAATAGGCGCCGCTTGCTCGAAAACACCTCCTCCTGAGGCTTCATTGTGAAGCACGCTACATCGAGCGAAACCGTGCTGGTGAGGCGACGACCACGCCGCAAAACCAGGGGCGCTGGCAGGCAGCGCCTGGCAGAGTAGAAGCGCGGCGATCGCTTATGTTCATTTGAATCTTGTTTTTACGCTGTAAGTAATTGCTGTGGTAATGTTTTCGCCCCATCTGGGGCCAACGCTTAGCATATCTGCGCCATTTCTGTAGGGTGGCATAGTGCCGCAACCTCTCAGTAGTAGCGTTTCCAGCATAGTCTGAACAGAGCGATGCATCTTCAGCATGGACGTGCCCACATTCACGGCGAGTTGTCGGCGTCCGGTACTATGCGACGAAAGGCATGCACACGTCAAACGCAATTACTTTCTGTGGAATTTACTTTTAACGTTATCGGATATTCAGCTGAGGGGGTTGATCCTTAATGAGCGCGGCTCTTATGCGACTGCATATGCTATGCTGGCACTGGTCACCCAGATATATCCGCGGCCTTCAAGCGTCTGTGAAAACGGACGCGGTCATTGGGCGGTTCGCGACCGGGCCTCATCATTGGATGACATACTGCGATCTGCAGCCACCGGTGAGCTACATCAGAGCGCTTTGTGAAGATCAGGTCCGCGCGTCTTCCAGCCAATGGCTGGGTAGCTTTCCAACGGGAATTGAAAGCCGCAGGTATATCTTAAGTTACCAATCGCAGAGGGCCAGACGGCCGCGAAATGGTCATTTTAAAATGGACAGCTGGTGGAACGCGGCCCCAGATGTCAAAACATAGCACGCAATGCAAGACTACTGCTGAGACTTTCGGAGTAGTTCCGCCTGCATGCCTGCACGCTATTCTCTGGTTTCCGTTAGAAGCGTTAGCGGATCAACGTTCCCATGTAACCCCCACTGAAATATGATAGCCACGCCCACTGATCAGCCGCATGCCATCGCTTTGATGACGGGATAGCATATCGCTGAGCCATGCGACCAAAGTCTTTTTTTTCGCACTGTCTGCTCTGCAGCGTTGCGTAAGTCTCACTGAACATGATTAAGAGGCCCTGCATACGTCACGTACTTTCTTTGCAGGCGTTACACCAGAGCTAGGCGTCGGGGTAGTTGGTACGGCGTACCGAACGAAACAGCCCCAGAACCAAAAACACTAATTCACCTACGTAACACATCTTCGAGATGTGTTTTCACCATCATCCCAGGTCAAAACACTTGCATCGGTCTAGGCGATCTTTGGTCACGACTGCATTTGCACAATAAAATCACATCGTTATCACCCACCCCAAATGGTGCGTCACAGATTACGCACGCTGGCCTGTCTGCGGTAGTTGCGAGTGTTTGTTTTCCCAAGATGGAATGCAGCGGGTGGAGCCTCATAGGAAAAGGCACGCAGCTTTTCAGTGAGGAACCTGTCCGAATTATTACCTACTCTCTCGTTGTATGTAGTATTTTGCAGGCATCAAATCGTTTTACTTAAAATTCGCTCTTCTGAAGCTGATGTTGGAACAATTTACAAGTCAGAACCTATGTCGCTTCAGTGTCATACCTCTAACGTTAGTTTGTTTTTTTCTCTTTATACAGTGCGTGCAGGTTCCTGCTGATGGCCTAGTTCTGCTCCCGAAGAGGCCCGGGACCATAATGGAGCCCTTCGGGTTCCTTTGAGAAATTTTCAGTTGTAGATTATACAATAATGCGTCAAATGGTGTCTCTCTCATTTCATCGATATTGACACAAATTAGCACTGCCTGGGCTGTATATCCTACTCTTACAAGCAGTTTCTGAGCAACTAGATACCGAAACGCAACAAACAGACCTCATCATTAAACCGGACTGTAGCGGACATACCAACTGTATAACACAATCTGGCGGGCTAGTTGATGGGAATCCATACGATTTCAGCAGCGCGAACACGGTTAGGAAAAGACAGAAGGCGGACAGCGCTCTGTCCTGTCCGCCTTCTGTCTTTTCCTAACCGTGTTCGCGCTGCTGAAATCGTATGGATACCAACTGTGCAGGTGAATAGGTGGAAGATCCTTAACTGCGTGGTTGTCTGATCTGCACATTTTAAGAACGCCAGCTGCGGCGTGCTATTTATAAGGTTTCTAAGGTGCCTGGATGCGCTGGAATTGTCGGCAACGCGTCAGTTTATAGCGAAGCATTACCAGTGCCACGTATGCCCATATCCTCCTCGAACGCATTTACCACTCATGGGCCAAAATTGCGCGCTCATTAGACCAACGAGCTTCAAATCCTCTGCGAGGAGAGTCAGGAAGGCTGTGTTAAGATAGTGCGTCTCAGATCTGTATAGAAGCGCTAATGGAACCCGCCTGTGTAGCCTCCGATACATAGAACAAGCTTTTGCTTTTGTGTTCGCGTAAAGCTTGCCCTGTTGTCCTCCTCCTGCTGCTGTTCGCCTTTCATTTGACGCTGGTGGTAAGTATTAAGACATCGACAATGTGCTTAAGCTCGCTAAACTAACACAGCAGTTCTGAATCAACGCTAGAAACAGTGACACCAAGGAAACCAATTTAGTTAGAATCAAAGGACGACAAATAAGATTTCCAGCATTAATGTAAGGAGAACATCTGCAGATCTGGAACAGCGGCAGAGATATTGTTGTAAGAGAGCCTGCAATGCTGGGAACATGCTGACATTATCCAGTTCTATAAAAAGGCAAGACAAGCGTAAAAGCCGAGAAATTATTGACCACAGAGCTCTCTCTCTTCGTCAGTATACATTTGTTAACAGCGCATCGTATAGGTCCAAAGAGTACAGCTCTAGAGAGGGCTAATGGAAATAAACAATTGCTACTTAGAAAATATGCAAGAAAAAAACATGTCATGTTAACTACCAAAAACATTCGCAAATTCAGAAGCTGTCGTGCTATACCCGCAATATTCAACAGCGCAGTGCAAGAATAGCTCCCTGACTAGGGCAAGGAAATGAGGGGTCCGTTATGGCAATCGGCGCAGATAGCAGATACTTGATAGCTTTTAAGCGCAGATTGAGGGGCAGGTTACAAAACTGCTTAGTAACAGCTAACCGCAGACTTCGAGCGAATGCGCACCTCCGCTAACGTAGTCTAGGCCGCGTCGCCTGCTGCCGGAGCTTGCATGGAACCTGGGGCCTTTATCTATGAGCTGAACGATTTCTGTTGTCCAATTCCCGTCCATTTGGGCCTCGGTCGTTGGTCATTCAGATATACCCGCGGCTTTCAATCCTCTGAGGGAAGCGACTAGGCCATTGGGTGGATGGCGACCTGACCTCTCCATTGGTTGCGTATAGAATTCAATGGCAGCCAGTGGTAAGGTCCGGTCTCCTCCTGTTGGCAGAGCGCTGCGACGCACCTCACCATTGGCAGCATAGTGCACCCGACGGCAGCAAATGGTGAGCTTCCGTTGCCAAACAACTAATGGCTGCGTCTTGAGGAAAAACACAGCGCACTCCCAAGACACGGACAAAGAAAGGCAAGACGATACAGCGCTGACTTCAACTGATTATTTATTATATTATATGTTGATTATTTATTTATTATATGTTGCTCCACAATAAAATAATCAGTTGAAGTCAGCGCTGTATCGTCTTGCCTTTCTTTGTCCGTGTCTTAGGAGTGCGCTGTGTTTTTTCCTCAAGATGAACTACCAACTAGCCCGCTCTTCCACCCTTGCAATGGCTGCGTGCTTGCCACAGACGTTTGTATGGCGTGGGTATATCGCAGTGACCAATGAGAGAGGACCAAATTGGCGCTGAATAGAAAAAAGAAAATGGAGAGCTTGCACACTACGTCTCCTGGTGCGAGATCGAGATAAGAGAAGCTGTTGGCTTCTCTCATATTTATAACGAGCCCCTCATGCCCCTTTCCTTGTCTGCTTAATTGCTTAACGAGGGCCTCGGTTCTGGCAGCCTTGATGCCTTAGGAAGCATAAGAGGGTTCTCACACAGCTTCCACCTTCGCCGTTCGATGATGTTCTACGTCACATCAGCGGTAACTCAGGACGTGCTGCGTGCGCCGCTTAAGAGCGTGGGTGGCGCTGGTGAACACTCCCAAGGTTAGGTTATTTGTAAACATAAATACCCCCGAAAGCAGAAGGTTTGACAGCCGTCGCCGTAGCTCAGCGATAGAGCACCGGACGCGTAATTCGGAGGTCGTGGGTTCGGATCCCACCGGCGGCATGTGGTTGTTTTTTCTTCTGCTTTTCTAATCAATTAGCTTTAAGCGATAACATATTCAGCAATATTATAAACTGATCAACACCACAAAGTAAAAATATTGATAAAAAAAATCCCCTTTGCCCCTTCGTTTCTGTGGCTGTTGGCTTCTGACACACACACACACACACACACACACACACACACACACACACACACACACACACACACACACACACACACACACACACACACACACACACACACACACACACACACACACACACACACACACACACACACACACTTTTATAATTATTATAATTATAATATATAATTATAATTATAATACTAACTTTTATAATTTTTATTTTAGGGTATATGTTGTATTAGCAGAATTGGAGATCGTCTTCCAAACAGTCCCGCGCGCGTTACGAAGCGAGAAAAAGTCAGCCTGGTAGGCAGCTTCACACTGTAGCACAGCGTCTGTGAGCACCTGTGACGTAGTTCGCTCCGCCCTGCGCTTTGTGTCAATGCGTTTTTGTTCCAACGCGTCATTCCGTGAGGCCGCGGATAGAAGCGAAACGAGCAACGATTGCGCAGGCCGCCCGTCCGGGCTTCAGGTGATATCAGCCGTGTGGCGCAAAGCGCGGGGTGGAGCGAACTACGTCAGAGGCGCTCACCGCGGCTGAGTTACGGTGTGAAGATGCGTACCAGGGTGGCTTTCTCGCGCCTTGTAACGTGCGTGAAAAATTTTTAATTAAAATTGTTTTTTTTTTCGATTGGACTGTTTGGAGGACGATCTCCAATTGTGCGAATACAACAAAACCCATAAAATAAACATTAGAAAAGTTTATGAAGATGTTTATTTAATCAGCAAACTAATTAACGCAGTTTTCCTCTTGCCTGGCGCCCGCCGTAGCCTCCAGTATAGCCCCAGTGCTAAATTAAATCTAAAGCAATTTACCTTTTTTTAAAAAAGTTTGGACCTTCTAAAAAAATCACCCGGTATAGAGACGTATGTGCTTCTTTAAAGAAAACATTTTTATTTGACTCGAGTGTGAGTGACTGAGTCAAAAACTTTTTTAAGCTCTAGATTTGCTTTTCTTCTGCGGCTGTGAGATGGCTTCGTCCATCTGCTTCTACAAAGGTCGGCTGCCCTTAGTCTAGGGCTCCGCTGGAAACTGCTGCCAGTTGTGCTTGCCGCATCAGACCTTCTTGGTCCACTCGGCGATCGCTGGAGAGCACTGCCTCCCATTGCTCCGCACTCGGGTTTCTTATAACGGGTACTACGCTTACCCTCTGGCATGCCCACGTTATGTGGTACAGCGTGGGTGGTTCTTGGCACCAAGGGCATTTGTCAGTGTATTGTGTGGGATACAGTTTGTTGAGTACGTGTAGGTTCGGGTACGAGCCCGTTTATAGCTGCCTCCACGCGACAGTCTTTTCTGTTAAGGGAGTTGTGTGGTGGTGGATACCGCTTTCTGCAGCCCTTGTAATAGTTTAGTATCGCCGAATACTCTTGGGGTACAGGTTCGATCCCCTCGAGGTCGGCTGCTTTGGATGCTCGTTAATAAGTGTACCCTCGAACTATCCTTTCCGCCTCTTGGTTCCCTGTTACTCCCGCGTGTCCCGGCGTCCGTACTATCGTATGCCTGATTAGTTCTTCGTTTGGTTGTCGTTGTGTTATGTGGCCCCCAGAGCGGAGTAGGCGGAGCGCTCTGTGCCCTATTCTGCCGCGTAGGTAGTTGCGGCATGCTGTTTGTGAGTCTGTAAGGATTTGATTCGACGTTTCGATCGGAGGACCGATCTTGTTCCAAGAGAGTTTTGAAAAAGTGCCTTGAAGGACGAATTCTGAGAAAGTTCCGTCCACCGATCAAAACGTCGAGTCAATAAAAAATGGTTCTTTTACCGAAGCGTGTGTATATATACAGGGTGTTTCCCCTAAGACTTTTTGCATTTTTTAAAAATAAGTTATTTGAATTAGTTGCGCGCTTTTTCTGGCATAGCATTGTCGGTGGTGCAGTACATATTAATTCAACTAAGACGTGCTGCCTAGCAGGCTTGTTAACCAATATTTAATAGTTAACTTTTAAACTATTACCGTTGGGCTCCTTAATTATTGAGAGGCATGCAGCCCACCGTAAGTAATGTCCATATCCGTTTTTAGAATTTCGAGAACGCGATTATCCTCGGCGCTGTAGCCCAACAAACTTCGCCTACATCGCGCCAAAATACATGCGGTTTGAGAAGCTTGCAGGCAAAGCAACCTCTCCAGTGAACCTATTTCGTCGAAATAGCCAAAATTTGTTGGGCCACAGCGCCGAGGATAATCGCGTTCTCGAAATTATAAAAACGGATATGGACATTACTTACGGTGGGCTACATGCCTCTCAATAATTAAGGAGCCCAACGGTAATAGTTTAAAAGTTAACTATTAAATATTGATTTACAAGCCTGCTAGTTAGCACGTCTTAGTTGAATTATGATGTACTACACCACTGACAATGCTATGCCAGAAAAAGCACGCATCTAATTCAAATAGCTTATTTTTAAAAATTGCAGAAAGTCTTAGGTGAAACACCCTGTATATATAATGTATGCCCCTTGGTTTCTGTGGCTGTTGGCTTCTCTCATATTTAAACGAGCCCCTAACCCCCCTTCTCTTGTTTGCTTAATATATATATATATATATATATATATATATATATATATATATATATATATATATATATATATATATATATATATGTGTGTGTATTAGGGGTGTGCGAATATCAGATTCTTCGAATACGAATCGAATACGAATAATTGGCTCCGAATATCGAATCGAATATCGAATAATCAAGGACAGACGCATTTAACCCCTACAAAACATTTATTTGAGCACCCAAGAGCATAACAGTTCAACTATCGATGATTAAATGAACACAAAAGGTGTGTGTGGCTGCACAAAAAGTATCAGTCTCGAACATTATTCTTAGAAGAGCGGAAATATCAAAGAAGATGGCTGGTACACAGCATTGATTAAGGCTAGCTTGCCATCAGCACGAACGCGCGTTGCTGGGATGAACATAAAAGGTTGTCGTGAAGGAAAACCCGCTGCTCCACATGGTCAGGCAGAAGTAGTTCTCTTCCAGCTGAAACGACTCCTCCAGCCACAGAAAATGCCCTCTCACTTGGCACTGAACTGGCACGTATTGCGAGGTACTTCGTGCACAGCTCTGACTACACCAGCTTCGCAGGTATAGCCACAAAAAGCTCACCAGCGCAGTCAGCTACTGCATGGCCCTTGAGGTCCATGCGCATTGCTCTGGGCGCCGCTTTGTTGTTATGTCTTTGTCGATAGGGCTTGCGGATGATGATGATGATGATGAAAACTTTATTTGTAACAAGGGAGTTTTGGACACGTCGGTCCTTGGGCCCCCGCACGGCCCCACTGCACTCAAACGTTCATGTCCCGGAGGCTCATGACGCTCGCAGCCCGGCCGGTGGCGATGGCTTGCTTGGCCGGGTCCTCGGAGCGCAGTAGGGTCTCCCAAGCCTCCCAAGTGGTAAGGTGCTCCAGGCCCCGCGGGGAAGGATCCGCCGGGCAGAGGAAAAGAATATGGTCGAGAGTGGCTTTGGGGTGGTGGCAGAGGGTACAGGAAGGGTTCGTGTGGACTGGGTGATATCGCGAGCGTATATAAGGGGAGGAAAAAGTGCGTGTTTGGAGCCGCCTCCAAAGTGTCTGATGGTAATTGTCGACGGAAGGATGAGGTGGGGGGTAGAGCCGACGCTCGGCTTTGTAGGCCTGCGTCATTTCACTGAATGAGTGCATCCGAAATGAACGCCGGTGCTCACAATGAATATTCGGCTAGATACGAATATTCGCGTCGGGTCGAATATTCGAAACAACACGAATACTTGGATTTCGAATCGAATACGAATATTAAAAATATAATATTCGAATTATATTCGAAAATTTCGAATATTCGCGCACCCCTAATATATATATATATATATATTAAGCAAACAAGGGAAGGGGATTGAGGGGCTGGTTATAAATAATGAGAGAAGCCAACAGCCACAGAAACCAAGGGGCACAGGGGATTTTTAATTTATTTTGTGTTGTTCAATTTAGAGTATTACTAAATATGTTATCGCTTAAAGCTAATTGATTAGAAAATCAGAAGAAAAAACAACCACATGTCTCCGGTGGGATCCGAACCCACGACATCCGCAGGTCGGAGGTGACACACCCTGTATGGAGAAAATCGCCCTTTCTCTGCAGTTAAATACACACATCTTCCTGGCTGCGCTCGTAGTAAGTTCTAGTAGAGGCCCGGTGCAACATCAATGTCTAAGAGAGAGAGAGAGAGAGAGACGAATTTATTCACACCGACATGGGTCTCGGGGCAGGGCCTCAGCCAGAGGGAGGATCCCCCCCTTGCCGGCCCTCCTGCGCCGTGACTGCAGAGAAGGTCTCGGGGTAACCCTTCTCCGTCAAGCGTAGGACGATCTTTCGTGCATCCGGATTTTGCCTGCGGATGTAGGACTCCCAGGCAACTTGATCAAGGGGATCACTCTGTTTAGTTCCCAGAGATTCTGGGCATTGCCATATTAGATGATTTTGACTCATAGGTATGTTGTAGCGACTGAAAGCCTCCGGGTTGCCAGTAAAGTCTTTATGCAGAGTGACATAAAGCAAGAAGCGATTGGCCTGAATTTTTCGCCAGGCCCTACATTCTGAGAGTGTTAAGGACCTATCTGTTGATGGATAGATCCTTCGGCCTAGTTTGGGAGCCTCAGGGAGCTCCTTGTAGGTGATGAGGGGGTCTTTGTCTCCGGGTAGCGGGGTCTCTACAGTGACGTATTTTACAAAAATGAATTTAGCTGGTTTTCCGGGACATACGTGTGTAATTCTCCCCACACACCTTATAATCAAACTAACGAACACTGTCTTTGAGTATTAAATAAGGCTTGCTGGTTCATGCTTGAGGGAAAGAAAAAACGAACTGTTTAATAGTACATTCAACATACACAGTCGATTCTCAAAAAAATTACTGCGCACACCCTGTAAACACGTTGCTATAGTCACGTTGAAATTGTGCCCTTATTGCTGCTTGCAACGCGATCTTGACCGCAAACGCTACACATAAGTTACACGCCCTATTCGCTGCTTTCGAGGCGCTGCAAAGATGCGCACCTACAACAAATGACACAGATGGACATCTTCACGCCTGGTTGCGCGCGTCGAGCATCTCAATCTCGCAAAGACGTATTCTACAAGCTCTTCGCTTTTTCTATTCAGCGCCCATTTGGTCCTCTGTCATTGGTGACTCCGATATACCCACGACATTCAAGCGTCTGTGGAAAGGGACGCAGCCATTAGCTGTTTGGCAACCGAACCTCACCACTTCATGCCCTTGGGTGTGATATGCAGCCAATGGTGAGGTGCATCGTAGCGCTCTTTGAGCAGCAGGGGACTGAACCTGACCACTGGCCGCCATTGGCTTCTATATGCAGCTAATGGCGAGGTTCGTTCGCCATCCACCCAATTGCCTGGTCGCTTTCCAGAGAGGCTTGAATGCCGCGGGTATACCTGAATGACCAATGACCAAGGCCCAGATGGACGCGTGTCACGTAGCACGATAAATGAACAGAAAACGTGCAGCTCATAGAATATGGCCCCAGGTTCCACGCAAGCGCCGGCAGCAGGCGACACGATGTACGAGGTCTTTGTCCGAAGAAAAAAAAAACAGGCATAACTGGAGTGTTGGAAACCTAATAACCCTCAAAGTAGTCTCCTTGGGACTGCACACACTTCTCTAAGCGGTGCTGCCATGAATGGAAGCATTCCGAAAAGGCCTCTTTCGGAATGGAGTTTGGCTCACCTGTCGTAGCAGCCATAATGTCCTTAACACAGCCTTCCTCACGTTCCTCGGAGGCCATTTGAAGTGGGATACGACAGTGCTACTTGGAGATTTCTGTGAAAATCGTTGGTCTAACGGGCGTGAATTTTTCCCCGTGAGTGTAAATGGGTTCGATGCCGATATGGGCACACATGGCACTGGCCATGCTTCGCTATAAACTGACGCGTTGCCGACAATTCCAGCGCATCCAGGCACCTTAGAAACCTTATAAATTGTAGGCCTCAGCTGGCGTTCTTAAAATGCGCAGATCAGACAATCATGCAGTCAAGGATCTTCCGCCTATCCACCCGCACATTTGGTATGCCCGTGGCAATGTAGTTTAATAATGAAATCTGTTTGGTGCGTTTCGGAGACAATTTTGCTTAAAAAACGTGGCTATATAGTTGCTCAGAAACTGCTTGTAAGAGTAGGATATCAAGGCCAGGCAGTGCTAATTTGTATCAATATAGATAAAATGAGAGAGACACCATTTGACGCATTATTGTATAATCTACAACTGAAAATTTCTCAAAGGAACCCGCAGGGCTCCATTATTGTCCCGGGCCTCTTCAGGAGCAGCACAAGGCCATCAGCAGGAACCTGCACGAACTGCATAAAGAAAAAAAAACATATTAACGTTAGAGGTTTGACACACACGACACAGTTTCTGACTTGTACATTGTTCCATCATCAGTCTTAGAAAAGCGAATGATATGTGAAAACTATTTGATGCCTGGGCAATATTACATACAGCGACAGACGAGGTAATAACAATTCGGACAGGTTCCCAACAGAAAAGCTGCGTGCCTTTTCCTATGAGGCTCCACCTAGCTGCAATCCATCCCGGAAAAACAAACGTTTCGAACTACCGCAGACAGGCCAACGTGCGTAATCCGTGACGCAAAATTTGTGATGGATGACAACAATGTGATTATATTACGGCGAAAGTTTTTAATGCCTCATCATTGTAAGCACGAGTTTTTGACAGAAATGTCACGATTTTCAGTTGGTCGAAACGGTCGTGACAACGCAGTGCGCGAATTTCAAACGGTGCCAATTGTACATTGGCTAGAAACCATGCAACCAATTAGAGGGATCGTATAGTAATGCTCTAAGTAAGTGGGACTAAGTTTAGTTAACTGCTTAATTATCCAATTAAGCCTAATTAACCTTTCTAGACAGGCCATATAAATAAATACAACAGAGTATGAAATTGGCCGAGTTCGGAAATCGAACCGCGGTCTTCGGAGTGCGAGACAAGCATGCTAACCACTCCGCCATGCCACCTCGATGGTTTGGAATGAACAAAGGCGCGTCTAGTGAATGCGGTGTCTTAGTTCACTCCCATCTTCCTTTCCCGTTACGGCGAGGTTTAGGTGTCCACCCAGATATGCGAGACAGACAGATTTCCTTTCCGCAAAAACCAATTTACCGACGAGCAAGGCGTACAACAGAACGGACGATGGCGTTCTATGAACTCCCTGGCGGCGTTGCAAGAGGCTGTCGCGTTTCACTCTTAGAGGCGAAGCCTAACATCTTAACAGAGCATCAGTGACACAAACAGCAACACCGTGCTTAAGGCTTTCGCCTCACCGCACTTTAGGTCAACAAAGTGCCCCCCTGAATTTTTGTGCAAATGCAGATGTGCCCAAAGATCGCCTAGACCAATGCAAGTGTTTTGACACCTAGGATGATGGTAAAGACATGTCTCCAAGACGTGTTACGTAGGTGAATTAGCGTTTTTATTGCGAAAGCAATACTGCTTGCACTTTTCTGCCATCGATGGAGGTTCATCCTTCGCTCCGGCGGGGCTGCGGCGCGCTACCACGCTACCGCGTGACGGCACGACAAGAGGAGAGCTGGGGGCCCAACTCGTCTCATCGATGGAGGTTCATCCTTCGCTCCGGCGCAGCTTCGGCGCGCTACCACGTGACCGCGTGACGTCACGACAAGAGGAGAGCTGGGGGCCCAACTCGTCTCATCGATGGAGGCTCATCCTTCGCTCCGGCGCGGCTGCCGAGTGAGGGCGATCGCTAGACTGGGATAAAACGGGGCTGCGGCTGTGCCCCTCGCAGTGCTGTGCTATGTCGGAGGATGCATACAAGGCGAGGCTGGAACGGTGTGCCGCGGCCAAGCGACGGCGCCGTGCCGAAGAAACAGACGAAGACAGGGAACAACGGTTGGCGAAGCAACGTGCGTATGCTGCAGAATGGCGAGCACGCCGATGTCATCACCGATGTACAGACCAAAAGCCATATATTTACGGATCAACAAGGCGTGTTCATCGGAATAAATAAAGCACATTTACAGTAGACCCATGTTGTGTCCAGAGTGAATCCATACGGGTAACCATATTAGCAGAACCAAGTCGAGACCAGAGTTGCACTATACGGGAAACCATGTCCAACTACCAGCAGAACTAAGCGCAGCCAGGTGTTATTGCTTTCGCAGTCAGCCAGGCTTAACCAAGCTAAGCCTTCAGCAAATTTTTTTTTGCTTCTCGCGCTGTTTCGTTCGTTACGCAGTACCAACTATCCCGGCACCTAGCTCTTGTGTAACACCTGCAAAGAAAGTGCATGACGTATGCAGGTCCTCTTAAACATGTTCAGTCAGACTTACGCAAAGCTGCAGAGCAGATAGTGCGATAAAAAAAAGAAAACTTTGGTCGCATGGCTCAGCGGTATGTTATCCTGCTCCAAGAGCGATGGCATGCGGCTGATTAGTGGGTGTGGCTATCTTATTTCAGGGGGCTACATAAGAATCTTGATGAGCTATCGCTTCTAGAGGAAACCAGAGAGCAGTCTGCAGGCGGAACTACTACGAAACTTGCATTGCGCACTGTGTCTTCACATCTGGGGCCGCGTTCTGCCAATTGTCTGTTTCAAAATGGCCATTTCGCAGCCGTCTTGCCTTCTGTAATCGGTATCTCAAGTTATATCTGCGTCTTTCAAATCTCCTTCGAAAGCTACCCAGCTACTGGCTGGAAAGCGACCGGACCTCACCACTGGATTAAAATCGGAGCCAATGGCAGCCAGTGGTTCGGTCCGAACATCTGCTCTTTACAGAGCGCTCTGCTGTAGCATACCAGTGGCTGCTGATCGCAGTCAATGCCAGCCAATGGTGAGGCCCGGTCGCCAACCACCCAATGGCCGCGTCGCTTTCCGCAGACACTTGAAGGCCGCGGATATATCTAAGTGACCAATGACGTTGGATCAGACGGACGCGAAATGGCTGTCTTACAACAGACAGCTTCCGGAACACGGCCCAAGATGTAGCTTTGGAGTTTATAGATGCATTCTAAGGCTTTATATTTAGCTACAAAGCACACAACTCCCATTCCTTCTCATTCATTCAATGCCATGGTAACCAATATTTCATATCCCATATGTTAGCGGAACCTTTGCGGTGTCTTTGGTCATGACCACATAGCATTAAGGGTCGCTCCCTTCAGCTGAAAAGCCGATAACGTGAAAAATAAATTCTAGAGAAAGTAATTGCGTTTAACGTGTGCATGCCTTTCGTCGCATAGTACCGGACGCCGACAGCTCGCCGTGAATGGTGGCACGTCCATGCAGAAGATGCATCGCGCTGTTCTTACTACGCTGGAAACGCTACCACTGAGAGGTTGCGGCACTATGCCACCCTACAGAAATGGCGCAGATATGCTAAGCGTTGGCCACGGAAGGGGCGAAAACGTTACCACAGCGATTACTTACAAAAGCAAAATTCAAATGAACATAAGCGATCGCCGCGCTTCTACTCTGCCAGACGCCGCCTGCCAGCGCCCCTGGTTTTCCGGCATGGCCGTCGCCCCACTAGCACGGTTTCGCTCGATGCAGCGTGCTTCACAATGAATCCTCAGGAGGAGGCGTTTTCGAGCAAGCGGCGACTATTATAAAAGGATTTATCCTAATTCCCGTTTACAAAATCTGAATTCTCTTAGAATAAAATGATCTCCGCAAAGCCCTCGTCGGCAGCGAAGTTGCAGAGGATAAGACGGACAGACCAGAGCCGCCGAGCGCCGGCCACCACGGGTCGCAGGCGCAAAGCACTACCCGAAGAAAATATCGACGACGGGCTCTAGTTGAAACATCCTGTTAGCGCTGTCGATTTCAACAAAACTAACTACGCTTTAGTGCTGAATGGCATCGCTTTACACACATGTCTCCGCGTTGATCCTATAATCGGAATAGTATAGACGTGACCACCGGGCATGCAGGAGACTTCCCTGGCAGCCTCTTTTTTTCGGTCGAATCCACCCGGTCCCAACGTGTTAAAAATTTTCACTTCTTTATCTATACATACGGTCCACCAGGCGCACATCAATTCGTCTTATAATACCAGTCAATTCACAATCGGGGTACGCAAATGTGCGTTTTAAGGCGGAAGCCTTTAATGCCTCGTCGTTGTAAGCAGGAGTTGTCGAAAGAAATGCCAGGCTTTTCAATTCATCGAAATGGTCGTGACGTCACAGTGGGGGAATTTCAAACGGGCCAATTGTACTTTGGCTAGTAGCCATGCAACCAATTAAAAGAATGGTATAGTGATACTCCAAGAGAGTGGGACTGAGGTTATATAGCTAATTGATTTAATTGATCAAGTCGCCTAGTTAACCTTTCTAGTCAGACCAGATAAATGAATAATACCGAGTAGGAAATTGGTCGATTTGGGGAATCGAACCAGGGCCTCCGGAGTGCGAGACGAGCACGCTACCACTACGCCATGCCAGCTCGATGGTTTGGAGTGAACAAAGGCGCGTCTAGTAAATACGGTCTCTTCGTTCACTTCCATATTTCTACCTTCCCGTGACGTCGAGGTTCAATGTCCACCGAGATATGCGAGACAGATACATTTCCTTTCTTCAAACACCAATTTTAAGGCGGAAGCCTTTAATGCCTCATCGTTGTAGGCATGAGTTGTCGATAAAAATATCACGCTTTTAAATTCGACGAAATGGTCGTGACGTCACAGTGCGTAAATTTCAAACCGGGCCAATTGTAGTTTGGCTAGTAACCATGCAGCCAAATAAAGGGATGGTATAGGAATGCTTCAAGTAAGTGAGACGGAGCTAATTAATTAACCAAACAGCCTAATTAACCTTTCTACTCAGACCAGATCAATAAATAAAACCTGATAGGAAATTAGTGGAGTTGGGGAATCGCACCAGGGTCCCCAGAGTGCGAGACAAGCACAACTCCGCCATGCAACCTCGATGGTTTGGAATGAACACAGGCGCGTCTAATGAATACGGTGCCTTCGTTCTCTCCCATATTCCTCTCTTCCCTTACAGCGAGGTTCAGGTGTCTATTGAGATATTCTAGAGAGAGAGATGCATTTCCTTTCCTCAAAAACAGATTTACCGAAGAGCAAGGCGTAGAGCCGAACGGGCGATGGCGTTCTCTGGACTCCCTGGCAGCGTTGCAAGATGCTGTCGCGTTCCACTCTTACAGGCGAAGCTTAACATTTTAACCACACATCAGTGACACAGCAGCACCGCGCTTAAAGCTGCCGACTCATCACACTTTGGGTCACCAAAGCGCCACCTCAAATTTTTTACTGTAGCCTAAATAACTGAGAAGACAAATGTCATATTCGTGTTAGCGCCGGCCCCAATAACTCGCATGCCGCTTCATCATGAAATTTCGTAGCGTAATATGTCGAACCTTTTCAATACAGTCAAGCTTGGATATATCTAATCCAGACATTTTAACTTATTCGCAGTATCGAACCACAGAAAATAATTCCCTAGAAAATTCTCTGTAAATGCGTAGGAAAGTCGCGTAGTATATAGAGTGCAACTTCAGGAAGCAAATGTCGTTCATATACACGAAACGGCGCGCAGCATCCCACCAAGGGCCACATCTCCTAAGGACGCTCTTCCATCACTTTATGAGCGCTTAAAAGGGCTGGTGGCGCGGTCTTGGGCACGTTGTGGCACCCATAGTACTGTGAAACTGCGTTAAGAGGTAACGTGCTGTGTGCTTAAGGGGTCTCTGGTGTGCGGTCTTAAAATGCGAAAATGAATGGCGATAAAGTCGGTTCTTGCAAAATCCCATTTTAGTAAGCTTAAACAATCAACCTCAAGCTGCTCAAAAAACACCAGCTGATAATATCAATCTAGTGACACAAAAAAAACTGAGGCGCCCCCACGTCAAAAGAAAAAAAAAAACGATCGAGGATAGCGAGACGAAGGCTACGTGCGCGCCCTGCTCGGTCAGCTCCTTCTCGTCCCATCGCGGCCATTTTCGAAAGTACGACAGCTCGTATATTCCACCACATTGTGATTGCTTGGGCACCTTGTGCGCCGCGAAACGCCGTGCAATGGTCAACTGGCTCGTCAGGCAGCCAATTCATTCGCCTCGGCTGCGCGCATATTCTTAAACCGTGGCTTAGGATAAACGCAGCGGTCTTGCTTCTCCGGGTTGCACTGTCACGCAAGTTGCGCTGGGTTTCCTGGTCGACCGCGTCGCCTGCTTCGTTCGCGTTTTTCCCTGCGTTATATCGCGGGCTTTTTCATACCAGCGCTGGCTCAGCTCGGTTTATTTTATGCGAAGCATACTACTATAGCCCAACCCAGCTCCTCGAGCGCGGCGGTATCGTTACCATTGACCTTTCGTGACCTCCATGTCATACCACGTGATGCGTGACGTTACAGCAGATGAAAAACGGGGGCCCAACTCGCGCCGTCGCGCGCGGCGTCGCGACCAAGGAGGACCACGTGATGCGTGACATAACGACATAGGAGAAACGGGGCCCCAGCTCGCGCCGTCGCGCGAGGCGTCGCGACCAATGCGTTTCCTGCTTCTGCCGCTAGGTGCGCTGTAGTGAACACGTGATGCTGGTGCGGCGGTATACAAGGGGGTGCGCCTGCCTCTGCTAGGCGTACACGGGATAGAGATGCCTCCTGGAGACAGGGCTGCTCGTTGGAATGAGAAGCAAGAGTTGCGGCGTGCTACAGAGACTGATGAAGAGCGTGAAGAACGTCTAGCCAAGCGGCGTGCTCGATATGCGGCTCGGCGACAACGTTCTGAAGTGAATGAGGAATTTGTAGGTGATGTTTCGACTAGTGTGGTCAGTGAGTCTGACAGCACTTCTACCAGTTAGTTGCATTTGTGCCCGCAACCGCGCCAGCGTTTTTGGGCCGGGCGTGTATGCGATCAAGATGCCTCCAAACGCTGCTTAACATGCTTCGCATCCACTGGGCTTAACCTTGATAAGCCTCTAATTTTTTTTGTTTTTTACGGCTTCTTTGGTTTAATAAGTCGCGTACTTTTGTGAGTAGGAAGGTATTGATGCCGGGGCCTAGGAGACGCTCTACTGAAGACTTGCGGTGCGTCGAGGCTGGTTCATACGCAACAGCCTGAGCGATTGAGTGGCGTGTCGCAGCGACAGTTTCCAACATGTTCGTACTTCGCCGCTTGCCGCCACGACGACTCAAAACAGGTTTTTGCGCCGGGACGGCACGACTCGCTAGCATACTCGCTTGCACGTGTAACAGGCTTCATGCATAAGGGGAGAGAGAGAGCGCATTACTCAGCACCGAAAGAAGCATGGTACAAAGAAAGGATATTCGATACCTCTGCTAGTGCCGCCTGCCAAAGCGGCTTATCAGTCCCATCTAATAATGGATTATATAATAAATTATTGCCATTGCCTTCATTAGATTTCAACGCGAAAATTTTGGGGGAATTCGTAATTGCGTACTATTTTAGACTCAGTCTCTAATATGTTCACTTTTAGTTGAGAGATTCAGAGTACAGTTTTGAAAATGAGAAGAGGAGGTCATTTACAATGGGAAATGTCGTGTTTTGAATAGCCCACATTTTTTCCCCTTTCGGTTCAAGCGGTGACACTGTTCCGCAGGACGGCGCCACTGCGTTTGGAATTGAAGCCCTAGAAAATGGCTACTGGACACAGGATGCTCGGAATACGAGCGAATCTTCGCGTCTGGCAGAAAAACAAGGTTTACTCTTTCCACTGCTTGGCTTGAAGAACGGTGTTCGTGCGTTGGCGGACCCGAGACGCCAAACGCGTGTGGAAATATCTGTGTCTTCACTACGGTTCGTGAAAGTGGCGCTTCAGCAGTTCTGACATTGCCTTGTTTTTGTAATGTTTAATTTCTTCGGAGAGGGCAAGCAGAGCAGTGATTAGTAAAAAGCGAGAAATTGTAGCCAAACGAAGGGAATGCGCGCCGGAAAGAGAACGAGGCCATTGCTTTGCGGTGACCCAAACAGACGTTCCGATCCGATCGTGACTCAGAGGCTGACGGTGACCCGGCTTGGTGCCGATTCCGGACTCAGAGTGGGAGGCAGAAACCTCGCTTAATAACGGGTTCCAGCCTTATTCTGGCCTGATTCCACAGTGTTAAACTTCTAGTTTGTATGTTAGACTCTTGAATAGTCGGAGGCTTAAGGGGATCCCGCTTGGTGCGCACTCCGGCCTGCTTGAGAGTTTATAGCTTTTCCTGGGCACACCTGCTGACCGCTTGGTAACATAATGTAAATAAACCGGCACACTTGAAGAAAGTGTTATTCTCTCTGCTCGTCGCAACGAGGCGCTTAGTCAGCAGACAAGAGGGAACATCGTAACATCATTTAACCTCACTATTTGTTAGAAGTTAAGAAAGTATTGCCCCCTCTGCTCTGGCAACGAGTCGATGGGTCAGCAATGAACGGGAAAAACATCGTTGCATCACCTAACCTTTCTACTTGTTAGGGCGAATTTATTCGAACAAGACTCCCTTCCAATGACAATGATATGAGCTCTGTTGCCGAGCCACACACAGATCCCTTTTAAAAGACCGAATGGAGATAACTATTGCATAACAAGCGGCGTCGGCGAAGCGGCGCAATCATGATCACTAGGAGAGACTCTCCATCCGCGCCGCGATGGGTCCAACCAGACACAGCCACCCAATCATCAACAATCGTCTTAAACGCGTTGGTTCAAGCAGACATGGACAAATTTATATCAAGACGTCGAAATGATTGCCACGCGTACCCACAGATTTTCTCATCAACGCGAACTTTTACACAAAACTTTTACGCCGGGTTGCTCCCGACGCAAGTTTTCGATTGTCAAGTGTGGGGACGGTTTTAGGACCCTAGTTCCCTTTTGGCCGTTTCTTGTGTTTTTCTTTTCCCTTAAACTATAGCTATGGCTGTTGGTGCACGGTTCTTTTGTGTGTTTTATTTAGAACAAGGGCACGGCTAAGGAGAAGGCATGCGGCTCCCTGCCTTTAGTGTTCGCGCCCTGTACCCTCTGACTGCACACACTACGTCTTCCACGGGAACCTTCGCCCTAAGGACTAGCGCTCTAAAACGGGAATCTTGAAGGGGCTGCACAGACAACAAACGTTAGCCCGGAGTACTGTTAGGGCCTCCACCCTCGCCCTTTCACCATGCATCTTGCCCTCGTCGCCCACACCTCATGATGTCTTCCGTCCCTCACCCTCGTCCTCACGAATTTTCACGCGTCGTGGTTAGTACAAAAATGACTTGGGGCATATTTATGGTTGTCTTAGCTCATATCGCACGCCTTTTCTTTTTAGCATTGTCTTCTGTTAAGCCAATAAGCTGCCCTCGCGACATAGAGGAACGGTAAAAAAAGCAAATGTTCCTCCCCGCTGCTTTACGGTAAGCAACACCAAAGTGTTCTTCTCCGCAGTGAATTCCTTCGTTACGAGCTACATGCGACCGGCAGTTAAAATTGGACGCAGAATGAAGGCACCCACTGAATGTTACTCACTTAAAGCGTCGCAGAGGATCGCCGCAGCTACACCGGAAATTCCTGTCCGGTAGCACTGCGGCGGGATGGGTCCTCGATACCTTTATGGGGGCCAGCATAGTGGTGGTGGCGTTCGGCACCGTCGACGTCGTTACTGAAGCTGTCTCAGCCAACGTGGAGATGCGTGCAGCGCAGAACTGGCGTTTCACCCCAGGCAAGACGGCGGGACAGGCATTGGTCGCTTTCTGCAGCAAAAAATAGAAAATATAAGAGTGGCCCATATTGACCCTCTACCGCAAACAGACTAATGGAACGGCCCCATATGGCCGTTCGGGGGCAAGAGCGAGTGAAGCTCGCCCGTGCCGAAATTATGCGCCACTCACATTCGGCGAGCCATGTCGCCAGTGCGAATTCAAGGATTTGCAAGGTGGTGGCGGGAAAAAAATTGAGTGAAACCTTGTTCTTACATTCCTATTTATTCGCGGCTCCGCGGCATGCAATCCGCTTTTTAGTCCACAGAAACAGTTCCGTACAAATCTACTTTTCAAGCAGGTTTTTTTTACGTACGCAAGTTGGCCGCGGAGATAGATTGCGCTCGCTCTTCTCCTCAAATACCGCCGTGTGAATGAGGGATAACGTCGTGCTCTTAGTTACATAATGGTACCGGTCATTGAGTGGGATTGTTTCAGAATGCGCTCGCTCTTCTCCTCAAATACCGCCGTGTGAGTGAGGGATAACGTCGTGCTCTTAGTTACATAATGGTACCGGTCATTGTGTGGGATTGTTTCAGAATGCGCTCGCTCTTCTCCTCAAATACCGCCGTGTGAATGAGGGATAACGTCGTGCTCTTAGTTACATAATGGTACCGGCCATTGAGGAGGATTTTTTCAGAGTGAAAAGTCAAGTAATGGGGTTTGAGGTAATTCCCGTCACTCCCTGCCGGCAAAAGGTTGTTGTTTCAAGGGCAAAAGTGCAATTGAACCCAAGAGGGCGTAAGGCAGCCAGCTTGCCGGTCACATTCATTAATCTGGTGTATTGGCAAGTGACCACCACGGCGGTGGCATCTATTCCCCAAACTCAGCTAAGATGCTTTTGGAAAATACATCACCGTGACGGCAGCTGGGATGTCGGCTGACACCTCTGCCGGGATGGGTGCACACCCGTGTTTCTGCTGCTTGCGACATCCGCGTTCCTTGTAGTGGAGTGGCGTGCTGCCTTCCGTCACCAGCGCCGAGTGCCCCGCGCTTGCGGCACCTGAACCACAGAGAAGAAGGGCGCTTGGCGAGCTCGGAGACCAGCGGCCGCCAAGATGAACCCGGCGCGCTAGTCGCGGTGTGACCGCCCCTGGCGTTGCAGCAGCCGGCTTGTGCAGTGACGGCCAGCCATCCACGTTGCACTCAGAAGCCTCTGCACCACCGCCGCGTTTGCGAGACATGGGGTGAACGAACATTGGAAGGCCGTGGCGTACAACGTGGGCACGTCTCTTCGACAAAAGAGCCTTTGGCCTGAATCGAACTACCGGAATGGAACAGCACATGCAACGAACAGCACGAGGGAATCCTCTTTATCTTCTGCTTCGTGCTCTCTATGGCGCGTGTGCAAGAAACAATGCCGGCAATAGGTGGCACGTCTAGGAATATGCAGCAAATTTTGTGCACGCCACACCTTGAGAAAAACTGACGGAAACGAAAAAATAAACAAAACAGAAAAGCGGTCATGTTGACGCAAGTGTTAAAGCCAAAACCCCTGTATCATCCCAATGAACCGGTAACTTCATTTGAGGACGGACGTTTCGTGAGTAACTTTTAGGTTTGGTTTGGTTTATGGGGTTTAACGTCCCAAAGCGGCTAAGGCTATGAGAGACGCCGTAATGGAGGGCTCCGGAAATTTCGACCACCTGGGGTTCTTTAACGTGCACTGACATCGCACAGTACACGGGCCTCTAGAATTTCTCCTCCAAGGAAATTCTAGCCGCCGCGGCCGGGATCGAACCCGCGTCTCTTGGGTCAGCAGCCGAGCACCATAACCACTGAGCCACCGCGGCGGCTTGGAGTGCCTTTTAAACGGCCGCTTGATTCGTTGAATGTAGTTCCTATTGCGGGTCCTCAAGGCGTTAATAGCGCGCACCCACTGCGCTGGATTAGCTATGAGTTAGGCGGCGACTGAGAGATGCTCAAAAACGTTTTTCGAACAAGGAAAAACATTACAAAATAAGTAATTGCAGGAATGCATATTCGGTGATTTAAATTTAGAACGAATCAGAAGCTGTTAGATTGGCGACTCAAATGGGAATCGGCTATACGCACTGTGTACATGATTTTTGGATTGGAGTAACAAGTGAGACAAGATTAGCGGGTTATCTAGAATAACAAGTCCGGCGTATTGCTTTCGGCGACGAGCTAACAGTATGCGGCTCTTGAGGTCGGTATTTGCCAACCATATAGATCACCTTAGCCTCAAATCTATTTGGCAAGCATTCTACAACGAATTATCTGAAATGATTGACTAGATTAGGTCATGCAAACCCCTTTTAATTAACATTACGAGATTCCAAGTGAAAGAAATCGGCCTTATATTGTTGCGTGACGGCCAGAAGAGGAATTAGACGGGTCGACAGATGGCTATGCGATGATTTAATGCTGGCGGGCCTAGCGCGAGCACTCCGTTCCGCGCCACTGCCAGCTTCGCCTTCTTCATCACGCTACCTGGGGCCACGGAGCGATCGGGACGATCGCTCATTGGCCCGAACAGAAGCGCGAAATCGTGATGGGCTTCAGAGGATGGTGGGACAGGAAGGAAAAAGCGGTGAGGTATAAGCCGCTCTGATGAAGGAGAGGGCTGAGCGATTCCTAGTCCGCGAAGCTTCAGGGCCGTATGTCACCAGGAGCCGACGGCCGAGACCCAGGATGCGCCGAACGGCATGGGCAGGGGAACGGTCTCGTCACTTGCGGACAGCGTCTTGTGTCGGTGGGGTCGGCGATTCGGGTCCCTGCACCAGATTCAGATCATCATGTAGAGTGGTCTGGGCGGTGGACGGGGTGCGGGAACAACGGCGAGATTCGTTCGGGTCTGGAAGGCTGATGAAGAGCCGGGTGACGCGGGTTGTGTAAACTCTACCCCCCCCCCCCCCCCCCCCCCTTTGTGTGTTCCTGCCACAGCCGTCTTCACTTAAGCCTTTCACAGAACAGAAGCAGTGCGGGGTTCTTCTACAGTGGTGCTTCTCCGAGTACGCGGCCCTCTGCCACCACCTGGAAAGAAAGCCGGCACCCGATACAACGGACGGGGCCAACGTCTAGATTCCTTCCTTCTATGTGCCTCCACTGCGGCGTCACTGCCACCCCTATTTCCCCGACTTAAAGGCCCACTTGACCGAAATTTTGAAAACCGTTAAAAGGTTGTTTTTTCATAGTACACCCCCGTATTATGCTACCCACAATACATTGCATTACGGCACGCAAAAATCAGAGCTCTCAATACCGAAACTGGAAAAACGGGCGCCATTGCCGCCCGCCGGAAGTGACGAATATTTGAGACTGGAGTTGGGAAAGGTTCGGAGCGTCTGCTCGTTGAGGCTCGTGCAAAGTGCTGGTATCGGTAGCGCGTGCAGGACTTTTTGCAATAAATACTGGTTTTATATGAAAACACACATCTTATATCAGATGAACCCTCCCAGAAAAAGTTTTAAACATGCTTTATTTGCTGTAGTAGACTAGAAAACTCATCGCTCAACCTCAGCGAAGATGATCGCGCCGCAATGACAGTGAGCGTTGTTTGCCTGGCAGTATTCGATTACAGCTTGTGCAAAGTTCGGACACCTCGAAAGAAGGAGGCATATTGAAATGGAGACCAAGTAGAAAAAAATTCAGGTATAGCAATCAGCTTTTTTTAGCGGGCACGCGCGTGCTAACAGCAGATGTGCGCTGTGATAAAAAATGATAAAAAAATGACCTGCCGTCTCCTTTTCCCTCTCATTTTTCTCCCCCGTCGATAGGTATTCCGGCCTGCGCATAGGAATTTGGAACAGGTGCCGTGAACCCGAAGTAAATCAATAAAAACAGCTGGATGTCTAAAAATGGAGCTCTAGAGAATTAAGCGCTGTGTGAAGCGAAAGAATATGCCAGAAGCATAATTTATGTTCAAAAATAAATGTATATTTTTCTCTTCGAGGACAGTAGCATCAGTGCGGTGCCGATGGTGGTCTGCATATTTGCGTGCCTCGGTCGGGCAAACCACAGCACTTTGCAAAATCCATGCCGGTTCAAATGATCAAAGGCCTATGTGATGCGTTCATTACTGTATTTACCTAGAATCACTTAAAGCCCGTGTACTGCAGTGACGGAAAAGTTTTTCTAATCTTTTCAAACCACACAGCTGGACAGAACGACGTGGTTGTCTGACCCCAGTTGACCGTGTACGCCTACCACGCAGATTGTCGGTAGGCTGTGTATCTGTATCGACTGAGTAATAATGCAGAACTTATAATCGAAATAACGTGTTATCTTTTTTTGAAAGTATTATCATTCAAATAACATGCGTTCAGGTCTCTGAGGTCTTGGAGACGGGCCTCGGATGATAATGCTGAAGCTTCCTGTAATCGACCTCAAGAATGAACGGCGTGAGGCAACAAGAAATTGGTCGTTTTCAGTAATGCTGCTGTGGCCTTCCGGGATTCTCAGCCCAGCCTGCGAATCTTCGAGGAAGCAGATACACTCGGCGCACGACGGCATTATTGCGCACTGGGCAGAGCTGTACCTGCAATAAACGCGTGCATGTTGATTCCTTTTCAGACGAAGCAGACCTCTCCCTAGACTTGTGCCTGATGTAAACAACGTGACTTCAAAAGGGCGTTGCTCGATGAGGAAGGCCGTACACTTTAGCTTCTGAACCTTCTAAGGTAGCTTTTGACAAGCGGTCCCCTGTCCTCTTTATTCTACCATTTTGAGACGCCTCGAAGCCTTTCTTCTCCCAATTATAACCTTCTCGGTTCGTGGCATGCTTTGCCGATCGGGTAGAAACACGTACGTGCTTTATGCAAGACGTAGAGCCGGAGAGGTCTATTGACAAAGCCCTATCCACAAAAGAAGCGTCAAGCGCCCACCATTATCTTTTTTGAAGAAGATACGGGAATACACGTTAATACCTGAGCTCCAAAAGGTTGACATCAGCTTTTGAGATCAGGTGGGAAGGGCAGTGGACAAGTGATATACAGTGTGCTTTCAGCATTCCTCGTATTCCTTTCCGCGGCCATGCACTTCGTCGACGTGATGCCAGCAGTTCATGTTTCTTGAAGTCCATCGAGATTCGCGGTAAAAACAACCAGAAACGCGCCAGAAGGAGGGCTTACAAGGGGCGTTCACCCACTTCAGAACGCCTGAAACTGGCGAGCCGCACTGCCGGTGTCTCAATGGTGCGTCATTACCGGTCAGGTTTGTTAGTGGTCCAGCACACCGCTAGGGGACTGCGTCGTCTGCTACGTTGTTTTCTGAACGCTTCTATCTAAAATACTAGAGGCTTCACAGTCCTAATATTAAAAATAAAATATTGTTCATAACATGCACACTATATCGAGCGCAAAATTAGCCGAAGTAAACTTTCGATCGAGTACGCCTTTAAGAGGTTTTCCCTATTCAGCATCCAACCCAGCAGTAATGACCCTGCGACCATGTATGTACCACCGCCAATGAGACATCACCCAACGCCTGGCGCCACGCACGGAGACGAGCGGCTGTCAATGATCCGCGTTTCGCTCCTTTGTCGACGGCACGGGTGGCGCCGGTACCGATGGTGGCGGGGACCCGTAGTAAAAGCTGCCGTTTGACAGCTTGACAAAGCCACGGGCCCCCACTGTGACAGCAATGCAGTGGTTTGGCTTTTCACACAAAAAAAAATAAAATACAGAAAATACAGATAACGAAGGGAAAAAAATACATATAGCAAAGCTCTTATCAGGTTACAGTGGTCAGCATAAAATCAACAGCATTGTCCTGGCTGGAAAGAAAACTTACAATGATGGTGAAAGAAAGAAGAATTAGGTAATGAAATCACAGAAAAAAAAGGTTAGGTGTAGTGTAAAAAATACTCGAACAGTTTGTGGCGTGTAGTATTTTGGAGATCAATATCGTTTTGTGCGAGTTTGTTAAGAAGTCGCGGTAGTTTATTTTCTAATGTTTGATTACCATAGAAAGTTCTGTATGTTTTTACGTTCCATTGCGCTATATTTCTTGTGCTGTACATTGCATCTCGTTTTTCTAGACCAGCTAATTTGAATAGAAAAGATATATTGTTCAACACCTCGTTTTTCACGCACTTGTTCAGAGGATAGTCATAAAGCTTAGTAATTGGAAGTAAGTTATACTTTAAGAAAAGTGCGGCCGTATGGTAGGTATGCGAAACGTTTTCAGCAATTCTTAAAAATTTTTTCTGTGACAAGTGTAGTTTCTGAAGATTGCCTGCTGTTGTTGCACCCCAGGTTAAATGGCAATAGCTGAAATGAGATTGGATCAATGAATTATATAGCATTAGCATTACATTTTATTATTGCAAAGAAGACCAATAATACGTGAACATTTATTTACTACGAAGCTAACGTGACATGAGACCCCCTGGCCGGCTTCCTGAAGGGTCATCAGCTGAGAGCAGCGTTTGATTAAATGCGCGTCTAGTTGTGGGTGAGGAGGTGACCTGAGGAAAGGACACGTTCGGGAGATTTATCCGACTGACCCAGACGAGGAAGACGATGGAGACGAGAGCGCCGTTAATGAATACCCGACTTCAGGAGGCTGGTAAAGCCAGCCAGTGAGCGTCGTTGGCTTCATCCATAGGCGGTGCCAAAGACCGAGTCCCTGTGATTGTACGTAAAAGGCGAGAATACAATGGAAGGGGCTATTTAAAGCGCCACAGGAAGCACAAACAGTTGGCCCAATACTGGGAAAGTTAGCTATGTCTGGCCCTATATAGGACCAGTGCTGACTTCATTTCCCCCATATTGGCATTGCCACTCAATATCCTATCCAACAATAGCCCTACGTACCCGCTGTTCTCCCCATATTGGCTATGCCCTATATATCATCTCCAACGATGGCCCTACTTGCGCGCTGTAGCCCCCATATTGACAATGCCGATTCATTACACCGGCAATGATGGCCCTACTTGTCCACTGTAGCCCCCATAATGGTAATGCCACATCACTACACTTCCAACGATGGCCCCTACTTCTCTGCTCTTATCCCCATATGGGCAGTGCCACCTCTTTGCACCTACAATGATGGCCCTACTTGCATACTATTTTCCTTGCATTGGCAATGCCACTCCGCCATGTCACATCCCATGATCTCCCTGTTTTTTTTACAATCAGAATTTTCCTCAAACATTCGCTTTGTTTATATTCGCGCATTATTGGTTATTTGCAAAATAGTTGCCTTGTTTCATGAACAACAACAGCGTCAAACATTGACGTGAACTTACTGAAAACAGTGGTGTAAACAAGGCAAGCGATCAAAAAATGAGGAATGGTAAGGTGCTTTCCCCAACGCCACAATTTTGAAAAACGGCGTCTTTTGTCATTGTGGTATATGGTGTAGGGGTAAACAAATTTGTTGCTTTGAATCTTCATCCGACAGGGCTCAGGAAAAAACAGAAATAATTTTTTGCGTGTGCCTGGAAGCTGCGCCTCACTGTTTCGTTCTTTGTTCTTCTCCATGCAAGCTCGAGGCTTCGCTATTACTATAAATGATACGGTGTCATCGGAGAGGGTATATAGTTTTACCACAAACAAGCGGAGACAGCCAAATTCGTTACTTGATGCGCATTTGATACCTGCAAGGGCGAGTGACGCTGCCTACGGATGTGTTAAATAAAAAGGATGTGTTAAATAAACAAAAAATAAAGATTTCTCTGTGGTTAGCTAATGTTAAGCCTGGATATCTCGAAGCGAAAAGCTCTCGCTGCTTTTTAGCCAACTCCTAAGCTACCACTTCTGGATCGGTGTTTATGCGCCGTCCGATTGTTGCTTCTTCTTCTCCTTCCGTGGCGACTGTCTGCGCCTGTTCTATGGGAAAGCGCGGCTTATATACCCCTCTTTTGAAATTGTGCACTGCGCACGGCTGCGGCGAAAGGTCAAAACGGTAGTGGGGATGGCCGCCTCTTCCATGGCCGCCGCCGCCGATGCTCACGCGTTCTCGCAACGCCTTGCGAAAGAACCTTCTCCTCTTGGGACGGCGGCGGCGGCAGCGCGGCAGCAGCGAAGGGTAAAACGGTGGCGCGGAGGAGAAGTGGCGACGCACATGCGCAGTAGCGCGCGGCGGCGGCGAAAGGTCAGACGACGCAGTCAGCGCACGGCGGCGACGACGGCTGCGGCAGCAGCGGCCACCTGCGCTCCGCGTGACGTCTCTCGGTTTCGCGCATGAGCAGCTGTGGGAAATCTGTAGTGTGGCTTACGCGAAGCGCGGTGTTGACGAGCCTAGTGAAGCTTTTGGCTTCAAAATTTTGATCCCCGTTCTCAAGTCTCGAAGCTAAGTTGGCAAGCTTTTCCCATAATAAGGAGATTAAAGGTACAGTGAGGAGAGCTCTATTAATATTTTTTAAAGCAAAATACGATAGTTCGCCATTTCATGGCTTTGTTGCCACTTGGCCGGCAGCGAAAGCTGCATTTATTTCTAAGACATTTGGATTCGAAGTTGAAAAAGTTTTTCCCGCCGCTCTGATTCAAACTTGGGATTCTCTTATGACGACACAGGACTAAGTGACGTAAAACATCACGTTGCACATGACGTAACGCAGTCTCCGTGATTTCTGGCAGCCAGCAGTGCGGCCTAGCAGCAGCCGAGAAAGCTACCGCCGGCCGCACGTTGAAGGCATCTGTCTGCTATTGCGGCCGCCGCTACCGTCGCTTCGTTTACGTTTGCCCCGGCGTTTTGCCAGCGTTGCGATGGATCCTGTTCTCGAAGTCGTCAACGAAGATCTCGCAAATAGACACCTTTAGCATACCGTGTACCTCGCTACCGTTAGCGGAATACCGGGAGCCCGCCTACCGCTGGTGAGCAGGCGCTGATTGGTCCCGATGCTGCAGACGCGTGCGTAGCTGCCGGGTACGTGGCGCCATCTGGCGACGTCAAAGAGATTTGCGCATGCATTGGCTACGCGTCGGTGATTCGTGGCTTCTCGTGTCTTAGTGTTGCTAGAAGCATTGGTTCTAGCAACACTGTTTTGTCCTATGACGTCATCACACTTGTACTTCCGAGTTTGGCCTGTGGCGGCGATACCTGTATTGTGGTGCTTGCTTTTTTCTACTTTATAAGAGCTTTGTTGTCAGTATGAGTGGCGTTTTTGTAATCAGGAGCTGGTATTCTGCCGATACAAGCCAACTTCACTTTCTTCTCAGTGTCCCTTTAAGGGGCGTTAGCACTGCTGTAGCTGTAAGAGAATTGGGTAAAGACAACGAAGGCACGCTAACAAGGGCGCCTAGTTTACATGAATACCACAGTACCACATCGTATTTCCTAGTGTATCACGCGCAGGAGACACGCCATGCTTGCATGTACCACATCAAGTCAAGCGAGAAAAGTGGCCTCTTGACCAGGGTACGCGGCAGGAGAGGGTAGCCGCTCACATCTTGAGCGTGGTCTGCTTTGCTATCTGTCGGAGGGGGCATTGTGTAGGCGCCCAGAGAACAGGAGGGAAGCCGAGAAAGCCAGAGTGCCTCGATGCACACGGAAAGGGCGAGAGGGGGATGCACATACCTAGGCGCCCTACCAAAACCTGTTTATACTCATCCCAGCAGCCACTTGCATTAGACTTGCACTTGTCGATCTGCCCCCTGCCTGAGCGATTAGTGCATTTTCCTGGCGCATTTTCCTGTTTTCATCAGTGCGGTGCACTAAAAAGTTGATATGATGCGCTGCTCTCGAATTCATGTAAACGCGGCGCTCTAGTGCTATGCTCTTTTCTTTCAGTTTCTCCAATGCTTCTACCCTCTAATTTTGACAATTAGATAAATACTGCTTCTAATTTTTTTAACGTGCACGTACTTTCGCGTAACTGAAAATGGGGTCAGCTTGAGGACATTTTTCAACTCCATCGTCTGGGATAGCAAGCTTCCGAAAAAAAGGTTCTCAAAAGAAAGAGCGGTCACTACACTGTCTCGTCCGAAGCTTAAACCTGTACTCATAAAATATGATACGATGTTACTACCTGGAGCCAGCCGCAGTTCACTGCAAAACTTCTAGATGCCGTCGGCAGCCCGTACCACTGTTTAAGCGTTCATAGCCTTTATAAGATTGCTGCGTAGAGTGTTGAGAACGCTTACCTATTCACAGCTTCAGAAGATATGAAATGCGCTTTCAGCTCCCGCTCTCGTCATTCACAAAGACGAACATCGTCGCGATAAAATGCCTCACCTACAGGATGCTCAAATTAAAAAAAAACAACACAAATAAATCACTTTTTCCGTTCTTACAATTTAACTAGCTGACAATTACATGAATGGCGCATTTGGAGAGAAGAAACGATCTGATTAAAGCGGGATTTCGGTTTTATCGCAAATAAACAGTAGACGTGAACAACTTGCTGCCCATTTGCAGCGTGAAGAAGCAGGAGACAAGAAATAAAATGCAGAAGTAGGTTAGATTTAAAAAAATAAAATAAAACGGCTCTGCTTCATGAAGCCCCGAAGCTATGGTGGCTAGCTTTTTTAATGTCGCAAATTATTTTGTTATTCTGCTGTGCTTTTGGGTATTTTATATCGATGGCTCTTGCATAAGTTTTTAGTTACAAATATCACGTTTCTCAAATTGAAGACCGGAACTTTTTACAGATCGCAATCCTACTCGTTTTCTTTCGCTGTTTCTTTCAGCGAATCTTTAATACCAATGAGCCGGAACTGGTGCAGTGCTGAGTAGCGCGTTGCGTCATTTCGAGCTAGCGCAGACGCGCACCGGTAGGCCGCATGACTATGGCCCAGACCGACATGCCTACATTGGTGCGTATAAAATGTAGTGTATTCTTCGCTCTACAAGCAAATCTTTGGATAGTATTGATGACTGGTGTTGCTTGGACCTACTTTGTTCGCCACACGTATCATATATGAAACACTCAAAGAACGCGAATTGTGCATGCTAATTTTAGTTATTGTTTTATATTTTCAGTATTTTCATAGTAACACATTTGTTTCAGCTTGAACCAAAGAGGCACACCACCGCAGACATTAGGCTAATGTTTGGAGCCGTTTTCACGAAATCCGTGCCCAAGCTCCACAATTCCACTTGGCGTTGGCATCTCCGCGCTGGCGTTTCCTTGCCGCTTTTCGCGTTCCCAACTGCCCATTACGCATCCTCCAAACACTGCGGAATCCTTTCACTCGTTTGACCCTCTCCCACCTCCCCCCCCCCCCCCCCACCCCCACCAAGTCCCATACAGGCGCCTTTGGCCCTTTTTCCGAGCCGAGCCTCTTTCTTGGAAGAAGGCTAGACCCCATCACGCTAGGAGTTAATTTTTCTTTGTGATTTTAGGTATACTGACCTTCTATAACCTGTTTTCCCCTCGCGCCCAACTACGCGCAACGCCGCTCATCCACCTTCCCTAGATTTCCATCTACCCCTTTTTAGCTGCCGTTTCTTTTGCTGGAACAAATTCTGCGAAAAATACAAGGCATCTGTCCCATCGTCGTCTCCTCCTCCCCCAGCACTCGCCCATCGAGTATCGCCTGCAGCTAGCAAGGGCGAAAAAAGCCACACAACCTGCGCGCCGGCGCAGCATGCGCGCTCAAGACGACGCCGTTCGTTAGTCAAAATTCCACATCTGACAAATTTTGACAACTATGACGTAAATCAGTAGCCCGGCCTAAGCTAGAGAATTCCATTCAAAAATATTTCTGACCCGGACGCAAGATTTCTGCTTAGGTATAACCTGCATGTTTACAAGAGCTGATTCATAGGGCTGGAAGGATTAAAATCAGTTATAACAGTTCGTGTCGAGCATTTCAGTAAGCTCCGTGACGACGATTAATCTCCCAAGTTCTAGTAACTCAGACGGTTGATTCCAGCCCATATTTGAAGGCGAAATTGGCCAATATATAGCGGTAGAGATAAGGACAAAAAACTCGCCGAAGATCCCAACGCCTGTATAACGCGACATTTTCAGGTCGGTTTGCGGTCGGGGGCTTTTTATATATTCATTTATCCTCTTTCTTTTTTTGTTAGGGGTGTTATTTTTGTTACTGCTGTTTATTGCCTCAGAGCATTGAAAGCAAAATGCTTGTATGAATGAAACGAGCGGGATAAGTATGTGAATGAAATAAAGGTTTTTAGATCGAATGAACCCTATATGAGAGGCCGATGCTGCTGTCCAGAGCACCGTCGGATTAGGAACTGTACGGCTAAATACCTGCTGCGGACAGGTTCCGTGATCCTGTCGGCTTCGACTTCCTGGGCTCGACCTACTGAACTCCCTGGACGGGAGGCAAGCCTCGGAAGTGAAGCCAGTTCCAAGTCACTGCGGGAGTGAGGGCAACCCGACCGACATGCACCAAAGCGAACTTTTTCTGTCCGGGTGATACCTCGAGGGAGTGTTAGCGCAGACGGAGAGACTAGATCAAGCTTTCAGCATCAGGGATGTTCTTTCCTCGTTTTTTAAAAGGAAGCTGGCGGCATCCAGACTCAAGAGTTCAGGTGGTGACGAGAGCAGTTTGACCAGGTGGTTCCCAGAACCATTGTGGCTTTGCGAATTGCACAGTTCAAGTGGAATCCATTCAATACGTATGGCTGAAGGATGTCAGCTGCGAGAAAGTCAATAGTTTTGGCAGATATTGGGCTGCTACTAAAGCGCCGTAGTTGATATACTGCATCGGTGCTGTTGACAGTGCGGCCCTTAAGGGATACTGAGGCGGTTTTCGAATCAGCTAATTTTTTAGGGTTTTGAAGTAGTGTCATTGCTGATCACGTATGTGAAATTATTTTTTCGATTTTGGCTAAAACAGTGGCGCAATCACCAATTAAAAACGCGATGTTCAAATCTCCCGCGCCCCGCGCGAGCGTAGGAGAGGAGAACAGCTGAGAGGGAAACCTCGTCCATGTCGGCCAACGTGATGTCACGTTGAGGAGCCGGGGATACTTCAGCGCACCCGAGCGAGCTTTCAGCGCGCGTTGTTTCTCGTGCTGCGTGCGTTGTGACGTGCAATGCGTCTCAGCCGACCTTGAGAATCAGATTCAACACGAGGCACTACTCTGCGTTCGTGTCCATGAACAAATACGGCCGAGACTGTGTCGTTTTCCACTGTTTTTAGCAAGATCAAAAGCTCGCAGCGCAAGCGCTCGCTGCTGTGACGAAGAATTCAAGCTGTCCAAAGCAAGCCTACTCTGCTCGAAGCACTTTCGTAAGAGCGGCTACATGCAGAGCTTGTCCTTAACGTGACCTCTGGAGCGTTCTGTTTAAAAGGCGCGGCTGAACCATGACACAGATCCTTCGATTTTCTCGCGCATGAGAGGCGTGTCACCATTCCGAAGAAACATGCTCACTTATCCCCTGAAGAAACCTTATAGAGACTTAAGCATATGTCGCTCTCCTCAGCTTAGGGGCGGCCAGACCACCTGAGACGTGCTCAGCAAGGCTCGGTTAGTGATTTTATACTCGGTTCGACGTGTCCAAGCAAGCAAGCAAGCAGAGCAAAGCACAATAAAGCAAAGCAAGCAAGCATCGAAGCTCTTCATATGCGGCATCTCGTTTAATCCTAGCTAAGCAATTAAAATGAAAGCGTTCGACGTTGATTTCGGATGCAAATTTATGAGAGCAATGAATGCCAACCGAGTTTTTGCAAAAAAAAAAAAACACCGCAACCTTACTCGGTTTCTTCATCAAGTTGTGGCAGCGGGCGAGTTGCAGCTAGCTTGGCTTTTAAACACACATATAGTTGGCAACTACTTCACTGAACCTAAACTGCAAATCTAGGAAGGGCGAACGTTTCCGAGGCAGCGATTAATATTTTCTGGCATCTGCTGAACGCGCCAGGAGTGAAGCAGCAGCCTTGTGCGCGTATTTGGCTTGGTTTGCAGCGCACCATGATTGCGTCACTATCTTGCGGTCACATGCCTCGCAGTGCTTAGCCACTGCGCTTCGCTAATTTTGACACCAACTTTGTGCTCCTTCATCGTTTCCTTGAAATACTTCCTTGAAGAACAGGATTTTTTGTACACAGTTCTTTGGGCCTTTTCTTTAGGATGACGCCTTCCGGGTGAGCCAGGAGGCGTCCGGTGGTGGTAATTAACTTGAGTATTGTTCGCACCCCTTCCTTTCCGAGAATACGAGCCGAGGTTGTGCTGGCACCTTTTATGCATGGTCTACATCGCGTTTTTAACGCTGGCGTATGCTTGTGCTAGGCGAAGAATTTTTTGCTTGTGTCTTTTTTTGTTTCAGGCGATACGTGGAATGAGCAAACTGTAGTATCCTTTTCTTCGGAGGACAGTAAAAAAAAAAAAAAGTCGCCATATTCGCTTTTACAACGACACGGAAAGCTGCGATCTGCACTCAACGCAGCACCGGATCCGCATCGGCAGCTTCTCCAGTCCTCAAAGTGACGTCACGACCTCTCTTGACCAATCACGGGCGGCGGCGCGCCGCGCGGCGTGCCCCGCGGCAAAGGCCGCATATTTCGGCTAAAAAAGGCAATTCGCGCTTGTATTTGCCTTATTTTGATGCGATATTCCAGTATACAGCATGAAAAACTATAGGATGCCGCTGCCAGCCCGATTTTCAGAAAAAGTGCTTCAGTCTCCCTTTAAGAGGCAAGGTAAGGAGAGCCACAGAAGAAAGCGCCTCCTGGACAGCGACCAGCTCTGACCACAAGGCGGGAGGAGATTCGTTCATTCTAAACCTAGACACCTTAAAAAAGCCAGGCTGGCAAGGACTGTAAATTTTTGTTGTTCCGCAGCCCTATATATTTAAATCGAAAGTTGACGTTGGAGCCATGCTTTGGTTTGGTTTGGTGTGGTTTATGGGGTTTAACGTCCCAAAGCGACTAAGGCTATGAGAGACGCCGTAGTGGAGGTCTCCGGAAATTTCGACCACCTGGGGTTCTTTAACGTGCACTGGCATCGCACAGTACACGGGCCTCTAGAATTTCTCCTCCAGAGAAATCCAACCGCCGCGGCCGGAATCGAACCCGCGTCTTTCGGGTCAGCAGCCGAGCACCATAACCACTGAGCCACCGCGGCGCGCGTTGGAGCCATAGGTCAGGTAGGAGTCTTGCTCTATAATGCGGGCGCCAAGGAACGGCGCTGCCTGACGGCTTGATGCGACGAATACCTCTTGGTTTGTTGCTGCTTACTTGTTTCAAATGGTAAATCCCTATAGGAAACCTGCGCTGCGATTTCGCTGCCTACGACTAGGGCCACCTACCAGACATCAAGGCACTCTTATCTAGGACGACGACAGCGACCGCGACTAGACGTGTGGAAGAGCGACCGAAAAAACGCCAAAATCATCGGCATACGGCGTTGTTTGCATGTGCCGCGTTGAAAGTGGCTACGATAAGACTGTTTGCAAGTTGCTTTCGCCGCGGTCCCGCGTATAAGTGCGCATAGAGATAGATTCAGCCTGCTGGAAGAGAACGAAAAATCCTCATGCGGCTCATTAGTTCGTTGCTGTATCGTGCAAACATTAATTTGCTTATTGCAAGGCGACTTAGCTAGTTCATGGCGCATGTAATGTAGCATATACGTTTACTCACTGTGCAAGAGGGCGTCGCCGAGCAAGCCAGCGGCCGACACCCAGATTATCCCGTATTAAGGCGGAAGCTGTAATGCCTCATCGTTGTGAGCAGGAGTCGTCGAAAGAAATGTCACGCTTTTGAATTGGTGGAAACGGTCGTGACGTCACAGTGCGCGAATTTCAAACGGGGCCAGCCAGTTGTACTTTGGATAGTAACCATGCAACCAATTAAAGGAATCGTATAGTGATGCTCCAAATAAGTGGGAATGATTTTAGTTAATTGCTTAATTACAATTATTACCCTTTCTAGCCAGGCCAGATAAATAAATAAAGCCGATTAGGAAATTCGTCGAATTCGGGAATCGAACCCCGGTCTTCGTAATGCGAGACGAGCATGCTAACCACTCCGCCATGCCTTCTCGGTGGTTTGGAATGAACAAAGGCGCGTCTAGTGAATGCGGTGTCTTCGTTCACTTCCATCTACCTCCCTTCCCGTTACGGCGAGGGTCGGGTGTCCAGCGAGTTATGAGAGAGATACATTTCCTTTCCTCAAAAAACAATTTACTGACGAGCAACGCGTAGAACCAAACGGGCGATGGCGTTCTATGGACTCCCTGGCAGCGCTGCAAGATGCTGTCGCGTTTCACTCATAGAGGCCAAGCTTAACGTCTTAACCAAACATCAGTGACACAAGCAGCAACACCACGCTTAAGGCTTTCGCCTCACCGCACTTTAGGTCAACAAAGCGCCCCTCTGATTTTTTTTTGTCGGGAATATCGGAAAGCGACGTAATACAACCCTCCCTATCCACGCAAATCTTGTCATTTTCCCCCTATTACGCCAACACGGGGCTCCTTCAGTGGCGCCTTAAAGCTGGCTGAGAGGCACAATGAAGTAGAGCGTTCCCTATCTGCCGAGTAGGCGCCGCGCGCTCTATACAGCAACAAAATCTAAATTGCTTCAATAGCACACAGAGCGCTTTTCTTTTTCAGTTCGTCCAGTGCTAGTACTTGCGTTTGTACGCACCACAATAACTTTCACGCAGTATTTTGCCATGATAGATGATATAGTCTCCAGTGATTACATAGGTATACTCGTCTTTCGCTACGCACCCCAATAGACAGTTTTAGCTGAGCGTTTTTACGGACAGCGGGGCGGAGAGGGCGAGCGGATACACCTGCGGAGAGGCGCGCGAGGAAAGAGTTTTAGCCGGGTGGATCGCCCGTCCTCTCGAGCATAGTAGAGTCGCTTGCTAGGCTGCTCCACCTATCAGTCGCAGTTCCAGTTAAAGTGAAAAGAATATCAATTACGCCTGCAAATAATGCGCTGAAACTGTTTAGTAAAGGTAGATTCTGTGTTTTGGTTAATTATTTGGTAAGTGTCAAGTTTTATATCTACAAAAGAGGCTGCCATCTTGAATACCCATACACGCCCGCGCGCTCTAACACTCGTGCGCTACCTATCGCTCCGCTGGAGAGGGCCTCCCAGTGGGCGTAAGCTACGCTCAGTAAAAACGCCAGCCGGCCCAGCCCCGAGCGCATGCACAGTGGCGTCTGCGCTTGTCCGCTCCTCTCCGCTGGCCGTAAAAACACTCAGCTAAAACTGTCTAATAACTTTCACGCAGGATTTTCCTATGATAGACACAATCGTCTCTAGTGATTAACTAGCTGTATTTATTTAATATATAACCGAAATAAATTTTTTGTCTTTAAATGTGATGCTGCATAGAGTGTGCTTCACGATGCCGCTTCGCTTTACTGAGGTAGGTCGTTCGTTAACGGCTGCACTGTTCGACGCATATTCCAGATTACACATTCAATTCATCTGCTGTGCGCAAAGGATCCATGCCCTGAGCGCAAAAAGTGGATTCGCGCGCATCATCACGATCCACATAGCATTCAAGCGAATGCTATAACACACCTTGACTCCTCAGAGGACCCACCTCCTTCCCTTCTTTCCCCAGATCCGTTCCTGTCCTATGTTTCCGATTCACAAGTTCTGCGCCAGCGAACACGCGCTCTAATCCCCAGTGTTCGCACCCTCTACCTCGTAGTCTTATTCGGCAGAAGGAGGTATCCGTGCGTCGAATTCCTGCAAGGCCGGCTCTGACCCGAAATGTGCGCTATCGGCAGCGTGAAAAAGATCTGCCAGGAACTGACAAGTGCCCTCACTGTGGTGCTGCACCGGACTTTTGTGATGGGCTGCATTCGTTCTGGACGTGCCCAGCAACGCTTCCGGTTAGAAAACGGCTCCTCAGGGAGGTGGGCCGGCAGTGGAAACAACAATGTGATGATGAGAAATGGACAATAGACATTCACTACACCGGCAACCTTTGCGACTACCTTTTAACTTTTAACTTTATGCCACTTGCATTCCATTACCCCTTCTCATCTAATGCCTCATGGCTCACTTCTTGAATAAAAATAAATTCTTCTTCCCTGACTGAGGCCTCCTGGTACTGGTGGTGTTTGTGAACTACGTCGTCTACGTAAGTAAGAGTCTGCTCCAAAAAACTCCATTGTGCCCATGCAACTCCCGCTGTACCATTGCTGAAGGCTATGTAAAACAACATGGCTGCGAAAAAGTTTATTACAGAGAAGACAAACTTTTTCCACTCAGCCAGTCACGGCTGCTGCCATACGAGACGTGTCCCAATAACGGCGCCGTATAGTGCGCGCATAATAGCGCTGACAGAAATTCGCAGCCGAAACTCTTTCCTATTCACGGAGCATTAGTGAAAGGGCCTCATCAGAAAAGCTTGTTTAAAACAGAACCGCTTGCAATAAAAAGTCTTTAGTTCTTCTGAAGAAATTAATGTCGTGACCCAACACGTGTTCGTCAAAAACGAGCAATAATGGCACTTCAGGAATTCCTTGATGCTGTGTACACATAAATGGTAAACGCCAGTCCTGCTCAGTAGACACCTTCACTGCTGAGCTTGCATGAATTGTTCATAACTGTCATGGCTGTCTGACTACCACTGTTGAGCACTGACTTAATGCCTCTTGCATTATGAGCTTATTGCGACATTTATTTCATGTGATTTTCTTGTAATACATTTTTTAATTCACTGTGATTATGTTTCTTCTTTGACGACTGTTTACTATAGAGTGCCTGGCAGGTGGATTGCGCTGTGTTACGTATTGCGCGTTGTGGATGTGTTATAGAGTGTATACATCGTTAATTGCAGTGTGATCTGCTTGCCCTGCACGAAAAACAGTAGGCGGAGCCCCTGTAAGCACAGACCTATCCTTACACGTTCATCTAGATTAACGATATCGAGACCTAGCGGGGTTGCTGAAGGCATCCCGTTAATTCTCACGTCCTTTATTGGGGATCCTTTCTTCTAAGTAGACAAGAAACGTTCAGCCAGCTGTAAACATCGAACACCCTCTCTTTCCAATAGCAAAGCGTCAGCTTTGACCAGATATTACACTCGCTTTAATCTGACGCCTCGTCCAAGAAATGTCAACTGAGACGCATGAAGGTCAAATTTATTTCGGTGCTCACCTAAAATAAAGCCGGTGTCTCTCCCGACGAGTCACACACTGAGCCAAGGTACCGCTCATTCAAAGCCAAACTAAAGCAACTATTAACATCCCAATAGGTTAGGCGATGCAACGTGTGCAACCTATACAATGCCTCCATTCTACTGGCGCCACACGGTGCGTACACCAAGATCTTGAAGCAACAACGAGAAAACAAACGTTACACGAGGCATAAATGGCAGTAAGAACGTAGCAGCAATGCGCTAGCCTAAATTAGGTCCCCGTGGCACGAGGTAACCGGGCTCCACCTGTAGCAACGAGTCATGAACACTCAGTGCAATGCTCGGAGGTAGCTGCGACTTCCGCAGCACGACTGAACTTAACATTATCAAGAGTTCGGTAGTAGCGTTAATAGTTCCGGGGTGCCACCACGAGGCGCATGAATTTGAACATTCAATGACATCAGAAAGAAAGAGAATCAGCGGGGGCGAGCAGAACAGAAATCGGCTGTGGGTTAAACTTAGTGTGGGAATCGCTCGCTAGGCGCTGTCTTGAATGGGTGGCATTGAATACGCTCATACGAACAACGCCACGGTAATCTTTGCGGTAATCGTGCCCACTATTGCGGGCACGATCCAGGAGCGTCTCGTAGGCTGATCCGGGCCACCAAAATCATGAAGAAGCGCTCCCACGTTGAACAGTCCCTCGTTATCTACTTCCTCGGCCGTCAAATAGGCGCTGCTGCGATTACGCGCGATCACCGCGCTCCCGATGAGAAACCCGGCGGAATTGATCATTGGATTGCACGGGATTGCACTGCTCGCGCGAAAGGATGCCAAAGGTAGCCGAGCGCCCCGTGCACTCCTGAGCGCCGACACATAACAGGGCCACGAGCCCCTAAATTTCTACACGCACGCATGAGCCCAACATCAGTTGTCCTGTCACACGGCTTTTTATTGAACCTTCGTCGTCACGTGCAACCGCTTCTAAAAACTTTCTTCGCTGTACACATGCAACGAAAGTTGCAAGATGTCAGCGCAGGGCTGTTGACCACTTTTCGGACTGAGATTTGACCTCCATCATTTGAGGTATGTCACGGCGTGGATCTAGCATAGAGACGGCGTGAGTACTTGACGCTTCTGTTCGGCTTAACTAGGTGCGCTGCTCTTGAAGTTGGCCAGGTGGATGAAAGAAGTGCTGAGAGCAGGATAAAATGGAGGTCCTCGGAAAAACGGATGCCAGGATCACGCCAAGAAGTTCACGCCACAAAAGAACGAATTCCAAAAGCATGCGACAGCTGTGCTGGTCAAACACATTACCACCATCGTAGAGGCTGTTTTTCCATTTAGGAATCGGCAAATATACGACAATGTTTGTACGCCGTCTTGGCACCTCCTTCCGGCTATTGTGCTCCCCTTAAAACTTACCGGAGAACTAATGGCAACCTAGAGCTCAACTTCCTAACTCACGTCGTCACGTCGTCACGTGCACGTCGTCACGTGCGTTGTTAATGCTGGTTGCCTCTGTATAACCTCTAAATGATTGTCTATTCAAAGTGATAGTCTCAGACTGAAAATCTAACTCACTTCTCTAACCACGAATCACTTCACTCACTGCCACAAAAAACAAGTCCTCATGGTCAAAAGTTGCCAAAATAAGTCAACGTATACCCAAGGCGGGCCCGATAGGTCCCGGATTCTTCCAGCCTCCCCCCCCCCCCTCCTGCCCCAGCCCCCGAAAGAAAAACAAAAATTGGCAGCGGTTTAGCTCTGGTTAAACCTTGTAGAGTAGCGAGAGTCCAGCTTCTTTCAGAGACGCAGAACTCGATTCATCGTCATCTGGCGTGATGGATGCACTGTCGTCGGCTAAGGGGGCCCCTCTAGCCCACGTCGTCCTTACGTCGCTTATCGAGACGCTTAGCGCGCTCTTCCTCGTTCTCCTCGGCTGGCCGCCTCCTCTTGCCTTCGTTCCTACGACGAGCCCCAGCTTCCTCCGAGCTGTCCATTTCTACCACGGGGTCTGTATCGTTGTGATAGATATACCCGCCGCATCTCTGACGACCCTCCGCGCATGCGCACAACTGACGAGGCGGGCTGCTACAATTTTGATGGATCCTAAATTCTAGAGGCCAGTGTACTGTGCGATGAGAGTGCACGTTAAAGAACCGCAGGTAGTCGAATTTTCTAGAGCCCATCTCAACAGCGTCCCTCATAGCCTGAGTCGCTCTGGGACGTTAAACCCTCATAAACCATAAGTCATTTCTTTGATCCCACTGTTTATCCCTTCCTCTATGGCGTGGTTCGGGTGTCCATATAGATATGTGAGACACTTACGGCGTATTCCCTGTCCTCAAAAACCAATTTTGCCGCCGCGGTGGCTCAGTGGCTATGGTGCTCGGCTGCTGGCCCGAAAGACGCGGGTTCGATCCCGGCCGCGGCGGCTGGATTTCTTTGGAGGAGAAATTCGAGGCCCGTGTACTGTGTGATGTCAGTGCACGTTAAAGAACCCCAGGTGGTCGAAATTTCCGGAGCCCTCCACTACGGCGTCTCTCATAGCCTTAGTCGCTTTGGGACGTTAAACCCCATCAACCAAACCATAAACCATCAAAAACCAATTTTCAATTTTACGATGGGACGCCATCGCCCGTTCGGCGCGATGCCTTGCCCGTGGGGCCATGGCTCAGCGCGAATCCACGCTGATATCGCGATGCGGCTGGCGTAGTCTGCCTCTCGCAACAATAAAAGTTTTGCGAAGCTCTTGTTGGGCGTGCGCACCTCACCACTTACGGTCAGTCCCGTACGCCCCAATTCAAGAAGATACTTCGTGACCCTACCCCCAAAATATGACGCCTGTGTGATTACTTGCGATAATGCATATCTCAACCATTTGACACGCTGTGAAGATAATTGATGAAAAAGCGAACTCGCAACTTTTTCTGGGAGTGGTCTGCACGTCGCAATGCATATTTCCCGAAACAGCACGGGGTAGCACGTCGTCCGACGTTTTCTGGATGCATAATTTTCCATCATTCTTTTCGCAATTTCAAGCATAATATGCGCCTTCAAAATAGAAATGACCTACACAAAATTTCGTGTTTACATCTTAATTCACACCATTTCGATGTTTTTATTTTCATCATTTGTAACAATTTTCTCATCCCTGCAAAACATGAAGCGCTTGTATCTGGGAACTAACAAGATGCCTTAATATAATACTTAAGCAGAAAAAATGTTTCAGACAGTTGGAAACAAAAAAACGACTTTGTTGCTCATGACACCATTCCACGCTTGTCACCCCACCAATCCGGTCTGTGCGGATGCCGATTTAGCAGCCGTTCACTTTCGTCGTAAAAATCATGCTCTTGTAATTGTCGACCAATAAAGCAACATTAGCCCATAGCAACTGAAAATTCAACCACTCAGCTTTACTGTACAGACGGGCCTCACCGCGATAATAGCTCGTAACCGAGCGAGGCTAGGCAATTGGTCACCTTACCTGTACAGACAGGCCTCAGTATGCGCTTCCCTCTGCTTAGGTCGGCGTAAACTTTACAACCGGACTGGGTCTGGCAGCGACGGCTCGTCTTTTCGTATAGGCCCTTCTGAAGCACCATGCTTCTTGCAGCTGGGTAGACATCAATGTTTTTGCCAAGGTATGTGTATAACGTAGCAGGGGGCGGCAGAAAATTAGGTGGACGGATGAGATTAAGAAATTTGCGGGGGTATGGTGGCCGCGGCTGGCGAAGGACAGGGTTAATTGGAGAGACAGCGGAGAGTCCTTTGCCCTGCAGTGGGCGTAGTCAGGCTGATGATGATGACGATGATGATATGTATAGGACGGTAAATCGGTGGGTGGAATGAGGCACATTAGCTCATCAAGGCCTAGCTCCCGTTCCAGGCGGAGTGTATCAGCTGCCTTGCAGCGCCGTTGCTTGACTCTTACTTCGAAATTGGGGGTCCAATGGAGGGTTGTCTTTACTGATTGATAGGCTAAATGTATTCTCTGCGGATTTCATGTTGCCGTGTGATGGTAGTCCTTTGCTGTAAGCAACATCGTTTCCTTCATTGCCAGCATGTGCACGAAATATGCTGCAGCGCTGAAACCTGGCGAGCAGACCTCCGACCGCAATCCGGTACATTGCACGGCTCCCGCTGCCTCCCCTGCACGCTGCATAAGCGCAGTATGATGCGGTGAAGGGATGACGTCCGTGTTTAGTGCTTTTGGGAGAAAGTTGCAATATCAGTGAAAATAGATTACCGTATTGATACTCGAAAGTTATTCGTTAAGACGCCCAGGATCAGGTAATTCTGCATGCGAAACTTGCATGTCCAAACGTGAGTGCGCAAAGCTGTGTGTTTGCTTTGTAGGTCAAACTTTGAAGTACGTGTATGTGATGTGCATCGATTTGCGTGTAAGACATGGCGTGCGTATGCTACGCGCCAAAGCTACATGCGAGACCAGTGCCAACCAACGTACGCATGGACATTATAATTACCTAAATCACCCCATAAAATGTATTTTATTATGACAGCATTATCCTGCATTTCCTAATCCTCTCTTTCCTTTTTTCCATTTTCGCTCTGTGGAGTAGCCGGCCAGGGTCACGTCATCTCTCTCTGCGTTTCCTCTGACAGAGATTTACTTTGAGTGTGCCTCGTGTCGATGTAGCTCGAACAAGAAAGGTTGCCATTTAACGCATCAACCAATTCTGTATTGCTGAAAATTTCTCAAAGGTCGAATTATCCGAATTTCTTCCTCGATTCCCATCCCGGGCGAAGCCAGGAGCCAGGAGAAGCCGGCGACTGCACCTGGCCCACACTGCGCAGAAATAGTGAGATTGGAGACATGATGCTGTTTCTCGGAGTAGGGTCGGTTTAGTACGAGTGCAATGCATGACAATAAACTCAAAAGCACAGTAAAAAAATGATTTCGCCAAGTGAGTCATTCCTGCAGATGCTGATAGAACCACTACAGTTATGCATATTGCTGCCTCTTTCACAAGAGATGCAGCAGCCGCATGCAATGTTGTCTTGAAACCCGAAGCAATAAACAAGGATTACTTAAGCGTAATTTCATCCAAATTAACTTCAATAGCGATTTTCTGCTCGATTCCAAATAACTAGCGACTAGTTTCGGATTGCAGTCAGGAGTGCCGGTGCCTTCGGCTCCTTACATCTATATTAAGCGCTGTCTTGTGCTCCTTGCAACGTTGCCTTTCGAATGTCACAGACAATGAAGTGCAAGCTTTGTCGTCCATTCAGTGCAATTGAAGCAGTTAGTCTGCCTAGGGCTGGTTGGGCTAGTTACCGTATTTATTCCCACATTCGACGAGGCATCGTATAAATTGAGCCCTCAAATTCGAAAGCTAGAGAAAGAAAAACAGCTGGAATGTCGTGTACGCCGAATAACACAGGCTGCAAGACACCAGCTTTAAATTACCGCGGCTGGCACAACGCATAGCATCTCTCAGCTGAGTTGGCGTCGAGCGGAAGTTCCGACTGAACTTTGACACTTCGTCCTCAGCAACGCGCGATAGAACATGCGACGCGTAAACACCTTTATTTAGTTCCATTAAATTAAGAGAGACACGCGGAACGCCAAAACCGTCACCATCGTAGTCCGCATTCGGCAGTAATCCTGCGTGGCTGCACAAAAGGCATGGCGTTTTTATTGCATGCTGAAAGGCGTACACGCTGCTTTCCCGAACATCTTGCTGAATTTTCGGCAACCTTCGACGCCTCCGCACGAAACACAGTTGCTTGCTTAAGCGCTGCCAAGCCACGGTGACTGTGGAATGTCTGGGAAATTTTCATTTTTCGAAAAGGCTCGATCGCTGCATTCACAGCGTGGCGATGGTCCGTTTTCATCACCGTAACGACTATCTAAAAATCTTTCTCTCGGGAAAGAAGAGACGCATGGCACCGTTTCGCAAAAATGCTGGCCGCATTAGAACTTTCTGATGAATGCTCGGATTGGTGCGGAAGGCAAAGATTTTCGCAGCAGCACCCATCGTTTTGGCTCTCTCCCCTTCTTATCAGCATTTACATTCGAGCTTACGATTTTGGCTGGCCGTATTTCGAATATTCGTCGAGGTGCAAGATTTGAGATCACAATTTAAAAAAAAAAAACAAGCTGACCTGTACGCGAGGAAATACGGTAGGCAACAGGATAGTCTTAATATAATGTGCACAAAACAAGGCTTCTAAAATGTAGACCGAGTTATACCCTAAAAATCGTTCCCTAAGCTAACTCGCTTTTAAGTGGTAAAAGTTATTACAGCCAATACTCCGAAGACAAATCATTCACTTTAGTGTCCCTTTTGGCAGTTATACCAAGGGCCTTTCTTCAGGTGTAAGCACAGAAGGACTACAAAATTTTCATTGCAGGGCAACTTGTGAGGCGGTATTACCGGAGGAATATCGAGGCATGAACAGTCACCCAAGTCCTTATTCTTCACTGCTACAGAAACGTGTCTGGACAGATAAAAGCACAACATGCGGCTTCTGGAAGGGCGCTTGTTCTCGCTGCTCGAGGCGTGACCCGTGTATTAAACTTGACAACCTTTCGGTTATTCAGCAATGAATTTCTAAAGCATGCCCGATTACACGTAAGTCAAGCGCTGCGCCGGAACTGATTACCTCATAGTGGTTCGATGAAAATACAAGTTACAATAATTTGCTGAAAACATCCCTGGAATGTCTCTAACTACAGGCATACGTAATGTAGGTGGAGTCTAAAATAGATGGAAGCCTGCTGCTTCTCCACTGCAGTGTCGCAAGATGTCACGGACTACGCGCGCAGTTTTCTTCTCGCGTGATCTCTTTAAAGGATCTTATGGAAGTGTAAGGACGAGAAGGATCTCCCTTCTCAGCATGAGCCGCAACCTATTAATACAAACGAAATCTCGCAAGAAACAGCTATGTACGCCCAGCGGTGAATGGCATAAAGAACAAACGAAGTTTCGCACGACGACCACAAAACAAAAGGGACATTTTGTTTTATAACAATGCAAGGGGAGGGTGCAAGCAAAATATAGGGGATAGTTCTCTAGTGCAAAAAAAGTAACCTTCTGCACATTAGCTGGCTGTACCCATTAAAACGTGAGTTCTCAAAAGGCCCGTTTTGGTTCCAGTTCACGTTTATACGAAACTGCATTCAAGATATCCAGGGAAAATACGGCTTGCAAAATTATCCCAAACAGCGCTCTCTGCGCCTGCTGTCAAATCCTCGGCACTATACAGGCAGACAGTACGAAATCACATCCTGGTACATTTCGGCCTCGGAACTTGGTATGCGTCGACGAAAATGGGCCCATGGGCCCTTTAGCTGCTTTCAAACTGGCGGTATATTCATCCATATTGGCGCCCTTAAGAAGGTAACATCAATGGAATATATATTCGCCGCACCACCTGAAGGCCAGAGTCTGCATTACTTTCGTAGTTCTAGAGAACACGTCAGGAGCTGTTTGCAGGCATCACTTAGATGCGCACGCTATAGGCTTGCGCGTGTTCAATGGTACTCACGCTATTGCAGCAGTAACAGCCCGGATAAGCTTCGTCCTAAGACTAGAGTGGACGAAGCTGCCATGGAGACCAATCCGTCGCCAGCACCGCGGACCTGGTCGGAAACGGCGACGGCGTTATCAGAACGGCCACCACAGTCCACACGGTGATGAGGGGTCCGTAAAACCGGGCTTCTACGTCGAAATGCGACGGGACAGGCCTTGGTCGTCAGCTGCAACAGAAAAGTTGTGACTCGGCATGGCAGCCTCTGTAACGAATACATTAACGAGGCTACCTTAACAGAAGCGAGAGGCACCCGCGTTCCATATAACTATTCCGTAGTGTTTAGAAAACCAGCCCTTGTCGGTGGAGTTTTCTAATAAATTGTAAAAGAGGTACTTCTCAATGAGGTAGCCTTCTTGAGAAATAAAAGTCAATTAATGGCTCAAGTAATTCCTCTCGTTGGCAGTTCACTTCATTTAATCAAATTTTACCTTCAAGGAAGATCCTGCACCTTAAGCTTAGAGATGGCTGGGTTGTTAGCTTGCTGCTCTTGTTCAGAAATAAGGTGCGTTCCGAGGTTCAGACAGATAACGACCACGACCAGGACATCTCTTCCTTGTAAGGACCTGTAAGGTACGTACTGATATCAAATGTTGACGATAATATTTCATTCTTCTGATATGCAGAAAGATTTTCCTTTGTAGTGCTTCCATCCCTCGCATGGGGCGGTTAAGAATGGCATAGAAAAGCCATAGCGAACACTTTTCAACGACACCAAAAACGTTAATTGCAAGAAATTCAAGCCCGCCGAAGGGAGATCTGCGTATAAATTGAATATTAAGATAAATCTTACAAAATATGGAAACATTCTGTTCATAAACTCTGTACTGTTCCCCGTTCTAAAATGGCTTTGTTCAGAACCATTTAGAAAATGAATCACCATGAATTTCGGTGGCAGGTAGGCGAACGGCGTTGCCGTGATGGGTGCAGATCCGTGCGGATGTTCCTCGCAGCATTCGCAGTCCTTGTCCTGGACCGGAGCGGGGCCATCCATCGCCAACGCCGAGTACCCAGCGTGGGCAGTGGTTGAACCGGACAGAAGAAAGGCGTTGGGTACGCTCGGAGACCGGCCACCATCCAGAAGACGTCGGGCTCGTCCTGGTGTGACCGCCCCTACCGTTGCAGAAGCTGGCTCCTCGTTCAGCAACGGCCAGGCATCCATGGTGCATTGAGGAACCGCTTTAGCGGCTCCGAGACTGCGAGCCCTGAGATGATCGAACATCATTAGGCAGACGATTACAACGTGGCCACGTCCGTAGAGAAAGACCCTCTGGCCTAAAGACCAGCTGGAATATGAGATGATGATGATGATGAAAACCGCCAGGAAATCTTCTTTGCCTTCGGCTCCGTGTTCTGTATGGCACGTGTGCAAGAAACGATGATGGCAGTTGGTAGCACGCGCAGGTGCACGCTACATGCTTTAAAAGCGTGGCACCTAGGGCAGTAGAAAGCGAAAGGAAAAGAAGAAGACAGCTGATGTCAGACAAATTCGGAAAAGAAAAATCCCCCTGTCGGAATGAGTAATTACTCCCTTATTACAAATCTACTCCACCTTGGGGGATTCCCCTAAAAATTTGGACAAATTTGTGAATTAAAAAAAATGGATGACTAACACGACGCAGCCACACCAGTTGATTAAGCCCCGCTGTAGCGAATAAAGACTACCTGCGGTAATGAATCGGTTGCCCCTTTTCAGCTTGCTTCGTTTTTTCTCGCATAGCGCCCGTATTTGCGTCGTATCTTCCCAAAAGGCCACGACAAGGAACCGATGTGGGCAGCTTGTGGGCACGCCCGCTTACCAGCCCTGTCACGGTAGATGCGAGATCGTAGCGGTTTTGTGTATGCAGCCTCAATTAGCGTCACCAGGATTTTCCAACACAGAGCACAAAATTATATTCCACCTGCCCTGAAGTACCCTACGAGGGAACCATGTGGGCAGCAGTTGGGCACGCTCGTTTCCAAGCCCCGCCACGGCCTACGTGGGACCTACAGCGTTTTCTTGTGGGTTAGCAGAGGTTTTTGGAGCATAGAGCCCATATTGTTCTAACATCTACCTTTAAGTACCCGACAAGGGACCGATCTGGTCTAGATGTAAGAATGTGACATGAGGCAGCCGTAGCAGCATCGATATGAGACCCATTTAGAATCAACCGGAGGAAGCCCAATTTAGCCCGGCCTACTCCCCACAGAGCGCCGACGTAGGTGCTCCAGCGGTTGCTCCAGCCCTACTTTCCGATGAGGCATCCACTAGGGCCCCCCCATTGTGTGCGTTGGGTTTATGAGTCCGTTCCACATGCTTCGTGGCAGGTCGAGTTTGTGGGGTTTAACATCCCAAAGCGACTCAGGCTATCGAGGACGCGTAGTGGAGGGCTCCAGCCAGTTTAGAACACCGTCGGTTTTTACGTGCACTGATATCGCAATGTACACGGTCCTCGAGCATTTCCCCTCCATCGTAATGCGACCGCCGCGGTCGGGATCGAACCCGCGTTGTTTGGGTAAGCCGCCTTGCACCATAACTACTGTGTATCGCGATTGCCTAGATAGGATTTCCTGCCTGCAGGACTTCCCATGAGTCTATCATACTGCGAGATCCTGACTATTTCAGTAAACTGGAGTGGTGTGGAGCCTATATCTGAGAGCTTTTCATGGGCAGTGTGGACGGGACACCCAGCGCCTGCTGTATGCTTTTGCATATGATGCCCTCACTCTTCTGCTTCTCGAAGGCCTTAAGATTGAGCAAGGGATAAACATAAGCTATTCTACTTATAATAAAGGCCCAGATACGCATAGCTAGGATTGCTTGTCTTATCCAGAACCATATTTTGCAAATCCTTTTGATGAGCTTCATGATCTGCTTTGTGCAGCCCTCTAATTTCCTTAGTGTTTCGCCATTACAGTGCTAGTCTGTATCAAGAATCCAAAACTCTGATATTGTCTAATTTTGGAATGGGGATCCCTCCGACTGTGAGTGGTATCTGTGGCTCCTTCTTACTTTCCCTGCCTTCGGTCTGGTACATCATATAACGGTAAATATCAACAAATATGTTGCGTGTAGCTTCTAAACATATGTAGAGGGAAATGCACTTGAAAATAAATAAGCATGCTTAATAGTGCCCGCTTCATCTGCGTTCTAAGAAGCTCACTCCTGAATGAAATTTGGGACGCATCCCGATGGAGGGATTTTTTTTTTCCGAATTCGTCTGACATCAGCTGTCTTCTTCTTTTCCTTTCGCTTTCTACCGGCCCAGGTGCCACGCTTTTAAAGCATGTAGCGTGCACCTGCGCGTGCTACCTACTGCCATCATCGTTTCTTGCACACGTGCCATACAGAACACGGAGCCGAAAGCAAAGAAGATTTCCTCGCGGTTTTCATCATCATCATCATCTCATATTCCAGCTGGTCTTCAGGCCAGAGGGTCTTTCTCTACGGACGTGGCCACGTTGTAATCGTCTGCCTAATGATGTTCGATCATCTCAGGGCTCGCAGTCTCGGAGCCGCTAAAGCAGTTCCTCAATGCACCATGGATGCCTGGCCGTTGCTGAACGAGGAGCCAGCTTCTGCAACGGTAGGGGCGGCCACACCAGGACGAGTTCGCCGTCTTCTGGATGGTGGCCGGTCTCCGAGCGCACCCAACGCCTTTCTTCTGGCCTGTTCAACGACTGCCCACGCTGGCTACTCGGCGTTGGCGATTGGTGGCCCCGCTCCGCTCCAGGACAAGGACTTCGAATGTAGTGAGAAACATCCGCACGGATCTGCGCCCATCACGGCCATGCCTTTCGCCTACCTGCCACCAAAAGTCATGGTGATTCATTTTCTCAATTATTCTTGACAAAGCCGTTTTAGAACGGGAAACAGGAAAGAGTTTATGCACGCAGTTCTTTCATATTTTGTAAGATTTATCTTAATATTCAATATATCCGCAGATCTCCCTTCGGCGTGCTTGAATTTTTTTGCAATTAACGTATTTGGTGTCGTTGAAAAGTGTTCCCTATTGCTTTTCTATGCTATTCTTAACCGCCCCGTGCGAGCGATGGAAGCACTACAAAGGAAAGATTTTTCTGCATATCAGAAGAATGGAATATATCAGAAGAATGGAACATTTCATATCAGTACGTACCTTACAGGTCCTTACAAAGAAGAGGTTCGTGGTCGAGGTCGTTATCTGTCCGAACCTCGGAACGCACCTTATTTCTGAAGAAGAGCAGCAAGCTAACAACCCAGCGATCTCTAAGCGTCAGGTGCAGGATCTTCCTTGAAGATAAAATTTGATTCAATGAAGTAAGCTGCCAACGAGAGGAATTACTTGAGCCATTAATTGATATTTATTTCTCAAGAAGGCTACCTCATTGAGAAGTACCTATTTTACGATTTATTAGAAAACTCCACCGAGAAGCGCTGGTTTTCTAAACACTACGGAATAGTTAAATGGAACGCGGGTGCCTCTCGCTTTTGTTAAGATAGCCCCGTTAATGTATTCGTTACAGAGGCTGCCATGCAAACAGTCACAATCTTTCTTTTGCAGCTAACGACCAAGGCTTGTCCCGTCGCATTTCGACGTAGAAGCTCGGTTTTACGGACCCCTCATCACCCTGTGGGCTGTGGTGGACGTTCTGATAATGCCGTCGCCTTTTCCGACCACGACCGCGGTGCTGGCGACGCACTGGTCTCCATGACACCTTCGGCCACTCTGGTCTTATGACGGAGCTTATCCAGGCTTTTGCTGCTGCAATAGCGTCAGTACCATTCAACACGCGTAAGCCCACAGCGTCCGCATCTAACTGATGCCTACACACATCCCCTGACGTGTTTGCTAGAACTACGAAAGGGAGCAGTAATGCAGCCTCTCGCCTTCAGCGGTGCGGCGAATGTATATTCAATTGATGTGGCCTTCTTAAGGGCGCCAATATGGATATATACAGGGTGTCCCAGCTAACTTGGACCAAGGTTTATAAAAAAACTAAGCATTCATCAGGATTAAAATCACGTAGATGTTGTTAAGGTTTATCTAAAGTTACAGTACCATTTTTTTGCTCCTTCTATTTGAATAATTAGTCGAGATAAATAAATTAACTTTTTAAATATGGCTTGAAACGTTCCGGCATCAATCGGAGAGTTGTGGGGCTCCACAAATATCGGGCAACCCAGGCACTTCCAACGGGATAGACTTAGCGTGGCCGTTCTCATTCGAGAAAGACGAAAGCCCGCGGAGTTTAAAAAATACCACGTGGCAGCGCGCTCCGTGCGCCCGGATGCGCCGTGATTACAGCGCTCTCATCCGTGCTTTGTAAGAAACATCACTCGCTTCGGGCCTTTCGTGCTTACAAGACAGGGCTTCGCGATGTGCTTGGTTCCAAGATAAGCGCCAGTGGGTACGGGCGGGAGTTGAAAGAAAGCGCGGCTCCCGTTTCTGCGGCAATAACTGCACACTCACGTTAGCAGAATGCATGCGGAGGAACGATGACAATCTCATGGGTTTGAATTTGGGAGCAAGATCCCAACAAGCAAAGACGCATATAACAAGCCTGATAACGTCGTGTGAATTGGGCTGAAAAACAGGAGCCGCGCTTTCTTTCCATTGCCCCCGTATCTACCGGCGTTTATCTTGGAACCAAGCACATCGCGAATCCCTGTCTTGGGAAGCACGAAAGGCCCGAAGCGTGTGATGTTTTCTTGCAATGCATGGATTAGAGCGCTGTAATCGCGGCGCATCCGGGCGCACGGAGCGCGCTGTCACGTGGTATTTTTTAAACTCCGCGGGCTTTCGTTTTTCCCGAATAAAAACGGCCACGCTAAGTCTATCTCGTTGGAAGTGCCTGGGTTGGACGATATTTGTGGAGCTCCACAACTTTCCTATTGACGCCTGAACGTTTGAAGCTATATTTAAAAAGTTAAGTTATTTATCTCGACTAATTATTCAAATAGGAGGAGCGAAAAAACGGTACTGTAACTTTAGATAAACCTTAACAACATCCACGCGATTTGAGTTCTGAAGAACGCTTAGTTTTTTTATAAATCTTGGTCCAAGTTAGCTGGGACACCCTGGATACCACCATTTAGAAAGCAGCTAAAGGGCCCATGGGCGCATTTTCGTCGGGGATTACCAAGTTCCGAGGCCGAAATGTACCAGGATGTGTTTTCGGACTGTCTGGTTGTATACTGCCGAGGATTTGACAACAGGCGTAGAAAGCGCTGCTTGGGATAATTCTGCAAGCCGTATTTTCCCCGGGACATCTTGAATGCAGTTTCGTATAAACATTGAACTGGAACCAAAACGGGACTTTTGAGAACTCACGTTCTAATGGGTACAGCCAGCTAATGTGCAGAAGATTACTTTTTTTTTTCCACTGCAGACCTACCCCCTATATTTTGCTTGGATCCTACCCTTGCATCGTTACAACACAAAATGCCCCTTTTCTTTTGTGGTCGTCGTACTAAACTCCGTTTGTTATTTATCCCATTCTCGGCTGGGTGTACATAGGTGTTTCATGCGAGATTTAGCATGCGTTAATGGGCTGCGACTCTTGCTCAGAAAGCAGTTCCTTCTCGTCCTTACACTTGAATACGAGATCACGCGAGAAGAAAACAGCGCACGTAGTCCGTGGCATTTGGCGACACTGCAGTGGAGAAGCAGGAGGCTTCCATCTATTTTAGACTCCACCTACATTACGTATGCCTGTAGTTAGAGACATTCCAGGGAAGTTTTCAGCAAATTATCGTAACCTGTATTTTCATCGAACCACAATGAGGTAATCAGTTCCGGTGCAGCGCTTGACTCACGTGTAATCGGGCATGCTTTAGAAATTCATTGCTGAATAACCGACATGTTGTCAAGTTTAATACACGGGTGACGCCTTGAGCAGTGAGAACAAGAGCCCTTCCAGGTGACGCATGTTGTGCTTTTATCTGACCAGACGCGTTTCTGTAGCAGTGAAGAATCAGGACTTGGGTGACTCTGCGTGCCTCGATATTCCTCCGGTGATACCGCCTAGCAAGTTGCCCTGCAATGAAAATTTTGCAGTCCTTCTGTGCTTAAACCTGAAGAAAGGCCCTTGGTATAACTACCAAATGGACACTACAGTGAACGTTTTGTCTTCGGAGTATTGACTGTAATAAATTCTACCACTTAACAGCGATTTAGCTTAGGGCATGCTTTAGAAATTTGGGGTATAATTTGAGGGTATAACTCAGTCTCCATTTTAAAAGCCTTGTTTCGTGCGCACTATATTCACGCTATCATGTTGCCTACAGTATTTGCTCGCGTATACGTCAGATTGTTTTTAAAAAAAAATTGTGCTCTAAAATCTCGCACCTCGACGAATATTCGTAACTCGGCCAGCCAAAGGCGTAAGCTCGAATGTAAACGCTGATAAGGAGGGGAGAGAGCCAAAACGATGGGTGCTGCTTCGAAAATCTTTGCCTTCCGCACCAATTCGAGCATTCATCAGAAAGGTCGATAACTGCCAGCATTTTTGCGCAACGGTGCCATGCTTCTCTTCTTTCCCGAAAGAGACATTTTTAGATAGTCGTTACGGTGATGAGAACGGACCATCGCCACGCTGTCAACGCAGCAATCGGGCGTTTCGAAAAATGAAAACTTCCCCAATTATTGCTCAGTCACCGTGGTTTGGCAGCGCTTAAGCAAGCAGTTGTCTTCCGCGCGGAGGCGTCGAAGGTTGCCGAAATTTCATCAAGATGCTCGGGAAAGCAGCGTGTACGCCTTTTAGCATACGATAGCATCGCCATGCATTTTGTGCAGCCATTCAGGATTATTGCCGATTGCGGACTACATTGGCGACGCTTTTGGTGTTCCGCGAGCCTCTCTTAATTTAATGGAACGAAATGAAGGTGTTTACGCGTCGCGTGTTCAATGGCGCGTTGCTAAGGACGAAGTGTCAAAGTTCAGTCGGAACTTCCGCACGACGCCAACACAGCTGAGAGATGCTATGCATTGTGCCGGCCGCTGTAATTTAAAGCTGGTGGCTTGCAGCCTGCGTTAATTGGCGTACACGACATTCCAACTCTTTTTCATTCTCTAGCTTTCGAATTTGCGGGCTCAGTTTACACGGTGCATCATCGAATGTGGGAGTAAATACGGTAACTAGCCCGACCAGCCGAAGGCAGACTAGCGGCTTCAATTGCACTGAATGGACGACAATGCTTGCACTTCACAGTTTGTGACGTCCCAAAGTCGACGTTGCAAGGAGCACAAGACAGCGCTTAATATAGATGTAAGGAGCCGAAAGAATCGGCACTCAAGATTGTAATCCCAAACTAGTCTCTACTTATTTGGAATCATGCAGGAAATCGCTATTGAAGTTCATTTGGATGAAATTACGCTTGAGTAATTTTCGTTTGTTGCTTCAGGTTTCAAGACAACATTACATGCGGCTGTTGCATCTCTTGTGAAAAAGGTAGCAATATGCTTAACTCTGGTGGTTCTATTGGCGTCTGCGGGAACGACTCATTTGGCGAAATCATTTCTTTACCGTGGTTTTGAGTTTATTGTATTGCATTGCACTCGTACTAAACTTACTCTACACCGAGAAACAGCATCATGTCTCTAATCTCACTATTTCTGCGCAGTGGGGGCTAGGTGCGGCCGCCGGCCTCCTCGGACTCCTGGCTGCGGCCTGGATGGGAATGGACGAAGAATTTCGGATAATTTGACCTTTGAGAAATTTTCAGTAATACAGAATTGGTTGATGCGTTAAATCGCAGCCTTTCTTGTTCAAACTACATCGACACAAGGTACACTCAAAGTAAATCTCTGTCAGAGGAAAAGCAGACAGAGTTGACGTGACCCTGCCCGGCTAATCAACACAGCAAAATTGAAAGGGAAGGAAGGACGGAGGATTAGCAAATGCCTGATAATGTCGTCAGAATTAAATGCATTTTATGGGCGATAAAGGTAATTATAATGTCCACGCGTAGGTTGGTTGGCACTCGTCTCGCATGTAGCTCTGGCGCGTAGCACACACAGTCCATGTCATACAGGCAAACCGATGCACAGCGCTTACACATGCTTCAATGTTTGGCCTCCATGCAAACACATAGCTCTGCGCATTCACGTATGGACATGCAGGTTTCGCAAGAAGCATAGGCACAAATGACCTGACCCTGGCGTCTTAGCAAAGAAATTTCGAGTATCAATACAGTCATCTATTTTCTCTGATATTGCAACTTTCTCCGAAAAGCACTAAACACAGACATTACCTCTTCACCGCATCATACTACGCTTATGTAGCTTGCAGAGGAGGCAACGGGAGCCGTTCAATATACCAGATTTAGGTAGGAGGTCCGCTCGCCAGGATTCAGTGCTCCAGCATAATTCTGCGCACCTGCACGTGCTGGCAATGAAGGAAACGAGGTTGCTTAGAGCAAAGGACGACCATCACACGGCAGCACGAAATCCACAGAGAATACATTTAGCCTTTCAATGAATGAAGACAATCCTCCATTGGACCTCCAATTTCGAGGAAAGAGCCAAGCAACGACACCGCACGGCTGCTGATACACTCCGCCTGGAACGGGAGCTAGGCCTTGATGAGCTAATGTGCCTTATTCCACCCACCGATTTGCCTTCCTATACACATACCTTGACAAAAGCATTGATGTTTTACTGATAGCACCTGTGCCGCGTTTCATGTGTCTGCGTTATCGGATGCCAGAAACGTTGTTTGTCCGTGACGTCACTTCTCAAATGAGTGCTTGCTATATAAAGATGCTGCTTGCGTGAAATAAAGGGTTGTTGTTATCGTGCCGTGATCGGGGCCAGTCTCAATTCCTACCTGCCCGCTACCTGGCCGCGCTCGGCGTCCGGCAAGGGCCTTAACGCCGCATGGTGTCAGAAGTGGAATCCTCTGGCATTTGAGGGGCGTTGCCTTAACTTCGTCGCCCGGCGCCATGTCAGAGGACAACGCAGTCAAGCCCTTTCACGGCATGTTCGCGGTTCCAGCTCCGCCAAGGTTTGACTTCGACCGGACGTCCGAATGGCCTTCTTGGATCCAACTCTTTGATGACTACCGCTTCGCCTCGGGCCTAAATGAGCGGAGTGAAAAAGCGCAGGTCTGGACTCTACTTTATACGATGGGCAGGCAAGCAAGAGAAATCTTCTCTACTTTGGAATTACCCGAAGAATAGAAGCAATACGAAGTCGTCAAAAAAGTTCGACAAGCACTTCGTTGCCGCAAGGAACCTTGTTTATGAGAGCGAGTACTTTCACCGTCGCACTCAAGAACCTGGAGAGTCAGTCGAGCAATTTGTTACCGCAATGCACACGCTGGTGGACCGGTGCGACTACGAGGAAACAGAACGCATTATTCGCGACAGGTTCGTGGTCGGCCTCAGGGATGCTAAGCTCTGAGTCGCTTCAAATGGATGCGGATTTGACTCCCGACAGCGCTTTGGCAAAAGCGCGCTTAAAGGAGACCGTCCAACGACAGCAGCAGCAACTGCGAGAAACCGACGACGAAGCCTTGGTAGCGGCGACCGGCAATCTTGATGCGGTCAGCAAGCAAGGGCAGCCCGGAAAGTATTCTTCAGGACAGCACTCTGGCAGCTCGTCAAAGAACTGTTCACCTAGAATACAAGGTCCGCGCCGCAGAGTCCAGTCCTACCGTCCAGGCACCCCCGGGTCATGCCCCAACTGCGGTCAAGGAGCGCACTCCAGAGCCTCGTGCCCGGCGAAAGCAGCGAAATGCAACTACTGCGGTTGTTCCGGACACTTTGCAGCTGTATGTCAGAAAAATGCTGCACGTGATGGAAAGAAGGTACTGCTTTCATCTCTCCATATGGACAAGGGGGCGTACTTCGTTGGCGTGGTGAACGGGGAGTACTCCAATTCTCGGTATGTACAGGTCGTCATTAACGGCACTCCGGTGTTTGCTAAAGTAGATTCTGGTGCCGAAGTTTCTGTTGTGCCCTCAACGTTTCCCGGTTTGCCTACCAGGCTAGAAAAGTGCGACCTAATCTTAACAAGCCCGTCGAATGAGCCACTGTATGTTTTGCGAAACTGTCCAGCAAATCTTGTACGTGGTCTCACCATTGCGCTCCGTACTTTTGGGTCTCCCAGCGCTTGAGGCTCTAGAAGTTATTAAATTCGCGGACTCGGTCAGTAGCGCAACAGCCGTCGAAGCTTGCTACCCGCAGCATTTCAGTGGTCTAGGAGCGATAAAAGGAGAATACGGAATTAGACTGAAGCCGAACTCGATACCTTTTGCAATTAATGTTGCGCGCCCCATAGCCTTACCCTTGCGTGGCGGAGTTAAGCTGGAGCTTGAGCGTATGGAGCGAGATGGCGTGATCCTCAAAGCTGAATAACCAACAGAATGGTGTGCAGGAATTGTGCCAATACTCAAACCATCTGGAGCGGTTCGTATTTGCGTTGACTTGACGCAATTAAACAAAAGTGTTCTTCGCGAGCGCTATGTCATGCCGACAGCGGATGATAGCCTCGGTCTTTTAGGTGGTGCCTCTGTGTTTTCTCATTTGGACGCCAACTCTGGCTTCTTTCAAATTAAGTTGTCGCCCGAAAGCCAGTTGTTAACTACGTTCATAATGACAGTTGGGCGATACTGTTTTCAAAGACTGCCGTTTGGAATAACGTCAGCACCCGTTATCTTTCAGAAAAAAATGGCGCAGATACTTGAAGGAATCCCATTCGTGATAAACCTGATAGATAAATGTGCTCATTTTTGGCAACGACAAGGCTCAACATGACGAGCGCCTGCGTCTAACTTTATATCGTCTCGCTAGTGCCGGCGTTACGATAAACAAAGAAAAGTGTTTCTTTGGGGTCACTGAGGTAAAATTTCTTGGCTGTGTGCTTAGTAAAGATGGCATCAAGCCGGATCCTGAAAAAGTTCGTGCTATCAAAGAACTGGCGACGCCAGCTAACGTGTCTAACGTTCGACGGCTGCTCGGTATGGCTAATCATCTGGCAAGATTCATACCAGATTTGGCTTCCAAAACGGCGCATTTACGTCACCTCCTTTTGAAGGGTTCCGAATGGACATGGGGACCAGCCCAAGAGCAAGCGCTATCGTACGTCAAAGACATTATCTCTTCGACGCGCGTCATGGCTAAGTATGATGTACAGTACCCTACGATTCTTTCCGCTGACGCGTCATCATTCGGTTTGGTGGCCGTATTGATACAAGTTCTACCAAACAGTGAAAAAAGACCTGTTTCATCTGCGTCAGGATCGTTGACACCTGCCGAAACCAGATACTCTCAGATTGAGAACGAAGCGTTGGGAATGACTTGGGCAGCAGAACGATTCGAAGGGCGCATCAAAGCTCTTGAAATTTTCTTTGAAACCGACCACAAACAACTTGTAACGTTGGTGGGAAAATACCTATAGATGCTTTGCCACCTCGTAATCAGCGCTTTCGCATGAGGCTTATGCGGTTCAGCTTTGCGGTTGTGCATGTCGCGGGTAAGAGCCTCGTTACTGCAGATGTATTGTCTAGAGGCCCGATTCAGGAAAACCAAATTGATGCTCATGCACTGAGTATTGGCGAATTCACCAAATTCGTTTCGGGCTGTTTGACAAATGCCGTCGAGGCTAGCCTTTTTGAACGAGTCAAAGTTGAACAAGGAGCCGATGAAGTCTGTTAAGCTCTCGCAAAATTCAGCCTGGAAGGCTGGCCCAAGTTCTCATCGCCGTCGATGGTCTTGCGTCCATACTGGCAGGAAAGAGCAACGCTCACAGTCCCTGAAGGCGTGCTGCTCAAAGTTCTGAGGCTGGTGATCCCACAAAAAATACGCGCAGAGGTCGTGATACGCTTGCACGAGAGTCACCAAGGAATTGAGAAATGCAGAGCTCGAGCGAGAGTCCGTATGGTTGCCTGGGCTGAGTTACCAGCTGAGAGTGTAATGAAGCGGCATTGCCAATACGGCACAGAACACAAGTACGGCCATCGTTGGAGATGTAATGAATCGGAATCGCCAATATGTGAGCTACAGCACACAAGTAGGGCCATCGTTGGAAGTGTTGTGAATCGGAATTGACAATATGTGAGCTACAGCGCACAAGTAGGGCCATCGTTGGAGATGATATATAGAGGCATAGCCAATATGGGGAGAACAGTGGGTAAGTAGGGCCATTGTTGGATATGATACTGAGTGGAACTGCGTATATGGGGACAGTGAAGTCAGCTCAGGACATATATAGGGCCAGACATAGCCAACTCTCTCCCAATATTGGACCAACGGTTCGTGGTGCCTGGGGCCTTAAAATAGCCCCTTCCATTGTCTTCTCGCCTTTTTCGTGCAATCACAGGGACTACATCATGGGCACCGCCTTTGGATGAAGCCAGCGACGCTCACTGGCTGGCTTTACCAGCTTTCTGAAGTCGGGTAATCATTAACGGCCCAAGCAGCACACGTATTGGGCCCAGTATTGGAAGTTGCTGGCTTCACTCTGGTCATTTGTTGGATCGGGGTTTGCCAATACATTTCCAATACTGGGCTTATTAGCTGTGCTGCTGGGGGGCGCTGTCCCCTCTATCATATTCGTTGGCTGGGTCAGTGGGATTAAGCTCCCGAAAGTGTCCTTTCCTCAGGTCACCTCCTCACCTACAACTGGACGCGCAGTTGATCAAGCGCAGCTGTCAGCTGATGTCCCTTCAGGAAGCCGGCCAGGGGGATCCCATGTCTTGGTTCAAGGAGGCGCCCGAAGGCGAACTCTTGCAGCGGCGTCACCCGCGCCGTCGACGAAAGAGCGAAGCGCGGATGACTGACAGCCGCTCGTCTCCGTGCTTGGCGCCAGGCGATGGCTGATGTCTCCCTGGCGGTGGTAGAGTTGGGAACAAAAGTCTCCGGACCACGTGTTCCTCAAACCATGCTTATAGCTCAACTATTTCACAGCGGCTGCAGACCACACTTGTGGAGATGAAAGAATAAAATTTTGACTTGTACCCTCCACAAGTGTGGTAATCAGTCGCCGACTAATAGCAGAGATATCGGTTTCGTTTGAGGAACACGGGGTCTGGAGAGTTTTGTCCCTGACTGTACATACATAGTCACAGGGTCATTACTGATGTGTTTGACGTTGCCTAAACGCCCAACTCCATCGGCGCTTTTCGGTTTGCGCTCGGAGCGCCTGCGCGACCAGCACGCGCCACGACGAGCGTCGAAAAGGGGCATGCATGTCCATGCTCCTGGTGCTGGCTCGCTCCTCCTCGTGAGCCGACTGAAAAAAAATGTCAAGCCGTGAACAAAAGGTGGTTGGGGAGCTGCAAGGATTCCGAGAAAATTTGGTGGAACCTGAAAGAGCTTTCAGCCGTGAAGAAAAGACTCCCCGAGAGCGCCGCGGTCCTCCGATTGTTGAAAACCGGACCCCGGTTCCGACACGCGCGCTAGCGCTCGTGCGCAGGCGCCGATATCTGGCACTGTCAGATACGAGCGTCATGGACGCGCAGGGCGGTAGCCGACGCGTCGCGCATGCGCAGACCGGATTTGGCCGACGCGTGGGCCCCCAAGCGCGCAGGACGTGCGCCGAAAAGCGCCGATGGAGTTGGGCTTAAGCAAAACCACTTCAGCCGGGAAAACAGGGGGTGGCATTGACGCCGCATTGGAGGCACATGGATGGAAGGAATCGTCGAGATTACGTGTCTTCGTCTGTCGTGTCGGGTGCCTGCTTCCTTTTAAGGTAGTCGCATACAGGCGCGTACATGGAGAAGCACCGCTGTAGTAAAATCCAGCAGTGCCTCTGTGAAAGACTTAAAGGGACACTGAGGAGAAATTGAAGTTGGCTTGTATCGACAGAATACCAGCTCCTGATTACAAAAATGGCTGAGGCTTAGCTTAGGTTAAGCCTAGTCAGATGCGAAGCATATTGTCGCCGAGTTGCATATCGAGCACGCCGCTTGGCTAGACGTTCTTCACGCTCTTCATCAGTCTCTGTAGCACGCCGCAACTTTTGCTTCTCATTCCAACGAGCAACCCTGTCTTCAGGAGGCATCTCTATCCCGTGTACGCCTAGCTGACGCAGGCGCACCCCCTTGTATACCGCCGCTCCAGCATCACATGTTCACTACAGCGCACCTAGCGGCAGAAGCAGGAAACACATTGGTCGCGACGCCTCGCGCGATGGCGCGAGCTGGGGCCCCGTTTCTCCTATGTCGTTACGTCACGCATCACGTGGTCCTCCTTGGTCGCGACGCCTCGCGCGACGGCGCGAGCTGGGCCCCCGTTTCTCATCTGCTGTGACGTCACGCACCACGTGGTCATCCTTGGTCACAACGCCTCGCGCGACGGCGCGAGTTGGGCCCCCGTTTTTCATCTGCTGTGACGTCACGCATCACGTGGTATGACATGGAGGTCACGAAAGGTCAATGGTAACGACACCGCCGCGCTCGAGGAGCTGGGTTGGGCTATTTTAGTATGCTTCGCATAAAAACGCCAATCATACTGACAACAAAGCTCTTGTAACGTAGAAAAGAGCAAGAACCAAAATACAGGTATCGCCGCCACAGGCCAAACTGGCAAGTACAAGCGTGATGACGTCATAGGACAAAGAACCATGGGTTCTAGCAACTCTAGGACCCGAGGCGACACAAATCACTGAGGCACAGCCAATGCATGCGCAAATCTCCTTGACGACGCCAGATGGCGCCACGTGTCCGGCAGCTACGCGCGCGCCTGAAGCATCGGGACCAATCAGCGTCTGCTCACCGGCTCCCGGTATTCCACTAGCGGTAATAAGGTACACGGTATTCTAAAGGTGTCTATTTGCGAGAACTTCGTTGACGACTTCGAGAACGAGATCCATCGTAACGCTGGCAAAACGCCAGTGCAAACGTACGCAAAGCGACTGTAGCGACGGCCGCAATAGTCGATAGATGCCTTCAACGTGCGGCCGGCGGTAGCTTTCTTTTCGGCTCCTGCTAGGCCGCACTGCTGGCCGCCAGAAATCACGGAGTCTGCGTCACGTCATGTTCACGTCATGTGTCACGTCACTTAGTCCTGTGTCGTCATAGGAGAATCCCAAGTTTGAATCAGAGCGGCGGGAAAAACTTTTTCAACTTCGAATCCAAATTTCTTAGAAATAAATGCATCTTTTGCTGCCGGCCAAGTGGCAACAAAGCGATGACATGCCGAACTATCGGATTTTGCTATAAAAAATATTAATAGTGCTCTCCTCACTGTCCCTTTAAGGGAAGACGGCTGGGGCGGGAAACACAAAGGGGGGGGGGGGGGGGGCGTAGAGTCACAACATCTCGTCCGCCGCCCGAAGAGGTCTCGCAGGGGTTGCAGCCAACGCTGCTCCCCGCAGAGACCTGTAGTTGTGTCCGTTCTGCTTCTGGTCACACCTAGGCCCGATGGTTCTTCTTGCTTCGTTGACAGCTGTAACGGTCTCAGCAAGCAAAGTCCGAAGCCGAACAAGCAGAACGCGTCGCAATGACTTTAAGAACTGCCAAGCTGACGTCGATCAATAAGGCCTCTTTCGAGAAAATAAGCTGCCGCGTGAATTTTACGTCCTTCTCCGAAAGTGTCTGAGTTTCACCGAACCAGAACCCAGAGAGCGTGCTTAGTTTGAAAGTCAAAGCCATCCTAAGATATTGATGGGTGCCGTAGCAGAGTTTGTGTCGCAGAAAGCTACCTCCTGTGAGAGCATAAAGTGAAGGTGGAGCTGCTGAACATACATACCGACAGACAAAAAGAAAGATTTGCGCTACGCACAAAAAAATACAAATTTGCCTTGCGGACTAAGTCCAGGGATTAAGGAAAGGGCATTACAAGGGAATGCTTCGGCTGAGGGCATCAGCGTTGCTATTACATCGCACTTTTCTGCGACGCATGTAAACTGAAGGTTCCCGCAACGCCAAGCTCCAAAATTTTGCTTTCATTTTTGTAAGGTGAGTTAAATGAACAAAAAAGCATTAAACTCAAGACGGGGTTATTCCTCGAATCCGTAAACAAAGAGCGTTGCGACTCAATGAATGTTCAGTACGATCCGCTGTTAAAGGGAACATGCGATCGCGTGCCCTCCGCGCTCCTCGAGGCCCTGCCGCCTACATGTGGCGAGAATAGGCGGCATCAGGCGCATGCGCGGAATGACCAGCCGTCATGCTTACTGGTGGTGGTTGAAACATTTATTGCCAAGAAATGCAGAGGGGGCAAACCTTGCCTCCCCTTACGTGGACGTGCCAACCCTTAGGTGGTTGCCCTTAAAGGGCAAAGGACAGTCCTTGGAGGGCTATCCGCTTCAAGGCGTCGGTAATTATCCGTCGCTAGTCAGCAGCAGGAGCAGCTGGCCAGGAGAGTCTCCCAGTATGACTCCGCCGTGGTTGGGGATGGAGGGTGTGGGAAGGTGGAGCATGTGAGAAGAATATGAATAAAGTCTCCCGGTTTCCCGCAGAGCTTACAGGAGGAAAGGAACTGAGCGGGGTAGCGGGCATGAAGAAGAATAGGGTAAGGAGCAGTACGGGTCTGGAGTCGGCGCCAGTGGGAGGCCTGGGTTAGGGTTAGAGAGGGAGCCGGTGGTACGTAAAGGCGCCGGGTATCACGGTAGTGGGTAAGGATATCTCTGAATGTAAGCAGACGCTCCTGGGATGACGGAGGGGTCCAACTCCAGCCCGGAAAGTGAGACCTCGGGCGAGGGAGTGGACCTCCTCGTTACCCGGATGGCCTGCGTGTGCGGGGGTCCAGATGAGGGTTACAGGGCGGGTGGGATGCCAGAAGCGTATAAGCCGAGCCGCGGTGCGGGATATCAAGCCTTTAACGAAATTGGACAGGGCGGATTTTGAGTCGGAGAGAATTTTGGTGGCAGAGGTGAAGATGAGAGCGAGCGCAATGGCTGCTTCCTCTGCAATTTTTGATGAGTCTGTGGTGATGGAGCCTGATGTGAGTAATTGGGCTTGATTGTTAACGACGGCGAGGACCATGCGAGAGCCCGACGAGTACGCTCCCTCGTCCACATAGGCTACCTCGGAACTGTCGCCATAAAGCTTGTGCAGGGCTTTGGCGCGGGCTGCCCTGCGTTCTCCGTCGTGCTCCGGGTGCATGTTCTTAGGAATGGGATGGATGATGAGATGGGAGCTTAGATCTGGAGGTAGGGGGGCCACCTCGGTAGGATGGATGATCGGGGCGATGCCTAGCTGACAGAGCAGAGTGCGGCCTGCCGCGGTACCCGCCAGGCGAGTCAGCTGTGCTGTTAGAGTGGCTTCTGCCAGCTCCTCAAATGTGTTGTGGGTACCGAGGTTGAGGAGCCGGGCAGTAGAGGTGCTGGGGGGGTAGGCGGAGGGCGACCTTCGTGCAGCTCCTGAGGAGCGCGTTGATGCGGTCTCGCTCCTTCTGCTTTAGGGGGAGGTAGGGAAATGAGTACGCCGTGCGGCTCGTGATGTAGGCTTGGGTGAGGCGTAGAGCGTTCCGCTCTCGCAAACCTGCGCGCCGGCTCGCCACGCGTCGGATTAGACGGGTGACTTGCTGAGTTTGGGTCTGGAGAGCTTGGATGGTGTCGCTGTGAGCGCCGTAGGAGTGAAGGACAAGGCCCAGGATGCGAATCTTTGAGACGAGGGGAATGGGATGATTCCCTAGTTTAAGTGATATGGGAGGGTTGGTGGTGTGGTGCGGCCTGGGGCGGTAACGGAAGAGTTCCGATTTGGAAGGGGAGCAGGCGAGGCCGCGCGCGCGAACGTACGAGTCGATGATGTTGAGGGCCAATTGTAGGTTGTGTTCCATGTCGCCATCACTGCCTCGATTGGCCCAGACAGTGATGTCGTCAGCATAAAAGCTGAAATGTATGTCGGGAACTTGGGCGAGTTGTTGAGGGAGTTGGAGAAGGCCTATGTTGAAGAGAATAGGAGACAGCACAGCACCCTGAGGCGTTCCCCGTGCTCCCAGCGAGACACCGGGGAGCTGGTGATCGCCCAAGGTGAGTGCGGCTGTGCGTTTGGAGAGGACGTCGCGGACGTAATTGTACAGCCGTGGACCTACGCCTAGGCCGTGAAGGCCTTCTAGGACGGCTGCGTGGGTAACGTTGTCGAAAGCTTTTGTCAGGTCGACACCGAGGATAGCCTTTGTGTCGCCCGCGGGGGAGTCAAGGATGTGGTGTTTGAGTTGTAGAAATACGTCCTGGGTGGATAAGCCTGGGCGGAAACCAAACTTGCACGAAGACATGAGGTTGTTATTCTCCAGATATCGGCTGAGTCGGGTGTGGAGAACATGCTCCATGAGCTTGCCCAGACGCGAAGTAAGGGAGATGGGACGAAGGTTAACGGGGAGAAGGGGTTTGCCGGATTTGGGAATAAAGACTACCTTGGCGTCTTTCCACTGAGGTGGGAGGGCGCTGCGCATCCAGCATTCATTGAAGTAGTCGGTTAGGGCTTTGACGGAGGGGGAATCAAGGTTGCAGAGGGCCTTGTTGTGCACTCCGTCGGGGCCAGGAGCTGAGGACGTGTTGAGGCGCTGAAGTTCTGCCCTGACTTCCGCCTCAGTGATCGGTCGGTTGAGGAGGTCGTTGGGTGAGCCTTTGTAGTCAGGGTGGTCGGCGGAGGGATATGCGGGGAAGTATAGATCACGAAGCTCCTCGAGGAGTTCCTGCTGGGAGGCCTCGGATGTGTGTATGAGCTTTATGAGGTTTTGTTGCTGGTGTGTTTTGGACTGAGTTGAATCAATGAGATGGCGGAATAGGTTCCAGGTCTGAGGCAGGCTCATGTTGCCGTCCAACCTGTTACAGAGGGAATGCCAATTTTGGCGACATAGGGTCGCGGCATGTGTCTCAATCTCCTTGTTGAGCCGGGCCAGCCGGCGTTTGAGTGTTCGATTCCAGCGCTGACGCCTCCACCTTCGCTCAAGACCCGCCTTGGCCTCAAATAGGTGCATGAGATGAGAATCCATTGCGTCTGCAGGGCATTCCTCTGTGAGGGGGCGAGTCACGGCGCGGACGTCACGCTGGAGTTGGTCGGTCCAAGTAGCTATGTATGATATGGTGTTTAAGAGTACGAGCTGCTCGGGAGGTGCGGAATGAGTCCCATTTCCAGATGGTAGCACCACGAGGGGGTCTGCGTGTTTGGCCTGATTGTAGGAGAATCTCGATAATGTAGTGATCACTACCCAGATTCTCCTGGGTGTTACACCACGCAGCGTTGGAGAGGCGGTGGCTGAAGGTGAGGTCGGAAGTAGTGTCTGCGCAGACGCTGTTCCCGATGCGAGTAGGGGTGGTGGGGTCTGTGATAAGGGAGAAGCCGGCCTGTTGAGCTGCGAGCCATACCCTGCGTCCCTTTGGGGTGTCGGTTGTGTAGCCCCAGGCCGTATGTGGGGCGTTGAAGTCCCCTACAATTAGGAGGGGGCATTTGTGTGCGGCGCGCTTGGCAAGCGTGAATAGGCGGTCGAAGTCGTGCCGCAGGCACTTCGGGTGGCTGTATACGTTGAGGATGAAGAGACTGCTATCCCGAGTGTGCTGCGGTACCAGTTGAATGAGGAGATGATCTATTTCAGGGACGTCTAAGGTGTGGAAAATGGTAGTGAGCGCACGGCGTACAAGGAATGCAACCCGAGGGGGTGTAGGAGAAATGGGGACGATGGAAAGGTAGCTGGGTAGGGTAAGGGGATTGGAGGGCTCTTGCAGCGCGAGCACGTCGGGGCCGTCTGCCCGAGCTAGGAACTGGTGAACCAGTCCCCGCTTGGAACCAAAGCCACGACAGTTCCACACCCAGATGGTGAGGCTAGTGCGTGGCCTCGCCATCACTGATGGTGTCGTTCGCCGTGCAGGAGTTAGAGAGGGTGTGGAGCTGGGCCTGCTTTTTAGGCTGCGCAGCGGCACAAGCTGTCGCGTAGCGAGCCTCTTGCTCCTTAAATCTTTCGTCAATTTGGCGAGCGAATTCGTCTAGACGGGTAGTGAGCCTGGAGAATTCATTGGCGAAGGCCTGGATGGCCGTCTGCACCGCAGCCTGAAGTCTGGCTTCCATGAGTTTTTCGAATTTGGGAGGTAGGACTGGGGTTATCTCGGCCGGGGTTGCTGTGGTCAAGGAGGTAGGGGAAATGGCAGCCCGCTTCTTGGCTGGTGGTTGGCGAGTAGGGAGGGGTGGTGGTGGAAGAGTTGGGGTAGGAGCCGCCGGGGCCGCTGTACCCGGCGTAGGAGTTTGGGCCTGCTGATGAGCACGTAGCTGGGCCTGGAGGTGGAGGTTGGTGGTTTGGAGGGAGGCGAGCTGCGCGCGGACACGCAACAGTTCTTCATAGAGGGCGTTGGCGGAGTTCTGGTAGACTACGCCTGCCCAGCTCACCTGATTGGTGGTGCAGCGGCCGGGTGCTTGGGCAGGTGGCCTCGGGGGGACTGGAGGTGGTGGTGGCCTGGGTCTGGTCCAGGAGCGGGACCGGGTCATGGGCTTGGTAGTGCTAGGCGGCTGTTTCGGTGCGGCAGGCTCCAGCACCGGGAAGGACTCCGGGGTGAGCAGCGGGGCCTGGGGCTTGCGGGTCGTGGAACGGCTGCGGTGTTGGGATGGAGCCTGACTGGTGGAAGCCTGGCTGGCGTTTGCCTCTGCGGCTCGCTTGGCATCCCAGTACCTCTTTTTGACGAGGTATGGAGTGCGGAAGCGCACCTTACACGTTCTGTCCGCCGTCAGGTGTTCTTTGCCGCAGATCTTGCATTGCGGCGTGCAGGAGTGGTCCTCGGGGGTTCTACTTGGTTGCAGCCGGGGCAGCGGCGTTGTTTGGGAGCCGGGCATTCATCCGCGCGGTGGCCTAGTGCGCCGCAGTTAAGGCAGTGCTCAATCTTCTCTTTAAACAGGTAGCATCTGTAGAGGACGGAAGAGTAATAGATGTGCTTGGGCACCCAGTCTTTTTCGAAGAGAATAATGTTGTACTCTGTCGAGCCCATCCGTCTAAAGTCGAGGATTGGAGGGTTCCGCTCGTGACTGAGACGGTCCTTGATATCTTCGTATGAATGATCGAGAGGGACCCCATGGACCACGCCGCGGACGCAGTCCTCCGGGGCTGCTTGGTAGAAGTATATGTCGTAGGGTGTTCCTTTGATGAGCACGGAATTGATGGCGACATAGCGGAGTCGGCGCTGCGGGTCAGGTGTGTTGATGAGGATGAGGTGTTGGAGGGTATTGATGATAACTCTGTCAGGCTTGGCCTCTTGAGGTCCGAGGCGAGCTGCTTGCAGAATGGCATCGCGAAGCACTGCGCCATTCACGGTCTGAAGGTTGAGGCCGCCACTGGGAAGAAGGATGATCGTATGATCGTCGATAGGTAGCTTGGGGTGGCGTAGCGAATACAGTTGGGGCGGCCGGGGCAGGCGTCCGGCCGAGGCTTGAGGCAGATTCGGAGTAATGGTGGGAGGAGAGTTGCGACTTGAGCATGGCTTGTCGTGCGCTGATTGCCAGCCGTTGGTAGAGGTCAGTTAGGAGGGTGATATGTCTTCTCCCTCTACTACAATGGGTTCCATGCCGCCTTCGAGGCACCGACGCGCCGGTGGTCCGAGCGCGAAGCTGCGTCTCTAGCGGCGTTCGGTATCGGTGGCTGCTGCGTCGCGAGGCTTAGCCTCTTAGCGCAGCGCTGTGAGGAAAAGATATGGACTTGCCTCTTGATGTGGTAGTCCAGACCGAGAAAAGTTGGTACCGGCAGGTTCCTGACGAGAAGCGGAGGCTGATGATACTAGTTTCAGACGGCTGGAATGAGTTAACCCGGTCGTAAAGGATAAAGTTTGCGGAGCGCATGTGAAGCGCGTCCGCTCACACGGCCTCCGAACGCAGATCCCGTCATGCTTACTGCGCATGCGTCTTGTGCCGTCAATTACCACAAGTTCTTGGTGGCAGCGCTACGCGAAGCTCTGAGGGCACGCGATCGCATGTTCTCTTTAACAGTGGGCCGTGCTGTACTATTTACTATTCTTCAGCCGCCCCCTGTGCGGCCGCAGTCCGACAGCTGCTCTAGCAGATGAGACATGCCACAATGGTAGGAACTTCAGCTTACCCCGAACTGTTCCTCGTCCAAGTCTCGGGATTCCTTAGTTTGGCTGGCGCTCAGAAAGCAGAATGCGCGAAGGGAATGAACTAGTGCGAAGGCAGTGCCAGCGTATCCTCGTCTCTCAGATTTGGTTCGCGCTTTGCGTCCTCTTAGCATGTGTTCCTTTCATGCGGTGCGCGTGAAATCTTGGACGCGGTGGGGCCAAATTGGGGCGGTTACGCGGTTGTTCGGTTTTCAGTGTAGCAGTCAACGTGAGCCGCACTTTCCCCTTCATGAACACTTCTCGTCTCGCCACCTGTGTGCGCTGCCGCTCTATGAAAACCCTCACTGTTGATTTGCCTGGCGCGTCACTAGCAATCGAGGAACCCTCACAGGTTAAGTCGCCGGCGTTCGCCTCATATTCAGTTTTTAATAGAGCCAGCTCTGGCTCGCCCCAGAGAATTTATAGGGCTTACAGAGTGATGTTTGCCCTCTTCACCTACGTGCTCTGCTGGCGCTGCGAATTCTCGAGCCTTCGAAATGGCGAGGACCTGCGCAGCGTTTTCTCCAAAACTAAGGCCCTTTTCTATGAGCAGCCTATTCGAGCGATTTGAGAAAATGTAGGGATACTGCTTAGGCTGGTTTTGAGAGACGGTTGCGTCGGTCAAAAGCACCACGAACGGGCGATCGATCGCGACGCGGTTGAGTGTGTGATGCGAACCAAGTGATGCGGACTGCTGTGACGAAGGGCAAGACGCAGCCAAAGAGACCGGCAACTGTCGTGGGGAAAGTTGACCTTCCTAGTGAAGTTAACCAACTTTTGAGCAAATAACCGAAGTTCAGCCATGAGCCGCAAGTTGAAGCACATGAGTTCCTGGCCTTGAATAGGCGTATAGCAGGAAAGACGTCTGCAGAAAACAATCCTAGATGCCTACTGGATGGAGTGGATGCGTTAACGAGATCTACGAGCAACAGTGACACAAGGACTGGGAAGCATGCCTTGACGAAAGTAGTGTCCTACTTTAGAGAAAACAACCTCCAGCTTCTCCAAGCCGACAAGGAGGGCGGCTTTGTGGTGTTCACCGAGGAAGAGTTCGGAGTAAGAGCTGTTGAAGCTATTGCCAAGAACTTTGTTGCTGTGAAATCCAGTGCCACGAGAGTGAAAGGCAAGGCAGCCCAGATGTGCAAAGACTTGAATTTAGACAGACTTCCGAGTAGCATTACGAACAGTAAAAAGAATGCGCTTACAGTGTTTTTTACTGCGAAGACGCATAAACCGTCAGTGCCTTTTAGATCTGTAGTTAGAGAGACGGACACTTGGCAGCTTAATCTAAGCAGATATCTGCAAAAACACCTCAATAATCTTCCTGTACGTGGTCCTTTTCATACCAAGATTTCAAAAGATGTTATTAGTTATCTAGAAGGAAATGCTTCCATTGGGTATGTGTTTTCTGTCGATGTCGAAGATTTATTTTATTCTGTGCCCCACAGTGAGTTGTTTGCAGCTGTAAGAGAAGCTATAGAAGGGAGTGGTGCTGTTAAACTTCAGAACTCGTCAGGGGTTTCAATAGATAATTTTATGAAGATACTTGAGTTTTACCTTGGTGTGACGTTTGTCGCTTACGACAACAAATTTTATCGCCAAAGACAAGGGACCTGCATTGGAACCTGCGTAGCGCCTGTACTAACTGACATTTTTCTAACATCTATTGACCGCGCCCTTGAACTAAGTTTAACGAGGAAATGGGTACTGAAGGTTTTTAGGTATGTTGACGATTTCCTGGTAGTTTTTAAAAAACAGAATGAATTGACGTACACAGACGCTGTGAGCTCTGTGTTAAATACTTTTAAAGAAATGGGAGGGGGATTGAGGTTCACGCATGAACTGCCTGTGGGGGGTTCTTTATAGTTTTTAGACATTAACATCAGTGTGGGTGAAGGTCATTCATGTTGGCAATATGCACCCCGAGCACAGAAGAAGCTACTACCGTATGCTTCGGCCCAGTCAAAAACTGTGAAACGCGCCATTGCCAAGCTTTGCCTTGAATCGGCTCTCATGAAATCGTGTTGTCATACCATGCAAGGGAGCTATGACAAGCAGGTTGAAAGATTACTTTCGGCAGGATTTCCTGGCACAATAATCACAGCGTTGCTGAAGCCCTGTTAAACAAGATGAAAGACATCAAGATGCAGCAGCCATGTGACAACAGAAAAGCGGCTGTGAAACCTTAAGTAGTGCCATATGTGCACAAGGTAGCCCACCACTTGAAAAAAGTGGCCAACAAACATGGCGTACCGGTTGTTTTCTCGGCCCCACGCAAGCTGGCACAGCTCTGCGCGCGCATCGCGAGCAAAGACAAGAGTGGGTGCCGCATCAGACATGCAAAGAAGTTTGTGAATTGCTGCATCGGGGTGGTGTACGAAATACCGCTGTCATGCGGGAAGGCCTATGTGGGCCAAACAGGGCGGTGCATCAATGAAAGGGCTGGTGAGCACTCCCGGTCAGTGAAGGACGTAAGTGGTGCACACCTTTCTCAGCACTGTGCTGAGTGTTATGAATGCCCTCGAGCGGCAGAACATTTGCCACAGGCAAGATGCAGGTACTGCAAAAAGTGTCAACCATGATTTCATGAGATAAAAATTTTAGGTAGAAGCAAAGACACAAGGGCAAGGGAACTATTGGAAGCATTTCATATAAGGAAGAAAGGTGTATCTTGTGTTAGCGATACGTCGGTGAACGTCTTCAAATCGGAAATTGCGTATCTTGAACGGTTCTGTAGATAGTGTTGTGTGGAAACTGGTATCTCTCTGCACGTTTCCTGGTTTTCCTTATATTTGCTGGGCGTTTAGTGAATAAAGTTAGATTAAATTTAGCGCTAGTCCTGTGTGGTCCTCTCTTGTGTTCCTCTTGGTTGCGCTACGGTTCTTTTCTTACAACAACCCTTTGCTGGCAGGGAGTGAACAGAATTACATCAAACACCACTACCTGACTTCTCATTTTCTAACAATCCCACTCAGTGACCGATACCATCCTGTAACTAAGAGCAGCCGTTATTCCTCATTCAAACCGCGGTATTTAACGTGAAGAGCGAGCGCAATCTTCCTCCGTGGCGAACTTGCGGGCGTAAAAAACCTGCTTGAAAAGAAGATTTGTACGGAACTGTTTCTGTGGACCAAAAAGTGGATTGCATGCCGCTGAGCCGCGAATAAATATACATCTGAGAACAAGGTTTCGCTCAAGTTTTCCCCCGTCACCACCTATCAAATCTTTGCATTCGCACAGGAGTCGTGGCTCATCGAATGTGAGTGGCGCATAATTTCGGCTTGGGCGAACTTCACTCCCTCTTGCCTCTGGGGCCGTTCCATTAGTCTGTTTGAGGTAGAGGGTGCAATATGGGCCACTCTTATATTTTTTTATTTTTTGCTGCAGAAAGCGACCAAGGCCTATCCCGCCGTCTTGACATGGGTGAAACGCCGGTTTTGCGCTGCACGCATCTCTCCGTTGGCTGTGAGAGCTCCAGTGACGACGTCGACGGTGTCGAAAGCCACCACAGCTATGCTGGCGCCCTTTATAGGTATCGAGGGCCCATCCCGCCGCAGTGCTATCCGGACTGGAATATTCGGTGTATCAGTGCCGATCCACTGCGACGATTTAAGTGAGTAACATACAGTAGGTGCCTTAACTCTGCGCCCAATTTTAACTGCCGCTCACATGTAGCTCGTATCGAAGGAATTCAATACGGAAAACAACACTATGGTGTTGCTTCCCGTAAAGCAGCGGGGAGAGATATTCCTTCCTCTATGTTCCCGTTCCTCTATGTTGCGAGGTACAGCTTATTAGCTTAATACAAGAAAATGCCAAACGGAGAAGACGTGCGATTTGAGCCAGGATAACTATAAATATGCCCCAAGTCATTATTGTACTGACGGCGGCCTGTGAAAATTCGTGACGACGAGGGTGAGGGAGAAAAGACATGATGAATTGAGGGCAAGGGAGAGAAGACATCATGAAAGGGGGGCGAGGAGGGCAAGATGCATGGTCAAAGGGCGAGGGTCGAGGCCCGAACAGTACTCCGGGCTAACGTTTGTTGTCTGTGCAGCCCGTTCAATATAATTCCCGTTTAGAGCGCTACTTCTTAGGGCGAAGGTTCACGTGGAACACGGGAGTGTGTGCAGTCAGGGGGCACAGGGGGCGAACACTAATGGCGGGGAGCCACCTGCCTTCTCCGTAGCCGCGCCCTTGTTCTAAATAAAACGAATAAAAGAACCGCGCACCAGCAGCCACATCTAGGATTTAAGGGAAAAGAAAAGCGCAAGAAACGGGGAAAAGGGAACTAAAGTCCTAAAACCGTCGGCACGCTTGGCAAACGAAAACTTACGTTGTCCGGAACAACACAGCGAGCGGACTGCACATTTTGTGTAAAAGTTCGCGTTGATGAGAAAATCTGTGGCGACGCGTGGCAATCATTGCAACGTCGTGATATAAATTTGGCCATGTCTGCTTGAACCAACGCGTTTAAATTATTGTTGATGATTGAATGGCTGTGTCTGGTTGGACCCATCGCGGCGCGGATGGAGAGTCTCTCCTAGTGAAGATGTTTGCGCCGCGTCGCTGCCGCCGCTGGTTATGCAATAGTTCTCGCCATTCGGTCTCTTGAAAGGGAGCTGTGTGTGCTGCGACAACAGAGCTCGTATCCGTGTTATTGGAAGCGACTCTTGTTGGAAGAAATTCGCCTTAACAAGTAGTGAGGTTAAATGATGCAACGATGTTTTTCCCGCTTCATTGCTGACCCAGCGACTCGTTGCGAGAGCAGAGGGGGCAACACTTTCTTCAACCGTGGCCATTTATTTACATTATGTTGCCAAGTGGGCAGCAGGTGCGCCCAGGAAAAGCTGTATACTCTCAAGCAGGCCGGAGTGCGCACCAAGCGGGATCGCTGTAAGCCTCCGGACATTCATGAGTCTAACGCACAAACTACTAGTTTAAGACTGCGGAATCAGGCCAGAATCAGGCTGAACCCGCCATTAAGCGAGGTCTCTGCCTCCCACTCTCAGAGAGTCCGGAATCGGCACCAAGCCGGGTCACCGTCAGCCTCTGAGTCATGATCGGATCGGAGTAATTAAACATTACTAATTAAAGGCAAAATCACAACTACTGAAGCGCCACTTCCACGAACCGGAGTAAAGACAGATATTCCCAGACGTGTTCGGCATGTCCGATCCGCCTACACCCGAGCACCGTGCCTCAAGCCAAGCAGTGGAAAGAGTAAACCTTGTTTTTCGACCAGACGCGAAGACTCGCACGTGTTCCCAGAATCCGGTCTCCAGTAGCCAACTCTAAGGGCTTCTATTGCAAACGCAGTGGCGGCGTCCTGCGGAACAGCGTGACCGCGTAAACCGAAAGGGGATAAAATTCGGCCCATTCAAAACACGATATTTCCCATTGCAATTGACATACTCTTCTGATTTTAAACACTGTACTCTGAATATCTCAACATACTGAACATATTACAGACTGAGTCTAAAATAGTACATCATGAATTCACCAAAAATTTTCGCCTTCATTTAAACTGAAGACGATGATAATAAGTTATTATTATATAATCCATTACTAAATGGGGCTTATCAGCCGTTGGGGCAGGTGGCACTAGCAGAGGCATCGAACATCCTTTCCTTGTACCATGCTTCTTTCGGTGCTGAGTACGGCGGCCTCTCTCCCCGTATGCATGAAGCCTGTTTAACGTGCAAGCGAAAACGGAAGCGAGTCGTGCCGTCGCAGCGCGAAAACCTGCTTTGAGTCGTCGTGGCGGCAAGCGGCAAAGAACAAACATGTTGGAAACTTTCGCTGCAACACACCGCTCAATCGCTGAGACTCTTGCATGTGAACCAGTCTTGACGCACCGTAAGTCTTCAACAGCGTCTCCTAGGCCCCGGCATCAATTCCTTCCTGCTCACAAAAGTACGCGACTTAGGAAACCAAAGAAGCAGTAAAAAACAAAAAAAAAAGAATAAACCGAGCTAAACCAGCGCTGGGATGAAAAAGCCCGCAATATAACGCAGGGGAAAAAATTGGCTGGGGCTTAGCTCGGTTAGGCCTGTATATGAGAAGCGAAAAGCTTCGGCGATGCGATGGCTTAGCTTATGGTTTCTTAGGCGTACATGACCGAACGAATTGTTCTCAAACTCAGTCTTAAACATCTTTGTAGCACCAGCGCTTTCACACACTTTCAATGCGTAGTCTCAACACCGGCGACTGTTTAGTCCGTCGTCGATGGCGTCGTCACTTTGACTCTGCTCGCTCTTAAAACTGGTGGTAGTTGAAAGGCGTCTTCTTGCCGTCGTCGTTTCGCCCGGCGCTCCTCTCTTTGTTCAGGGGTCTCCACTGCTCGTTTGTCTCGACGCCTCTCATTCCGTCGTTCGTTTCTGCGTTCGGGATCTTCGCTAGTTGTCGTGCTCGCCGCAGTCAAACGACGCATAGCGTCTCTTTGTCGCCGTGTAGCAAGGCGAGCCTCCCGCTCTTCCGGCGTTTCAGCAGCTTGTTGAGCCCTACGTCTCGCATTTATTCGCTGCTTCTCGGCCAATTTCCACGCCACCACTTCAGCATCGTCTTCCATGGCCGCCTGCGCTCCTCTCAGAGCGCTCCTACATATATACCGACAGAGTCACAGCAGCTCCGACCACAGCCGCGCATGCGCAGAAGCATGCGGCAGCAGCTAAAGGTCAACGGCAGAGCCGCGGCGGCATGCGCCTTTCCTGTGACGTCACGCGGTTGTTGCAGAGTCGCGCCAGCGGCGGCTGCAACCCCCTGCGCTTATCCTGTGACGTCACGCAGTTCGCGCATGCACGCCTGTGGCTTTTTCTGACGGCGGGGCCCCCGCTAGCCTCCGTGTTGACTAGCCTAGTGAAGCTTCTCGCTTCAAAAGCGAACGAAGCAGGCGACGCCGTCGCCCCGGAACCCGTCGCGACTTGCGTGAGAGTGCAACCCGGAGTAGCAAGAGCGCTTCGTTTATCCGCAGCCACGGTGTAAGAATATGCACGCAGACGAGGCGAGTGTATTGGCTGCTTGACGAGCCAGTTGCGCGTTGCACGGCCTTTCGCGGCGCCCAACCTGCCTAAGCAGTGAAAACATGGTGGAATATACAAGCTGTCGAACTTTCGAAAATAGCCGCGATTGGACGAGAAGGTGGTGACCGAGCAGCGACGCATTTAGTCTTCGTCTCGCTATCTTTGATCGTTTTTTTTTCTTTGGCGTGGGGGCGCATCAGTTTTTTTTTTTTGTGTCACTAGAGTGATATTATCAGCTGATATTTTTTGAACAGCTTGAGGTTGATTCTTTAACCTTAGTAAAATGTGATTTTGGAAGAACCGACTTTATCGCCATTCATTTTCGCATTTTAAGACCACACACCAGAGACCCCTTAAGCATGCACTACGTTACCTCTTAGCGCAGTTTCACAATACTTTAGGTGCCACAATATGCCCAAGGCCGCGCCGCAAGCCCCGTTGCGCGCTGAAAAAGTGATGAAAGAGCGCCCTTAGGAGATGTGGCCCTTGGAGGCGTGCTGCGCGCCGTTCCATATATGGAACGACCTGTGATTCCTGAAGTTGCATTCTATATACTACGCGACTTCCCTACGCATTTACAGAGAATATACTAAGGAATAATTTGTGTGGTTCGATACTGCGAATAATTTGAAATGCTTGGATTAGATATATCCTGGCTTGACTGTATTGAAAAGGTCGGACATATTACGCTACGAAATTTCATGATGAAGCGGCATGCGTGTTACTGGGGCCGGCCCTAACACGAATATGACATTTTTCTTCTCAGTTATTTAGGCTACAGCTAAACCCACATCTGCGTACCCCGATTGTGAATTGAGTGGTATTATAAGACGAGTGTATGTGCGCCTGGTGGACCCTCTGTATAGATAACGGACTGATAGTTTTTGACACATTGGGATCGGGTGCATTTAACCGCAAGAAAAGAGGCTGCCAGGGAAGTCTCCTGCATGCCCGGTGGTCACATCTATGCTATTCTGATTATAGCATCAAACCGGAGGCATGTGTGTATAGCGATGCCATTCAGCACTAAAGCGTAGTTAGTTTTGTTGAAATCGACAGCGCTAACAGGATGTTCCAACTAGGTCCCATCGTCGATATTTTCTTCGGGTAGTGCTTAGCGCCTGCGACCCGTGGTGGCTGGCGCTCCTCGGCTCTGGTCTGTCCTTATGCTCTGCAACTTCGCCGCCGACGAGGGCTTTGCGGCGATCATTATTACGTTCATTAAACCGGTTAACCGGTAGCAATTAGGCCAAAGCCTTTATAATAGGCGCCACTTGCTCGAAAACACTTCCTTCTGAGGCTCCATTGCGAAGTACGCTACATCGAGCGAAACCGTGCTAGCGGGGCGAAGTTCATGCCGCATCACCAGGGGCGCGGGCAGGCGGCTCGTGACGAAATGCATGCACATATTTCAAACGCAATTACTTTCTGTGGAATTTTTTTTTCACTTTATCTGCTTTTCAACTGGGGGAGTGACCCTTAATGAGCGCGGCTCTTACGCGACTGCATATGCTATGAGCTCATGACCAAGAACACCGCAAAGGTTCCGCTAACATACGGGTTATAAAATTTTGGTTGCCGGGGCATTGAATGGATGAGAAGAAATGGGAGTTGTGTGCTTTTTAGCTAAATATAAAACCTTAGAATGCATCTATAAACTCCAAATGCAAATCTCGGGCCGTGTTGCGGAAGCTGTCCATTTTAAGACGTCCATTTTACGTTCGTCTGATCGAACGTCATTGGTCACTCAGATATATCCGCGGCCTTCAATTGTCTGTGGAAAGAAACGCGGCCATTGGGTGGTTGGCGACCAGAACTCACCATTGGCTGGTATTGACTGCGGTCTGCAGCCACTAATAAGCTACAACAGAGCGCTCTGTGAAGAGCAGGTGTCCGGACCGGACCACTGGCTGCCATTGGGCCCGATTTTCAGCCAGTGGTGAGGTCCGGTCACCTTCGAGCAAATGGATGGATAGCTTTCCACCGAGATCTCAAAGCCGCAGATATATCTTGAGATACCAATCACAGAGGGCCAGACGGCTGCGAAATGGCCATTTTAAAATGGACAGCTGGTAGAACGCGGTCCCAGATGTTACGACACAGTACGCAATGCAAGACTACTGCTGAGAGTTTCGGAGTAGTTCTACCTGCATGCTGTTCTCTGGTTTCCGCCAGAAGCGTTAGGGGATCAACGTTTCCATGTCGCCCCCACTGAAATAAGATAGCCACGCCCACTAATAAGCCGCATGCCATCGCTCTCGGGGCGGGATAGCATATGGGTGAGCCATGCGACCAAAGTTTTTTTTCTTTATCGCACTGTCTGCTCTGCAGCTTTGCGTCAGTCTCACTGAACATGTTTAAAAGGCCCTGCATACGTCACGCACTTTCTTTGCAGGTTTTAGACAAGAGCCTGGTGTCGGGGTAGGTTTTACTGCGTAACGAACGAAGGAGCGCGAGAACCAGAAACACAAATTCACCTACGTAACACATCTCCGAGGCGTGCTTTTACAATCATCCTAGGTCAAAACACTTTCATCGGTCTAGGCACTATTTTGTCACAACTGCATTTGCACAATAAAATTACATAGTTATCGCCCATCACAAATGGTGCGCCACAGATTTTGCACGTTGGCCTGTATGCGGTAGTTCCGAGCGTTTGTTTTTCCAGGATGGAATGCAGCAGGGTGGAGCCTGATAGAAAAAAGCACGCAGCATTTCAGTGGGGAACCCGTCCGTAGTGTCTCTCGCTGTATGTAGTACTGCGCAGGTATCAAGTAGTTGTCACCCACAATTCACTTTTCTGAACCTGATGTTCGAACAATTTACAAGTCAGAACCTCTAACGTTAGTTTGTTTTTTTTTTGTTTCTTTATACAGTGCATGCAGGTTCCTGCTGATGGCTTAGTTCTGCTCCCGAAGAGGCCAAGGACCATAATGGAGCCCTGCGGGTTCCTTTGAGAAATTTTCAGTTGTAGATTATACAATAATGCGTTAAATGATGTCTCTCTCATTTCATCTATACTGACACAAATTAGCACTGCCTGGGCTTGACATCCTACTCTCACAAGCAGTGTCTGAGCAACTGGCCACTTTTTTTTAAGCAAAATTTTTCTCCGAAACGCACCAAACAGACCTCATTATTAAACCTTATTGCCGCGGGCAAACCAAATGTGCAGGTGGATAGGAGGAAGCTCCTTGACTGCATCATTGTCTGAACTGCAGATTTTATGAATGGTATCTAAGACCTACAATTTACAAGTTTCTAAGGTGCCTGGATGCGTTGGAATTGTCGGCAACGAGACAGTTTATAGCGAAGCATGACCAGTGCCTCGTGTGCCCAGATCCGCATCGAACGCATTTCCACTCACGAGGCAAAAATGCGCGCTCATTAGACCAACGATTTTCATAGAAATCTCCAAGTAACACTGCCGTATCCCACTTCAAATTGTCTCCGAGGAACGTGAGGAAGGCTGTATTAAGACAGTGCGTCTCAGTTATGTATGGAAGTGTTAACGGAACCCTCCTGTGTAGCCTCCGAAATAGCGAACAATCTTTTGCTGTTATGTTTGCGTATCACTTGCCCTATTCCCTTCTACAGCTGCTGTTCGCATTTCATTAGACACTGGTGGTAAGTAGTAAGACATCGGCAATGTTTTAAGCTCGCTAAACGAACACAGGAATTGTGCATCGACGTTGCAAACAGTGACACCAAGGAAATCAATTTTAGTTAGACGTAAAGCACAACAAATGAGATTTAGAGCATAAATGTAAGGAGCAAATCTGCAGATCTGGAACAGCGGCAGAGATATTGCTGCAAGACAGGCTGCAATGCTGGGACAATGCTGACAGTATCTAGTCTTATAAAGAGGTGAGACAGGAGTGAAAGCCGGAAATATACTGAGCACAGAGCTCTGTCTCTTCGTCAGTGTACATTTGTTTACAGCGCATCATAACTCCAAAGCGTACAGCTCAAGAAATGGCAAACAGAAATTAAGAATTGCTACCTAGAAGCTACGTAAGAAAAAAATATGACATGGTAACTACCAAAAACATTATCAAATTCAGAAGCTGTCGTGGTATGCTCGTAATGTGCAACAGCGCAGTGCAAGAATAACTCGCTGAAAAGGGTGAGGAAAGGAGAGGCCTGTTATGGCATATCATAAATTGCCCTACCCCTGTTTGCTAAATAGCCCGTAACCGTATCCGTATCCGTTCTCTTCGCAAGTCGGGGCACAATTGCAGATGGCGTAGATGGTTGATAGCTTTTAAGCGCAGCTTGAGGGGGAAGGTTACGAGACTTATTAGTAACAGCGAACTGCACGCTTCGAGCGAATGCGCACCTTCGTAACGCAGAATACGAGTTCTGTTAGAAAAGTATCCCATCGTATTTTTTTGCGCACACCTGATGGATATGAAGCAAGCGAGCTTGAATCAGCCGACCTGGAACATTCGTGCCCATGCGCGAATTTTTGGCCGCCTGCCGACAGCGCCAGTCACTGGGACACAGCGTTTGAGTGAGGTAGTGCGCAGTACTCTCGTCGGTTTTTTATGGCAAGAAAAATGGGAGAGCGATTGGAGCGCCGGTACTGCACCATATTTGCCAGAAACTGGGCGACAGCCAAGTAGAAATCATTCGCAAAACTCAAACGACTTTCGGTGACGATGCTACGAGTAGCACACAGATTAAGCAGTGGTACAACTGGTTTAAAGATGGCCGCACGTCGGTGGAGAGCGAGCCACGCTCCGGTAGGCCATCAACATGCCGAAATGACCGGGTCACTGCCGAAGTGAACGCCGTGGTGATGCGGGACTGTCGTGTGACTATCCGAGAAATTGCGGAAGAGGTGGACATCAGCACTTTTTCTGCACATTCCATTATCACTGAAGATTTAGCCATGAAGAGAGTTGCGGCGAAATTCGTGCCGAAGCTGCTCACGGTGAAGGAAAAGCAGCTTCGTGTTGAAATCTCACAGGACATGCTGGATTCCACAAACAGTGAACCCGATTTCATGAACACCATGATCACTGGTGACGAGTCTTGGGAGTACGGGTACGACCCGGGAACCAAATCCCAGTCGTCACAGTGGAAGCATTCCACGTCACCAAGACCAAAGAAGGCCTCCCAAGTGCGCATCAACGTCAAAGGGATGCTGACTGCTTTCTTTGACTCCCTCTGTCTGGCACACCACGAGTACGCACCCCACAGGGTCAAAAAATGACCAAAGAGTACTACAGGGATGCCCTCCGTCGGCTACTTGATGCTGTGCGGCGCAAGAGACCGGAGTTAAGGTCAACAGGAAATTGGCGCATCCATTACGACAATGATGCCCCGGTCAAAAAATCCTTCAAAGTTCCTTCAGGGAGCCAACAGGATTCTTGACTGTCACCTCTACATGCACCTGATGGACCTGAAGGAATCTGCATGGATGCTCTGTTTGCAATGGCGCGACTCTGACGGGGCTGAAGGCATCTCCATTAGCAGCTCTGTTGGCACCGGCGCGGCTCTGACGGTCTTGAAGGCATCTCCGTCAGCAGTTCTGTTTGTACCGGCACGACTCTGACGGTGCTGAAGGCATCTCCGTCAGCAGCTCTGTTTGCACCGGCGCGTCTCTGAAGGTGCTGAAGGGATCTCCGTCAGCACGTCTGTTTGTACCGGCACGACTCTGATGGTGCTGAAGGCATCTCCATTAGCAGCTCTGTTTACCGGTCGGCGTGGCTCTGACGGTCCTGCAGAAATCTGCATGCAGCGCTGCTCTGTCTGCGGGCGACGTTAGCTTCGACCGTCACCGGTATAGCTGCGAATCGCTTCGGGAAAGTTATAATACTGGCAAGAAGCTTAATTGTACGTTTTAATCGGTTTGTGTAGCACACATCTTGTAGTACCAGCACAACCGCTCACCGGTGGAGATTTATTTGGCCAGAAAGCAGCTTACGAAATTAGCGGGGACATATCTGAAACACACGTACGTATGCTCAAACATATACAATATTCGTGCAAATTGCATGATTCTTGCAAGCACGCATTAATGACTGCGCGCCCTTCCGATAGTGCCTGAAAATTCTTTGCACGGAGGCCATGAATCGCTCTCGATCATATGCTTAGCTTTCAAGGATCATCCGGCCGGCTTCACTCGATCCTGGCTCATTTTCGGCAAAGATGTACACATATCATATATCAATATTGTACGGTAAACGTTGTCTCGTAGTGAACTTGAAAACTGATGCGTACAACCAAGCGGTTCGCATAACTGAAGTACTTCTGCGTTTCGTGCGAAGCATATATATGGCCACCCATGCAAAGACGGCCGGCCGCGCTGTTCGGCTTTGCTGACTTTTCTTCACTCGTCCTCGGCGCAGACGATTCCAGGCGCACGGCATAAACTACGGCCAGGTGAAAAAAAAATGTGTGTTAGCTGCGCAGTTAATTTTAATCTAGGGAGAACCATATATTGAGGCGAATGAATTTTTAAAAGGTGCTATAGCTGCACAATTAATTCTAGCTTAACGCGTTTGTGCGCGTTGCGCGCAAAAAGTAGAGCAAATGTGGTATCGGTACGTACGTCGATCATACTTCATACTCAAAACTGATTAGGTTCGACCTTTCCGTTATGCATATGCTGCGCACCGCGTGCAGTGAACCCGCCCGCTATCAGGGCAGATCTGCCTATCTGATAGCCAGTACACGTACGCATGTTTGTGTGCGGCATACACCGGCCAGGAACTGCGCCAGTCGGAATTAACTTTTTCTACTACGCATAGCCTTCCCTCGATCCTCGATCATCCTTTCAGCAAGGTGGAGACGCTGCATGCATGCTCGATCGTCCAGAGCTTCCTCGATCGGGCAACGAAACCAGTGCCCATATTCTACGCGGGAGCGCGCGCCCGCACCGATTTTCGTAGTCACGAGGAATTCATACGCCAGCGCACCTTTCAGTCGGGGATTAAGGTGACTGAATGCAGCGCACAGCGCTATAAGCGCGGCAAAGACGTGCAGCGAATTGCTCGCGCTGAACGACAGCGCAAATATTTTTTTTTTTCCATGGCGCGACGTTTCTGTTTAAATAATTTTCACCAAGCAGGAAAGCGCCCTGCACTTGCATTGACTGTTGAAGCCAAGCGCAGTGAGTACACTGAAGTCCCCTCGAGGCATCTGTGTTGTCATGAGAAGCCGCACAACTCATGTGCGGCTCTCCTTCAGTCTTTATCTCCCAAATTCCCCTCCCTACGCAGAGTAGCATGCCAGCGATATTGAAACACCGGCTAAATTCTCTGTATTTCATTAAAGAGTCTCTCTCACTCTGGCGATGTGTATCATTGAAAACATTAAACTCGCCCACCTAGCACCGCGATGTCAAGTGAACATATTCCTTGACGCTGGATTCATGATCTCTATGGAGTCAATTCCCAGCCCCCTGTATGTCACACTAAGTGAATGGGGATTAACCATCACATCACACCAACTGGCCAGCTCCACTGGCTGGAGGACCTTCTTTGAAAGGCATTTGCGTAAAAATTCTTCGTATCACTGTAGGGTATACGGCAACTTAATTGACAGCAGTAACAGAATTTTGGTTCCCGGAATACACCCATGGAACATGTAACGCTGCATCAAAAATAAGTGCAGCCAGTTTTGAGGCTTTGAGGTTTTGAGGATTGTTCTCGCAATCACTCTCCGAAGGTACCATTCCAGACGACTGGGAAGTGGGAAAGGTCGTTCCCGTCCACAAATCAGGTAGTACTGATTCACCTCTTAATTATCGCCCCATTTCATTAACAAGTGTACCGTGCAAAATCATGGAACATGTCATTTACTCTCAAATCATGCAATTTTTGGATTCAAATAATTTCTTCCATCCATCACAGCATGGATTTCGCAAGGGGTTCTCCTGCGAAACTCAACTAGCCATTTTTCTACATGATATTCACGCCAACCTTGATACTAACCTGCAAACTGACTCCATTTTCTTAGATTTCGCTAAGGCATTCGACAAAGTACCTCATCAACGCTTGCTTCTTAAACTCTCCCAGTTGAAGTATACATCCGAACATAATTGCATGGATTAAAGCTTTCCTCACGCATCGCTCTCAGTCCGTCGTCATTAATAACCAACTTTCCAACCCGCTTCCAGTAACCTCTGGCGTCCCACAGGGTTCTGTTCTCGGTCCTTTGTTATTCCTCATATACATTAATGATTTACCCCAGCATGTCTCTTGTCACATCCGCTTATTCGCCGATGATTGCGTCATTTATCGCTCAGTGACTAACCATTCTGACCAAGAATCCCTTCAGGCAGACCTGCGCCATGTGCAAGACTGGTGCTACCAGTGGATGATGATGCTCAACTCTAACAAATGCAAGTGCATGTCCTTTCCCCGCTGTCGAAATCCTCTTGTTTTCAAATACACAGTCTGCAATTCCCCAGTTGACCTCGTCCAGTCATATAAATACTTAGGAGTCACCATTTCTAATGATTTATCTTGGCGTTTGCACGTGACTAACCTGATATCATCTGCTAATAAAACACTAGGTTTCTTAAAACATCACCTACGGGAAGCCCCACAACACGTAAGACTACAAGCGTACATCTCATTCATTAGAACTAAACTTGAATACGCATCACCCATCTGGAGCCCTTATCAAGAATATTTAACACACGCTATCGAATCTTTTCAAAACAGGGCTATCAGATTCATGCACTCCTCATACTAGTACGATGTCAGCATATCATCCCTCAAATCGTAGTCAGGTCTAGCTAATCTTTCTAGTCGCCGTCGCATAGCCAGTCTTGTCCTGTTTCACAAGTTCTTTTATTCACCACTAAAACAAGAACCATACATTTGCGCACTTCCACAATGTAAGTCCCACCGCATCGGTCGATCATTCTCTTCCAAGTTTTGCGTCCTTGTGGCCGTACCACTGTTTTTGCCAACTCATTTTTTTCTCGTGCAGCAGCTGACTGGAACGGCCTTCCCCATAATATTACTGCCATAACATGTTCATCATCATTTTCAAGCACTGTTGATTCCTGCATTTCGTAAACCCCACCCCTTATGTAACACCCTGGAAAAGGGTCTTTAAGGAAAATAAAGTGATGTGATGTGATCTACAAACATGATTTATTACACACACTAGGCCACAACAACAAAGCAGAGGGAGTAATAAATGTTGGACAGGAACGTGCATTATTCTTTACACTTAAAAGCAGCAAACATTTTAAACACATGAAAAAACAAGGATGACAAAGCATCATACTATCAGGCTGCAAGGCCAGGTATATCCTTATGTCTAGAGACCAGATTTTAGGCAAATGCCTATTTTTTTCAAGGCATCATAGGCGCACCATTTTTACATATGAGCATGAATTAGGCGTTCACGACATGTTTAATACATATTTGATGGTGCCATAAATGCCTATTTTGGGCGTCAGCGCCTATAAATGCCGATTTCCAACGTTGGTGCCTAAAAATGCCCTATTTTGAAGAAAATGGCCCTGATATACGTTGTGGTTTTGTTTTCAGATTCTCTTTGTTTTCGAATCCATTTCGGTTTCGAGTTGAACCCACACATGGCAACATTAAATGACATCGTCACTTGGGTGTGCTGAACACTACTCCAACGCCGACTGTGTAGACAATGTCAACCACATCAGCCAAAAATATCGAAATAACCTTTTTCCTGTTTCTGCCGTTTTGTAGTTACAGCTTGTAAACTCTGGCCGTTAAAATGGTAGTTGACCAGATGGTGCTACATTTTGGAAAGTACATGAAGTACGTAAGTTTCGTCCACATAATTCCCAGTGGGTTCGAGTTGACTGCAAATTGTTCCATAAGCTGGCTGGATAAAGTTTAACTGGATAAAATTTGCCATATTGGTAATCTGCCTTATGATCATTCCTTGTGCCTCATCTGCATGTCATCCTAATCAAATAGCCTTTGGCGGCAGTTTTCTTGGAGCAGGCCGCACTGGACAGCTGAGAGCCGTGCCAGTCGTGCGTGCATACGGAACACATTCATGCACTCAAACAATGTTTGATGCTTGTATGAATATCACTCTTTTGGCGTCACTCCTATATGTCATATTATCTCAACCCTTCAATCGAAATGGTTTCCTACAAGCACACTCCTGTAACATCTGTTGGTGTGGAGCGTTCCTTTTCAGCTTACAAGCTTGTTCTCAATGAGAAGAGGCACAATTTTAAGCCCACCAACATGGAGACGTTGCTTGTGTGCTACTGCTTTCATGACTTTAGCAGTGATTACTATATGAACGGTGTTTATTTATTATGAATCCCCAGTGGATGTACGTAGGCCCATGCTGAACTATATAATTATTTTCGGCATATAAAGCATCACCAGCACTAAGCGGCTACATTTTTAGCATCTCGTACTTATGGTTTCCAGACCCTTTTAATAGCAAGCACCATTTTAAGTCCGCGTGACTTCCGACACTTGGAGCCACTAACTATAAAACGCAGTTTACACAAATGGCGACACGTTTATTAATGTTAAAGCACCGTGCATGCCTGCAATAGATAAGTTTAATTCCTATGAGGATGACTCTGAACACATGTCGGATGCTTTAAAGTCACATTTGCGTCAATTGCTAAATGCACGGCCTCTTGTTTTACTATTGTGCACGACAAGCAAATTGTTTGTTTCCAGGTATGCCAACGCATTTTAAAAGGCTTTGTAACCATCTCTTTTGCTCTGCTGAAGCATGCGTGTTGTACGAAAAGCTTCACGACAGCTTTAAAAAGAGTGCTTCTAAGGTTCGCACACAATGGTTAAGATCTCAAATCATTCCGGCTGTTTTTACTTTATGGCAGATATTGCGTGCTGATGTTCGGATCTGATAAGTGCAATTTTGATGCAGTTTATAGTGCCTATTTTTCTTTTTAGGTGCCTAAAATCAAATCTTAACCACCTATTTTTGGCGCCTAAAACATGCCTTCTTGGTGCCTAAAAATCCGGCCTCTACTTATGTCTTATAAATCCCATCAACAGACTTTGTCAGCATACATGGCAATGTGTTCTCTTTTGCGTTATTTGCACTAAATACTTTGAAGCATAAATGTTCCAAGAATAAAAGAAACTTTGAGATTAGTGTAATATTGTCACGTAGTTGTGATGGCTGCAGTTTGGCAGTCAGGTAGACAGCAAAACGGCTTCCAAAGAAACACTGTTGGGCTGTTTCACACCCACAAAGAACTGAACGACTCGGCAGCGGTGTAGCAACAAGCGTGCTTGGCGGTCGTCGAAGACAATGCCTGCCGCTTGTGGCCGTGCTGAATTTATAACTGACGACGAACTTTTGACAATGTGACAATATGGAGCAACCTCCCGTCACAATCTGAAGATTGGTGTAATTGCTGCTAACTGCAATGAATTTCATGGCCACAAGTTTGAAAAAAGTTAAACACACTGAAGAGCTACCTTAAAGGAATACAAAAATAAAAATACACTGAAACTACCTTCTTGAACTGCACATCATACATCACTACCAGACCAATCTCTTTCCTTCTGGTTGGGCACTTCACACAAGTATGAAACATTATTAATACTAAAGAAAACACATTGCAGAGACACATCATCAAGGGAGTGCAAACAATTATTCTGATCAGCCGGTGGGTGCTGACACTGCATGATATGTAGGACATCAAATACAAGTGGTGAAACAAGAAGCCTTTGGGAGTGAAAATATATACAGCCTGCAATCTCATAAGTTCCAAGTACATAACAATATGAGCCGTCTACCATTTTAACATAACAAGAGCTGGTCTTTTTTGGAGTCAAATAATCCGAACTGTGTATAATAATGCTGCCAATTTGTGCTCGAAAGTACCTAGACATCTGAGGAATGCAGCCAAAGTGTGAATTGAAAATCATTTTTAGCTGCTCGGGAAATGAAGGAACAGGGTGTGGCACACCTAGAGCACATGTCTGGTAGCTGTTTGTGTGCTAAGCGCCAATATTTTTCTTGGCAAAAGCCAAATGAGCTGGGAGCTCCAAATTTCTTTCTGAGCTTCGATAGCACTGCTGCATTATGCACCGTTCAGCGACCTGCATAGGCACCAGCTTGGCTGCTGACACAAGCCGCAGTGCACGGCCAATCCCATCTTCAAAAGGAACCGTGGACACACCCCATAATGGGCCAAACATGCGCGTAGCCTTAGAAAGGTGCAGCAGCTGGTGAACATTATATGTCATAGCTGCCTCACCATAGAGCCTCGCTGCTATCCCTAGTAGCACAGTATGTAACTGCAACGTTGCCACAACATTGCCAATGTTGTACTATGTTGCGCTAACATTCTTCAACATTAGATAATGTTCCTGCAATGTTACCAAGCAACTTGCTGATAACGTTGCTCTGAAGTGGTCTTTTCACATTGCAGCAATATTGTCAAATGATGAATAAATGTTGAACCACATACGATGGCATTGCTATAACATTCATGCTATAGGTTAATCTGCCCTCTCTGGCTATTTCTGAAGCCCAAATAGAAAAGTCGGTACCAGATCACTTCCCCTCACCGTGAGAGTATTAATTTGTTTATTAATTTTTACTTCGATTGCAAGTTTGCATGTGGTGTGTATGCAAATGGTGACACTAAGGTAGAAAGATATATTTCTATCTGAAATATTTTTAAACAGCTGGAATTACTTTGTTTTTAATTAAACAGGCAGACAAAATTAAAACTGCCGAAGAAATTTAGTTCTGGTTTCACTGACGCCCTGCAGTCTAATGGTCCAAATCCAAATCCAAACCGCGGCTACTCGCGGCCGCGCCGAGAGACAAATTCCAATCCTGCGGCGTGCGCTGGTCCGAGAACTCGCGTGTCAGCGGCAGTCATGGCAAGATTTTCACGTTTTTTGTTCTTCTAGTACAGTTTTTTGGCGGTCGTCGTGCCCGCACTGCTGTGTTTCGTTGTGGTTTCACTGGAATTCAGCTGAAACAACAAAGGCTTGCCCAGAGGATGACCTCAATGGTGAGTGATTTCTAGACTTGCATTGTTGTGCTGTGACCTGTGTTGGTTGGCACAAAGCCAGTAGTGTATATATGTTACCCATGCCCTGCGTGATAGTTTGATAAAGTGCTACATTCGTTGTATCATGAAGAGAATGAAGTGTTCGCTAATCGAGGTGTCATTTCGGCAACGACGCCGAAGAACAGCAGAGGCTGTTCACGACGAACTAGAAAACTGTTTTCGTCAAGGGTGCCCACGATGGTGAGAGCCGGCTTTTGCGGGTACGCATCACGAAATGCTACCCTGTTTGGCAGTTGTCAGTGTTGATAATGGTCATGGCAGCAGATTGTGCGCAACAGGAGCAGAACAGTTTCAAGATGCCTTTTCATCGCATAATGTTATTTTATCCTCTTTATCAGCGCCGGTCGAGGACGCAGTTGAAAGCCGCAGTTCTCACTTGTCAGATTTTAGCACCGCTAGCAGCATCCCTGACATAGAAAGTGCAACGTAAGAGTTGGCGCGAATTTCTGACAATGAGGAGTTGGTGGGTTATGAAGATAGGATGACACCTGAGTCTGGTTCCGCTACTCAATGTCTAGAGCACGACTTGCGCGTGTGGGCAATTAATAGCCAATTGCCTGCTTCTCACCTGCATTCCCTGCTTAAAGTGCTGAAGCCATACCATCCAGAGTTACCCACGGATTCTAGAAAATTACTAAAGACGCAGAGGCATAGTGATCCAGCAGTGATGAGCGATGGTCATTACCACTACTTTGGGATTTTTCGTTCTCTGGAAGAACAAGTTGTGCATGTTCCTTAACGTCTGCACTTTGTGCGAGGGCATTACACCAGTTCTCATGCATTCTACTGGAAGATAGCATAGATCCAGCGACATTGTAAGCAAGGAACCAGAATTTATTCTTTCACTTAACACTGACGCTGCTGCATCATGCCAGTAGTGTAGTATTTGCCCTCTCATTCTTAATCAGATGTATACTCTTATAACCAACATTTATGGGACTGTGCAGCGATTTGCACCAAGGGTAAGAAAAGTGAAATATTCATTGGAATGCAATCATCCTTCATCATCATCAGCCGGACTATACTCGCAGCAGGGCGACAGCCTCTCCCATATTCCCCAAATTAGCCCTTTCCTGTGCTAGCTGCATCCACTTGACCCCTGCACCCATCATCAGTTTGTGATCTAGCTTGTGTAGCCCACGTAGAATCGGCCGTTAGCAACTATGCCTTTCAAATTGTGCACAGCAGTGAGGCTGAAAAAGACTATAGGCTGGGCCTGCCCTCTTCGCTCAGTTTACTTTGTCGGCCACCCGCCATGGTACAATTGAGGGAAGACAAAGGGAGTGATGTGCAACCACCTTCAGCCGGCTACGCCTTCATCTACAAACGCCCTTGTGGGTTTAAGCAATTGAATGGCCGTCCCCATGGCTGACACCAGTAGGTCCGCTTGTAAGGCAGGATTCAAGCGAGACAGCAGCACTGGCCATTGCTGTGAGGTGCGGGAATGAGAATTTTTGTTTGTAGATTATTTGCTTGCTTTGGAGGAATTTTAGGTGGCATGAATAGTCGATGTCTTTTATGTAATGAATGCATTTTTTAGCCACTTTCAGAACAATTTGTTGCTCAGGCTGTTAAAATATGCTCGCGCTGCCAGGGAAGGGCGGATTTTTTTCTCACTATTTTGGTTTGAGCCAAATGACTGGACATAAGTTCTTTGTACAGAGCTGTCCAATGTCTGTGCTCATTGAGGATTGTAAAAGATTTGTTATTAGACGTGTGCCCACCAAGATGCTTATATTAGGAAATTTTTGGTTCTTTCTTTTTTTTTGCAGGGATGCAGCTTTGCTTGTCACATCATGAATTAGAAGAGACCATCATCGTGAGCAGCTGGAGGCTACCAGAAGATAAGCATATTTTAGACGTGCTAAATTGTTCAGGCAAATGTTGAGAGTACTTTAAATTTGTAGTTTTTCAGTGCAACGGTGCATGACCAAAGAAGGGAAGAAGGATACTTGAAGAAAACAGCGCAGCAACAGGGACAAGAGAGAAGATGAGACAGGTGCTGACTAGCAACTGAAGGTTTATTGAAAAGGAATGCATAAAATATACTCTCTTCGCAACCAAGAGCGTGCATGAGCTGCGCAAACAACACTGATAACCTGTCAACTTCAGTCATGGTGGTCAGGATACAATAGTTCACAATCATTAACAAGGACGGATGGCCGTTCATGGCTGTGAACTGTTGAATCTTGACCACCATGACTGAAGTTGATAGCTTATAAGTGTTGTTCGCGCAGCTCATGCATGCTCTTGGTTGTGAAGAGAGTATATTTTATGTGTTCCTTTTCAATAAACCTTCAGTTGCTAGTCAGCACCTGTCCCATCTTCTTTCTTGTGCCTGTTGCTGCGCTGTTTTCTTCAACTTGCCGTTTTACTGAAGTTGGGAAGAAGGATAAAACACAGCACTCACTGACAACTGGTTATTTAACGGCGCAGACACTGCTTAAATGCCTTCAGACCAGCGGAGCAGGAAGAAAACAAACTTATCACACCTTTATCATCAAAACTATGAAAGAAACATCATTTCTGTGTTATATGATACAACTGAAGTATTGCTCGCACATTGTGAACCAGCTTTTTTAATATGATGCGTCTCTGTCCCTTCACAAGTGGCTTGCTTCTGCTAAGGATCTTCACACTTGAAAATCTCTGTACAATCACTGCAGTGCTTGACAAGTTTGGAACCTGTCCTCATTCTTTAGATCTCCTGCATGCAGTTTGCATTTACGGGCCTGTAGCATTTTGCCTCCATCGAAATGCAACCACCGCGGCCAGGATAGAACCCGTGTCTTAACAGGCCAGCAGCCGAGCACCATAACCACTGAACTGCCGTGGCGGCTCATGTATGTGCGTGTGTTCCGTAGGGCTGGAAAACTATGAACTTAAATCAGTGATGCTAACCAGGCCAACAACTAACTCTGCTGTTCATAATACCTCTGCTCCTTGTTTCTAAATGGCCAATTAGGTGGCACTGCTACTTTGTTTATTTGTTGCAATTTTGTGCACAAAATGAATGTCTTATATTTGGGAAACACAAAGTCCAGGTGGTGTATGTTTGCAAGGTGTGCTATTGTTGTGTAGATAGTTTACTGAAGTGTTTTGTATTTCTAACATGCCAGTTGAGAGGTGTGTGTGCATTTTCATGCTATGGTAATGTGCCTAGTAACTGTTTAAAACATTAGCTCTGGTTCTTGTTCCTGAGTAGCTCACATGTGTGCTGCTCATCCCTTTTTTCTTAGCTAAGCTACTTCATCAAATTGCATGTTGTAGGTGTCACCATGCATGTATATCTTAGAGCTTAAAGTAAGTGCTCTTGGAAGTCATCTTAAGGTGAATTCGCACGGTGGACTGAATTGCAAATCTTGAGGGTGAACTGTGCATTATGTGGCTTGACGTCGCGAATTGACGCCAACCAATTGGTGTCTGCAGATGGAAAGAGGAGGGCGTTTTTTTTCTATTAGGACAAGATCTGCTGTTTTCATCTCATGTGTGAATGCTTTCAGCATGCGGACACTGCCTTTACTTGAGGTGATGCTAGAGATCTTTTTGCGACCTCATCCGTTGTGTGAATATACCGTAAAAACCCGCGTATAATACGAACCCGAATATAATACGGGGCTAAGATTTAGAGACGCGAAATGGGAAAAAAAGTTTCACCCGCGTATAATACGAGTAACACAAGCTCATAGAAGACATTTATTCAAATCGCATCCCGCACTTCACTTCAATTACTTTGTTCTTCAGTAGCGCTTTCTTCGAACATTTCTTTGTCCGACAAATCATCCCAAATGTACTCATCTTCCGTGCCATCGAGGGCGTTCGAGATGCTGCACTTCTTAAGCCCGCTTCAGCCGCCCGGTTGGCGTCACTGCAGGCTCACCTGAGTGCATCCACTCTGCGTAGCACCGCCTGACTGCGTCCTTGAACGGTTTGTTTACACAACCATCAAACGGCCGCGAAAGCTTTGTCGCATTCCGCTGCACACGAAAAGGGCTTCTTTCTGTTGTGGCCATCCACGAATGCTTCCTTCGACGACACCAAACTGCCTCCCGGCCGCACCGTTGCCGATGTTCTCCGCAGCCAAAATCGCTTGAAAGTAGCCGAGTACTGTTTTCGAGACCGTGACATCGTGCTCTCTAAAACAATATCCACTTCACGAAGCGTGCCTTACATGCTAGCACGTGTGTTGTCAACAGGCGCACGGCACACCGCGACCCCCCGGCGCACCCAACGGATCAACAAAGAAACGACGTCGTGACGTCATTTGTCGAGAGTAACGAAGCCAAGCCGTAGCCACGCGCCAATAGCGAAGCGAAGCCATAGCCACGCCGCAAAAACGAAACCAAAACATCGAGCAACTTCGAAAATTTTTATTCGGATCCGCAAATAGTACGAGGTGGAAATTTAGGACGCTAATTATGGGAAAAAAACCTCGTATTATACGCGGGTTTTTACGGTACCTTTGATGTGCATTTTGGTGTAAGGACATGAACTCTAACTAAACCTAATTCACAGAACTGGCCCCAGCAATGACATCCATCGATGGGGCGAGTGGCAGTGGGCCAGACGAGTTTGGTGAGCGAACCTTCTTGTGATGCATGCCATTTTTTATTTTTCATAATCAAATCGGCCTAAAAAACTGTTCACTGCAAACAAAGGATTTGTCCAATGAGCGCCTGTTAACCCTGTCCTGTGCCACTTGAGGGCGTCTTATCCCCTGAAACTTCTACTCTCATCCTTCCACCATCTCTGCTGTGCCCCTAACTTTGACTGTATGTGCTACATTGACCTTTCTTGAAATTGGTTACATACCCTTCCCAGGCCCCATTTCTTTCTGTACTTTTTATCTCTACTTTGTGTCGCTCTCCTACTCTACTGTGTGATTACATCTATACCTTTCGATAGCTTGCCGTCCTGCCTTCAGTTGCATTTCAAGCCTTTTCATTAAGCTTCATGTTTCTTTCCCATAGTTATCTAATAATTAAAAGCTTTTTAATTGATTGACATCCCCTTTCTTGTGAATTAACAAAATATATTAGCATTATTCTGGTTGTCTGGTACATTCACAGTTGTTAGGCGTTGTACCGTGTACAGGTTGAAAAGTTTTCTGGCACAGTGTTCCTGCTGTCCTTCAGCAGATGCGCAGTTAATTGAACCTGACGTCTTTTTTTTTTCTTTTTGCACTGCCTATGAGGCTTGCTGTACTGCCCCTTTCATTTTTGGCAGGATATGCGATTTTTCTGAACTGCTCTCGCTCCGCAGTGTTCTGCTGTGTCTTTAAGGCTCGTTTATGGGGGTTCAACGTCCCAAAGCGACTCGGGCTATGAGGGACGTGGTAGTGGAGGGCTCCGGAAATTTCGACCAGCTGAGTTTCTTTAACGTGCACTGACATCGCACAGCACACGGGCCCCTGGAACTTCGCCTCCATCGAAATTCCATTGCCGCAGCTGGATCGAACTCTCGTCATTTGGGTCAGCAGCCAAGCGTTATAACCACTGAGCCACTGCGGCCACGGTTGTCACTTGTCACTTAGCCCTCATTATTTCACCAGTTATCTTTTTAGCCATCAGTGTTAGTCTAGTTTGAAAGGGTGTGCGCTAAAAAAGACGTACACAGGAAAAAGATAGAGACGACAAAAGAAGCCAGGCGCACATATATATCCGCTGATAAACAGATATGAGCTGCGTGATGGAGCGTGACCCCATCAACCAAACATAAGACAGCGCAAAAAATGCATATCTAAGTGACATTAAAAGAAACCCAAGAAAGTGAACATATCAAACACCTGCCGAGGTAAGGTAAAAAAGTGGGATTCGTATCGGCTGACAACAATGCATAACAACATGGGAAAACAGAGCTGTATGAAAGATGACACTGAAAAAGAGGATAACACCATAAAAAAGGCTAACAACATGACGAAATTTTTAACAAAGAACAAGTGAAAGATGGGGATAAAAACCGTGTAAAGGGTGGTAAATAAAGGCACATTGGAACATCTAAAAGGACACTAAAACATAGAGAGGCGAACGGGTTAATAGTCTAGATGTACCCATCCAGAAAGGCAAGTTCATTTCTAGACAGGTTAATGGAAGGCGTGCTAACGCACTTGTCTTTCCTGAGGTGAATAAAAAAGGCCTCGATTACTTCTCTTTCTGTCTTGTCCTGAGCCTTAGCTAGAAACTTGGTTTCATTAAACTTGGGGTAGCAGTTCTGGCAACTGCTGCAGTGTAACGGAAGGTTACCTCCAGACCTGTTCTTCATGGTGACGTTGTGCCTGCGGGCGCGCTCATTGAAACATTTCCCGGTTTGACCCACATACACTTTGCCGCACGTCAAGGGAATCTCGTACACAACATTGGCAGTGCATTGTGTGTACACGGTTTGATGCTTGATATTACAGGCCTTCTTAACACGCTTCCTGGTCACCATCGGACATAATTTCGCCAGTTTGCAAGTAGCCGAAAAAACCAGCCTAACCCCGTGACGAGACGCAACTTTCTTTAAATTGTGTGAAAGACCATGCAGGTAAGGTACCTATAACCTGCACAGGTTTCCGTTCTGTTTGATGTTTAGCATGCTCCGAGTTTTTAATTTTTTGCAAAAGGTTTTCAGACATGTTCGTGACCAGATTTGCAGGGTAACCTGCAGCAGAAATTCGGTCGATCTGGCACTGGAAACTTTCACCTATCTTGTGGCCGCAGGATTTTTCTAATGCAGATTTCATGCAAAGAGATACTATGCCAAGCTTTACCAGCTTGGAGTGGGCACTATCATAGGGCAAAAGTGACTTCTTTGAGTGCGGCTGATAAGACCAACACACATGATCATTTGTAAAAATAAGCTGTAAGTCAAGAAACTGGAGTCGATCATGATCTGCTCGTTCATGCGTGAATTTTAGACCCCTCGATGAAGAACAGAAGGTAGTGAGAATTTGGACTACAAGTGTATCAGCAGCACAGTATGAAGGTGCGTTAAGAAGGACAAGATAATCGTCGACGTATCTGAAAATACGTGTTATCCCTGTGTCCTTCAAGCTAGCTTCAAGGCGCCGGTCAAATGACGCCAGAAAAATTTCGCATAAGACCGGTGCGACTGAGGAACCTATACAAATTCCGGCTTTTTGCAAGTAAAACTCATCCTGGAAGCAAATAACAGTGGAATCCAAATAAAACAATAGTAGGTCCAGAAATTTTTCAGTTGTGACACCGGCAGAATTTTGAAACCTGACTTCGTCAAATTCTTCCAAATGTTCACGAACAGCATCCAACAATCCGTCGTGAGGCACAGAGTAAAATAAGTCCTCAACGTCAATTGAAAAACCAGTTGTGGCCGATACCTTGCCTCCCTCCAGTACCTGCACCACTTCCTTTGAGCTTCGAACGCGGTAAGGGTAAGCGCCAGCTATTCTGTCCAGTTGGCACCGAAGGAAGTCACCCACAACTTTTTGCCACGTATCCCTTTCAGACACAATGGCACGTGGTGGACAAGCAGGCTTGTGCGTTTTACCTGAAAAGAATATTTCGAGGCATCCGGTCTCAGCTCCTTTGACCGCCTCGGAGCATGCTAAACATCAAACAGAACGGAAACCTGTGCAGGTTATAGGTACCTTACCTGCATGGTCTTTCACACAATTTAAAGAAAGTTGCGTCTCGTCACGGGGTTAGGCTGGTTTTTTCGGCTACTTGCAAACTGGCGAAATTATGTCCGATGGTGACCAGGAAGCGTGTTAAGAAGGCCTGTAATATCAAGCATCAAACCGTGTACACACAATGCACTGCCAATGTTGTGTACGAGATTCCCTTGACGTGCGGCAAAGTGTATGTGGGTCAAACCGGGAAATGTTTCAATGAGCGCGCCCGCAGGCACAACATCACCATGAAGAACAGGTCTGGAGGTAACCTTCCGTTACACTGCAGCAGTTGCCAGAACTGCTACCCCAAGTTTAATGAAACCAAGTTTCTAGCTAAGGCTCAGGACAAGACAGAAAGAGAAGTAATCGAGGCCTTTTTTATTCACCTCAGGAAAGACAAGTGCGTTAGCACGCCTTCCATTAACCTGTCTAGAAATGAACTTGCCTTTCTGGATGGGTACATCTAGACTATTAACCCGTTCGCCTCTCTATGTTTTAGTGTCCTTTTAGATGTTCCAATGTGCCTTTATTTACCACCCTTTACACGGTTTTTATCTCCATCTTTCACTTGTTCTTTGTTAAAAATTTCGTGATGTTGTTAGCCTTTTTTATGGTGTTATCCTCTTTTTCAGTGTCATCTTTCATACAGCTCTGTTTTCCCATGTTGTTATGCATTGTTGTCAGCCGATACGAATCCCACTTTTTTACCTTACCTCGGCAGGTGTTTGATATGTTCACTTTCTTGTGTTTCTTTTAATGTCACTTAGATATGCATTTCTTGCGCTGTCTTATGTTTGGTTGATGGGGTCACGCTCCATCACGCAGCTCATATCTGTTTATCAGCGGATATATATGTGCGCCTGGCTTCTTTTGTCGTCATTAAAGTTGGAAGTTGCGCTTCTTTCCTGTCGTCTCTATCTTTTTCCTGTGTACGTCTTTTTTAGCGCACACCCTTTCAAATATGAATATGTACCAACTAGCCCGTCAAAAAGCTTTACTACTGTTAGTGTAGCAGCCGATCAACTCTTCACTGAGATGTGTTTCTCATAGTATTAATGTTTCTACAAGTTTTAATACAGCATAACCTTGCTGATGTACTCCTCACGGGACTAAAAAAAATTGGCTGTGGCTTAGCTCAGCTATGCCAGACATACGTAGCGAGAGGTAATGGACCTTCATTGGCTAGGCGAACTCGTCGAGCTGCATCTTCACGGCGTCGCTTATTCAGACGTTCTGCATGTTCTTCCTCGGTCTCGTCGCCTTTGCCTTGTTTCGTTCCAACAGCTAAGCTTGGTTTGTTTCAGCCTCTCCGACTCGCTCTCCATCTCTGGCCACAACAGCTTCAACGAACCGCCCTCTTATACAGGCCGCTGCTCATTCATTCATAAATCTTTAATCACAAGGATGACCTGAGGCCCAAGGGGGAAGTGGGTTGGTTAGGTGAAGGTGAGGGTGTCGGTCTCTGACATGAAGTCTAGCAGGGCACTGAGCTTGCGCTTGGCGTCGGTACTGGGGGCCGTCCAGTCATCGTATGTCTGGATGTGGTAGGCAGAGGTGTAGCAGGCGCAGAGGCTCGCAGTGCCAGGACAGGTCCAGATCAGGTGGTGCAAATCAACAGAGTCAGCAGGGCAATCGGGGCAGCCGATCCTGGTTCGGTGCCATCGACTCGGGATGTCCGGGGTGTACGCTGCACCGGCTCGCACCTTGTGAGCGAGAACTTGGGCCGGGCGAGAAAGTCCAGAAGGAATGGATGGAGTAATGTCTGGGACAAAGTCCCACGACAAACCCCTCTGCTCTTGTTAAAGGCGTGTGATGATAGAGTCGGGTATTATGAGCGGGATGGGAGAACAATAAGGGTGGTCCGAGTTGGTCGGCTCACGTTAAGGCAATGCCGACGGTCTTCCTCTAGCTGCGCGCCAGCAGCCTCGTGGGCAGTCCTGTTCCCGGTCCCTTGTGCGTGATTTCTGGGTGTCCAGTGAATGCATACGTAGACCTGGGAGGTCTCTTGCTGTGCCTACTGCTATCTCTGGCTCTCCTCCTCCTCTGACGTTGCACCAGATGGCGCGGCTCCATCTGGCAACAGTTGCTAGGCAGAGGCGCAAGAAGCGGTGTGACCACGGTGTGACCACCGCCGCAGTGAAAATGCTACTTTGCGACCAATAGCTCTTGCTACAAAAAAAAAAAAAATGCAAGAGCGAGGAAACATTAGAGGCAGGAAGTAGGGCAAATTTAAAAATGACAGGAATGAAGAACTAAACACATTTATTGCAGTGCTGGCACTTGAAAAAATCATGCAGCATTGTCTGCTGCATTTTCTTAGGTCCGGTGAGGACTACTCATTTCTCCAGAATTTACGGGGCTATGTGGCTGTTGCGATCGTTGCAAACATACTTTCTGAGAATGTCTAATGCCGCTACAGCCAACATAATGGTTGGTTCCAGCGGAGGCTAGCCCTCGTCCTCTTTGTTGCCACTGCTGTGTGCATCCAGAAGTCACAAAAGATGTGATGAGGTGCGGAAGGACAAAATCAATCGCGCCAGCCACACTAACACTAGCAGCACAATTACAAAGAAACAAGGATAGGTGAAGAAAAAATTAGCTGTGGTTTAGCTCTGATTAAACATGGCGAGAAGCGGTAGCTTCATGTGGCTGCGCTTTGCAAAGCTTTGTTTGTTTCTAGTTTCTCGGCTTGTTGAAAGATTGTTGTTTCTTTGGACTTTGCCGCACGTAGCTACGTGAAACTACTGCTTCTCACCAGGTTTAACCGAAGCTAAACCACAGCTGATTTTTTCCTATACCCGTGGTGTTAGATTTTCTGCGTGTGGAGCGCTAATCTTCCTCTTTGTATTCTTCGTCTTCCTCTTGTTATTCCTCTTCAAACTCCTCTCGAAATCGCCTGTCACTGATCAATCATGAATCGCTCGAATCACAAATTACTATGATATTGCATGAGCGGCTGTGTAACCTAGCAGTTAGTATACAAGAAGCACATATACAGGGTGTCCCAGCTAAAAGTAACGAAGCTTGTAAAAAAGAGGATGATCCCTAGCCGAGTGAGACCAACTGAGGGTTGTTGCCAGTCGCGTGTCCTAGTCTGTAGTATTTTTTTTTATTATGCAAACATGATTAATTAGCAGAGACTAATTAGCTAACTTTTTAATTATTGCCTACAGGAAGAAAGTGTCAATGCAGGAGTTGTAGATCCCTTTGAAAAATAACCGTTTGCCGTGTTTGCAGTCAAGTACCACTGATACAGCTTCTTTTATTTGACTTAAAAGAAAGCCCGCGAAATACAAAAAGAGCCACGTGATAGGGAAGCAGTTTCAGCGCTCCCAGACGACCAGCCAAGCAAAGACATTCGCTTATCTTTGCAACGTTGTCCCGAACGGGGTTCGGCGTTTTGTGATGGTTGCGAGATATACGTAATTAACTCTCGCATCGGCGCTAGGGCGACCGTTTCTTCAGCGCGTGACGGTGCAAGTTAGCGGCACGGCCACATTCCTATCACTCGAGGCGAGGTTACGCGTGAAAAAGCGCTCCATGCGAGCCGCGCTTCACTTCCTTGAAAAGCAGCACCCGCTCACTTTCCATGACACATAAGCAGTTCCTGGTGCATATCTCGCCACCTCCTCAAGACGCCAAAAGCTGTACGGGACAGCGTTGCAAACATAAGCGGATGTCGTTGCTTGATCGCTCGTTTGGGAGCGCTGTAACTGCTTCCCTATCACGTGGTTCTTTTTGTATTTCACGGGCTTTCTTTTAAGTCAGATAAAAGAAGTTGTATCAGTGGTACTTAGCTGCAAACAAGGCAAACGATTATTTTTCTATGGGATCTACAACTCCTGCATTGACAATTTCTTCCTGAAAGCAATAATTAAAAAGTTAGCTAATTAGTCTTTGCTAATTAATCACGTTTGCATAATAAAAAAATACTGCAGACTAGGACACGTGACTATCAACAACCCTCAGTTGGTCTCACTCGGCTAGGGATCATCCTCTTTTTAACAAGCTTGGTTACTTTTAGCTGGGACACCCTGTATATCTCCAGTTTTATTGAATTGTCACACCGTGGGTCTGAAGCTTAGTGGTTAGCGCACCTGGCTCTCGCCCAATGGACCTGAGTTTGAATCCCACTGATTGTGAGGTTTATTTGTTTGTTTATTTTATTTGTGGCAGACTTGAAGGTCATGTTGCGTACATGGCGATCTCAGCCGTGCACCTGTAGCAGTGAAGCTACTGCTTCAAAAAAGTGCAACCACTGTTGATGATGATGGCACAGCCTGTCTGAATGCCGTCTGCCTAACACAGTGGTGCTAGACATGCCAGGCCAAGTAAAGCCGCTTTAGAAGTAAACATAAGACCGCCACCGTTTCTCATTTAGGCTGGCATGGGGTGTTATTTCACAAGTATTACTGTGTAGGAATGTGGCCGAAGTTACAATGCAACGAACAGCAGGGTTTATAATGCATGGAACCCTATTATCATCATGCCAGATCTAGACCACTACAATGTGTAGCAGCCAGGAAAATGCAGCACCCATCAACTCAGCAGCGAGGTTCTACTGTGCAAAGCTTTCACTGTTACCTTGAGAGCAAAATACTTAATTTTTTTCATTTACTTGATAGCCCACAATGTCAAACTGAACTCAGTTTGCTTTTTGCTTATATGTGCTGCTGAGGTGCATTGATATTTGTGTACTTCCTTTTCTTGTCAAAAAAGTATGCTCAGCCGAGGAGATGGAGAGCGCCGCGGACTGCCAGCTCCAGCTGCCTGGTGGGCAGGACACTGTGATAGGTTCTGCTAGGGATGATGGAAAGGTGATTGTGCGTGTTCTTAAGTCATATAGTGTATCAAATACCATAGTAGAGTGAGTGAATGATTCTTAATTAAATTGGGGCTGGTACATAGTGAAATGGGTACAGTTTAGAGGATGATGCTAGCTTACAGTAGAAACTTATACTAGTCCCAGTAAGTGTGCCGAAAAGGGTAGTGTGCAAAGCATAGATGTGTGGTTTCAGACAATATCATGTAAGGCACAGGTCAGCATTTCTAATTTGTCATTTTTGTACTTCATTACCTGACGATGCCATAATGGGTCTGCAGTTATTCTTGTCCTGAGGAAATTCTTAGTACACAAATAATTTTTGATCATGAGGAGGCTGCCTTGTTCTGTCAGGTATGCCTAGTTGTTGGTATGTGAAATTTATTCTCATTTCTGAAGTTTGTTTGAATTGGGGCAGAGAACATTATTTCAACTTTTGGCGGTATTTGACTCGGAATGAAGAGAAGCTAGAACTGTCAGAAGATTGTGCTATATATTTCATGTTGCACGCAAGCAATTTCTTTTTTTTCGAATTATAAGGCTAGAAATAAAAAATCTACTGATTTTGGACACTGCTCGCTGTAAAAGAGTGCATTCATGCCTACATAATTTTTATGTTTTTCAGCTGTTTGTTTTAAGTTATGAAATATTTAAAATCCCTTGATTCACTGCTGTTAATGTGTACAAATGCGAAATTCTCCACGTTTGCTGCAGGTCTATGCAGGCAGTGGGCTCTGGATGGAGCCTGGTGCCTGGCAGATGCTCCTGAGAGCACCAACAGACTCAATGTTCTGCCGCGGTGCTACTCAGGTGTATTGGACACCTGATGAGCTGAAGAGCCGCAGCGTGACTGGCGTGCTTTCAAATAAGTGCCAGTCTCTTGGCAGAACAGAGGCGAAACCGGCACTTACACCGGAAAAAGTCTTCTCTGAAAGGTGCTAGTGCTTTTTTTTTCTTTGCTTTGAGTAACACCTAGGCAATCAAACTTTGCTTCAGCCAAATACAGTCGCGCTCACTTACAGAAAGCGTGATAGTCATGGAGATCCTGTTCATTGTATCCGAGGTTTGTAACAACTGCAATGTCCTTATTGCATCCAAAACTGCAAAGTCGGGCAAAAGTGACGTTTAGTTTTTGCAAGGTGTGTTATGCCCATACGTTTCTTCATGCAGGCTCTATCACAGCACTTTCAGAGATCTCCACACTGTTTGTGTGGCTCTCGCTAAGATCCGTTCTGCCAGTAACCTGATTTATCTATTTGGTTGTGAAATTAGCATTCTCAACGACTGGTGGCAAGTCATTGTGCGCGTTCTCCGATCTTGCTGCGACAAAGATAGTGCAATTGACATATCTGCACAGAATGTATAAATAGCATTGCCCGTTGTTTCGAGTAATCTCTGTCTTTGGTTTTCATGCAAGCATCTCAATGTATCCAACAACACACAGCAGACGCGGAGTGGGTAGGCCCATGTGTCGTCAGCAATCAGAGGTTGCCAGACAAGCAGTCAGTTCGCAAAGGAAACGAAAATCGTTTTAAAGATATCTGCCGCACGGAATCAACTGAAAGTTTTGGGTATTGTAATTTAATGTGTTGGGAATTAAATGCTACAACAAGGGTATGCACGAAAGTAGGCTTCATGGCCCCTTTAATGGCGAACATTCGTTTCTGTGTTTTTACAATGAGAGTGGTAATTCTGAATCTCACTTTTGCATTTATCATGTATCTAGTTGTGTTCAAATGTGGCCTATTTTGTGTTCTATTGTGCAGCTCGTTTCATATCTACATGGGAGACATACCAAAGGAGCTCGCAGAGAAGAGACTGAAAGCCGTGCGCATGCACCTCTCACATCTCACAGAAGCTGGGGGACGTGCAACGAAAAATTGGAGGTCATGATGTATAAATTTATTTTGCCACTTACCTATGCCGAAGCCGTCAGGCGTCCCCGCCCAGAAACGTTCGTTTCGTACCAGCATCCACCGCAGTCGACACCATTTCGTCCTGCCTGGCCACCACCGCAACGTTTCCGTCCATGGCGGACACCGGACAACCTACCCATTTGTTATGTCTGCGGCATTCCTGGCCATGTGATGCGTCCCTGCCGCCGCCAAGTGTTGTCCCCTGCTGCCAATACTGACCCTCGAGGTTACGCCTATGCCCCTCCCCAGCCTTTTCACCGCACTTCGCCTTCTGAGACCACTGCTTCCTCCGATCTCAGGCCGTCTATTCGCCGCCGTGCTCCATCTCCGCGTCGTCGCTCGGTTTCCCCGATGCGCCGTCGTCCCTCTTCCCCCTTCGGAAAACTAGTGCCCGCAGTTCCGGAGGCAAGAACTGCTTGCTCGTCACCAAGCTCAAGACCTCGACTTTCTCCGACAAATTTGATCGCGGTTTCTGTGGAGGGCACCGATGCTTTCGCGCTTGTTGACACCAGTGCTGCTGTATCTGTACTAAGTGAGAAATTGTGCCGCCAGTTACGAAAAGTGATGACTCCGCTATATGGTTTTATGCTTCGCGCCGCTAATTCGCAACTTATTGCGCCTTTGGGGGCATGTACAGCCCGAGTTACTATTCAGGACGTTCTGTATATTGTTGAATTCATCGTCTTCCCATGGCCGTCTCACGACGTCATCTTAGGCTGGGACTTTCTCTCCCAACATGACGTTGTCATCGACTGCGCTCGTTCCGAAGTCGCCCTTCTTCCCTTCGGCGACGACTCTGTGAACGCTTCCACTAACTTGTGCTCCAAGCTGACTGTGGCTGATGACGTCATGATCCCGCCGTGCTCTGCTGTGCTCGCCTCTGTTCATTGCGACTCTGGATCCAACGGCCCTGTCATCTTCATCCCGTCCGACTCTGCTTCTCGCCACTGTCTACCCCTGCCATTCGCCGTGCTTGCCGTCTCAGCCGGCTGCAGCGCCTTGCCCCTGACGAATCCATTCCTGTGCCCCTCCACTCTTCTTCATGGTGAATGCTTGGGATGTGTCCAGCCTTTCGCTTCCGTCGTCGCCTGGGACCCTTCTGAGGACGACTCCTGCCGCCTGCAAGTGTCTTCACTTACTTCCTCCTCACCGTCTCCTCAACCCGTTCCCGAGGCCGTCTTTGTGGGCTCAATCGACACAAATCTTTCGCCACCGGAGAAGACCCAGCTTGCGGCCCTGCTAGATAAGTTTCGGTCATCGTTTGACTTCTCTCACCACCGTTTTGGTCGCACTTCAGCTGTTACCCATCGGATCGACACTGGTGCCCATTCGCCGTTGCGCCAACGCCCATATCGCGTCTCGGCCACCGAACGCCAGGTTATCGACACCCAGGTCAATGATATGCTGCAGCGTGGCGTCATACAACCATCACACAGTCCTTGGGCTTCCCCCGTCGTCCTTGTCACCAAGAAAGACGGCTCTATCCGCTTTTGCGTTGACTACTGGCGCCTCAACAAAATCACCCGAAAAGACGCCTCTCCGCTACCCCGCACCTCCACCAAGATGTAACGGCCTTTATTGACAGTTGTGAAGGCCGGTTAGAGCGGGCAAGGACAGGTCCGGTCCCGGAACAGTTCACGCTCTCGTCTCGCGCCGCGCGTCGGCTCTGCTGCTTCAGCTGCCGATCGTCGTCTTCTCATCTCGCGCCTCGCCTCGGTTCTGCTGCTCTGACTGCTGATCATCTTCCTCTTTACAGGTTTCTATTTTATAATAAAGCTTTCGTTTGCCCTAAATCTGGTTGTCAGTATATATATCGTAGGGCATTACAGACCCTTTTGGCCAGCTTAATTGGAAAATATTATTAGTAGCAGGCGCTGCCTTTTTGCAACAGCTTGCGATGCACTAATCGAAGAAGCTATGTTATCATGCGCAATGTGCAGCACACATTTCTGAGTGATGAAAAAACTTATCTATGGTGCGCCATTAGGACTGGCGTCCCTCATTAGGCCTAACACTATCCCGATACCTGCAAGCAGGATCTGTGCCAACAGGCCGACGCCATTAGAACCAACAGGTCTGACACCGACAGGTCCATCACCATCAGGCCATCACCAACAGGCCCGACAGGCCCAACACCAACAGGCCCGACAGGCCCAACACCAACAGCCCAACAGGCCCAACACCAACAGCCCAACAGGCCCATCTCAACAGCCCAACAGGCCCAAATTACGGGTTCCTTCAGCCTTCAGACCGATAGGCTGAAGGAATTTTTGACTGGGGCTGCACACTGCTCGCACTTGATTCAGACTTTTTTGGCGGAAACCCAGACTCCTGTATTTCAGCAGACTCTTTACTCTCCTGATATGGCCCCCTGCGACTTCTGGCTGTTTCCCAAAATCAAGAGCCCATTGAAAGCAGCGCGATTTCAGACAAGAGAGGTCATTATGGCTGCAACGACAGCTGAGCTAAACTCCATTCCGAAAGAGGCCTTTCGGAATGCTTCTAACCATGGCAGCACCACTGGGAGAAGTGTGTGGAGTCCCAAGGAGACTACTTTGAGGGTGATTAGGTTTCCAACACTCCACTTATGCGAGTTTTTTTTTCTTCAGCTAAAGGTCGGATACTTTTCTAACAGACCTCGTACGTCGTTTAGCCTGCTGCTGGCGCCTGCATGGAACCTGCATGGGGCCATATTCTATGAGCTGCACGTTTTTTGTTGTCCATTTCGCATCCATTTGGGCCTTGGTTATTGGTCATTCAGATATATACGCGGCTTTGCAGCCTCAGTGGAAAGCGACCAGGCCAATGGGTGGTTGGCGACCGGACCTCACCATTGGCTGAATATAGAAGCCAATGGCAGCCAGTGGTCGGGTCCGGTCCCCTGCTGTTCACATAGCGGTACGATGCACCTCACCATTGGCTGCATATCGCACCCAAGGGCATGAAATGGTGAGGTTCGGTTGCCAAACAGCTAATGGCTGGGTCCCTTTCCACAGACGCTTGAAAGTCGTGGGTATATCGGAGTCACCAATGACAGAGGACCAAATTGGCGCTGAATAGGAAACAGAAAACGGAGAGCTTGCAGAATATGTCTCCTGGTGCGAGATAGAGATGCTCGCCGCGCGCAACCAGGCGTGAAGATCCCCATCTGTGTCATTTGTCGTAGGTGCACATCTTTGCAGCACCTCGAAAGCAGCGAATAGTGCGTGCAACTTGACTGTGTAGCCTTTGCGGTCAAGAGCGCGTTGCAAGCAGCATGGAGGGCACAGTTTAAACATGACTATAGCCACGTGTTTACAGGGAGTCCGCAGTAATTTTAATGAGAATCCACTGTGTATGTTGAATGTACCATTAAAGAATTCGTTTTTCCTTTCCCTCAAGCATGAACCAGCTAGCCCGATTGAATACTCTAAGGCAGTTTTCGTTAGTTTAATTATGAAGCGTGTGGCGGAAATTACCTACATATGTCCCGGAAAACCCGCTAAATGTGTTGTCCTTTTCCTCCTTTCCTCTGCTCTCTTTTTGGCCTTCGGCCTTGCGCTGTTTCAATCATATCATGTACAACCAACTCGCCCATCAGCTCGTGCTTTCCGCTAAATTCGATTTTATAAAACACGACAATGTAGAGACCCTGCTACCCGGAGACAAAGACCCCCTCATCACCTACAAAGTGCTCTCTGAAACTTCCGGACTAGGCCGAAGGATCTATCCATCACCATATAGGTTCCTAACACCCTAAGAATGTAGCGCCTGGCGAAAAATTTAGGCCAATATCTTTTTCTCTTATGCTACTCTGCATAATGAGCTTAGAGGCGACCCGGAGGCTTACAATCTCTGCAACGTGCCTCTGAGTCAAAACCATCTACTCCGGCAATGCTCCGAATCTCTGGGAACTAAACAGAGTGATCCCCTTGATCAAGTTGCCTGGGAGTCCTACATCCGCAGCCCAAATGCGGATGTATAAAAGATTGTCGCACGCCTGGCGGAGGAGGCTTACCTCGAGACCTCTGCGGTCACGGCGCAGGAGGGCCGGCAAGGGGGAGATCCTCCCTCCGGCTGAGCCCCTGCCCCGAGGCCCATGTCGGTGTGAATAAAGTCGTCTCTCTATCTCTCTCGCTCTGAGACATTCATTTTGCACTGGGCCTCTACTAGAGCGGACTACGATCGCAGCCAGGAAAACGTGTGTATTTAAGTTCACAGAAAGGGCGATTTTCTCCATACAGGGTGTGCCACGTAAGACTTTAGACAGTTTTGGCAACTAGGGTTTTTGAGTTTGAACAGCGGTTTCTTCAGCGCGGCATTGTCAGCGGGGTAGCACACCAGAAACCAGAAAAGCCAACAAATATTGAATGGTTAACTTTTAACTATTAGAATTAGGCTATTTAATTATACAAAGCCGCGTTCCCACCGCAAGTCACATCCATATCACCTTTAAGATCATTCTAAAACCGCTCAAAAAAGACGCGCGGAACAGGAAACACACGTGTGCTGTGTTCGTCTTTAGAATGTGTAGGTTTTAGAATTTCCAAAAGGCGATTACCCTCGGCGCTGTGGTCCATGAAATTATGGCTATTTTGGTGAGTTGCATACATTGGAGAGGTTGCTTCGCCTGCAAGCTTCCCGGATGCACATGTATTTTGGCGGGGTGTAGCCAAAATGTGATAAGCCGCAGCGCCGAGGGCAACCGCGTTTTCGAAATTCTAAAAACGGATAGGAATGTTACTTCCGGAGGGATACATATTCTCAGTAGTTAAAGTGCCGGAGAGTAATAATTAAAATGAAACTTATTGAACATTAGTTAACCACTCTGCTAATACGCACGTCTTAGCAGTATTGTGATGCACACACAACTGATAATCCTATGCCGAAAAAAGAGCTGTTCTAACTCAGAATGCCTATATGTGTATACATATATATATATATATATATATATATATATATATATATATATATATATATGAGAGAAGCCAACAGCCACAGAAACCTAGAGACACAGGGTAGTTTTTAGTTTTTAATTAATTAATTAATTAATTAATTAATTTATCTTGTGGTGTTGATCAATTTAGAATATTACTGAATATGTTATCGCTTAAAGCGAATTGATTAGAAAAGCAGAAGAAAAAACGACCACATGCCGCCGGTGGGATCCGAACCCACGACCTCCGGAGGTCGTGGGTTCGGTTATATATATATATAAGGAAAGATTTGAAAGCCGCCGCGGTGGCTGAGTGGTTATGGTGCTCGGCTGCTGGCCCGAAAGACGCGGGTTCGATCCCGGCCGCGGCGGCTAGAATTTCTTTGGAGGAGAAATTCTAGAGGCCCGTGTACTGTGCGATGTCAGTGCACGTTAAAGAACCCCAGGTGGTCGAAATTTCCGGAGCCCTTCACTACGGCGTCTCTCATAGCCTTAGTCGCTTTGGGACGTTAAACCCCATAAACCAAACCAAACCAAAGATTTGAAGTACACTTCTTCGAGAAACATTTATTTACCGACGGTTTCGGACGGTGGACCGTCCTTCATCAGGGTAAGGTTGTTTGTGAACAAAAACGATCCACTTGCTCACGGCACCGCACACAGATGGAGAGGGAAAAACGCTCTCCTTTGAGGAAACAAAACAAAACACGAAAACAAGACAGTGGCGGACAAGGGTGTTCCTGCCGATTAAGGGGAAAATGAGGGCTGCAAAGCGAGCAGACAAAAAACAAAAGAACGAATTCAAGAAAGGGGGAAAGAGGGGGTGAGGGGAAGGGAAGGAGGCAAAAGGTTGTAGCGGAAGTGGAGAGGGGTGAGCTGTCTGCGAGGAAAACCGTTGAGAAGAAATATTGTGGGCGGAGGCTTCCTTCGGAGGGAGCGGGACGTTCGAACACGCGGGAAGAAAACATTATCGCGCCCGTTGCATCACAGTGCCAACCGCCCGACAGAAGTGTGGTTACTGACTGAGTGTGAGTTACGGCGGCGGCGCGATCACATAGACGGAGAGTTAACCGGCCAGACGCCGGACGGAAACCTGATCCCATGGCTGGGCCCCGTGGAGACCCAGCGCCAGCCCCCGGCCGCCACTCGTCAGCCGCGCGCCCCCTCGCAAAGACACTGCGCCGCCGACGAGGTGCCCTTTCCAAGGAGCGAAGTGGGGCGCAGAGCAACGAAACGAGAGAAGCAGGGGGCGTACGCAGAGCAGGAAAAATAAAAAGAAGAAAAAAGAAGAAAACAAAAGAAGACAAAAAGGAAAAAAAGAGGAAAGAAAAGGAGGCATGAGAACTTGCAAAAAAGTGAAAAAGGGGGGGGGGGGTAAGGGTGGCTTGCTAAGTACCTCCCTCATCTACCTCACCTTTTTGAAAAACACGAGGTAGCCCAAATTCACTTACGGCCCCTTGTTAGCGCCCTGCGCCCTCGTAAGGCAGGCAAGTAGATAATTGGGCTATCTAGCTGGACGACCGACGAACGGGATTCAGTGATCCACAATCATATTTGTGTATCGCAACACTCCTAATCCTCGTTCGCAAACCAATGTAATGTATTGAGTATCATTCTTTTCGTTCTACTTGAAATGGCATTTAAAAAGGGGGGGGGGGGGGTGGAAGGTCCCCTTATGGTTTACTGCAGAAGCCGTTTCAGCAGCAATGTTTGGGCATAAGAAAGAAAAGAAAGGTTGGGGTAGGAGAAAGGCGGCATGTAGACGCAAACACTCAAAATGGTATGACTTCAGGCGATTCAGTCGAGGAGGCGGTGAATCTCACTGGGCCTCTGATTTCTGAAGTGCGGAGAGAGCTCCGGGGTTCTCATTTATACCGGCCTGCACAGTATTAAATTTGAAAATAAAGTATGACTCCCGTTGTTCCCGCTCACGGGTATTTTTGAAACCACTCTGTAGCAGAGTGACTTTAATTTTGTCGAAATCATGATTTTCTTGACGGACGTGTTTCGACAGGGGGAGGAGAGGAAGTGATTTGGCATGCGCGCGGTGATTATTGAATCGAATTCGGAAGGGATTCTCGGTCTGGCCAATGTATTGCATTTGACAGTTGCCGCACTCGAGCATGTACAGTACGTTACTACTGTCACAATTCAAGTTCTCTCGAATGGAGTGTTTGAAATTAGAGTTTGCGCTCTGAGCCAACGTCGTTTTCTGCATGTGCTTGCAAACTTGACACCGATTCTTCCCGCAAGGCACGCAACCTACAGGCTCTTGTTTACTTATAGTAGAGTGAACCACATAATTTTGCAAATTTTTTGGTCGTCGGTAGGTGACCCGTGGAGCCGTTGGGAAAATCTTTGAGAGTCGGTCGCTTTGTTCGATGATGTTAAAATGTTTTCTTAGAATTTTGTTTACATTCGGAAGGTTGTTAGCAAAGGTTAAGACTAGATTAGAGCGGTGTTCATTGGGAGCTGCCGACGCGGGATCCCCAAACAGTTCGTTACGATTTCTCTCTTCCGCTTTTCTAATTGCATCGTCGACAATAGAGAGCGGATAGCGCTGATGATTCAAAACCTCCCGCATACGATTAGAATTATCCTTAAAATCTTCTGAGCGTGAGCACACTCGTTTGAATCTGATGGCCTGAGAGTATGGAATAGAGGTTTTGCAGTGGCGTGGGTGGCAGCTCTTGTAATGGAGGTACTGTTGTCTATCAGTGGGCTTCCTGTAGACACTGGTGATTAAGATGCCCTGTTCTATTCGAATCAAGACGTCCGAAAAGTTAATTTGATTGGTCGAATAGGTGTGCGTGAAACAGAGGTTTGGATGTATGTTGTTAAATGATGAGATAAACTGGATGAGTTGGTCCTCAGTGCCCGTCCATACCATGAATATATCGTCTAGGAAGCGTCTGTAGAAAGCCAGTTTTGTTGGATATGACCGAAGAAAGTCCGATTCAATGCTGTTCATGAATATGCTGGCATAGTTTGGCGCCATCTTTGTGCCCATAGCGGTGCCACTCGTTTGTAGGTAGAAAGAGTTGTTGAATTCGAAGGAGTTGAGTTTGAGAACCAGATTAGTCAGTTCTGCGAGAGTACTTAAATTTTGCTGGGAGAATCCAGGCTTTTGTGTTTCTCATACGATGTGATCAGAGCCCGGATCCCTTCATCATGCGTTATATTAGTGTACAGGGATACCACGTCCAGCGTTAGCAGAAAAACTCCTTCTGGAGAAGTAAATTGACTTAATTCTTTTAGAAAATGAGTAGTGTCACGAATGTAAGATGTGTGTTTAGGAGGGATATGCCTGATCAGAGAATCAATGTAGCTGCGAGATCGGTTCCGTGAGTGTGCCAATGCCGGAAACGATCGGTCGACCCGGATGATTCTCTTTATGTATTTTTGGGAGCATGTAAAAGCGCCCTGGAGACGCATTTAATGGCGTCAGCGCCTTACTTACTCGTGGCGGTAATTCACCTTCATCGGTGAGTTGTTTCAAGGTTTTTTCTATAATTTTGCTGTGCTCAGTGGTGGGGTCTGATGAAAGCAAGCGATAGAAATTGGAGTTATTGAGTTGGCGGTATCCCTCCTGGATATACTTTTCTTTATGTAAAATTACTATGCCGCCTCCTTTAACAGCGGGTTTAATAACAATGCCCTTAGCGAAAAAGAGGATGTGCTAAAAATGCATTTCAAACGTATTGTATTAATTTCATATTTATTTCGCATTTTTTGTCCCTATGCTTAAACTGCAATACGAATGCTTTCTAAGTATACTAGGAATAATATTTTAAACGTTCTTAAAAATACGTGAAAAGTAAATTTTTGCCCGCTTAGCATATTTATAATGCATTAAAAATATAATAAAACTATACATTAGAAATATACTAAAAATATACATTTAATACATTAAAAATATGTTTACTCGGGCTTAAAAATAGTCTGCTGGGCGGCTCCATGGAATGACACGGGTTAATTCGTCAACTGGAGAACAAATCGTACACGGGTATTTATCATTAATCAACAAGAGTCTGATATTATAAGGCCACGTGATTGAATGCGAACGGCAGATACCTACACACAGCATACCAAGACGACAGCGACACAGCAAACCACAAATCCTATGACAAGCGCTATACTTGGCTTGCCGTATATATACCCAGCGAAAGCGACGCACTATTTTGCGCGGTGAGGCCTTTTTTTGCGCAAATACTGTGGGCTGCCAAATTATCGCAGAAGTACCCTACTGGTCGCGTTCGAATCTGGGGTTAATTGAGAACGGAATTGCTAGTTGAAATTTGCGTCAGGCACAGGTCAGCAGTCGAACTGTCAACCAACAGGTACATGGGCGTGTAAGGGAGCCGGTCTGCCCTGCCAGACCGGGGTCCTTCCCGCTGGCTTATTCAGACCCAGAAGTACCCAAGGCGCTTTTGCTGGTATAATGCTATCACGTTCTCACACGGAAATGTTCGAATGACATTGAGTGGAATGACATTCGAGAATAGGAATGACATTTGGATTCGACGCACTGCCGCGGTGCTGTACGACACTTTCGAAACGCATTCGAAAGCCTCAGCTCGTTTTCAGTGTACAGCGACGACGACGACGGCGGTCACACTAGTCCGACAACGACAGTATATATCACGCTGAACAACAGCATGTAATTATAGTGAAATATCTAGTTTACTATAATATGATTCTAGAGGGACACGTTTTTCAGGCCAACGACACCGACGAATCCGGTCGCGGACGGTCAGCCTTGTCGGCGGCTGAGCGAGAGCACGGTGATGAGGCGGCGGTGTGTATATGCTCGCGCTTCTAAATGAGCGAAACGAACGGCTATATTTCACGTGTGCACACCTGAACACTCACCAGCGATAAGCGCTTGCCAAATCAATTTCAGTCGACGATGGCTCTGTTCCCTTCCGCGACAACTAGGCCCAGCAAGTTCGCAGGGTTGGATCTGTGATTTCGGCAGTTGTGAAGAGCGAATCACAAGCTTTAGCGAATGCAAATAGTCACCAGGTGTAGTTTTGGCAACAGTGACCTGAAATCAACTATTGCTTACATCGCAGGGCACGCGTACGATGAACGGGAATCGCCGGTGTGACCCAGACTGCCGAGCCGAGCTTTACGGCCAGCAGCAGTCGTCGCCGTCGCTAGCTTGTGGATAACAGTCGCCAGACATACTTCTGGATAAAGTAGTTTAAAAAAAAGTACTGGTCACGTCGGAGAAAGCCGGGACAAGAAGCGAGAAGCGCCAGTCCTGCGCGATGCCAACAACCCGCCCAGATGAAAAAAATCTAGCTGGTTTCAATTGGTTCTAACTGGTTTCAGCTGGGATCAGTTGGTCCCAGCTGGGACCAACTGGCCAGCAGTTGGGACCGACTGGCCTGCAGTTGGTGCCAACTGGCCTGGAGTTGGGACCAACTGACCAGCAGTTGGGGCCAACTGGCCTGCAGTTGGGACCAACTGACCAGCAGTTGGGACCAACTGGCCAGCAGTTGGGGCCAACTGACCGGCAGTTGGGACCAATTGGCCTGGAGTTGGGACCAACTCGCCAGCAGTTGGGGCCAACTGACCGGCAGTTGGGGCCAACTAGCCTGCAGTTGGGGCCAACTGGCCCCAACTCAAATCCGCATAACTGCATTTTGATTTAAGTTAAAAACGTGGTTTGTCCTGACTATTACCTCAATCCTGTTATTGATCACCTGTGTTTAAAGACACTTTTTCAGATCTTGCAAGAAAGCATCAAAAAGCAGGCAGAAATTATGCACAGCAACAATTCACATCTGAAAGGAAAAACTGTAAACCAAGATTTATTTCAAAATTGACACAGCAGACTTTATCATTAGTGAAAGTTTGATTTTATAGCATATATGCAAACAAAGATCATATTCACTGCAAGACAGCATACAGGCAGTAAAAAATCATCTCGACTCTAGACAGCAGCATTGCCTTGGAAGTCTAGATGTGGCCATTTCGTCAATGACATGAAAAAAGTGCGCACCTTATTAAACAACTGTCCCCGCTGCATTTCATTTTCATCAGAAATGATGAGGATAGGCCCAGCATCAATCTTCACGTCAGAAATCTTGAGTACCCCACACACTTCATGATCGGCTCGGTGTGGAGTCGAGGTATCGTTTGTGAGGCCGCATTATGCTGTTTCGATAACGCGACTAGGAGATCAGAACAGATTGCAAAGCAGACATCAAAACATGCATCAAAACAATCAAAATAAACCATGCACGGAGCACACTTCAACGCGCGGCCATTCGGATTCGGATATGTGGCTTTCCCTTTGTATCGGGCGGTCCTTACGGAAAAAAACCTCCGAAAGTGTCCTAGCCTATTTTGGAGTCTTCCTCGTCTTCATGGATATTTCTCTCCACAATGTCAAACGACGTTTGGTTTGTTTTCACCGCCAATGCTGATGTTGATGTTGATGCGGCTGAGGATTTCGCCGATGTCTCCCCAAAAAGTACAATTTCTAAGCATATTCTAACAAGTATCTTTATACGGTTGCTGCAAAATGTCACGACAAATACGAAAAGTACTTATATTTTTTTTGCGCATTTGGTGCGACATATCGCATTTTGTCTGGCATCGTTCAACCGCGTTGAAACTTGAACATAACCAGCGGCAGCCATCGCCATCGCTGTCACTGGCCGCACTGGCTACGATTGTGTGTTGTCTGTGTGTCGTCGGGTCTAGTGATTTCCCTAATATATTCTGAGCAGTAGGTATGTTTTAGATTCTTTGCCCAATGTTTGCCTTAATAAGATTCCTCGCGGATATCGACAAGAAGCCGCACGTGGTGCCAGCGTCCGATATTGAAGACTTTCGCCCGACGACAACTGAGGATTTCGACAAGTCTGTCTACTCGGTCTTCTTGACAGACAAAGAAGGGGACGGAGAAGACACCGGCTACTACGTCGCGCAGGTACTCTTACTAGCCGGTAAGTTTTAACCCTGCGTCAAGACCCGGCACTCTGACAGTGGCTTGGCGTTCGGTTACTGATTCTAAAATCGCGAATCCCGCCTGCGGCGGCATTTCTTTTAAGAAATGCAAAAACGCCTGTGTACTGTGCGATGTCACTGCACGCTCAACTATCCAAGGTAGAGTAAATCAGTCCGAGCTCTCCACTATAGCCTCCCCCATAGCCCACGTTTGGAATGTAAACACCACGTACTGTACACACTATGCGACGTGTCTATCGTACTGGCATAGACTGGCGTTCGAGTAATTGCCTGAGCGGATTGTTATTTTAGTGAAGCGCAGCAGCCAGCACCAGCAAGAACTTAATTCGCGCTGCGATAGGGTGTCAAACACGTGTAGCGCTGGTTCGACGAAGTCAAAGCATGCTTAATGGTATTAATTCCTTTACCTACTAGAGAACTGAAATTAAGGGCATATTGCGATCGGAATAGAAAAATACGTGTAGGCTGCAAAAACACGGACATGGAAGTGGATTACGTGGGCCAAGCAAATATGAAGCAAAAGACCTGGTCTGTTTTATTTAGGTTGGCTTGTTTTCGTTGCTGCTTCCAGTGGCGTGAGATTAAAACTAGTGCAGATGTGTGTGCACACTAGTTAGCTTAATTTTGGTGCTTCCCGCCAGCCGAACTGCCATGGCTGCTTCTGTTAGCGTTTTTGGTAGGTCATAATATATTTAATCTGTTTCAATTATCTGCATAATTGTGAATGGCCTCAGAAAGGGTCAGTGCTGATCTTGAGCAAAATTTTCAACCAATTTAAGTGTTAACTGTCTGCTGAGCAGTGCACTAGTCGGGCAATGTACGACTGTGATTTCTCACTACTTCAAGAAGCATGGCTGTTTATTTTCAATTATTTGGCCCTTTTACCACGCATGCTGTATCGTACATTGATAGCCATAAGAGATTAAATATCCTTGCATATAGTATTTTTTAATGTTCTACAATCTCATTTTCCCTTTCCTCTGTAAAATTTCACACAGCAGGCGATTCCAATTGTATTTGTAACTCGCGGCTGCATTTGTGCCTTGTGTGACAATTTTTATGGAATGTAGGGCTGGAATTTTGCATTTTCTCATGTTGCTGCCCTTCCCAACTATTTAGTTTGGGAAGGCATGCGCCAGCAAGACTGCTGCACAATGTGCACGTTGACTTTAAAACTTGTTTTTTTTTTCTGTAATTTTTAATTACAGTCTGGCAGTGGGGCTCCCAAAAAGGCGTGGATGTGGAAGGGACTGTGGCAATCATCCCGGGACTCCTGACCGAGAAGATTTAAGATGTGAAAAAACCTCTCCTCAGGAAGCTTGGAAGCACCTAAGTGCATGCTAATGAATAGTTTTGACACTTTTCATGCTGTGGGCAGTGTGTGCTGACTGGAGGGTCACTGCCTGCCTTTTGAGCGGCTTTTGACCAGCCTCGGTGCACTGTGGCAAAAATAGCACCAGAGGTAACCATAACCAGCTGGCAACTGGTCCCAGTTGGGACCAGTTTGCAATGGGTCCCAGCTGTTGGGACCAGTTGAACTGGGTTATGGAGTAATTCCCAATTGGGACCAACTGGCAGTGGGTCCCAACTGGGCAGCTGGGACCCATTGTCAGCTGGTCCCAGCTGGGAATTATTCCATAACACAGTTGAACTGGTCCCAGCTGGCACCAGCTAGGACCAGTTGTAATTTTTTCATCTGGGCGGCTTTCTCAGGCGTGCGATCGCATCATCGCTTCCCACACATTGTCGCACTGCGTAAACAAGCACGAGTACAAACAGTAGAAAAGAAAACAGATTGTTTCATAGAACGAGAGCGCAGATTGCGTTTTATGTTATGTAAACAAGCGATGTAATCAACAGTATGAGTGCAGTCGTCCTCATCGGCGCACTCCCGGGGAAATTTCATGCTGACGCGGTTAATATTCATTGGCGTAATATTATCTTCAAGCACTCCCTTAGACAGAACACGTGTAGCATCGTTAGATGACATTCGGTTGGAAGGCATTCGAAGCGCCCGTGTAGCAGAGGTATAAGTGGTGATCACCTTCCTGCTAGAAGTTACCACAAACGAAAGGATGACACGAAAGGGAAAGTTTTCACTCCTCGCTGAAACGTCATTTCGAGCCCTAGATTGTTCCACGGTAGCTTGAACTGTAATGCAAATATGTTTACGCGGACAACCCATTTGTTAGAATTTAAGTATACTTCAGACGGATTAATTGCGTATTTACGAAAGTACACTTTAAATAGATGGCCAGCACCAAAATTCGATCCCGAAACTCGACTTTGAGCATTAGATTGTTCAACGACAGCTTGTAGTGCGCTGCAAACATGCTAATGCGGACTGCCAATTTGCTAGAATTTCATTGTTCTTTGGACGAATTAATTGCGTATTTACGGAAGTACACTTCAAATACATTGACGACACGCAAATGCTATTTCCCGAAACCCGATTTCGAGCACTCGACTGTTCAACGGCAGCTAGAAGTGTGCAAAGACGTTTAAAAGTACTGCCCGTTTGTTAGAATTGAAGTATATTTCGGATGAATTAATTTCATATTTACGAAAGTTCACTTTTAATACAATGACAAGATGCTAAAACTACATACATATACGTTTACAAGGGCTGCCCGTTTTCTAGAATTGAAGTATACTTTCGATGAATTAATTTCATATTTGCGAAAATACACTTTTAATACACTGACAAGATGCTAAAACTGCATACATATTTTTTCATGTGTTTGAAAAGTGCTCGACGTATGCTTTAAGTGAGGTATTTTTCGCACATTTTAAAAATATATTTCGAATACCAAGCATGAAATTTCAGGAACGTATTTCCTACATATTTTTAGTGCATTCATGAATACAAAATATGTTTAAAATACAATTTAAATAGCCCACCGTATATTCCAAACGTATTAGTTTTTGCTAAGGGTGTCTGTTCGCTTGCTGAGTGATTCCAAGGCGTCACGCTCTTCCCTGGAAAGATTCGGTGGTCCCGGTTTGTGTGCCTCGAAGGCCTGAATGATGTCTCGTTGAATCGCTTTTAAATACATGTCCAGATGTTTATCCCTACCGGATCTCGGTGTCCACTGTTCCTGAGAGGGAGGGAATGAGTTACAATTTTGGTTCGGCTTATCAGAAAAGTACTCCTGGAGTCTCAGATTTCGAGAAAAATTGTCGAGGTCCTTTAGTAATTTGTATTCGTCATATCGGCCAGTATTTGGACAGAATTTCAGTCCACGTGACAATACCGATTTTTCCTCTTTGCTAAGGGGTGCGTTTGAGAGATTAATAATGTTCTCCTGTACATCCGAACCCTCCAATGTTTGATTAAATGGGGTTGCATGATCGCTTGCAGGCATCCGGGTGTATATAGGTTGTATATACATATGGTCTCTTCTGAAAGTAGTAGGACTCATTTTTTTAAACAAATTTTATTTAAGAGAATAGTACAAACGATTACAATTTTTCAAGGCAGCACCCTTCCGCACCTACACGCTGCTGCTAACGAGTTTTGCAGTTTTCGTACGCCTCCGGGAACGCCTGGACCGGAATGGTGTTTAGCTCCCTTGTCACGGCCTGTTGAACCACCTCTACCGATCCATGATGTTTCCCCTCGAGCGTCGATTTTATTCTCGGGAATAGAAAAAAGTCTGGCAGGGCCAAGTCGAGGATGTAGGGGGGCTGAGACAGCGTTGCCGCCTTGTGCTGGACAAAAAATCGGGGTCCTCATTCAGATGACGAAGAAGATCCTACCGGTTGGCCTTTTCCTCCTCTGACAACACTCCTGGCACCAACTTCGCGCACGCTTTCCTCATGGATAAGTTTTCGGTCACGATCCCAAAAACTTGGGTTTGAGGAATGCTCAAGTCATCAGCAATCATTCTGATACTCATTCTACGATCACGGTTAAGTAAATGTTTCCCTCGCTACACATTTTCGTTGGTCTTGCTGGTCGAAGGGCGTCAGAAGTGGTCGTCTTCCTCCACTCTTTCCTTACCTTCTCGGAAAAGCTTGTGCCTATCAAAAACACCTGATCTACCCATGGAAGCGTCACCGTAGGCCTCCTTAATCATTTTATGAGTTTTTTTTCCCGTTTTACCAAAAATTTACTCAAAATTTGATCTCGTATCGCTGATCCAGTAAACGCTCGACGATTCTGCGTGACGAGACGTTTCGACAGGGGTTCACAGTACAAGCGACCTCCTCTCTTTAACGGCCGAGAGCCGACTGCCGAATTTCCCGAGCATTCCCAATATCCCCCTTCAACGATCCTGCACGCGCAGACCACCTCTCGTCCGCCCTTTCGCCCAGGAAAAAACCAGTCCTACTACTTTCAGAACAGACCATGTATATGTATATGTATATGTGTATATATATATATATATATATATATATATATATATATATATATATACACACACTTTGCGAAGAAACCAAATCAAACTTATAACCCTTTCCCGCGTCTCAGGTACAGTGGACACCGAGGTCCGGCAGGGATAAGCATCTCGACATGTATATAAAAGCAATACAACGATGTATCCTTCACGCCTGCGGGAGCCATAAACCTGGAGCGTCCAATCTTTCATGAAAAGAACGCAGTGTCCTAGAGTCACTCAGCAAACGAACAGACATTGTCATTAAACCCGCCGACAAGGGAGGTGGCACAGTAATCTTAGGCAAAGAAGGGATATCTTAGACATTCGGGAGGGATATCGCCAGCTCAACGACTTAAATTTTTATAAGCTACTCCCATTTGATCCCACCACCGAACACCTGCAAATCATAGCAAGAACGTTAAAACAACTCAGCGATGAAGGCGAAATACCCGCATGAGTAAGTAATGGGTTGATGGCAATAAATCCGTCGCCGGGACGGTTCTACATGCTCCTAAATATACACAAAGAAAACTATCTTGGTCGGCCGATAGTTTCTGGCATCGGCACACTGACTGAACCGATCTTTAGCTATATTGATTCCCTCATCAAACATGTCGCTCCAAAACATACGTCTTACATACGTGACACTAATCACTTCTTAAGAGAGTTATCTCAATTTACTCCTTCCAAAGGCGCTCTCTTGTTACCCTTGACGTGGTTTCGCTGTACGCTAACATCCCGCATGATGACGGAATCCGAGCTCTGGTCACAACCTATGAATAATACAAAGCTCGAAACTCACCTAGCCAAAGCACCATAGAGGCACTTACAAATCTCGTCCTGAAATTCAACAACTCTTATTATCTACAAACGAGTTGTACAGCTATGGGCACAAAAATGGCACCAAATTATGCCAACATATCCATGCATAGCATTGAATCCATTTTCTTAATTCATACCCGATAAAAGCGGCTTTCTACAAACTCTCCCCTGATGATATATTCATGATATGGACAGAAACCGAGGACCAACTCACCCATTTTATTACCTCCTTCAACAACGTACATCCAAACATCAGCTTCACCCACACGTACTCCGTCAGTCAGATTAGCTTTCTCGACGTCTTAATTCGAATAGAGGGGGTACCTTAATCACCACTGTATAGAGAAAACCAACCGACCGGCAGCAGTACATACATTTAAATAGCTGTAACCCACACCACTCCAAAACTTCAACTCCATACCCCCGGGCCATCAGATTCAAGTGAATCTGCTTACGTTCGGAGGACTTTGTGAAACATTAACGCTATCCGCCCTGCTGAAAAAAGTTGTATGATGCAATAAGCTCATAAAGTTTATCATACAGATATCATAGACTTATCATACATATCACAGGAAATTATCATACAAATGTCATACATTTCTGTAAAATCATACAGACATCATAGAGATGTCATAGAATATCACACAAATTGTATGATATATTATTCAGATGGCATGATATTCTATGATGAAGCCTGAATTAGGTTTGCATCATAGAACTTTTTTTCAGCAGGGCGCTCTCTATTATTGATGACGCCATTAGAAAGGCTGAAACAATCGTAACGAACTCTCTAATGAGCCGGAGTCAGCAAACTCGAACGACCAGTACTCCAATCTCACCTTAAATTTCGCAAATAACCTCCCGAACATCAACAAAATCTTAAGAAAACACTTTAACATCATCGAGAAAAGTGATCCGTTTTCAAAAATTGTCCCAATAGTTCCTCGTGTTACCTACAGGCGAACAGAAGTTTACAAAATTGGGTAGTCCACTCTGCTATCAGTAGACGAAAGTATGCAGGCTGCCTACCTTGCGGAAAGAATCGGTGTCAAGTTTGCAGGCACATGCAGACAGCAACGCTGGCTCAAAGCACACATTCCAACTTCAAACACTCCCTTCGTGGAAATTTGAATTGTGACAGCAGCAACGTTGTGTACATGCGCGAGTGTGGCAGGTGTGAAATGCAATACAGTGGTCAAACCTAGAATTCATTCCGGATTAGATTTAATAACCATCGTGATCACGCTAAACACCTTCCTGACCTCCCTCTGTCGAAGCACTTTAGCCAAAAAAATCACGAGTTCGACAAGATGAGGGTTACGTAACTACAGAGCGGTTTTCACAGCTCCCGTGAGCGGGAACGGGAGTCATACTTTATTTCTAAATATAACGCACCTGCAGGCCGGGATCAATGAAAACCTCGGCATCCTGTCCGCCCTTCAGAAGCCAGAGGCCTGATGAAATTCCGCCGCCACATTGCGGCGCCAACACTTCCCATCAATAAAAACCATTCACCTTACTTCCTCGAAGCAACAGCTTCCATACTCACATCAAAGCCACCTGCCTGCGCCGCCTCAGGTCATGCCGAATTACGTGCCTGCATGTGCCACTTTCGCCTCTTTCTTTCCTTGCCACCACGGCTTTTTTCATTTATATTTTTTCTTCCCTGACTTTAACCGGAATCCCGCCCCTCACTTCTTTTTTCTTCTCTTCCCCTTCTTTCTTGCTTCCCCTTTAAAAACCATGTGCAATACCTTCATTCTCAGTCCTGATGAAGGCCAGCTTCTGGCCGAAACATCGACCTAATGAATGTTTCGATATGAAGCGATGTTCCTCCTTTTAGCTAACTTTATATATACGTATATATATATATATATATATATATATATATATATATATATATCAAAAATTTTTTTGGCAGCTGATTGATTAATATAAGATAAAGTCACCAGAACTTGAAAAAAAACAAGATTTAATTCACGACGTTTCGGCTGGAGGACCAGCCTTTTTCGAGTGTATTACAGTATTTGAAACAAGCAGCTTTTATAGCATCCGCGAGGCACAGAAAAAACTGTCAAAACAAAAATACAAACAGTGGTGAGAAGAGTGGTTAAAAAAAATAAAAAAAAATATTACAACTTGAAACGGCAGCAGGTGTTCGGAAGGAGGTAACGAAAGAAAAGTCGATGACAAGCGCGAACCTCTACAGCCCACAGCTGCCACAGGGTTGTGACAAAAAGAGAAAAAAAAGAAAAAAAACTTTACTGCACAAGACTTTACAAAATGGCGCTCAAGACGCATTGTTGCGACACGCGCGAAGCGCCCGGCAGTCGCACAGCGAGAAGGCAACATTTCAGGAGAAAGTTCTAGGCATAGGGGTCCGCAGGAATGTCAAAAAAAAGAAAAAAACGCTACTACACAAGAATATGAAAAATCCCACTCAGAGAAGGGTTGTGGCATCACAACACTATACAAGACAGGTCATTAGGAAAAAACACAAGTTTCTAATGACTAATGTATCCTTACACAACCACTCAATACACAAAAAAGGAGAATCCTTACACAACCACTCAATACACTACAAAAGAAAAAGCCAGGGCTAACAACAAACACACACACACAACAACAGAAACGAACTGTAGTCAGTGGCAATTATATTGTACTGTGTTGAGACAAATGTAATTTTTCGCTGCGGGTGAGCGCGCGCAGAAGAGAAATGCGTGACAATGCATTACAAGGCATGACAATACAATACAAAAATACTTAAAACACAAAAAGAAAAACTAAATACGTGGCAATGCATATGACATGAAAAAAAGAACAAAGAAATGCTTGCTATGCTTTCTGACGCCCGTTCGTCAGTCTCTGCCATCAACATGTCTTGGATAATTATTTGGTACTCTATGGGTGTAAGCATGATAGCCGGCCTACTGTTTCGTTGATGCCGCTTGAGAATGTGTTAAATTTGTGAATCAGCTATGATTCACAGCTCTCGCGCTCATAATGCGTTTTGAACCCTGATTGAAGTAGAATAGCTTTAAAATTATCGAATGGATGCCCAAGGTTGTTTATGTGTTTTGAAAGTGGGAGATTTGGCTGCGTCCGCACATGTGATCTGTGATTGTTAATGCGAATTCTGAATGGTGTAACTGTTTGTCCCACGTACTGAGCTTTACAGGTGCCACATTCCAGGATGTAGACAACATTAGCGCTGTCGCATGAGAAGTTGCCTTTTATCTGGAATGACAAGGATGACGCTGTGCTTTTGGCGCTAGTAGTTGTTTCCATCATCGGACAGAGTTTACACCTAGGTTTATTGCATGGTGCAGATCCTCTGAAGCTACGGTTCCCGATTGTAGATGATGTTATGATATCACGAATGTTCCTTGCACGCCTATACACAACGCGTGGCGGAGCAGGGATGACTTCTTTCATCCTTTCACTCTGTTGAAGGATGTTTTTGGTGTTTCTTGAGAACTGCATTAATATTGGGGATTGACGCCGAATGTGTAAGGACAAGCTTGACTTGAGAGTTCGGGCGTGGCTGCTTCTTGCCATTTATGAGTTCGCGCCGGTCATGCCTTGAAGCTTTCTTGATTGAATCGTCGATAACTGACAATGGGTGTTTCTGTCGTGCTAGGTCAGCCCAGTTTGATTCAAAGTCGTCATCTTTAGAGCAAATCCTCCGAAAACGTAGGGACTGACTGTAAGCGATGGAGGTTTTACAATGTCGGGTGTGACTGCTCTGGAAGTGCAAGTACTGATGTCGGTCCGTGGGTTTTCTGTAAACCGTTGTCTCAGGTTTGTTTCCCGTGGTAGTCACCTGGACATCAAGCAAAATTCAATCACGAAGCTGAATATGAAGATGAAAACGAGATGCTAGTGTGAGCGTGTTGAAGTTGGAAATAAACTTCGTTAGCTTTTCCTCCCCGTGTGTCCAGATCAAGAATATGTCATCTATGAACCTTCTGTAAAATATCGGTTTGTATGGAGAACTATTGAGAAATTCTGTCTCAAGTGCGGCCATGAATATATTAGCGTAATTTGGTCCAATTTTTGTTCCCATTGATGTTCCGCTTATTTGTACGTAGTGCTGGCCATTAAACTCAAAGTTATTTAACTCGAGTACAAGTTTTAAAAGCTCTGCAAGCGTGTTGCCGTCAACCGTTTGTTTGGATTCTAAGCGCTCATCAGCAGAGACGACTGCTTTTATGCCATCAGCATGCGGTCCTCCAGCCGAAGCGTCGTGAATTAAATCTTATGTACTCTAGCAGAACTTTTTGCTGGGCTAGTTGGTCCATTCTGACATTGGCGAAAACAGCGCGAAAGAAGAAGCCCGAAGGCGAAACGAGGAAGTGACAGGAAAGAGCGCTGACTTCTTCTCAGCGACCCAATCAGGATGTTGGCAGTAGCAGGCGACACGCAAACCGTCATAAAAGAGTCGCACTTGCCTCCACAGCTCAGATCGTAGAATTCTACATATCCTCTTTACGTGGCCAAAAGAAGGCCGGACTGCACCGAAGAGGACGTTGAGGTCACAGGGTACCAATCCCTTCTTCATGCAGAACGTGATGTACCTGGCCCGGCAGGTTGACCATGTGATGTTGTTGACGAGGGCATCCAGTTGTGCCGTAGAAGAAACACATAACGAAGGGCCCACTGTATAAGAAAGGTAATCTAGCAGAACTTTTTGCTGGGCTAGTTGGTCCATTCTGACATTGGTGAAAACAGCGCGAAAGAAGAAGCCCGAAGGCGAAACGAGGAAGTCACAGGAAAGAGCGCTGACTTCTTCTCAGCGACCCAATCAGGATGTTGGCAGTAGCAGGCGACACGCAAACCGTCATGCCCTGGATGCCCTCGTCAACAACATCACATGGTCAACCTGCCGGGCCAGGTACATCACGTTCTGCATGAAGAAGGGATTGGTACCCTGTCACCTGAACGTCCTCTTCGGTGCAGTCCGGCCTTCTTTTGGCCACGTAAAGAGGATATGTAGAATTCTACGATCTGAGCTGTGGAGGCAAGTGCGACTCTTTTATGACGGTTTGCGTGTCGCCTGCTACTGCCAACATCCTGATTGGGTCGCTGAGAAGAAGTCAGCGCTCTTTCCTGTCACTTCCTCGTTTCGCCTTCGGGCTTCTTCTTTCGCGCTGTTTTCACCAATGTCAGAATGGACCAACTAGCCCAGCAAAAAGTTCTGCTAGATTACCTTTCTTATACAGTGGGCCCTTCGTTATGTGTTTCTTCTCCTACGGCACAACTGGATGCCCTCGTCAACAACATCACATGGTCAACCTGCCGGGCCAGGTAGATCACGTTCTGCATGGAGAAGGGATTGGTACCCTGTGACCTCAACGTCCTCTTCGGTGCAGTCCGGCCTTCTTTTGGCCACGTAAAGAGGATATGTAGAATTCTACGATCTGAGCTGTGGAGGCAAGTGCGACTCTTTTATGACGGTTTGCGTGTCGCCTGCTACTGCCAACATCCTGATTGGGTCGCTGAGAAGAAGTCAGCGCTCTTTCCTGTCACTTCCTCGTTTCGCCTTCGGGCTTCTTCTTTCGCGCTGTTTTCACCAATGTCAGAATGGACCAACTAGCCCAGCAAAAAGTTCTGCTAGATTACCTTTCTTATACAGTGGGCCCTTCGTTATGTGTTTCTTCTCCTACGGCACAACTGGATGCCCTCGTCAACAACATCACATGGTCAACCTGCCGGGCCAGGTACATCACGTTCTGCATGAAGAAGGGATTGGTACCCTGTGACCTCAACGTCCTCTTCGGTGCAGTCCGGCCTTCTTTTGGCCACGTAAAGAGGATATGTAGAATTCTACGATCTGAGCTGTGGAGGCAAGTGCGACTCTTTTATGACGGTTTGCGTGTCGCCTGCTACTGCCAACATCCTGATTGGGTCGCTGAGAAGAAGTCAGCGCTCTTTCCTGTCACTTCCTCGTTTCGCCTGCGGGCTTCTTCTTTCGCGCTGTTTTCACCAATGTCAGAATGGACCAACTAGCCCAGCAAAAAGTTCTGCTAGATTACCTTTCTTATACAGTGGGCCCTTCGTTATGTGTTTCTTCTCCTACGGCACAACTGGAGGCCCTCGTCAACAACATCACATGGTCAACCTGCCGGGCCAGGTACATCACGTTCTGCATGAAGAAGGGATTGGTACCCTGTGACCTCAACGTCCTCTTCGGTGCAGTCCGGCCTTCTTTTGGCCACGTAAAGAGGATATGTAGAATTCTACGATCTGAGCTGTGGAGGCAAGTGCGACTCTTTTATGACGGTTTGCGTGTCGCCTGCTACTGCCAACATCCTGATTGGGTCGCTGAGAAGAAGTCAGCGCTCTTTCCTGTCACTTCCTCGTTTCGCCTTCGGGCTTCTTCTTTCGCGCTGTTTTCACCAATGTCAGAATGGACCAACTAGCCCAGCAAAAAGTTCTGCTAGATTACCTTTCTTATACAGTGGGCCCTTCGTCATGTGTTTCTTCTCCTACGGCACAACTGGATGCCCTCGTCAACAACATCACATGGTCAACCTGCCGGGCCAGGTACATCACGTTCTGCATGAAGAAGGGACTGGTACCCTGTGACCTCAACGTCCTCTTCGGTGCACTCCGGCCTTCTTTTGGCCACGTAAAGAGGATATGTAGAATTCTACGATCTGAGCTGTGGAGGCAAGTGCGACTCTTTTATGACGGTTTGCGTGTCGCCTGCTACTGCCAACATCCTGATTGGGTCGCTGAGAAGAAGTCAGCGCTCTTTCCTGTCACTTCCTCGTTTCGCCTTCGGGCTTCTTCTTTCGCGCTGTTTTCACCAATGTAAATCTTATGTTTTTCAAGTTCTGGTGACTTTATCTTATATATACATATATATATATATATATATATATATATATATATATATATATATATATATATATATATATATATATATATATATTCTTCTGCTTTTCTAATCAATTAGCATTAAGCGATAACGTATTCAGTAATATTCTAAATTGATCAACACCACAAATTAAATAAAAAAAAAATCGCCTGTGCCCCTTGGTTTCTGTGGCTGTTGGCTTCTGTCATATATATATATATATATATATATATATATATATATAAAAGCTTCATTCTAAAAACATATATGGATGTTACTTGCGGAGGGCCACGTATCTCTCAGTAGTTAAAGTGCCACAGAGTAATAGTTAAAATGTAACCTATTCAACATTAGCTAACCAGTGCATTATTTAGTATGTCCGGCCAGACTCTCCGTCGATGTGATCGCGCCGCCGCCGTAACTCACATTCAAACAGTCAGTAACCACACTTCTGTCGGGCGGTTGGCACTGTAATGCAACGGGCGCGATAATGTTTTCTTCCCGCGTGTTCGAACGTCCCGCGCCCGCCGAAGGAAGCCTCCGCCCACAATATTTCTTCTCAACGGTTTTCCTCGCAGACAGCTCAACCCTCTCCACTTCCGCTACAACCTTTTGCCTCCTTCCCTTCCCCCCACCCCCTCTTTTCCCCTTTCTTGAATTCGTTCTTTTCTTTTTTGTGTGCTCGCTTTGCAGCCCTCATTTTCCCCTTAATCGGCAGGAACACCCTTGTCCGCCACTGTCTTGCTTTTCGTGTTTTGTTTTGTTTCCTCAAAGGAGAGCGTCTTCCCCTCTCCATCTGTGTGCGGTGCCGTGAGCAAGTGGATCGTTTTTGTTCACAAACAACCTTACCCTGATGAAGGACGGTCCACCGTCCGAAACCGTCGGTAAATAAATGTTTCTCTAAGAAGTGTACTTCAACTCTTTCCTTATGTTATAAGCAGTCGAGCAAGTTTTTTCATCGTAATATATTTCACCTTCGATGGCTGCTTCAAGAAATGTCACTTCAAGAAACTTCAATTCAAGAAACTCCACTTCAAGAAACGTCGTATGGAAGTTCCCACATCACTTTCCAACATGTGCTGTGATAGGGGACTCCCAAACAAGGCACGTCTCGACCTACTTTGACCCATCAAGCCAACATTGCCCGGCCTTCGTTATCCAGCCCGGAGCAAGAATCGGGGATGTTCCGAACCTTCTCGACTTTGTGCCCCAGAGTGTCACCTGTGTGATAATTCATGTTGGGACGAACGACCTCTATTCTGAGGATATTCACACCACCATCCAAAATTATGTGGACGTTATCAACTTTATCCGGACCCAACGTCCCCAAATCGAGGCCATATTCATCACCTTGGTGCTCCGGCGTGCCCCAAACCGCCGGCGACGGTTCGGTAATTGGCGAGCGGTGCAACAGTTCAACAGGCGAGCTGGGAGGTTCAATTCACAACTTGCCCAGCTCAGCGAAAAACTCGACAACGTCTTCTACTTACACCACTCGCTGGATGCCTTCCACCCGTCTACGGTCCTGGCCGCGGATGGGGTGCATCCGAGTTATGGCGGTGTCTCAGTGCTTGCGTGGAACATTCACAGCCTGGTACTGACAATCCAGCGGAACAGCATAGCACCGTGGCTTGACCACCTTCCCGCCTCAGGATGCACTACAACAGCACCTCCCACCTACGCGGCAGTAGCCGAGCACCAGAACTCAGCCAACATACTGGCAAGCCACTGCTTCCCTTCCCTCGAAGAGGCACGAAGAATAGAGGATGTTCGGAGGCCGGTTACGCGAGTATTCCGGCGAACGCTTCCAGCGGACAATCCAAGTATTCGGCCAGTGTATTTTCATAGAGAAGCGGAGTCAGAAGTCGCAAAAATCTCTCAGTACGTTCGTGGATCCTCCAGTCCAGCTCAGCAGAATCATCGCCCTAATTCGGATCACCATATACATATCACCAGTACCCCAAAATTCAGGACAGAAACCAATGCCAGCGAAGCGAGGGAACCACCATTCAATTTCGCCCCATCCACCTCCAAGCCACCTGCCAGTGGGCACCAATTGGAACACTCTGCTGCGCGAAAGCCCACCACCCGAAACAGTTGTTGCGGATCACAGGAAGCGCCGCTGGATTTTGCACCTGAGACCTGCAATCCAACTTTGAGCGTATCAGCGTCTCCTAGAGCAACTGAAGCTCAAACGGCAGAAAGACGCCGACGAACACCTGACATCGGGAGCGGCTGTGCGGAGAAAACTTCGAGCCCGAAATCGAGGTATGACCTCAGGCGACGCTGCGGCTCCGCCCAGCGAGTGAGACAGGATTGACGGTGTGATCGCGCTCAGCCGCCCACTCCCCCCTCAGCTGCTGCTACACACTCTCGAAATTTTTTAAAATTAAGAAAAATAACAGAAAAAGGATCAGGCACGAGCTCCACATAAAGTCCCTTAAAATATACCTAAAATCAAATACGGTGCCCAAGGGCCTTTCCGTGTCTTTAACGCCGTCGATGAACAATCTCTCGAAAACCAATCACCTAGCTTGGAGCCAAGTTCTGCTTAACGAATCCCTAAACCTTCTGAAAATAACTATAGACCATTGCAATTAGATGTTGGCATCACTGAGCCGTGAGGAGAGGCGAGCTCGTCAAAACGTGGTACTTTCGGATATGGAGACTCAAGAGCTTGAGTTCTTTCAGTCGAGCAAGGCTAAGCAAATCTGGAATAACAAATGCAAAAAATTCTCGCGAGGTAACATCCAGCTTGAGGAAGGAAGAGAGGGCGCCGTGGCATCGCAACAAAGAGAGGACAAATTACAACCTATATACACCCGCATGCCTGCAAGCGATCATGCAACCCCATTTAATCAAACATTGGAGGGTTCGGATGTACAGGAGAACATTATTAATCTCTCAAACGCACCCCTTAGCAAAGAGGAAAAATCGGTATTGTCACGTGGACTGAAATTCTCTCCAAATACTGGCCGATATGACGAATACAAATTACTAAAGGATCTCGACAATTTTTCTCGAAATCTGAGACTCCAGGAGTACTTTTCTGATAAGCCGAACCAAAATTGTAACTCATTCCCTCCCTCTCAGGAACAGTGGACACCGAGATCCGGTAGGGATAAACATCTGGACATGTATTTAAAAGCGATTCAACGAGACACCATTCAGGCCTTCGAGGCGCACAAACCGGGACCACCGAATCTTTCCAGGGAAGAGCGTGACGCCTTGGAATCACTCAGCAAGCGAACGGACATTGTTATTAAACCCGCTGACAAAGGAGGCGGCATAGTAATTTTAGATAAAGAAAAGTATATCCAGGAGGGATACCGCCAACTCAATAACTCCAATTTCTATCGCTTGCTTTCATCAGACCCCACCACTGAGCACAGCAAAATTATAGGAAAAACCTTGAAACAACTCACCGATGAAGGTGAATTACCGCCACGAGTAAGTAAGGCGCTGACGCCATTAAATGCGTCTCCAGGGCGCTTTTACATGCTCCCAAAAATACATAAAGAAAATCATCCGAGTCGACCGATCGTTTCCGGCATTGGCACACTCACGGAACCGATCTCCAGCTACATTGATTCTCTGATCAGGCATATCCCTCCTAAACACACATCTTACATTCGTGACACTACTCATTTTCTAAAAGAATTAAGTCAATTTACTTCTCCAGAAGGAGTTTTTCTGGTAACGCTGGACGTGGTATCCCTGTACACTAATATAACGCATGATGAAGGCATCCGGGCTCTGATCACATCGTATGAGAAACACAAAAGCCTGGATTCTCCCAGCAAAATTTAAGTACTCTCGCAGAACTGACTAATCTGGTTCTCAAACTCAACTCCTTCGAATTTAACAACTCTTTCTACCTACAAACGAGTGGCACCGCTATGGGCACAAAGATGGCGCCAAACTATGCCAACATATTCATGAACAGCATTGAATCGGACTTTCTTCGGTCATATCCAACAAAACCGGCTTTCTACAGACGCTTCCTAGACGATATATTCATGGTATGGACGGGCACTGAGGACCAACTCATCCAGTTTATCTCATCATTTAACAACATACATCCAAACCCCTGTTTCACGCACACCTATTCGACCAATCAAATTAACTTTTCGGACGTCTTGATTCGAATAGAACAGGGCATCTTAATCACCAGTGTCTACAGGAAGCCCACTGATAGACAACAGTACCTCCATTACAAGAGCTGCCACCCACGCCACTGCAAAACCTCTATTCCATACTCTCAGGCCATCAGATTCAAACGAGTGTGCTCACGCTCAGAAGATTTTAAGGATAATTCTAATCGTATGCGGGAGGTTTTGAATCATCAGCGCTATCCGCTCTCTATTGTCGACGATGCAATTAGAAAAGCGAAAGAGAGAAACCGTAACGAACTGTTTGGGGATCCCGCGTCAGCAGCTCGCAATGAACACCGCTCTAATCTAGTCTTAACCTTGGCGAACAACCTTCCGAATGTAAACAAAATTCTAAGAAAACATTTTAACAACATCGAACAAAGCCACCGACTCTCAAAGATTTTCCCAACGGCTCCACGGGTCACCTACCGACGACCAAAAAATTTGCAAAATTATGTGGTTCACTCTACTATAAGTAAACAAGAGCCTGTAGGTTGCGTGCCTTGCGGGAAGAATCGGTGTCAAGTTTGCAAGCACATGCAGAAAACGACGTTGGCTCAGAGCACACACTCTAATTTCAAACACTCCATTCGAGAGAACTTGAATTGTGACAGTAGTAACGTACTGTACATGCTCGAGTGTGGCAACTGTCAAATGCAATACATTGGCCAGACCGAGAATCCCTTCCGAATTCGATTCAATAATCACCGCGTGCATGCCAAATCACTTCCTCTCCTCCCCCTGTCGAAACACGTCCGTCAAGAAAATCATGATTTCGACAAAATTAGTCACTCTGCTACAGAGCGGTTTCAAAAATACCCGTGAGCGGGAACAACGGGAGTCATGCTTTATTTTCAAATTTAATGCGGTGCAGGCCGGTATAAATGAGAACCCCGGAGCTCTCTCCGCCCTTCAGAAATCAGAGGCCCAGTGAGATTCACAGCCTTTTCGACTGAATCGCCTGAGGTCATACCATTTTGAGTGTTTGCGTCTACATGCCGCCTGTCTCCTACCCCAACCTTTCTTTTCTTCCTTATGCCCAAACATTGCTGCTGAAACGACTTCTGCAGTAAACCATAAGGGGGCCTTCCACCCCCCCCCCCCCTTTTTAAATGCCATTTCAAATAGAACGAAAAGAATGATACTCAGTACATTACATTGGTTTGCGAACGAGGATTAGGAGTGTTGCTATACACTAACATGGTTGTGGATCACTGTGAGCCCGTTCGTCGGTCGTCCAGCTAGATAGCCCAATTTTCTACTTGGCTGCCTTACGAAGGCGCAGGGCGCTAACAAAGGGTCGTAAGTGAATTTGGGCTACCTCGTGTTTTTCAAAAAGGTGAGGTAGATGAGGGAGGTACTTAGCAAGCCCCCCCTCCCCCCCCCCCTCCCGTTTTTCAGTTTTTTGCAAGTTCTCATGCCTCCTTTTCTTTCCTTTTTTTCTTTCTCTTGTCTTCTTTTGTTTACTTCTTTTTTTTCTTTTTTTCTTTTTATTTTTTCCTGCTCTGCGTACGCCCTCTCTTTCGCTCGTTTTTTCGTTGCTCTGCCCCCCACTTCGCTCCTTGGAAACGGCACCTCGTCGGCGGCGCAGTGTCTTTGCGAGGGGGCGCGCTGCTGACGAGTAGCGGCCGGGGGCTGGCGCTGGGTCTCCGCGGGGCCTAGCCACGGGATCAGGTTTCCGTCCGGCGTCTGGCCAGTTAACTCTCCGTCGATGTGATCGCGCCGCCGCCGTAACTCACATTCAAACAGTCAGCAACCGCACTTCTGTCGGGCGGTTGGCACTGTAATTCAACGGGCGCGATAATGTTTTCTTCCCGCGTGTTCGAACGTCCCGCTCCCGCCGAAGGAAGCCTCCGCCCACAATATTTCTTCTCAACGGTTTTCCTCGCAGACAGCTCAACCCTCTCCACTTCCGCTACAACCTTTTGCCTCCTTCCCTTCCCCCCAACCCCTCTTTTCCCCTTTCTTGAATTCGTTCTTTTCTTTTTTGTGTGCTCGCTTTGCAGCCCTCATTTTCCCCTTAATCGGCAGGAACACCCTTGTCCGCCACTGTCTTGATTTTCGTGTTTTGTTTTGTTTCCTCAAACGAGAGCGTCTTCCCCTCTCCATCTGTGTGCGGTGCCGTCAGCAAGTGGATCGTTTTTGTTCAGAAACAACCTTACCCTGATTAAGGACGGTCCACCGTCCGAAACCGTCGGTAAATGTTTCTCTAAGAAGTGTACTTCAACTCTTCCCTTATATATATATATATATATATATATATATATGAAAGAAGCCAACAGCCACAGAAACCAAGGGGCACAGGGGATATTTTTTTTTTTTAATTAATTTATTTATTTTGTGGTGTTGATCAATTTAGAATATTACTGAACATGTCATCGCTTAAAGCTAATTGATTAGAAAAGCAGAAGAAAAAAAAAAGAAGAAAAAACAACCACTGCCGCCGGTGGGATCCGAACCCACGACCTCCGAATTACGCGTCCGGTGCTCTACCTCTGAGCTACGGCGACGGCTGTCAAATCTTCTGCTTTCGGGGGTATTTATGTTTACAAGTAACCTAACCTTGAGAGTGTTCATCAGCGCCACCCACGTTCATAAGCGGCGGACGTAGAACGTCCTGAGTAACCGCAGGTAGTGACGTAGAACGTCATCGAACGGAGAGGGTGGAAGCTGCGTGAGAACCCTCTTATGCTTCCTATGGAGAACCCTCTTATGCTTCCTATATATATATATATATATATATATATATATATATATATATTGTAATGACTGACACCGAGACGCGCTGAGCTGAGCGTCCGCTCGATTGCCTAGCCTTTCTTTAATCCCACTTCCTCGTCTTTCTCCGCCTGCTTCTTTCGTCACGACTTCGTCTTTGCTGTCTCGGCATCACACTCGGCCACGACTGCGGACGCCCTGTTGATTGTAGGCCGCGTCGCACCCAGACCTCGTTGTCGTACACGCGGCCACTCGTCTCGCCCCGCTTCAGCAGCCGCTCCTTCATGGTCTCGTCCTTCACCTCGACGTAGAGCAGGTTGGTGCACTTGCACACCTCAGCCTCGAAGCGGTCACCCTGCTCGGTGTTCCTGGGGTAACCGTTAATCAGGAACCCTTTGGCCGTCGCCACGCTCTTCCTGATTGCTTCTTTCAGCAGCTGCAAGACCATGACCAGTGGGACGAGCTCTCCCTTCGTCATGATCCCGTTCACCTCCTTGCCCAGGTTGCTGCCGGACTGCACCTCCGCCCGCAGCAGGTCACCGGAAGAGATGTGCGTGAAGCCGGCATTGGCCGCTATCTTTTCGCATTGGGTACCCTTGCCGGAGCCGGGGCCGCCGAAGACAAACACGACGGGGAGACGTTGAGTTTTAGAGGCCCGTCATTTGGCTTTGAAGTATGGGGAGGAGCAGGCTTGGCTGGAGGCGGAACTTCCTCAGCCTTCTCCTCTCTTTTTTTCTCCTCCACTTTCTTTTCTTCTTCTTTCTCTTCTTTCTTCTCCTCCACTTTCTTTTCTTCTTCTTTCTCTTCTTTCTTCTCCTCCTTCTTCTCTTCCTTCTTTTCCTCTTTGCCTTTCTGATCATGAACAGGTCGTCCATATCATCGGCATCCCTGACATAGGCGCCGCGAAGTCGTCCGCTGGTGGATCGGCGTGGAGGACCGCGGCAGAGTAGGACAGTACCCGGACAGTTGCAGACTCTCGACCGTGGCCCTGCGAGGTCGTCATGCAAGGTGGTGTCTTCGAAGCTGCGTCTACGCATCAAGGGCGACGCCGGTGGCGGACTATCTTCTCGATCCTCATCAAGCTGCCTGTCCTGCTGCAGCCTCTCTCTAACGGGAGGGGACGTGGCAGCGTCCAATCCTCGCTCGATTTGGAACATTCGGAGGCACGATACTGACGGCCCGTTGCCGCCCGGAAAAGGCGGCAGCCGCGAAGGGCCTACTGGTAGCCTGCGTCTGGATCCGGAGCGCGACCCGGCAGTTTCTGGCTGCCGAGCAGGTGACACTGGAGGGGTCCGCTTTCCGCTAAGGGCCTCGTGACTCTCGTCGATGCGGTCCTCTTCACGGAAGTCCACGCTGGAAACAGGCTGGCACCGGATTTCGTTGTCTGGGAAAATTGGCTCATGAAACTGACGTCCCGGCAGCAGGGGACGCGGTTGCCCTGGAGTGGCCGTCATCTGTTGAGGTGCAACCCAGGCGACCGCACTCCAGGCGGCATGCTACCCAGGCTATTACTGCTCGGACTTGCGCACCCGGTGACGCTGCTGATAGCCACTGAGCCCGGAGCCTCCGTCACCGAGCTAGCGAAGTACGGGTGCCGTGGCGAAGGGGGCGTCACGGATCCAGCACTGCCTGCAAGAGGCGGCTGCGCCGCGGACCGCCCGAAGCAGTGCCCATCATACGTCGATGCCGGAATGTTGGGATAGCTCATCGGTCCATGAGACGGAGGCCGAGACAGCAGCGGGGACGGTTGCACTGCTGAGACGGAGCCCGCGCTCCCGATGGAATTGGGAGGAGCGCTGGCTGCACTTTGGTCGGGAACTGCCGACACCTCGGTGAGCGAGGCGGTCATCTGAGAGCGGTGCACCACGGGGGACGCGTATCCGCTCGTCGGCTGCGGTGACTGCGGTGGCGGACTGACGATTGTGTTGGAGCCGACCTGCACGAGCTCCGATGCTTCTACCGCGGCAATGGGCGCCTCAGAGCCCAACGCCTGCTGCGGCCAAGTGCGGCCCCTGCAGGCCTGAAGAAGACGTACCTTATCATGATTGTAAAGGGCGACGTCTTCATCTGGAGCCTGGCGCCATGCTCTAATCGTCGTGAGTTTGGCGTTGTGCGCACTGGGCAGGGGTGGAAACGCGGCAAGAAGGGCAGAGGTCCAGGCCGGCCAAGTGGTGTAGCGCCGGCCTTCGTACTGGTGCCAGGCGCGGGCGGCACCTCGGAGATGGTCTTCCGCGACGGCGAGCGTGGTGGCTGGAGACCAGGCGAAACGCCGGGCAGCAGCGTCGGCCACTTGAATCCAGGATTCGGCGTCGTCAGAAAATCCACGGTACTCCGGAATTTGTACCGGGGTTACTGGGTATCCAGAGGACAGTGATGCGCGGCCAAGCGCTGCAGTCAAAGAAGCAGATAACTCCCGGATGATGGAGAGGGCTTCGGGAAGAAGGGCCAAGGCCGAATCCGCCGAGGAGGCATGGACGCCGTTCTCGGGCGGAAGAGGGGTTCCAGGCGCCGAGGGAACCGGCCGTGGGACTGCCCGGCCGCTTCGAAGGAGGAGCGACGGGTCGTGGAGGTCCGGGCCGGGCTCGACGTTGGTCGACTGCGCCATTGTAATGACTGACACCGAGACGCGTTGAGCTGAGCGTCCGCTCGATTGCCTAGTCTTTCTTTCTTCATCTTCTTCTTCTTCACCTCAATATAATGGCACATACCCACGTGGGGGGATTGGCCAAGGTGTTCTCCACCTTTCCCTCATTAAAATTCCTTTCTCTCTCTCTGGCCAAGGTGTAGTGGTTTCTTTAATCCCACTTCCTCGTCTTTCTCCGCCTGCTTCTTTCGTCACGACTTCGTCTTTGCTGTCTCGGCATCACAATATATATATATATATATATATATATATATTGTTACGGGATTGGAGAAACGCAGGAAGGGCAAGGCAGGAGAACAAAAGAGGAGGTTGAGAGTGTTGTGCCCCGTTGCACGCTGATTCCCGCTCGCCCATCCAACCTCTCGCCGCTGGCCTGTTGAACCAGCTACACTCTTAGAACTAAAGGAGTGCAGAGGAGTGCCCAGAACACACTTTGAAGGAGTATTCGCTTGTCCCATATTCCACTCCTTTTTCCAGAATAAAATTACTCCCTCTGGACAAAGAGTGATCCAACACCTACTCAAGGAGTACTGTACTACTCCTGCAATAGAGTACAGGCACTCCTCCGAGGGAGTAAAGCTACCACATTGAAACAGCATCCTACTACTCTTTCAGGTAGAGTTCCAGGACTCCGTTTGTTAGAGTGACTATGCTCCTTGAAGGAGTATCAGCCCAGATCTTATTTTACTCCTTCAAAATGAGTTTCACGTGTTTTCAATGTATCGTACTAATTTTCTTATTTCACATATTCTTCAGAGCAAGTTGGTCGTATGTTTTGCAGGATCCACCTGCGCTACATCTACAAAAGAGTAATGAGCAAAAGGGATTATAATCTTTGAGTAGAATAATTTTTGCTCATACAACTACTTTATGGCTACACTACAGTTTGCACATTAGTATGGTGCTCTGTCTGCGTTGGGAATAACAATGGTTCAAGAAATAATGACACAAATGTACAACACTGATAACTTTTATTTCTCAAGTCATTGCTGTGATTGCTGTGGCTGCCCAAAACACGCTCGGGAGGCGCTCGCTAGGATCAAGCCCCATTAGTGTCTCAAGCAGCAGACAAGCCCGCTTTGTTTTTGGGGTGTACTTGACATTAAATGCCAAGAACACTGCCAAAAGCAAAGTAAACCCATCTACCAAATCCACCGCAGTGAGCTGTAAGCGCTCAAAAGAAACTAAGATGCTGGATGATGCCGTAGCTTGCTCGGCTGAGTGAAGGAGCTTTGGCTATGAGTGCATTTCACCGCGTGCCTGCAAACATGAATGAAAATAATGCAAGTAAGAGTCAATTCCAATGCCCTTTTCATACTATCCTGCATATAACCCCATGAAAAAAAAGAAAGAATACAACTAGAATGTACTGATCGTGTGTGTCATGTCGCCACTAGTGTGTACCTATATTGTGACCAAGTGCAGACACCTTTCATTGCAAACCTTCATTCAGAGCTACAATTTTATGAAGCCCAATACAATTATCACTATGCTAGTCCTTTCAAAAGCTGTGTGCATGTAAAACAAGCACATATTTACCAAATGAAAATTTTAACATGAGCAAGCTCTTCTGCAAGTATCATGATCAGCCTGACTACGCCCACTGCAAGGCAAAGGCCTCTCCCGTGTTCTCCAATTAACCCTGTCCTTCGCCAGCTATGTCCACCGTGTTCCTGCAAACCTTCGCCCATGGAACATTTTGCTGCTTCCTGCTACGCCTGCCTTCTCTTGGAATCCACTCCGTTACCCTTAAGGACCAGCGATTATCTTGCCTTCGTCTTACATGCCCTGCCCAAGCACCCTTCTTTCTCCTGATTTCGACTAGGATGTCTTCAACCCGCGTTTGTTCCCTCACCCACTCCGCCCGCTTCCGATCTCTTAACGTTACGCCTATCATTTCTATTTCCATAGCTCGTTGCATTGTCCTTAACTTAAGCTGAACCCTCTTCGTTAGCCTCCACGTTTCTGCCCCATAGGTGAATACCGGTAGGATACAGCTGTTGTATACTTTTCTCTTGAGGGGTATTGAAAAACTGCCATTCATGATCTGAGAGAACCTGCCATATGCACTCCACCCCATTCATATTCCTCTAGTTATTACTCTTCATGATCCGGATCAGCGGTCACTACCTGCTCTAAGTAAATGTATTCCCTTATCACTTGCAGTCATTTCTAAAACCACACCTATTGTGTTTGACGAGTTCTTGTCACATAATACATTGTGCAGTTTAAAATATAGGGTAACCTTGAATCGGGAAAACACTTAAACCAATGACAGTTTTCTTGGTGAAGAGAAATGGCTGTTGCAATTCCTGTTTCTCAGATACCATTAACTGAATTTCATGCTCTAAAATAGTGAAGGAAAAATTCAAAATTTTTAATCTCAAAGAGGCAGACAACAAATTTCAGTTTGGTTTGGGTTGGTTTTTGGGGTTTAACGTCCCAAAGCGACCCAGGCTATGAGAGACGCCGTAGTGAAGGGCTCCGGAAATTCCGACCACCTGGGGTTCTTTAACGTGCACTGACATCGCACAGTACACGGGCCTCTAGAATTTCTCCTCCAAAGAAATTCCAGCCGCGGCGGCCGGGATCGAACCCGCGTCTTTTGGGTCAGCAGCCGAGCAAATTTCAGTTGCACATTTTTTTTTGTTTTTAATGATGCATAAGGCATTACTATGCACGGATAACCACACAGTATTCGCCTATGACGGCTAAATAACTAGTAATTAAATATCTTCTTTCTCCTGCTTCACTTTTAAAAACTTTTAAAAATGGCATCAAAGGTCAGTATAAGCCAGGGGAGGCATGAGGAAAACTGCAATATAATTGCGGCTTCGTCATTCATTGTGATTCCGACTCTTAAGGCAGGCTGGCTTTAGCATTGTAACTAATTAAAACGATGAAGTAGCGATATCGTAGCTTTTTTGTGCCTTCCATAACCTATACTGAACATTGATGTCATAGCAATTGCTATGCTATTGAAACAGGGAAGAAAAGAAATCTGGTTATAACTATTTAGCGATTGGAGACGAATACTATGCGACAATTCTATGTATATGAATGCCCAGCACGTCACTACAAAGAACACACATAACCAAAAATTTGGTGTTTATACTCATTTAAGGTAATACTACTTCCCACGCAAGAACACGACAGCCATGTGTAAACTTTTTAATTTCATAGTAATAAAATCTATCCAACGACAAGTTAGGCGCAGCATGCCTGCTCTTTATAAATATGCAATACTGACAATTTTTGACACTAGCATTTGGCATGAACGAGATAACTGTGATTACTTCGCACATTACGTGCCAGTCCATACTATTATGCACAATTTAGATTTGCAAATGTAATGTGTAATTCTCTATGACTGCCACGTTAGTGCACTGCAAACCAATGAAGTTGTCTTGAATTTGCAATGTTCTCACTACTTTTATGCAACACTGATCACTTCAGTATATCTGCATTGTTCTGTTAGACGGCCACGGGATAGCTAGAATTAAGGCAATTTTATGTGATGGAAACCATTAACTAGACAACAAAGAAGAAAAGCCTCAACTACTGTCCTGGTGCTGGGACGTCTAATAAGAGCTCAGAAAGACTCGGTTTCAATACGCCAAACCCTCCGCATAACATTACCCTGTGCGAAAATACCCCACCCCACCCTAGCTTAATTTCTGTCCACATGCACCAAGGCTCACTGCACCTGTTATAAATATTGCCCTAAATATTGCAATCAAGCTGCCCGTGTATGCATAGGCTATCTGTGCATCGAGAAAGAAAGAAGTTGTTAGGAATGTTCATGTTATAAATATTGCCCTAAATATTGGAATCAAGCTGCCCGTGTATGCATAGGCTATCTGTGCATCGAGAAAGAAAGAAGTTGTTAGGAATGTTTCACACCAAAAACAGAAAAAAAGGCAGCCTGTTTCTCAGAAACAGCTAAGTGCATGAAATGGTGTGTCCAAAAAGATTAGGCTGCTTTGTACTTATTTATGACAACGAGAACTGTCAGAGCTGCGCTTTCAAAAATTCAGGAGCTTTGTGCACAAACGTAGCTTCCGTATGCACGTCTTGCAGCACCAACGCTTCCGAATTGAAACGACCGATGAATATGCACAGGAAAAGCAAATAGAGAGCGCTTGAATTTAAAAGAAAAGCTACCTTGCACAATCAGAAATTTCACGACAGAACCTTCCAAACAGTGACCTGTACTGGTTGCGGTATACCGAATATATACCTAGCAAATAAGTGTGCGCTTTGTTAACGAGCGGGATTTTGTGGCGGCAATGCTACAGCTCCAATTCCGAAAACCTAATGCTGCAAAAATTGAGTTTGCAAAATACGTGCGAATGCACGATACACTTTTGCACGCATCTAGAACTTTCAGTTGTGAAACACAGACAACGAATCTTGTGTATGAGTCTTCCTTGGCTGGTAAAAAAATTCTATAAGTCTCCAGTTTGCCTGTGTACTCCACAAATTCTGGGATCCCTGTCCGCTACATGTCAAATTTCACTGAAGCGAAAGTAATACAACCGACAGCTGATGATCTGCTAGGGCAACAGGATTTCAAAAGTTTGAGAAAGGCAGTGGGAGTCCAATCCAGGTGGAGTAGTGAAATTTGACTAGTAACAGACAGGGATCCTCCAATCTGTGGAGGACACCGGCAAATTGGAGACTTACGGAGGAATTTTTTTACCCGCCAAGGAACACGCATACACAAGAGAGAACCACAGAGGACTACGGCTTTTACCAGCCCTTGTCCTGTGCGGTTCTCTCTTGTGTATGCGTCTTTTTTGGCTGGTAAAAAAATTCTTCCATAAGTCTCCAATTTGCCTGTGTACTCAACAAACCGCAGGATCCCTGTCCGCTACTAGTCAAATATTTCAACTCCACCTGGCTTGGACTCCCACTGCCCTTCTCTGTGAAGAAAGGGTGACAGCAGCTGGCAAAGGACAAGGTTAACTGCAGATCAACTGGGGAAGCATTATCCTGCACTGATTTTGACGGCAGGTTCACAAGACAAACAAAATCAACTCGAGGAGCGGGGTGCACATCATGCGACTGAATGTCAATAGCCAGTGAAAATGGCACCAGCACTGTGGAATGCACATGCAGAAAACGAGACGCATTTTTTTTGTCAACTTTGAGTAGCAGTCTACTGCAATTTTAAAGAGCAAAGCTCTCAAGTATGGCAACACTGGCACTTTTTGTTTTACTGAAAATAGGAAATCAGGAAAATAGGAAAGGCAGGAGTCCAGTGGATGATGGAGGTAAATAAGAAAGATAGGAATGCTGCAAAGAGGTTTTGGGAGCACATAAGGCTACAAGGGAAGAGAACAGAGGGCACCCAACACACTCTGACCACACAGGATGGAAAAAGGTAGAGGGAGAGGAAGCACAGGAATTTATCAGACAAACAATTGAAGCAGCATTTGCAGAGCCTGTGGCGGATGGTCTAGGGGAGAGCAGGGACAGCAATGGGGCAGGGGAGGAAGAGCCTAGGGAGAGAACAGCAGGGGACTGGGACAGAATAGAAGGCAAGGTTCCCATCGGAACAGCGACAGGACCAGACGGCATACCTATGAGATTAACTACCATACTAGGCAAAAAAAGCAAACTGAAATTACGACAGATCATTGAAAAAGTGGTAGAGGGAGGAGACGTTCCAAAAGACTGGAAAGTGAGCAGGATGAGACTAATATACAAAGGCAAGGGAAACAGGGACAACATTAAATCCTACCGACCAATTATATACGGTCACATCAGTTATTTACAGACTAGCAATGCAGATGGTGAAAATGAGAATGGAAGAATGGGCAGAGCGTGAGGAGATCTTGGGAGAGTTGCAGAACGGTTTCCGTAGGGACAGACGGTTGGAGGACAATCTATTTGTCATAACGCAGTGTATAGAGATAGCTGAGGCAAGTCGGAGGCCTCTATGGATGGCATTTTTAGACATTAAGGGGGCATATGACAATGTGAATCAGGAAAAACTTTGGGACCAATTGAAGGGATATGGCGCTGATAGAAATCTGGTTGAATATCTACAACGTATATATTCAGACAATGAGGTCGTGGTAACCTGGGAGGGAGAAACCACAAAACCAGCTAAAATTAAGAGAGGGTTAAGGCAGGGCTGCCCACTGTCACCTCTACTTTTCATGGTATATGTGAGCCAAATGGAAAAGAGGTTGGAAGAGTGTAGGGTAGGAGTTGATGTGAGTTATATGCAGGATGGTCAGAGGGTAAACCAAGTGTTGGCTGGACTAATGTATGCGGATGACATTGTTCTACTAGCAGACAAGCGAGATAAGCTGCAGGAACTAAAATCTGTGGTGAGGAGGGCAACAAGCTAGGACTCCAGTTCAGTAGAGAGAAGTCAGGGATAATGGTCTATAATGATGAGAAGGGAGACCCACTAGAAATACAAGACACTATGATAGACCATGTGAGTACGTATAAGTATCTAGGTGTATGGCTAAGTGAAGGAAAAAAATATCTGGAAGAGCATGAGAGGATTCTGAAGGATAAAGGAAAAAGGAATTCAGACATTATGAAGCCTAGAGCACTATGGAACTATAATAGGTATGAGGTGGTTAGAGGGGTATGGAAGGGAATCATGGTACCGGGCCTCACATTTGGAAATGCAGTCCTGTGCATGAAATCAGAAGTACAGTCAGGGCTAGAGGTCAGACAAAGAAGTTTAGGAAGGCTAGCCTTGGGAGCCCATGGGAACACTCCGAATGAGGGAGTCCAGGGAGATATGGGTTGGGCGTCGTTCGAGGTTCGGGAGGCCATCAGCAAACTGAAATATGATCAGAGACTAACTCAAATGGAGGAAACAAGGTGGGCAAAAAAGGTGTACAAGTATCTGTACATGAAAAGTATTAACACAAAATGGACTAATAGAACCCGAAAGCTAAGAACGAAGTATTTACGGGTGAGGGATGGGACGCAACAAAAGACTAACGTGAAAGTGGACGTAAAGGAGTCGGAAAGAAAGATGTGGAAAGACAGAATGCAGAAAAAATCGGCACTAGGCATATATAGGACACGAAAACAGGACATCAAAAAAGAGCGATTATTCGATAATTCGCGGGGCAGTTCACTGCTTTTTGAGGCTAGGACAGGGACTCTGAGAACAAAAACATATAGGTCCAAATTTGAAGAAGTGGATATTTTGTGCTCTGCATGTAAAACGGAAACGGAGACCATAGAACACTTGGTTCTGAGGTGCGCAGAACTCCGCCCAGCCCTCCCAGAGGGGACAGCAACGACCATAGAGATAGCGCTGGGATTTACTGGGGAGGACGGGCGAGTGGATGGGAAGAGCGTTACATTGACGAAGGGGAGGTTGGAGGATTGGTGGCGGAAATCAAGGGAGGCGTGAATTTCGAGGGTAAAAGGATAGACAGATTAGATATTGTAAGAGCGAAAGGGAAAAGAAAATTAAATTAACAATGGGGGAAGTATAGGCTAGGAGGCGACAGCTACCGCCCGGTACAAAGGGTAAAGCCATTATCATCCATCCAGTGGGGTGAGGGTCGTCGTGAGGGTTGAAGTCCATATTTCTTTTCCATCCACTGTGTTAATTGCGAGCTATGTTTACCTAATAGGGGCTGGGCATCTAACATCACCGTTATTTCTTTGCAGCAGTTAAAACAATACAGCATACATTTTATAACATGCTTAACGAATTTTTGGGAGCAGCATGCTTTTACCCTTCTACTATTTGTTGCTGCTGAATCAGTTTGGCGTTGACAAAAGATCTGTAATAAGGAGTAATTACTCATTGACATCCACTCGAGCACAGCCAAATGGCTACAAAGGAAAGCTATACAGCTTTCACAGAAACTTCGTAGTTAAAGAAAGATTCGTCCTGGTCCGGTGTTCGAACTCAGAACCACCACTTCACTGGAGCAGTCGCTCTATCAATTTGTCCAACCTGGACGGCAAGCTTATGGTAGGGCGAGAGCGAAGTGATCAATAACTCGAGTGGGAACTGTGTTGGTCCAATGTTTTAGGACCCCTAAAACATTGGACAAACTCAGTTCCCGCTTCATGTTACCTCTAAAACATTGGACAAACTGAGTTCCCGCTTCATGTTACAATACTGAGTGACATTTTGGTCTATACACCAGAAATACCGGTAAAGCATCATGATAGAACACAATGTTTTTTAAAGGGATAAAGGAATATGTTCGCCCTTTCAGAGGGCACATTTGCATAAGAGGCAACATGTGTGAAATAGTCTCTGCACCTGAAGCAGTGTAAATTCCATTATGTTAACAGCAGCAGTCAAAAGCTTCATGAGCGACTATTTCATACAGATCATGTAATTACATTCATGTAATTCAGGATCAGATTCATGTGATTATACAGGGAGGTACTGTTGCTAAGTGCACGTAGAGCTCTGCATGCATTTCTAAACCCGGCTGTGAGCCTATGTCTACGAAATTTTTCTAAATAGGCAGGTAAGGTATGCATCACTGGAAAACAATACCTACCACAAACAGCTGAGGAGAGATAGCACAGCCAAAAGCTGGAAGCACGAATGGCCCAGTAGATACTGGCAGCTGGCAACTGCAAATAAATATGTCAGAGCAACTGTTGTCAGTGGCCGTAACAATGTCATGAATGACAAGAGAAGAAATTGTCTACTGCTTCATAAATTAGAATAAGGTAGTAACATAGCAACACAAAAAGCAATGAGAGGGCCCATGACAAAAGAAATGAACAGATTGTATGTGATGCACCGATATACATTTTTTCAGTAGATTTACATGACTGTCACACCCGCATAGAAAGATGAGCAGGCTGGAATACCACTATTTTTATGCATGATGAAAAGAGCGTAACTATTCGAATATAGCATGCACAGGATTTTATTACTACTAGGGTGCTTTGCAGCAGCACCGAAGGTATTTTTAAATTGAACGTAGCGACCAGTAGACCCGTCTGCTTTGCACAAATGATGAGAGGATGGAAAAGGCATGCATTCATTAGCAAGAAGCACGATATCTCACATCACAGCATGAAACGAAAATTGGTATTGCATTTAACAAATCTGCACAGAAATAAAAACTGCCTAGTGGCAATGCAAGTAAGAGCAAGGGAAAAAAATACCGAAGAAAACTGGTGAGTGTGGTGCAGGGAGGTCTGTGGGTAGGGTCTCGTGCCTGGGAATAGTTCCGAGCGCGGAGAATCGCCGGCAGCACAGCTGGTGGCAGTCAACCAAGAATAAATAAGAGAAAGTGAAAATCAATAACAAACCATCACCGATATAGCGAACGACTTGAAAGCGGGCCGCACAAACGAGGGATATAGCAAAAAGCTTGAAATCCTAAATAAGTGCGCAGTTGCATCCCAAACAGTTCTCAAAATCTGAAGGCGAGGAAGCATCGACACCTACACCTCAGGGCAGACGCAAGAACGATCTAACTTTGACATAATACTGTGTCAAATTCTGTTCCATGGGGAAGCACAGATAAAAATTTACAAATGACTAGGCAAGGGATATGCCCCAGCCTTTTACACGCGATCATTGTCCCCGAAAAAATTGTATGACAAATATTAAGGCGTAAGCACTAATCCCACGAGTACACACACTGAGCACTGTCTGTTGGCAGCTGGCCTAGCGCGAGTGCTCTGTCGCGCGGCACTGCCGCTCATCGTCATCTTCTAAGTAGCACAAATCAATCCGACGGGCACCAGCCGCGAGGCAACTCGACCGTTGTCAGTTCCCTTGTCTGTCCGCAGCTGGCCTAGCAAGAGCGCTCTCTAATGTGGCACTGCACGCTCATCATCCTCTCCTATGTAGCACAAATCTATGCTATTGGAATGTAGTAAACATTGTCTGTTGTTTTTCGCAGCGCTAGCAAGCGACCGCATAACTCTGTTGTGATAACTGGTGGCATTTTTATTTACCGCGTCACCCGAGTACTAAACGCAGATAGAGACTATGGAGCAACAGTTGCCATGCGGCCTATACGCCCGTTCTTTTCTGGTAAAGGCCGATTCACACGATTTTCCGTTCGCCCGCTGCCGCGGCCGACAGCGCGCCTCTCAATGTGGTGACGCATGAATACGTAGTGCGCGGGCCGCGGGCGAACGGACCGTCGTGTGAATCGGCGTTAACGCATTATAGCTGAGGCAACCGCACGCAGACTGCCTGCACTGCCATCCCTATATAGGCGCACACTAATAACGCGTGCGAATAGAGATCAGAAGTAAAGAAACGTACACGGGACTCACCGTTCAGACGGCTCATCAAGGCTTAGCAAAACCGCACATTCTTCTTCGTTGCCTCTCCAGATGACAAGAAGTCGTAGCGCTACCTTTCTTCAGGGCTTTACCCGTTCAAAATCACCAGTGTTGACAGGGCGTAATTCTCGTCGTTGGTTTCCAAAACACACTTGTGTTCTTCATACACGTCCACCGCACGAGCACTCAAACAATGCTACGAAAACCCAAATAACACAAAACGTGACGACGGCTGCAGTTTTGCTTCGTTGAAAAAACCTACAAATGCGCTTTTTTATTACTAATATTTGAATTGTGTTCGCAACAAAAACTAATTATATTTTTTCATTTTATTTCTTTATTAAATGCGAATACCAAAGCGCTTTTAGATACTTTTGCTGACATGTCGTTTGTAGAAGCTGCGATCCTGTGATCCCATCCCCGGGTGTCCTAGCAGACGACGGCGCAGACGACGCTGTTGACGGAATGCAATTTCGATTGACGGCAGCGAAAATCCCTTAAATGCGACAAAAAAGGCAAAGAAACGCACCGTATCGCAAACTGGTCCATATCAAGGATATGTTCGACGCGAGCGGTAGGACAAAGAGCAGCTGCGATGCATTACTCTACGCGACCCTGGCATGGTCGACGGAGATCTACATGAAACAGAGCTTAAATGTGACCCGTACAAGCGGATTACTGTGATATCAACTGCGTTACGGAACTACGACGATACTTGCTTCACACTTTAGCTTATATGCAACAGCGGCCCGCACTCGCCGCATCCTGTTCGAGTGTACTTTCACTAGCAAGAGCCCACATGCATGGAAGCCGACAGAAGCAACTGTCTTTTCGAGTTCAGATTGTTCCGAGAAATACGAGCAGCTTACTTTAGCACGTACTCGAATTCAAGTTCTCAGCCTGTGTGTCACGTACGGTGACGATGGCGTCGAGGACGAGCTTAAGAATCGCCTTAACGTGGCCGCAACGCAGCCGGTATCCCAAGCATTCGTGCGCTAATTGTTGTTCACCTGTACTGCGAACGTGCGCTCAGTCGCAGGCCAGCCGCTAGCTGCTCGATTTGCCAGCCTTGCGAGTACAATTCGCAAGTTTCTGAGCCAAATCTTTGAGCGAGCCGAGCTTTCAGCTATGACGCTGCTCGCGAGCGCGCCGCGCGACGAGCTTCGGCCTGCTCCCTGGCTGCCGTATTCGTAGCTAAGCCTAGGAGGTTTCACTTCGATGCCAGAGCTGAGAGCGCTTTGAAACTGGCTAGCGCTGAGGTGCTACTCTTTGCATTGTAAGTACGTTTTATTGTGAACTATGTCTCGTAGTGAAATAAAGATATGTTCGGGTCCACCCGAACGGTGATGATGGCGTCGAGGACGAGCTTAAGAATCGCCGCAACGCCGCCGATATTCCATGCGTACATGTGTGCTAAATTTGTTCACCTGTGCTGCAAACGTGGGCATAAAGGCTCGCTCAATCGCAGGCCAGTCACTGCTCGATTTTCCAGCCTTGCGTGCGCGATCCGCAAGCTACGGAGCGAATCATTGAGCGAGCCGAGCTTTCGGCAACGACGGCGCCCGCGATCGCGCCGGGCGACGAACTGTGCGCTGCTCGCTGGCTGCCCTTGTCGTCGCTAAACCTAGCCGATTTCACATAGATGCTGTAGCTGAATGCGCTTCGAAACTGGCCAGCACTTAGGTGCTACCCTCGGCACCGTTTTACTCTGAACCCCGCGTCATAGGGAAATAAATATATGCTCGGTTTCCGCGACCCCTTCAGGAGCGGAGCTATAGCAGAGGCCAGGCGAACTCCAGAGCACCAGCAAAGCGGCTATGGGAGGAAATTTGTATGGCTGTTATCGCTTCTACCAACAACTCGACATTGGCTAATGATACTCTATCCCAGAGCTTTGGTCGTGAACAAACAATACCAGTGCATTTTTCTGACGCCGGCATCCAGGCTGGCAGGCCGGCCCCGAGAAGCTAGCGCGCCCTTACGATTGTATGGCCGTAAGGGCGGAGGAGTAAAACAAGCACTGAACTCCCTAGGGGTATGCAGGAGTGGAAATGCCATTTTACTCTTTTGTCAAGAGGAGTGAACAGGACCTTTCACTCTTTCTCGTTTGTAGAGAGAGTAGATTCAGGCCTGCAGGAGTAGCGAGGCTCTTTTACTCTTAATGCAGGAGTAGCAGTTCTTAGAGTGTAGAACACTCCGGTTGTAAAGATTATAGCCGTAACAATATATATATGTATATATATATATATATATATATATATACATATATATATATATATATATATATATATATATATATATATATATATATATATATATATATATATATATATATATATATATATATATACGTACTTGGTTGCTAGATGTAAAATGCGAAATTGAGAAACGCGTCAGTTATGTAAACATTAACTGCGAGTCGACGTTTCGGACAGAGCCTGTCCTTTTTCATGACTGAAGTGGGATGGTTCTTGCTTCTCTTCTTAAGGGGTCTTTATCTGTACATGTGGTCGACACATAAAGCAAAACTGCAAGCAAATGATGCGGGAGGAAAGAACGCTCAAAAAAAGGAAAATACCCGAACGGAACAGAAAGGGGGAAGAGTAAATGTCGTCGCCCGCCACCCAGGTCTTAGAAAAAACACCCATTTGAGAAAAAACAACCATTTGACGCATTTAAATTAACAGTTTTACAGGGTGGGTTCAACAACACCCGGGAACGGGAGCAACGCAAGTCGTACTTTATTTATAAGTTTGGAACAATTGACAAGGCATTAATGAAATCCTCGGCGTTTTGTCTTCAATCCGCCCCGTGCAAAGCTAGCGCTGACGTTTTGAGTCCCGCCTTGATAAGCCTCGGCCGTTCGTCCTCTTTCGTATCCTTCGCAAGCTTCACCCATACGCCTACACACACGTCTTCATCCCACACCGCACTCTTACCTTCCCACGCTCGAACATCTTGACGAGCGCGACGCAATCAAAGAACCCTCGCTTAAGCACTCCCGCCTTTCATAGTGGCCCCGCGCGACTTTTATTCTTGCCCAAAGTCGCCTACGTTTCCGGCATTTTTTTCCCGCTTTTTTTGTGGGTGTGTGCAAGTGAGCACATCAACAACACAAGTGTGTCTCTTAAATTCCAATCGGCCACCTTGACTCATCGTGCTAGAGGAGTGCCACATGGCTAAAGTCCCCCACCATTTCCACATTCGTTTCGTTGTATTTTGTTTAATTGTTTACGTCGACAACACGTGAGTGCATCTTTAATCTATTCTGTGCTTCGGCTACTGTCTGTTTCCATACAATTTACTTGCTGCCGCGACGTTACGATTCAGGTCGCCGTCCATTCTTCCCTACCGCCTTTTTTTCCCCTCCCCTTTTCTTCGTCTTTCTTTTCTCCCCGCGATCGCAGACCTGGGTGGCGGGCGGCGACGTATTTACTATCTCCCTTCTTGTTCCCTTTTTGTATTTTCATTTCTTTTGAGCGTTCATCCCTCCCGCATCGTTTGCTTGTTGTTTTACTCTATGTATTGAACAACTGTACAGATGAAGACCCCTTAAGAAGAAAGCAATAACCATGTCACTTCTGTCTCAAAAATGTACAGGCTATGTCCGAAATGTCGACCCCGCAATAAATGTTTACCTAAAAGAAGCGCTTCTTAATTAATTTATCATATATATATATATAGGTTCTATATGGCGTTAGTCTCCCACCCTTTCCAGATTTGTTTCATTCATTTTCTTTAATTAGTTTACGTCGGCAACATGCGAGTACATCTCAAACTTATTCACTGCTTTGGCTACCCTCGGTTTCGGTACACTTCACTCGCTGCCTCTGTGTTGCGCCTCAGGCCACCGTGTATTCATCCCTCCCGATTTTCCCCCTTGTTTTCTCTCTTTCTTTTCTCCTCGCGACCACATACACGGGCGGTGGGCGTGCCCCCCCCCCCCTCCCCCTGGTCTTTTTTTTGGGCCGTTCATCTTTTCCGCAACGTTTGCTTGTTGGTGGTTCATGTTGCGGTCACCTTTACAGACGCCAACTCCTTAAAGGGCAACTCCGTCGATTATTGAATGTTCACCGATCGAAGTGAAATTTAAGTCTGTATTCTTTATTGCAGTCTGATATCTCATGTAAAATTTCGCACCTGAAAGCGGCATAGTTTTTTCGCAAGCGAGTTTTGAAGACAAGCGCTCCTCGATGCGAGCGGCACCCATTGATGGAGCAACTTCGACAGGCCACCCTGTACTGTGACGTCATTAGCGTGTTGGCGTGACAAGTTGGTCCGGCGCGCGCTGGCGTTGGCAGCGCAGGGGAAAACTGAAAATTGATTTTGAGGAAAGTAAATGAGGCAGTAGCGGAAACCCGAACCGCGACGTAAGGGAGGAGTGAAAGAAGAAAGGAAGCAAGAGGTGCTGTAGTGCAGGTCTCCGGAATTATTTCGACCACCTGTGCAATTTCGCGCCATCTCAACGTGCCTGATGTGATGTGTACGCCAGAGTGATGGGTCACGGCAACTTCTGATGTGCTGTGAGCTGCACAAATTCTTCATCTCTGACAACGGCCGTGATCTACCCTAGGTAGCGATAAGAACCTTCGCGACAAGTGGGTGAGAGCTGTCCGCCGTGTCAACTGGTCTCCGAGGAATCATTCCCGCTTGTGCTCGAAACATTTCGCGCCAGATTGCTATGAAGACAGCGTGTACCTCGGAGAGAGCGTTGGACTCGCTAAGGCTTCGTTCAACCATCGCTTGAAGGTAGATTCTGTGCCAACGTTATTCGAGCACAACCGCCCATCTCAGCGGCCAGCTGAACGAAGCGCGGCCGTCAATAGGAAGCCGACCACAGTGAGCGTGCTCAAAGTATGTTAGATTGTAGTACTGTAGCTGGCGTGAATTCACTTCCAAAAGCTCGCCGTCGAGACAAAGCTTCGCTAAGAGAGGACTGTTGGTGATGCATTCCCTTGTAAGGACGTTGTGCACCGCGGCAACGTTCCGGCAGCAGATTCTTTCATCAGGCTGGGTCGGCAGGCACTCGCCACACGAAGAGCTATCAGCGGGAGCATCACATTAATTTTTGTTCTGACGACTGTGTCACAAATGCATGCACGAGAAATGACTCAAATACTTAATTCTCCGAGTTCAGACTGTCTCCATGCTGCAGGTGACGCGGCCTGTGATATGACTCGGCTTGCTAGCGCGGCGGTGGATCATGCCTGAAAGGCGACTCGTCCAGTCCTAAATCGTCGAATGAGTTGTCTTCTAAAGGCTCGCTGGTCTCGGAAAAGCTGTTCTCCGCGCTTCAGTCATGTCGACAGCACGGCTACGAACTTCGCAGCGCGGCGAACACGCTAGTGACGTCACAGTCAATACCGTACAAAGGCACCTCCCCGGTTTCGGTTTCGCGGATTAGGTTTCGAGTTTTGCGTTTTTTGCTGTTTAAAAATTATTTCAGGGTTGCTTTTGAAAACCTTGTATCGTACACATTACAGGAGATTCTTAGGAACACAAAACAGCCATTAACTTGAAATGGCTGAAAAATCGCCGGAGTTGCCCTTTAAGAAGAGAAGCAAGAACCGCGTAACTTCAGTCTAGAGAGAGGAGATGCTCTGTCCGAAACGTCGACTCGCAATAAATACTTACTTGAATGAAGCGTTTCTGAATTTAGCATATACCTGTATACATAAACGATATTGCGTGAAGGTATTTCTTATTCTGAGGCTCACTTAACTCTGGCGGCCCCTAACAAATCGACCAAATGAATTACTTCATCCGTAAATTAATATATTTCGATTCCCGTTTGTATTTTCATTGTATAGGCATGTTGTTAGCAAATAATTCAAGCTGAACCTGGCTGCTGTCGTTAAGCTATAGCAATATAGGACCGTTCCCGCAAAAAAGAAAGAAATCATTAATGCGCTGTACAGAGCGAGAAAATAGTATTCTTGCACAAATGGATTAAAACGACAGTGAGCAAGCAGTGAGCGCCGGTGACGTCAACTTTTAAGGCTTCTGCTCTGCGCCGCATTGATTATGTCGTCGCCGGCGATGAGGAAGCAGCAGTAAGTCATGAGGCTGCTGAGCCCAGTGAGCAAAGCCAGCCGCGATAGCGCCCAGTGACGGTTTGGGTGGGAACTTATTACATATTGGGCGAGTGGTTGCGTTGCAGGTCACGCATAAGTGAAATGAATTAGGAAACGTTTACACCCTAAAAGCCGATTCAAAGTTCGGTAATATGCATTCAGAAGTAAAGATAACTCTTTTTTAGAATGGACGTTACTTACTGCAAATTCATTTAGTATGCGTGGACAACCATCCAGTGCTTCACATATCGAGACCAGGCGAGGCGTTCGAGCTGATGATTATTGTGTCCTTCGCTTTGAACGTTTAGAATCGCAAAGAGACAAGCTTGTGCTTGGAATTCACACTGATGTAAGAATCAAGACCCTTGTTCACTCACTTGTACTAGCATGGCGTCATATCACGCCCTGAGCAAGAGCATATTGCAGTCTGCCAATCTTACGAAACCTTGTTCACAAAATAGGCAACTACTCTGCTGAGCTTAGAGCAAACAAAGAGAAAGCACTTCTACTGAAAAGTTTTTCGGAGATTGTAAGTGTATTCTTTGAGAAAAAATATTGGTGAGGTTTAACTCTTCTAAAGGAGAAAAATTATTGGTGAGGTTTAACTCTTCTAAAGCGCTGGCTTTAGGAACAGAGCGGAACGGAATAGAGCGAAACCTCTGTTGCGTTGCTTCCCAAGCCTAGATTCACGTTGCTCCTCGGTTTCAGCGCCTCGTTCCTTTCACAACCGCTGCAGTGTTAGAACTAATTACGGACTTTACAAAGCGGACTCGTATCGCTAACACAGTCAGCGAGGATTCCTGTCCAGACATAACATTCTCCAAGAATACAAGGGACATAGATTAGAATAACAGCCGGGATGAACTCAGTAGTGACCATTAAATCCCATCTGTAACGCTGGCTCTGGCCTGAGCTAGAAGAAACATAGAAGCCAGGCTAACCGAATGGAAGCATTTTAGCCAGAATAGCTAAACATTGTTGAGGAATGGAGCCGCATGTTACACCAACTTCAAAGTCTTGAAAACGAATAGACAGCTGCCTATTGCAACCTTCGGAGGCCTGTAGGAGCCCAACGAAGAGATGGCAAACGCAAAAGTACAACAGGCGACTTTGTCTGCGCGCAGCGGAACTCTCAGCTATGGCTGAACAGCATGCTCTAACCCTGGCCATGCAGAACTGGGACCAGCTATGCAACTCACTCCGGGGAACACTCGCCATGGACAAAACCTGGGGTACTCCCCATTTTTTCGTGCTGGTACCACTCCCCTTTTTCCTATTCATTCTTATTTCTTTGGATGATTTTTTACTGCTATATACTTATTTCTGCGTCCGGAAAACACCATCGTTGATGTGTGTGTATATATATATATATATATATATACACACACACATCAACGATGCTGATGGTATATATATATATATATATATATGTTGCGGAAGTCACATTGAAAAACTTAACAGATTTCTTCAACGTTTCGACCAGGGACTGGTCTTTTCTTGAAAAAGACCAGTCCCTGGTCGAAACGTTGAACAAATCTGTTAAGTTTTTCAATGTGACTTCCGCAACTTCTTATATTTTTAATCAGTTGCCTTGAAGATTTTATTATCTCTTATATATATATATATAGATATGAGAGAAGCCAACAGTCACAGAAACCAAGGGACACAGCGGATTTTTAATTAATTTATTTATTTTGTGGTGTTGATGAATTTAGAATGTTACGGAATGTTATCGCTTAAAGGTAATTGACTAGAAAAGAAGAAAAACAACCACATGACGCCGGGGGGATCCGAACCCAGCCCCTGAATCCCCTTCCCTTGTTTGATATATATATATATATATATATATATATATATATATATATATATATATATATATATATATATATATATATGTATATATATATATATATATAATGTTTACACAATTTTGAAAAATAGGCTTTCTGAGTTAGAAGAGCACTTTTTTCGGAATAGCACTATCAGTTGTGTGTGCATCACAATACTGCTAAGACGTGCTAATTAGCAGACTAAAGTTGAATAGGTTAAATTTTAACTATTACTCTCTCGCACTTTAACTACTGAGAGATATGTAACCCTCCGGAAGTAACATTCATATCCGTTTTTAGAATTTCGAAAACCCGGTTACCATCGGCGCTGCGGCTTATAAAATTTTGGCTACACGGCGCCAAAATACATGTGCATTCGAGAAGCTCGGAGGCGAAGCAACTTCTACAATGTATGCAACTCGCCAAAAAAGCCATAATTTCATGGGCCACAGCGCCGAGGGTAATCGCCCTTTGGAAATTCTAAAAACTACACATTCTAAAGACGTACAGAGCACACGTGTGTACGTCTCTTCCTGTTGTATGTGTCTTTTTTGAGCTGCTTTAGAATTATCTTAAAACTGATATGGACGTGACTTGCGGTCGGAACACGCCTTTCTATAATTAAATAGCCTAACTGTAATAGCTAAAAGTTAATCATTCAATATTTGTTAACCAGCCTCCAAGTTAGAATGTCCTGTCTGGTTTCTGGTGTACTAGTTCACTGGCAAGGTTATGCCGAAGAAACCGCTGTTTTCACTCAAAAAGCCTAGTTGCAAAAATTGCGTAGAGTCTTAGGTGACACACCCTGTGTGGAGAAAATCGCCCTTTCTGTGCACTTAAATACACACACCTTCCCCGCTGCGATCGTAGTCAGTTCTAGTAGAGGCCCGGTGCAACATGTATGTCTCACAGTGAAGTATTTTATAAAATTGAAATTGCGGGTTCTCCACGACATACGTATGTAATGCCCGTCATACGCTTCATAATTAAACTAACGAACACTGCCTTAGAGTATTAAATCGGGCTAGCTGGATCATGCCTGAGCGTAAGAAAAAACGAATTGTTTAATGCTACATTCAACATACACAGTGGATTCTCATTAATATTACGGTGGACTCCCAGCTAACACGTGGCTAAAGTCGCGTTGAAATTGTGCCGTCCATGCTGCTTGCAAGGCGCTCTTCTCGCAAACGCTACGCAGTTAAGTTACACGCCATATTCGCTGCTTTCGAGATGCTGCAAAGATGCGCACCTACCACAAATGACACAGATCGACATATTCAGCATGATTGTGCGCGGCGAGCATCTCAATCTCGCACCAAGAGACGTATTCTGCAGGCTGCCATTTTCTGTTTTCTATTCAGCGCCCATTTGGTCCTCTGTCATTGGTCACTCCGGTATACCCACACCATTCAAGCGTCTGTGGAAAGGTTGTTTGGCAACCGAAGCTAACCATTTGATTCCGTTGGGTGGGATATGCAGCCAATGGTGAGGTGCGTCGCAGCGCTATGTGAACAGCAGGAGAGCGGACTTTAGCGCTCGCTGCCATTGCTTCTATCTGCAGGCAATGGAGAGTGCCGGGCACCAACGACCCAATGGCCTGGTCGCTTACCTCAGAGGCTTGAAAGCCGCGGGTATGTCTGAATGACCAATGACCGAGTCCCCAATGGACGCGAATTGGACAACAGAAATCGTGCAGCTCAAAGATAATGGCCCCAGGTTCCATGCAAGCTCTGACAGCAGGCGACACGGCGTAGACTACGTTAGCGGAGGTGCGCATTCGCTCGAATGCTGCGATTGTAAGCAGTCTTGTAACCTGCCCCTTCAATCTGCGCTTAAAAGCTATCAAGCATCTGCGCCGTTTGTCCTAACGGACCCCTCCTTTCCTTACCCCTGTCAGCTAGTTAATCTTGCACTGCGCTGTTGCATATTGCTGGTATAACACGACAACTTCTGAATTTGTGAATGTTTTTGGTTGTTACCATGACATTTTTTTCTTGCATAGCTTCTAGGTAGCAATTGTTTATTTCCGTTAGTCCTCTCTAGAGCTGTACCCTTTAGAACTATACGATACTTTTGTTTAAAAGTATACGGGAGAAGAGACAGAGCTCTGTGGTCAATAATTTCTCGGCTTTTACCCCTGTCTTGCCTTTTTATAGGTCTGGATAATGTCAGCATTGTCCCAGCATTGCAGACTGTCTTAGATATATCTCCGCCGCTGTTCCAGATCTGCAGATTTGCTCCCTACATTGTTGTAAATCTCAGTTGTCCTTTACTTCTAACTAGAATTGGTTTCCTTAGCATCACTGTTTGTAGCGTTGATGCACAATTGCTGTGTTAGTTTTGCGAGCTTAGCACATTGTCGATTTCTTACTACTTACCCCTAGCGTCAAATGAAATGCGAATAGCAGCTGTAGAAGGCAACAGGGCAAGTGATACGCGAACACAAAAGCAAAAGATTGTTCGCTGTATCAGAGGCTACACAAGCGGGTTCCATAAAAACTTCCGTACAGAACTGAGACGCGCTATCTTAACACAGCTTTCCTCACGCTCCTCGGAGGGGCTATGAAGTGGCATACCACAGTGTTACTTGGAGATTTCTATGAAAACCGTTGGTCTAGTGAGCGCGCATTTTGCCCCGTGAGTGGTAAATGCATTCGGTGGTGCAGATATGGGCATACGTGGCACTGGTCATGCTTCAATATAAGCTGTCTCGTTGCCGACAATTCCAGCGCATTCAGGCACCTTAGAAACCTTATAAATGGCACGCCTCAGCTGGCGTTCTTAAAATGTGCACATCAGACAACCATGCAGTTAGGGATCTTCCGCCTATTCACTTATCCAGTTGGTATGCCCGCGGCAATACAGTTTAATGATGGGGTCCGTTGGGTGGGTTTCGGAGAAAATGTTGTGCAAAAAAAAGTGGCTAGTTGCTCAGACACTCCTTGTAAGAGTAGGATATAAAGCCCAGGCAGTGCTCATTTCTGGCAATACACATAAAATGAGAGAGACACCATTTGACGCAATACAGTATAATCTACAACTGAAAATTTCTCAAAGGAACCCGCAGGGCTCCATTATGGTCCCGGGCCTCTTCGGGAGCAGCACAAGGCCATCAGCAGGAACCTGTACGCACTGTATAAAGAAAAAAAAACAAACCTTCATTAGACGTATGACACACAAACGACACAGGGCCTGACTTGTAAATTGTTCCAACATCAGGTTCAGAAAAGCGATTTATGTGTGAAAACTATTTAATGCCTGCGCAATACTGCATACAGCGAGAAATGAGGTAATAACAATTCGGACAGGTTCCCCACTGAAAAGGCCTTTACCTATGAGGCTCCGCCCTGCTGCAATCCTTGAAACACAACCGCTGAGAACTACCGCAGAGAGGCCAACGTGCGTAATCTGTTACGCACTATATGTGATGGGTGATAACGTTGAGATTTTTTTGTGCAAATGCAGATGTGACCAAAGATCGCCTAGACGGATGGAAGTGTTTTGACCTGGGATGATGGTAAAAACATGTCTCCAAGATGTGTCACATAGGTGAATTAGTGTTTTTTGTTCTCGCGCTGTTTCGTTCGTTACGCAGTACCAACTACCCTCACACATAGCTCTTGCGTAACACCTGGAAGTAAAGTGCGTGACGTATGCAGGGCCTCTTAAACATGTTCAGTGAGACTTACGCAAAGCTGCAGAGCAGACAGTGTGATAAAAAACGAAACTCTGGTCGCAAGGCTCAGTGATATGTTATGCCCCTCCGAGTGTGATGGCATGCGGCGGATTAGTGGGCGTGGCTATCTTATTCCAGGGGGGCTACATAGGAAAGTTCAGCTACCGCTTATAGCGGAAACCAGAGAACAGGAAGCCGGTGGAACTACTCCAAAAATTTCAGCATCCATTGCGTACTGTGTCTTCACGTCTGGGGACGCGTTCTACCAGCTGTCCATTTTAAAGTGGCCGTTCTGGCCCTCTGTGATTGGTATCTCAAGATATATCTGCGGCTTTCAAACCTCCGCGAAAAGCTACCCAGCCATTGGCTGGAAGGCGACCGGAACTCGCCACTGGCTGGAAATCGGAGCCAATGGCAGCCAGTGGTCCGGTCCAGTCATCTGCTCTTCACAGAGCGCTCTGTTGTAGCTCTCCAGTGGCTGCAGATCGCAGTCATTGCCATCCAATGGTGAGGCCCGGTCGCCGACCACCCAATGGCCGCATCGCGTCCCGCAGATGCTTGAAGGCCGCGGTTATATCCGAGTGACCAATGAGATTGGATCAGACGGATGCGAAATGGCCGTCTTAAAATGAACAGCTGACGGAACACAGCCCGAGATGTATCTTTGGAGTTTATAGATGCATTCTAAGGCTTTATATTTAGTTAAGAGGCCCACGACTCCCTTTCCTTCTCATCCATTCAATGCCGCTGCAACCAAAAATGAAAAATTTCATATCTCGTATGTTAGCGGGACCTTTTCGGTGTTCTTGGTCATATGCAGACGCATAAGAGCAGCGCTCATTAAGGGTCACTCCCTGTAGCTGAAAAGCCGATAAGGCGAAAAAAAAAACTCCACAGAAAGTAATTGCGTTTGACGTGTGCATGCATTTCGTCACGTGGTTCCGGAGGCCGACAACTCGCTGTGAAACGAGGCACGACCACGAAGAAGATGCTTAGCTCTGTTCGGACTATGCTTGAAACTGCTACCACTAAGAGGTTTCGGCACTGTGTCGCCCTACAGGAATGCCGCAGATATGCTAAGCGCTGGCACCAGGAGTGGCGAAAACGTTACCACAGCGATCACTTACAGCGCAAAAGCAAGATTCAAATGAACATGAGCGATCGCGACGCTTCGCTTCAGCCAGGATCCGCCTGCCGGCGCCGCTTGTGGTGCGGCATGGTCTTCGCCCCGCTAGCACGGTTTCGATCGATGTAGCGTACTTCGCAATGAAGCCTCAGAAGGAGGTGTTTTCGAGCAAGCGGCACCTATTATGAAAGGCTTTGTCCTAATTGCTACGGGTTTACAAATAAACTGAATCATCTTAGATTAAAATGAACGTTATAATGATCTCCGCAAAGATCTCGTCGGCAGCGAAGTTGCAGAGGATAAGAAGGACAGACCAGAGCCGCCGAGTGCCGGCCACCACGGCTCACAGGCGCAAAGCACTACCCGAACAAAATATCGACTATGGCATCTATTTTGAACACATTGTTAACACTCTGGATTTCAAGAAAACTGACTACCTTCCCGTGTTAAATCACATCGCTATGCGCACATGACTCCAGTTTGATGCTATAATGGGAATAGCGTAGACGTGACCACTGGGCGTGCAGGAGACTTCCCTGGCAGCCTCTTTTCTTGCGGTCGAAAACAACCGCTCCCAACGTATTAAAAACTTTCACTTCGTTATCTATACACAGGGTCCACAAGGAGCACATCAATTCGTTGTATAATGCCAGTCATCTCACAATAGGGGTACGCAAATGTGGGTTTTGCTGTAGCCTTAAGAACTCAGAAGAAAAATATGAGATACCCAGTAACTCTAAGCAAAGCCGAAAGTTGGGCAAGTTGGATAACGTGCATGATGTAAAATTAGCGCACGAGGAACACAAGTGACGGGTAGGAAACGACGCAGACAAGCGCTGACTCGCAACTGAGGTTTATTGCTGACGCGGGCAATATAAGGTAGTCACTTTGAAAACATAAAAACAAAAACAACCACACGCAGTCCCTCCTCGAAAGACCAAGTCAGAGGGAAAAAAATGGAAAAAATAACGCTTGTCTGCGTCGTTTATTATCCATCCCATGCGTTCCTTGTGCGCTATTTTTACATCATGATACCCAATAGCTAGCACGCCGCTTCATAAAGCAATTTCGTAGCGCAATATGTCCAACCTTTTCAATACCGTCAAGCCTGGATATATCTAATCCAGACATTTCAAATTATTCGCAGTACCAAACCACACAAATTATTGACTAGAAAATTGTGTGTAAACGCGTTGGAAAGTCGCGTTGTAAAGAATGCAACTTCAGAAATCACAGGTCGTTCCATGTATATGGAACGGCGCGCAGCACCCCTCCAAGGGCCACATCTCCTAAGGACACCCTTTCGTCCCTTTTTGAGGCCGTAACCGGGCTGGCGACATGGCCTTGGGCATGTTGTGGCACCTATACTACTGTGAAACTGCTTTAAGAGGCAATGTGGTGCGTGCATAAGGGGTCTCCGGTGTGTGGTCTTAAAATGCGAAAATGAATGGCGAGAAAGTCGGTTGTTCCAAAATCACATTTTAGTAAGCTTAAACAATCAACCTCAAGATGTTCAAAAAACATCAGGTGATAATGCGAATCTAATGACACACACAAAAAAAAACTGATGCGCCCCCACGTCGAAAGAAAAAAAAAACGGTCAAGGATAGCGAGACGAAGGCTAAGTGCGTGCGCTGCTCGGTCAGCTCCATCTCGTCCGATCGCGGCTATTTTCGAAAGTCCGACAGCTTGTATATTCCACTATGTTTTGACGGCTTGGGCAACTTGGGCGCCGCGAAAAGCCGTGCAACGCGCAACTGGCTCGTCAGGCAGCTAATTCACTCGCCTCGTGTGCGCCCATATCCTTATACCGTGGCTGCGGATAAACGCAGCGCTCTTGCTTCTCCGGTTTGCACTCTCACGCAAGTCGCGCGCGGTTCCGGGGCGAGCGCGTCGCTTGCTTCGTTGGCATTTTCCCTGCGTTATATCGCGGACTTTTTCATTGCAGTGCTGGCTTACTCGGTTTACTTTGTTGTTTACAGCTTCTTTTTTAAGGCGGAAGCCTTTAATGCCTCATCGTCGTAAGCAGGAGTTTTCAACAGAAATATCACGCTTTTCAATTGGTCAAAACGGTCGTGACGTCACAGTGCGCGAATTTCGAACGGTGTCAATTGTACTTTGGCTAGTAACCATGCAAATCAATTAAAGGGATCGTATAGTAATGCTCCAAGTAAGTGGGGCTGAGTTTAGTTAACTGCTTAATTACTCAATTAGCCTAATTAACCCTTCTAGTGATGCCATATAAACAAATAAAACCAAGTAGGAAATTGGCCCAGTTCGGGAATCGAACCCCGGTCTCCGGAGTGCGAGACGAGCATGCTAACCACTCCGCCATGCCAGCTCAATGGTTTGGAATGAACAAAGGCGCCTCTAGTGAATTCGGTTTCTTCGTTCACTCTCATCTTCCTCTCTTCGCGTTACGGCGAGGTTTAGGTGTCCACCGAGGTATGCGAGGCAGATACATTTCCTTTCCTCAAAAACGAGTTTACCGACGAGCAAGGAGTAGAGCCGAACGGGCGATGGCGTTCTATGTACTCCCTGGTAGAGTTGCAAGACGCTGTCGCGTTTCACTCCTAGAGGCGAAGCGTAACATCTTAACAACGCATCAGTGACACAAGCAGCAACACCGCACTTAAGGCTTTCGCCTCACCGCACTTTAGGTGAACAAAGTGCCCCCCTGAATTTTTGTTTCCTAAGTCGCGTACTTCATTTCATTTCATTTCATTTATTCAAGCCTTAAGGGCCCGTGGGCATTACATAAGGCGGGGGCAAGAACAGTGTGTAACAGCATATGGTACCAGCTCAACAAAAACAAAAACAAAAAAGCAACGAAACGAAACAGAGCAATAAAAACCATTAAAGGAGACATGGTAGAGAGAGGGTGCGGTAGATGGTCCTTGGCGATCACAAAATGAACAAGGGAGGGGAAAACCTCAGGTTGCTAGAGCCAACGTTTCGACAAGGGGACTTGTCTTCGTCTGGGCAAAGCGTTCATCACCGGCAGGGATTAAATAGGGCCTTCGCTCCGAGGAGGAAGGCCCCGGGGGTGGGGAAGGAAAGTGGTGTGGGAGGGGATGCGTGTCAGGAAGAGGAGGGAGGTGAATCATGATTCGTTAGGCTGCAATAGTGGAACAACTTATATCCGGGGGGGGGGGGGGGGGGGTGTAATGAACAAAAGGCTTTGAAGGGGCTGCGACGGGGGGGGGGGGGAAGCGCTGGGTGAACCTGCAAAACTCAGATAAAAGGATTAGTCAGCGTGGTACACAGTGTGGTACACAGTAACACAGGATCAGATTATTTGATGAAGCCGAATACATCAGGTAAGGCACAGGTGATTCGCTAATTCAGTGCGGAAAATTGCTCGATCTGTGCAAGAAGCAATATTATCAGGCAGGGCATTTCGTCGGGCTATTGCATCTGGAAAGAATGAATCATTCATAGCTGATGTGCGGCCTTTCATGGGAGCTATGGGATGAGTGTGGTTTAGGCGAGGGGATATTCTTGATGGCGGCTGCAGCAAGGGATGCCTGTTAATAGGGCGGTAGAAAAAGGAATGAAGTAGGCATAGGCGTGATACGATGCGACGTGATTGGAGACTTGGGAGGGAAAGGGCTCGTTTTAGTGCAGTGACACTACTATCACGCGAGTACTGTGACATGATAAACCGTGCAGCTCGATTTTGAACGGCTTCTAATTCATTTGTAAGGTATGCTTGTGAAGGGTTCCAGATGGATGAGGCGTATTCAAGCTTTGGGCGTACGTATGTCTGATAAGCTAGTTGTCTGATTTCAGGTGGTGCTGATGTTAGGTTCCGTCGCAGATAACCAAGAGTGCGTGAGGCCTGGGAGCATATTGAATTAATATGAGTGACCCATGATAAGGATGATTTCAAGGGGAAAATTTCTGGTGAATTCATAAGGGCGTAGTATTTTAGACACAGTCTCAGATAGTCAGAATTCTGAGATAGTCAGAATACAGTTTTGAAAACGAGAAGAGCACGCAAACTGCAAAGGGAATGTTTTGATGGGGCCGCAATTTATCCCCTTTCGGGTCGCGCGGTCACACTCTTCCGGAGGACTACGCCATTGCAAGCACAGTGACTCAAGCTTGGCTTGAGTCACGGTGCTTGGGTGCTGGCGGACCCGAGATGCCGCAGACGTGTGGGCATTTCTGTATCTTAAATCCGGTTGGTGGAAGTGGCGCTTGAGCAGTTGTGATTTGGCCTTGTTTTTGTAATGTTGAATTTCTTCGGGACCGAGCGAGAAGACCAGTGATTAGTTAAAATTGAGAAATTGTCGCTAAATCAATGGAATGCGCGCCGGAAAGAGAGCGAGGGAATTGCTTTGCGGTGACCGAAAGATACGTGACTCAGAGGCTGGAGGTGATCCGGCTTGGTGCCGAATCCGGCCTCTTTGAGAGCGGTAGGCAGAGACCTCGCTTAATGACGCGTTCTGGCCTGATTCTGGCCTGATTCCGAAGTGCTAAATTTGTAGTTTGTGTGTTAGACTCTTGAATAGTTGGAGGCTGACGGGGATCCCGCTTGGTGCGGACTCCGGCCTGCTTGAGAGTTTGAAGCTTTTCCTGGGCGCACCTGGTGACCACTTCGTAACATAATGTAAACAATCTTGCACAGTTGAAGAAAGCGTTGCCCTCTCTGCTCTCGCCACTTGGTGCTGGGTCAGCAAACAAACGGTTACAACATCGTTGCATTATCTAACCTTAATACTTGTTACGGGGAATTTCTTCCAACAAGAGTCGCTTCCAATAACACTGATACGAGCTCTGTTGTCGCAGCACACACAGCTTCCTTTCAAGAGGCCGAATGGCGAGAACTGTTGCATAACCAGCGGCGGCGGCGCCGTGGCGCAAACATGGTCACTAGGAGAGACGCTCCATCCGCGCCGCGATGGGTCCAACCAGGCACAGCCATTAAATCATCAACAATCATTTTAAGCGCGTTTTTTCAAGCAGACATAGCCAAATTTTTATCACGACGTTGCAATGATTGCCACGCGTCACCACAGATTTTTTCATCAACGCGAACTTTTACACAAAATGTGCAGTCCGCTCGCTGTGTTGTTTCGGACTACGTAAGTTTTCGTTTGCCAAGTGTGCCGACGGTTTTAGGACTTTAGTTCCCCCTTCGCCGTTTCTTGCGTTTTTCCTTTCCCTTAATACCTAGCTGTGGCTGTTGGATCGCGGTTCTTTTCTATGTTTTATTTAGAACAAGGGCACGACTACGGAGGAGTGAGGCTTCCCGCCTTTAGTGTTCGCCACCTGTACACCCTGGCTGCACAAACTACGTCTTCCACGGCAATCCTTAACGGGCTGCACAGACAACAAACGTTAGCCCGGAGTACTGTTCGGGCCTTCAACCTCGCGTTTAGAGCATGCATCTTGCTCTCCTCGACCTCAAAATCATGATGTCTTTTCTCCCTTGCCCTCAATTCATCATGTATTCTCTCTCTTACCCTCGTCCTCACGAATTTTCACGTGCCGTGGTCAGTGCAAAAACGACTTGGGGATATTTAGGGTTGTATTGGTTCATATCGCAAGTTTTCTCCGTTTAGCTTTCTCTTGTGTTAAGCTAACAAGCTGCCCTTGCAGCATAAAGGAGAGGGAAATAACGCAAATGTTTCTCCGCCCTGCATTACAGCAAGAAACACCATAGTGTTCTTCTCCGTACTGAATTCCTTCGTTACCAGCTACATGCAAGCGTCAGTTCAAATTGGACGCAGAATGAAGGCACCTACTGAATGTTACTCACGTAAAGCGTCGCAGGTGATCGCCGCGCCAACACCGAAAATTCCTGTGCGCAGACCGCTGCGGCGGGATGGGCTCTCGATACCTAATAAGGGCGCCAGCATCGTGGTGGTGGCTTTGGGCACTGTCGACGTCGTTACTGAAGCTGTCACAGCCAACGTGGAGATGCGTGGAGCGCAAAACCGGCGTTTCACCCCAGGCAAGATGGCGGGACAGGCCTTGGTCGCTTGCTGCAGCAAAAAGTAAAAAATAGAACAGTGGCCCTTATTGCACCCTCTACCGCGAATAGACTAATGGAACGGCCTCAGATGGCCGTTCGGGGCAAGAGCGAGTGATGTTCGCCCACGCCGAAATTATGCGCCACTCACATTCGGTGAGACACGTCACCTGGGCGAATGAAATGATTTGAGAGGTGGTGATGGGGAAAAGTTTGAGTGAAACCTCGTTCTCAGATTCGTATTTATTCGCTGCTCACCGGCATGCAACCAGGTTTTTAGTCTACAGAAACAGTTGCGTACAAATCTACTTTTCAAGCAGGTTTTTTACGTCCGCAAGTTCGCCGCAGAGAAAGATTGCGCTCGCTCTTCTCGTCAAATACCTCCGTGTGTATGAGGGATAACGGCGTGCTCTTAGTTACTTAATGGTACCGGTCATTGAGTGGGATTGTTTGAGAATGAGAAGTCAGGTAGTGGTTTTTGAGGTAATTCTCTTCGCTCCCTGTCGGCATAGGTCTGTTGCTTCAAGGGCAAACGTACAATTGAGGCCAACAGGCGGAAGGCAGCCAGCTTGCCGGTCACATTCATTAATGTTGTGTATTCGCAAGTGACCACCACGGTGATAGCATCTATTCCACAAACTCAGCAAAGATGCTTTTGGAAAATACATCACCGTGACGGTAGCACGGATGTAGGCTGACGTCTTTGCCGGGATGGGTGCACACCCGTGTGATTGCTGCTCGCGACACCCGCGTTCCTTGTTCTTGAGCAGGGTGCTGCCTTCCATCACCAGCGCTGAGTGCTCCGTAACTGAGGCAGCTGAACCGTAGTTAATAAGGGCGCTTGGAGAGCTCGGAGAACAGCGGTCGCCAAGGTGAACCCGGAGCGCTAGTCGCGGTGTGACCGCCCCTGGCGTTGCTGCAACTGGCTTGTGCAGTGGCGGCCAGCCATCCACGTTGCACTCAGAAGCCTCTGCAGCTGAGCCGTGTTTGCGAAACATGGGGTGAACGAACATTGGAAGGCAATGGCTTTTGCCTGAATCAAACTACTGGAATGGAACAGCGGATGCAACGAACAGCACGAGGTAATTGTCTTTGTCTTCTGCTTCGTGCTATCTATGGCGCGTGTGCAAGACCCAAAGAGACAATCAGTCGCAGGTGTAGAAATATGCAAGAAATTTTTTGCACGCCAGACCTTGACAAAAACTGATGGAAACGAAAAAATAAACAAAATAAAGAAACGGTCATGTTGACGCAAGTGTTAAAGCCAAAACCCATGTATCATCGCAATGAATCAGTAACTTCATTTCAGGGCGGACTTTTTCGGAGTGCGCTTGAAACGGCCGCTTAATTTGTGACAAGTAGTTGCTATTGGGGGTCCTCAAGGCGTTAATAGTGCGCACCTACTGCGCTGCATTTGCTGTGACTCAGGCGGCGACTGACGGATGCTCAAAAACGTTTTTCGAATAAGGAAATAATAACCAAATCAGTAACTGAAGGAATGCAGATTGGGAGATTTAACTTAAGAACGAATGAGAAGATGTTAGATTGGTGACTCAAATGGGAATCATCTATACGCCCTGTGTTCAGGATGTTTTGATTAGCGTAACAAGCGTGAGAAGATTAGCGTCACATCTAGAGTAACAAGTGAGGCGTATTGCTTTCGGCGACTAGCTAACTGCATGCATCTCTTGAGGTCAATATTGACACACCATATAGATCACCTTTGCTGAAATCTATTTGGCAAGGATTCAATAGCCCATTATCTGAAATTATTGACATGATTAGGCCATGAAAAACCCTTTTAATTAACTTATGAAATTCGAAGGGAAAGAAATCGGGCTTATATAACGATAGACATAACCTTAACCCTGCTTTTTAATGAAAGGGACGACCTACACTAGACGCCACTCATCTGGAGTTCGTGCGTCTTTATGAGAGTAATGTACTGGCGCCAATAAGTCGTCGGGAGATTTCTCCAAGTATATTTCATTGATCGAAGTGACACCATCAGGGACAGGGGCTGCAGGGGAAAGGCAAGACACAGTTTGCGAGAGCTCAGTGAGGGTGACCTCCTCGAAATCGTCCGATGTGCTTACACATCTTGGAGGAGAAGGATGACCCGTAAAGAAACGCTCAGGACCCCTGCCTATGTCATGTAAAGACGTAACAATTTCAGCCTGAGTATTTTCTATGGACGCTCTTCATTGCGGTTGGGATAATTTTCGTTGTTTTTAGGTAATTTTATAAAGATCGCCGATTACCTGATTTCGAAAGAAACTCGTAATGGTCAGTATCGTACTCCTATTGTGCACGAGATACGGTACGCTTAAATGCAGCGTCAATGAACTTATAATCGATCCAGTTTTCGGGTATTAGAGATGGAGAGAAAGGAATTTTATTGAGAGAAAAAGGAGGAGAGGTCGGCCGGTGGTAACATGGCCCTGGCCTGCTGTTCCACTCTGGGGAATTGGGAAGGAGAGGAAAGGGAAATTGCTAATGAAGGTTGATGATGGCATAGTACAATAAATTTCACATGGGATATCCACACACACACTCACTGGCTGGCACTCTCATCGCGGAGAGGAGACGCATGTGAAGCTCAAGTATTGAACACACACACCGACACATATCATTAACACATACTGGTGGTAGATGCTCCATGAAAATACAATTTTAATCCGTGTAAACTGTGTAAACCGTAGGTAGTTCACAGGGGGTCACAGACTGGTATCCAGGCCTGTTGCACATAAAAGCTTGAGTAGCGCCTTCGTCACACACCACCAGTCGGAACGTTCTGCCCTGGTGCATAGAAGAGTTTCTTCAGAGAGAGGGCGAGAGTCCAGTTGTCTCACGGTCGCTGTCAATGTTCTCCTCTCATCAGTGTAATTTGGGCACTCGCAAAGGTGTCCAATAGTCTCGCGAGTGTGGCAGTGTACGAAATTAGGGTGAGTTTCTATTCCGATCTCGTGAACGTAGTGTTTGGGGTAGGCAACGCTAAGCCGTAACCGGTGGAAGAAAGTCCCCTGGCGTTGCATTACACTAGACGGCAGAAGAAATCGTGAGCCGGCGTCAAGCTTAGAGATGTGGCCCTGTTGATGGCCTGAATCATTCTAGTGCAACTGCATTGCGGCTTGCATTAAATGCGCCAGATCCAATGCCAGATCATGAAAAGGCTATCTTGAAAGAACTATCATCATGTGCTGGCCGAGCCTCGGCATCGGCACGCTCTTTTGCCACAATGCCGCAATGGCTCGGTATCCACTGGAGCTTTATGATAAACCGCAGTGAAAAGCCTTAACTTACAAAAGCACAATCTCTTAAACCAGCTGCTTGCACGTCCTAGGTTTAACGTAAGTTTGTATGACGTGCAATGCTGATCTCGAGTCGCAGAGTATATTCCATTGGTGCGCTGACTAGTGACCAATATAACGGGCGGCCTCTCGTGTGGCTGGCAATTCGGTTGCCGTCGATTGACTGCGTAGTATTTATGGTCGTAACGAAGATAATGGCGAGTACCCATTTCAGGGCGATTGGCCAAGGTACTGGCGGCGACTGACAGGTGCTCAAAACATTCCCCATACACCCCAAAAAACATCAGATTTGGTGATTTAATTTCTTCTATGCTGATTTCCGGCGCCAATACTCCCGTGTGCACTCCGCATTCCAATGTGTTTTTATTTGCCTGAACCAAAAGCTCAGAGTTCTTTCGACCTGTGTACAAAACTGAAGAAATGCGGGTGGCCTTGTCTCTACTTTCGGAATGAAGTAATGCTTGAGGACCTGATTTGAGGGAATTTTTTAAAGATTTTACAATTTCCGAAGGAGCTTCGGTGGCTGTTGGTAGTGGTCAACTGGCAGGCAACCTGGAAGGTGATGGGAAGGTTATCGCCTTTGGAGGAAGGGTTGACTGGCGCCCAAGAGGAAACAGTTATTCAAGGATAGGAAAATGCGAGGCCTAATGCAGAGCGAGGCTGGCCTCGGACAGATGTGCGCAGACATCATTTAGGCAGATGAGGTCATTGCCACGAGCCGAGTCAAACAAGGATGTGCCGTAGCAATAAGTTATAATCCCCCCCCCCCCCAATCATGATTCGAGTTAAGTCCCCAGCATTTAAAACTTATGTCCTGAAACTAGATAAAAACGAGTCTACAGGTGGATTGTCATGCACACCTGTAGGGAAAATATGCATTAGCTACAGTGAGTGGCTGGCGCCCAGGAACACTAAGATCCAGAGCCTTATTTTCGCACTGACTGCGCCTATATTGTGTTTTTGTACTTGTATCCTTAGGCCATTGATCTTCCCTACTTTATGAGCCAACACCACTGCTAACCGTGCGGTCTTGCACGTTCACCGTGGGTATCAACACGCTTTCGACATTAGCTCCGGAATAGAGAATGCGCCGGCTTGCGCCGGCTTGGCGAACCTGAGAGGATCGTACGGCGCACACTTGTCGTAAACATCCGTCCTGCACTTCTCTTTGTCGCACCTCCTCAACGCAGCATTGAACTCCGCAACTGCATTTTTTGCGCAAAGAAAATGTTGCAATAAAATCTCAGAGGACACCTTAACCGTATCCACAGGTTGCGTGCGAGGGTGCGTACACAGAGTGCCAGGAAACAGACAATGAGCTGCACTCAACATGAGGCAGAAATGACAGCTTACGATGAGCCTGGGTCATCGGATTCCGCTAGCGGGTTACCGTCCCAGCGCGGCGCATGGGCTAGGAGCAGTTGTATAATGGAGGGCTCTGGATTAATTGCGACAAGCATGGGATCTTTAACGCGACTGACATCGCGCAGCACCCCGTCGCCTTTCGCGTTTCACCCCAATATTAGGTCTATTAAGAGCACGCCGCTATGGTACGGTCATCCAAGGGCATTTGCCTCCGAAGACCTAACGGCTTCCGTCCCTGCCGGCGAACTTTTGCAGCGAAGAACCGTGTTAAATGCTCTGTCGTTACCGGGAAAATTATTTGCCCGCCGGGAACTAACATAAATGCAGGGGGAAGCCTCCATGCACTCCGTCGTCCACTACCACCTGGCACCGTTCTGCATTCGAGCCATCGCACTGCAGAGTCCGTTACAAGCGTCGCAGCATTTGGGCCTCAGCAAACTGTGCTCACTCATGGCGCTTTCTCTCTTGTTTTGCTCGGCTGCAGCAACAAAAGACGGTGTTTCGATCCCGGCCACGGTGGTCCCACTTCGATGGAGGCAAAATTCAAGAGGCCCATGTGCTTTTCGAAGTCAGTGCATGTTAAAAGAACCCCAGGTAGTTGAAATTTGCGTATCCCCTGAATTGGGCGTCCCTGATAGCCTGAGTAGCTTTACGACTTTAAACCCCAATAAGCCTTCGCTCTTCTTTTACTGCCGCCTTCCTCGCTTCCATCACGGCGCGGTTGAGGTGACCATCGAGATGCGACGCAGTTACTGCCCCTTTTACTACTTCAAAACCAAATTTTCAGTACGTCGCACCGTGACACTGGAGTTCGTTATTATTAAGGAGGAGCATTGCAGCATCGAACTTCACTTACTTTTGGCGCTGAACGGCCATCAGTGAAAGTTCGATCAATTTGTTCGTCACAGGTGTTGCCACACAAATTGCCTCTTAACTTTCTCGTGGCAGCCAGCGACTAAGGCATGTCCCGGCTTCTTCTCTGGATTAAAACATCGGTTTGGCCCTCCAGTGTAGGTAGTGGCAGTTGCGCTGACATTGACGGAGCCTATCACAATCACCACCACCGTTAATTCTGTTGGCTCATTGGTCTTAGGAGCATGGTGGGTGGGGTGCAATATGACAGCGATTTTTCTGAAGAGCTGCGCCGGCGTTTGAGTGCGATTAGGAAGGAAAACGGCGCGAAATACGGGGAGAAAAAGAGAAACATACACTACAGGACGAGCACCACTTCAACTGCTGAATGCGCTTGTTTTATTTCACGGGTTCTTTGCGAGTACGACAAGGAGACGAAACATTTGGACTTGCCGCAAATACCGAGACTAGATTTTTTTTGCAGACAGGCCTGACTTTGCCCCAGGATGGCTACAAAATACCAAAGAGAGACAGAACATCCAGGGGAAACAGTTTGCTTTTCAAGCAGTACGAAACGACTCCGGATTAGCACGTAGACACAGCGATGAGGTTGAGACAGACAATGGCAGGTCCAGTGCGAGCTTCGAAGAAGTAAAGGACCCATGGTAGAAGAAACATATTGAAGAACTCTAGTTTTGGCTAGTTGGTTTATGTTTCACAAAGAGAACGGTACGAAATACGGGAATAAAAGAGAAACATACACGTGTCACGTGTTCGTGACTGCAGTCCGGCGAAGAGGAAAACAGCGAGAATGGCTTCTAAACGAAACTTTTTATTTGGGTTCACTTGCGCCCGTAAAGACCTGAACGACCCGGCGGCGTAGCAGCAGGCTAGCTTGGCAGTCGTAGAACAGAATGCCCGCCGCACTCGGCCATGCCCTTTTTAAAGCTTATAGCGAACTTTCGAGGTAAAACTTGGAAAGTAACTAGAACATTCTGGAACAATGTAGAATCGGCTCCGCCTGGATGCGATCAACCGAGATAAATCTAGGAGCGTCTTACATCACAAACAAAGCGATAAAGCGGCATGTCGGCAGCTTTGGAGAATGAACAAATGCCACAGATTCGCGGCATTACTCCCCTCTGAAAGTAGTATCAACCCAATGCTTTAGAAAATAAAGCGAGTACAAGCAATTAAGAACGGATTGTGAAACAATATACACGTAGTGTGAAAACACAGCGTCCTTTAGCGCGCATAATAGGGCTTTAGACGGATGACATGGACAACTTCTGATCGTACACGGCGTAGCTGTGCTGCAGCTATTTGGTCAAGGACGACTTCATAGTCCAATTCACCTAGCCGTCTAAGAACTTTGTACAGACCGAAATATCGGCGGAAAAGCTTTCAACTCAATCTGCGGCGGCGAATGGGCGTCCAAACAAGACTCGGTCTCCTCGCTTTTATTCCGGATTGCGTATTCGTAGGTTGTAGCGTGTGGCGCCGGTTCGGTGGTGGCCTTCGATCCTTAATCGGGCAAGCCTTCGGGCTTCCTCTGCGCCTTGAAAGTAGGCGGCGACGTTGACGTTATCTTCCTCGATAACGTTGGTCAGCATGACGTCTAGCATGGTGGTGGCCTTCCTGCCATGAGCGAGCCTAAAAGGCGTCATCTGCTTGGCCTCCTGCACTGCAGGGTTGTAGGCGAAGACGATGTCAGGCAGGATGAAGTCCCAGGTCTTGTGATCGGCATATACATACATGGCGAGCATATCGGCGATGGTTTTGTTCCGGCGCTCTGTCAGTCACTTGATCTGCGGATGGTATGTCCTCCGGTGGCTGGTTTGGCTCTAATGCAAAGTGGCTTGCGTCAGTTCCGTCGTGTTCCTTTTTCCGCTATGAGCACACCGAGGGCGCAGTGTCGCAAAATAATGCACCACACGAAAAATTTGGCAACTTCTGCTGCTGTTCTGTTCGGTAGAGCTTTTGCTCGGCGTAGCGGGTCAGGTTGTCGGCCGCTATAATGATCCACTTATTTCCAGACGTTGACTTCGGAAAAGAGACAAGCAAGTGCATGCTGATCTGCTGAAAGGGCTTTTAGGGGTGTTCAATGGGGTTCAAAAATGCTGCTGGTCGGTTTCGAGAGGTCTTTCGTCGCTGACATTCTCGGCAGGCTTTCACATAATCCGCGAGATCGGCAGACAGTCGGGGTCAGTAATACTTATCTTGAATGTGGCAGGTGTGCGAGTAAAACCCGATATGTCCAGCTGTCGGCTCGTCGTTTGAAGTCTGAAGAATTTCTTTGCGCAGACTTGCAGGTACAGCGAAGAGGTAGGCTGTTTTGTTAGGTGCAAAGCTCTTCCTGAGGACATCATTCTGTAGACAGATCGAAGACAATCCTCGCTTGAACCAGGAGGGAGGTGAAGAAACCTTGCCTTCCAAGTACTGTATGAGGAGTTTTAGGTCCGGGTCCGGGCGTTGCTGCTGTGCAAAAGAGCTGGAGCTGATGGGTCCCAGGAAGGCGTCCACATCGTCTTCCGGAGGTGGGGCTTCTACAGGGCTTCATGACAGGCAGTCGGCGTCAGAGTGCTTGCGTCCGGACTTGCAGAAGACGGTGACGTCAAACTATTGAAGGTGTAGGCTCCATCGAGCGAGGCGGCCGGAGGGGTCCTTCAAATTGGCAAGGCAGCACAGTGCGTGGTGATCGCTAACCATCTTGAAAGGTCGTACGTACAGGGAGCGGCGGAATTTCGACGTAGCCCAGATGATAGGAAGGCATTCCTTCTCAGTTGTGGAATAGTTAGCCTCGGCCTTGGACAGGGAACGGCTAGCGTATGCCATTACCTTCTCCAGTGCGTCAGTTTTCTTTACGAGGACAGCGCTTAGGCGAACGCTACTTGCATTGATACGAATTTCAGTCTTGTCGTGTTCATCAAAATGTGCGAGGATTGGTGGGGACTGTAAATGATGCTGAAGTTCCTTGAAAGCTTCCACTTGAGGCGCTTTCCTTTTAAATGACACGTCTGCCTTTTTCATGCAGTTCAGTGGCTCGGCGATGCGCGAAAAGTTCTTGACAAATCGTCAGTAATACGCGCACAGTGCGAGAGATCTGCACAAATCTTTCTTATCGGCCGGCTGTGGGAACAGTGCGATAGTAGCTGTTTTCTGTGGGTCTTGGCGTACTCCCTCCTTCTAACGATGTGGTCTAGAAGCAGCACTCTTCAGAGGCAAAGTGGCACTTCTCTGCTTTCAAGGTTAGGCTAGATGATTTTATTGCGTCTAGTACTGTTCGAAGCCTCTTTAGGTGCTCTTCAAAGTTCGAGGTGAAGACATGACGTCATCTAAATATACCACACAAATCTGTCGCTTCAGGCCTGCTAGCACTGTATCCATTACTCGCTGAAATGTCGCTTGTGCGGAACAGACACCAAACAGCATCTCCTTGAATTAAAACAGCCCATCTGGAGTCAAGAATGCGGTTTTCTCGCGACCTCTTTCATCAACCTCAATTTGCCAGCAGCCGTTCTTGAGGTCCATTGGTGAGAAATAGTCAGCGCTGAAGAGCCGGTGCAGTGTGTCGTCGTTACGGGGGAGGGGGTAGACGTCCTGATGCTGTTCAAGCGGCGGCAATCAAAGCAGACTCGAAGTGCGCAGTCTTTCTTTATCACTAGAACAACCGGTGCAGCCAGGGGCTCTTTCAAGCTTGGATGACGTCGTCGCGAAGCATTTCTTCCATTTGGTCTAGGATGGCTTGTCGTTCTGGCGGCGACTCTCGGTAGAGGCTCTGATGAAGAAGTCAGGTATGCTGGTCGGTTATAATGTGATGCTTGGCAATCGCCGGTTGAAAGAACTTCGGCGGTGACGAAAAGCACTCGCAATATCTTCGAAGCAGATTGCGGATCTGAACTTCTCTATTCCTGGGCAAGGCTGGGTTGAGGACGAAAGTGGGCGAGTTCTCTTCGTGAACCGAATCTTCTACGGATGGGTCGGAGAAGGCGAAGAAGTCTCGTACGCTGAATATTTCGTGAAAGAAACCAATCGCCGTTTCCCTGTTAACGTGCCGGTATTCTTTGCTGAAGTTAGTCAGTAGTACTTCAACATGGCCACGGCGGAAATGTGCAGTGCCTCTCGCGATTCCTCGGTCAAGAAGAAACTGCATGTTCCCCTGAATAATGGCTTCAGTGTTATTGACTTCAGTGACACCTACGATGAGGACAACGCTTGATCGGATTGGGACGCTCACTTGTTCTTCCAGGACACTCAGAGCAACGCGATATTCCTTAGTACTCATGTAAGGGATGGCCTCGTCCGTGGAAAGTGTGATTAGCTTTGAACGCAGGTCGATGATCACCTGATGCTCATTAAGGAAATCCATGCTCAAGATCACTTTTGCGGGAATATTGCCCTAGCACAACGAAGGTCGCAGGATAGGTACGTCCCTTCACAGCCATTGGCGCTGTGCATCGTCCTGATGGCGTAGTGAGGTGGCCCCCTTCGGTGCGAATTTGTAGTCCGTCCCAAGCGGTCGACTTTCATCAGCGGCGCAGCGAACATGCAGTGCATCCCCGAGTAATCGCCTCCGATGTCGACTAGAGCAGTAACATTCCGGCCTTCGATAACCACTTCTAAATCGGATGTAATGACTCTTGCGTTGCACGTCGTCCTCTCGGCGTCAGGTGACGGCTTCGTCGCGTATGTGAATCGTGAGTAGGGCGTATCGTCGAAGCTCTTCTGTGTGGCGCCGTAGTTTTGAAGACGGTTCGCGTCGTCGTCGAGGTTGTCATTGTATGCGGCGTCGGCGTGTCAGCGGCAGCGTCCTCATGCGGTACGATCGTTGAAGGATCTTCGGCGTTTCGTTCGTGAGCAGCCTCACCTGCAGAGGTTGCTGTCTTTTAACTTCCCCTACGAGGGCTGGGAGACCTTCCTCGTAGCACGGCTGCGTAGCTGCGGCGTGGCAACGCGAAACGTGAGACTGACGGCGATGGTGAGCGCGAAAGGCGGTTGGGCCCATACTCCTCTCGACGCAGGTACTCGTCAATATATTTTGGACGTTGACCGAAGCGTGGTCGTAGCGCGTCAACTGCAAAGCCACGAAGGTCGATACGGTGGTACGGGCAGTGACGATGACCATGACCGACTTCACTGCAATGGAAGCACAGCGGGCGGTTGTCGAAAGTCCTCCAGGCGTCACACTTCCTGGGGCTTGGGCGTCGTTGGTAGGCTGGGCGCGCGGGGGCACATGGGCGGCGTTCGTGAAGAGCTGGTTCACGTCGAAGAGGCGGACTTCGGCTCCTTCATTGGGGCTGAGGACTGCGTACTGCAGCGGCGTAGGTGAAGGCTGAAGCTTCTGCTGGAGGCGAAATTTACCGGGCGCCAAGCGCGTTCTGCATTTCTTCGCGGACAATATCTTCAAGGGTCACAACTTGAGGCTGGTTGGAAGATGGTGATAGGCGACACAACTCTTCCCGTACAATTTCGCGGAGGGCATCCCGCAGGTTGCCTTCGAATGCTACGATAATCGAAAAGTTTGTTGAGGTCACTTGAAGCTGTCTAGCGAAATGGCGGGCTCGGTCTTCCAAAGTTTTCTCAATGGTGGCTGCTTCGATGGTGAATTGAGCGACAGTCTTGGGTGGATTGCGGGCCAGACCAACGAAAAGTGGTTCTTTAGCACGATGCACCAGAAGCTCCACCTCCTTATCTTCTTTCATATGAGGATCGATCCGTCGAAAAAGGGACCTTCATGTTTTCTACGTACGCGGTCACTATCTCTTCCGGGTGCTGGATGTGTGACTTTAGAAGCAGCTGAGCTCTCTCTTTCCTAATGATGTTTGTGAATGCCCTCAGGAACTCCCACTTGAATGATTTCGAAGTCGCTAGAGACGCTCCGTGGTTTTGGAACCCAATTCTCGCTGGTCCTTCCAAGGCGAAGAAAACATGGCTCACTCTGCTCTGGTCGTGCCAACTTTTGAACACGGTGGCACGCTCAAACTGTTCCAGCCATTCTTCAGGATCCTCGCCCAGTGAAGAGTTGAACATGGGCGGCAGTCGGGGCTGGTGCAAAATAAGGGGGCCTGGCGTCGCAGCCATGGCTGACGTCGCCGTTGAAGAGTCCTTCTTTACTCGCGTGCGGTCCGGTAGTAGTCCGTATTCAGGTAAACGGATGTGGAGACGACGGCTGCTTCGCATTTCCTCTTCGGTTAGGACGGCTTCTGTGCCTTTCTGGAGATCTTCTTCGAGACGGCTCGGGCTGCTTTGACGGCTCCCAATGGGTAAGGGCGACAGGGACATCCGGTAGTACCTTCACCAGATGTCCCGTATTAATGACTGCAGTCCGGCAAATAGGAAAAAAGCGACAATGGCTTCTAAACGAAATTCTTCATTTGGGCTGACTTGCGCCCGCATATAAGAGTACGACTCGGCGGTAGCGCAGCAATACGCGAGCTCGGCGGTCGTCGAACAGAATGCCCGCCGCTCTAGGCCATGCCCTTTTTAAAGCTGATGGTGAGATTTCGAGATAAAGCTTCGAATGTTATTAGAACATTCTGGAAAAACGTAGAATCGGCTTCGCCTGGATGCGATCAATCGAGGTAAATCCAGGCGCGCCTTGCATCACAAAGTGACATAGTGGCGCGTCGGAAGCTTTGGAGGATTAACATACACTACAAAGATTCGCGGCACACGACAGGACCAGCGCAACTTTAAGTCCTGAAAACGTCTGTTTTCTTTCACGGGTTCATTGTGTTACGACAAGTAGACGAAGCCAGTCTTGAAATATTTGGCTTGCCGCCAATACACAGAGTTGAGTATTTTGCACACACGTCTGACGTGACCCCAGGATGGCCCCAAAACACCAAATAGAGACTGAACTTCCAAGGGAACCCGTTTCCTTTTCAAGCAGTACGAAACGACTCGGGAGGGCTGCTTTGAAACACCGATGAGGTTAACACAGACAATGGCAGGTTCTGTGTGAGAGCTTCGAAAAAGTAAAGGGATCATTATAGAAGAAATATATTCAAGATGAACTCCAGTTTGGTCTACTTGGTTTATGATTTACCAAGAAAACGGTGCGAAATACGAGGACAAAAGAGTAACATACACGGCAGGACCAGCGCCACTTCAACTCCTGAAAGCGCCTTTTTCCTTTCAGGGATTTTTTTCTGAGTAGAACAAGGAGACGAAGCCAGTCTTAAAACATTCGGAATTGCCCGCAATAATGAGACTTGAGTACGTTGCAGACACGCCTGGCATGGCCCCAGGATGGCCCCGAAACACCAAATAGAGACTTAACATTCAAGGGAACCCGTTTCCTTTTCAAGCAGTACGAAACGAGTCGGTACTGGCACGTAGACACAGCGATGAGGTTGACAGAGACAATGGCAAGTTCGGTGCGAGATCTTCGAAAAAGGAAAGGGCCCATTATAGAAGAAATATATTCAAGAAGAAATCTAGTTTGGGCTACTTGGCTCATGATTCACAAAGAAAACGGTGGGGATTACAGGGACAAAAGAGAAACACACAACGACAGGACCAGCGCCGCTTCAACTCCTGAAAGCGCCTTTTTCCTTTCACGGATTCTTTTCCGAGTACATCTAGGAGCCTAAGCCAGTCTGAAAACATTCGGAATTGCCGCCAGTACTGAGACTTGAGTACTTTACGAGTACTTCAAGTACCAATACTTGAGACACGCCTGACGTGGCTCCAGGATGGCTGCAAAACACCATATAGAGACTGAACTTCCAAGGAAACCAGTTTCCTTTTCACGCAGTAAGAAACAGCTCGGGACTGGCAGGTGAGCCAGCGATGAGATTTACACATACAATTGCAGGTTCGGTGCGAGAGCTTCGAGAAGGTAAAGGGCCCATTGTAAAAGAAATATACGAAAGAAGTGGCGCTGGTCCTGTCGTGTATGTTTCCCTTTTGTCCCTGTATTTCGCGCCATTTCTTTTGTGAATCATGAACCAATTAGCCCAAACTAGAGCTCATGAATATTTTTCGGTGCCTATGCGTGAGCCACGCTTCACGACCTCGCTACACTGTACCTCCGCATATAACCATTGCCTCTACGCAATTCGTAACGCAGAGTTTCAAGAAGTAGGAAAGCGAACTCGCATGCTGCTGCGGCCTGCCGTCATGCAGGCAGGTGACACCTTCGCCTTAACTTGCGCTGCTCAGGGCCGCCAGACCGGCTGGGTTAAGCAAAGGAGGCCAAGCCGAGAAATTGTGCGACATAAACAAGTGCAACGAGAAACATGCCCCCTCCCATTTTTGCCCTAACTGAAAGTATAACATCAGAGCTGACGTAATATATCGGGCTTTATAGCTCAAGATATTAAGCGAGTTTAGATGTTATACCTGCAGTTAGTACGAAAATGGAAGCTGGCCAACAGCCGCGGTGAATTAGGTAAGGTGAGCGGAATGGGTTTGAAGCATAAAGTGCTGGAGTAGGAAATGCACGAAATCGCGTTTCAGTGACATATAACAATGGCGACATCAATGAGCAAAAATTAGAACTTAATGTACTTGTGCGTGCTACATCAGGGGCGCGATTACGAGTCGCTCAAAATCGTCTCAATCGAAACGTGTCTCAAAAAGCGTCTCATTTGCCCCGTTCCTATGGGTCGGCCGTGACCAGCGGCCATATTGATTTTTTGCGTCACCGGCCGACGTCATAAAGGTGGAGAAGTGTTGACGTTGCTTACGTAATTATGGGAGCCGATTGAGACGATTTTTCGGGACTGGAACGAGTGGTCTCACACCACTTGAGACAGAAAATGGCGGTTGTTTACATCGCCGGTGGCCGCGCGAGCAACCGTGTAAGAGGGTGCATGAAGGCGGTTTTGACGTGCCGGACGAGTTGTTTAGCCGTTTTGACATAGGAAGGAGCACAATGGCTGTGCGACGAACTCACCGTTGAACTTGGAGGTGTGTGGGTGAGTGCGCGGTCAGTAGAGCGGCAAGTGCTGTGCGCGCCTTCGCCGCCGTTGGGTTCCAAGACACCGTAGGAAATGAAGTAAACGTCGGCGTAGCCCAGCCGACTGGGAGCAAATGTTTGCAGTGAGTTGCGGAGACCACTGTCAAAGTTAAGTCGTAGAAGGTCCGGGCTTTCCGGCGAGACCCCCAAGACAAGGCGGCGGCGAAGGAGGACTTCCTTCGCATAAACTTTCGCCACCACAGTATCCCCGGCGGTGTGATGCGAGCATCGTCCGAACGGAACGGCAACAACACCAACACGAATATCAAGTGCTTAACCCGAAGCAGGCGGCATGAGTTGGTTACGAGGCGGAAGAGTGATTGTTGCCGCAGTGACCGGGTGTGCCGGCTCTTTATTCCCGCAGTGAGATTGCAAGCTCCCAGCAGCTGCACCGGTCTGCTCCCGTATGTCGGCAGTTGCAGCAGTGTGATTATTCATGGTCGTTTGGTATTTTCTGAACAAAAATAAATAGAACCCCGCATAACCCTTAGAGCACATTTGCCATCAATAGCAGGCTAGGTGAGTTCACACTGGAGAGTCGCGGAGGTCGCGCGACAGGCTTAAATAGATTTGTTACGCTACCTCCTCGCTTTACATGTGCTTTGGGAACCTTAACTAATTGACAGAAATCGGTCGCGTGACGTTTGTGACTCGGCAGTGTGAACTTGCCTTAAAGCTGCCTTCGCCGGTTTTTGAACCAATCGCTCCTTGCAAATTGATCTCGGCAGACTTTTAGCAATCACTGCCTTTAAATAGATTTTTTCGCGCACTGAAGACGTTCGCACAGTACCTTGATTGTACGTAATGTGTAAAAACAAAAAGGACAGACGTCGAATCAGCTGATTTTTTTCTGGCTGCAATGTTTACGATGGGTGAATATGTGGGTGGAGGGATAAGGCTGATTCCTTTGAATCGGGCAGCAGCTCACGCCATCTAGCCGACGCTTTACCAGCGTCAGTGCACCCTCGCGGCAGCAAAATTGACTGAAGAGCAAACTTAATTTCAAAACTAAGGACGCTTCTTGTTTTGCTTCATGTTGTTAAGTTTGAAACATAGTTTGCTAGGAAAGTAAAACATTTTTCATTTTATTAACGGCGTGTTGAAAGGTAAACGTTAGCATACGGTCCCTTATTGGGCAACTAAATGCTTCCTGGGTGGAGCCCTGCTACTAGCCACCGCAACCTCGCTGCTTATTGGTTGATTCCGCGTTCAGCGTCTCGCGGTGTCGTCATTTTGACGTCACATTCTCAAAATTGAGACATAAACTCGTAATCGCACCCCAGCTGTCAATAGTCCATGTGTCTAGTTTACACACAGTTGAAACAAACTAAACTAGTCGAAGCCGTTTCCTTGTGCCTTTCGAATTCAATGGCTATTCTCGGGCCCAATAACTGACTCGGATGTGGTTACTAAACACGGCCCCTTGAGGTCCAGGCATTTGGTGCTATTTGTGCCTTTTTTTTGCAACGTTCCCTCTTTGTGATTTCACACTCTTGTAGGCCCACTCTGCTTGCACTTAGTGTCGGCCATGTTTTATAAAAAATGATAAATGTAAATAAAAAATTACTTTTAGTTACAATATCTTTAGTATAAAGGACCGTCTAGTTTCAGCAAATGCCATTTGATCCTGACCTTGAGCGCCGGTAAGAGTTATACTAGCGTGTCAAAAATAGATATTTCGGGGGAGAGCTAGGCGGCAGGGGATTACTTTTTGCAAAGTAGAAAGCTCAGTAATGCATTTTTGGTTGCAAAGTGACGCCTCGGCTACCCACGTAAAATCATAGTAACTTTTTCTGAGTTCGAAATTCCGCCCACGGGGTGTTCTTTTGTTTCGTTTAAAAGTCTCAGTAGAACAGCTTCCGCATGTAGCCCACACTGAAATGTGGCTGGCGCGCTCGGGAAGCAACCCCGTGGCATCACGCACTGAAACTGCGAACAAAACGCAAGACAGCATCTACAGCTTTGAAGAACGATTTACCTCTTAGTATTTTTAGGCGCTGTAGAATATTTGAGTTTTTTTCATCATAGTGCAAACCCTCGCGAAGCGCTTCAATCGCACTCAACGTTTTACCCCCTGCCCACAACACACTGCTTCATTTCAGGTTTTCGGCAAATCACCCATCTAACAAATCTTGGAGGTCTTTACTGATTGTTATTAGTGTTTAAGCACTTTTTCAGGCCAACTGTCCTTGTGCCATGAATGAGATCACATTTTCGTCATGAACCACAGGCGATGAGTCACATTTGCAGCAGGGTGAAAACTGAGGCGGTTGCTTGCGATTTGTTTTACCACGATTGCAGCCTGATCACTTCCTATACAGTCAGTAGGAAGTACGGCAGTGGGAAAACGTCAGCGTATAAGTAGCGAATAGATGCGAACTGCTACTGTCTCCTCTTACGCTCTGGATAAAAAAGAGACGCATCAAATATTACAGGCATCAAATTTGTTTTTCTGAAATTGCTTCGTACATTGAGGGCTTACATCATATCCCTGACATTACATTTTTCTCTCCTACACAGTGTGCTCCAGGTCCAGTTGGGGGCCTCCAGGTGCTGCGGAAGAGTCTCGGCACTGCGATATATGTTTTGCAGCCTACCGTTTTCTCCATTGGGAAATTTACAGTAATATACAATTTACTAATTTGTGAAGTAGAAGCCTCACGTATTTTACCATGTCGGAGATGAATCAGCTGCATCTGCGTGTTGTTCCGTCTATTTGCTATCAGTTTGCGAGTCGCTAGGCATAACAATTTATCTCAAAAACAAAATTTTCTCGAAATGCTAAGAAACGCACTCAGGCTGGAGCAAGAGGATGGTTACGTTTTCCCCGCTTATCCACTGCTGAGAGATCAAACCGGCGACACAATCCCATGGTCGCGCACGCTACCGAGCACACGCCGACGGCGGCGTGCTGTGCTCTTGACCAGAGGAGCAATGCGTTATATGCTGACACGGAAGAAAAAAATTATGGCTGCTAGAAATTTAACGCCGCTTAGCAACAAAATACGCCAAGGAATTGGGATCGTCCGACTCATAACAGGGGTATGTGCCAGTGTTCGACCACGCTATGGCAGTGACGGGAAATACTTCGAGGGCGGACGGTGCGAGTTTGCAGGATATGTTCCCACGTGGCTTTGCCCTGCCCGCCAAGAGCGGAGAAGCGCTGATACATCCACACGCGTTCACTTTCGGAGGCCGAGGAGGTAAGACCTATTCCCGCAGTGGACGCGACAGTCACACCCTCTGCGGCGCTAGTGATTGCTGCGACGCATGCGCCCTCACTGGATAGTTGTGCCTGAGCAGAATTAGCGCCCGTCCCGGCTTCGGGAGGTGGTTGGTTCAAAATCCACCGCCGGACACCCCCGGTAAAAATGGGTATACAAGCGTCGCCCGGCCTGGCACTCGGCTTTCTTCAGGGGTGTACGTTTGGGAGAAGCTCCGTAAACCATACTGCGCCCCTTGCGGGCGAAGCCCAGTTTTGAACGATCTCGCAGTCTGCTAAAGGTGGTACCCTTCGGCCAACGCGGCTCGAACCGCGCCCTAGCGCAACGGCCTTTCACTCAAGCGTGAGGAAAAAGCAAGCCCTTCCGCAGGGCAAAACTCCCTCAAAGCGTACACACTGTCGACTGCAGTTTTGACAACACAACGCAGGACTCTAGCTCTGATCCTCTAACACACAGCAGGATCAGCAGCAGTCAAAAGTCCCCGCAACACAAAGGAGTAATCTTTGCACGGCGTCCCCTCGCCACTTCGAATGCATGCGAGCACGCGGAAGCCCGCTAAGCTGACTGCACGGCATCAGTGGTCTTATCTGCACTTTTTGTGAACCCCAGCTTTGACATGTCATGTACAGTCTTTGCCAAAAGTAACCCGGCACAAGTGGTTTGTTTCTTAGCCGCGTAGCGAAGCACTCATGGCAGCCCTTAAGCTCCGATTCTGTGTAAAGGAAGGTGAGACCTTGTCCTCATATTATGGCACCGTTCGGTCCTTAGGGCTGCTGTAAATGCTCCGTTATACGTTTGAGAAGCAAGAACTTGTTGCTTGGTTACTTTTGGCAAAGACTGTGCATGATACGTTTGGTGCCTGGAGTGGCAGGCAGCGAATTCAATGTGTGGTTACAGCGTAACTGGCAGCAGCGCGAAGGATCACATACACGATGAATTCATTTCAAATTTCATTGGTAAAACACATGGGGCCTGTGGACCCCTGATTTTCATAAATCTTTCAAGGAACCGACGCTAGAAGGCGCATGAAATCTTCCACGAGGTAGCGAAGGGGGGCTGCGGAAAATCATTGTGGTAATTGGCACTTCGAAGGTGTGGAACCCCCCTTTGGAAGTGTCAATGGTCCCAGCTTGTGTCCTTCAGAACAGCTGGTATTTGCCTTTCTGTCATGTCGGTTCATTTGACGCTTTGGGTGCGTAATAAGAGATAGAGATAACAATACCATCAAGTATTTTGGATAGGATAGTTATACAAGCCAAACAGCTGCATACGAATTTTCATGTTACACAAAATAACTGCAGTAAAAATCATATAAAAATTGCCACCGTGGAAAGAAGCGATGTTTTTGAAGGATATGAAATGAAAGTTTTGATACGTTGAAGAGAGAAAAAACGTTGGAGAATTCCTATGCTGTGCATATGCGTTGAAGCGATAGCGCTAGCTCTTTAGTGAGTCAACTGATGGTGCCGCCACTGTATAGGTCATTGGACTTTCTGCTACTGATGCGTGTGTTTAGGTTATTTGACTCTTCATCTATTGCTATTGCGACTGTTTAGGTTGTTTCACTACTCCGACGCTCTATATGCGCATTTGCAGCACAGGTGCTACTGCACACAAGCACTCGTAGACGGCTGCGGTTCCATCACACCTGTTCCGAAAGGAACGACACTACTCCGACGCAGAAATCTCACCTACGCGTGGGCCATCTGCTGGGCTAGCGCCGTGCATGAGGGAGGGGGGTGGTCAGTGGGTGCCCCAAGATGGCGCTACGACTGCCGGCCAAGCACGGAGGAAATTTACCGGAAAGACATAGTAGTCTCTTTATTTCGACATACGCAATTTACATGCTCATAATTACTCATGTACGCCCCAGTACAGATCTAGAAAATACCTTTCTAAGAAACTCGTGCATTCACTAGACGCACCTTTACTCATGTTCAGACGTCGATCCGTCTTGGCGGGTATCATCCAGTTTGGATAGGCGGCGAGGTGTCTGTGTTTGCTGGAACATACGTATGCAAAATCTTGGTTTCGAGACTTATATATGTGATGCAGGTGTTTCAGTGTTCAAGGAAAAAGTGGAAGCAATTCATAGAGTTTTTGCCACTTTTGTGTGGCACCCTCAGCTAGCATCTATACGTCGAGACAATTTGTTTCTCCTTCTGGAGGCTGGTGGAGCTGGTCTTCAGCGCTTGTTTGTTCATAAGCGTGTTTCAAAGCTTTCCTTTTTTCAAATAGCAAACCAGCCCTGCCTCCTAGCTGTGTTTAATAGAATATTAAGTGCTCATTTGCGCATTCTGTTTTCGCCCACTGGTCATAACCGTGAGAGGCCTTTGTGGAGTTTTCTCAAAGAAGTCGCCTACAAATTTCACTTGATGGGTGTATGGTTTCCCTTAGAGTCCCTATGCAATCTATTCTGAAGGCAGGTAAAGAAAATTTTTGATACGCTGCTTCTTATACCGATGTATTGGCAGCCTTACCTGTCCTTTCTAGAGAACAGTGTATCAAAGTAGGTGGAACGGGTGTGTTTTAAAGCGACCTCAAAGTCCTTTTTTTCAACTTCACACGTCAACTTTACATGTCAAAACGTGGCTTCATGAAGAGGGGACTTTTTATGCCATGTTCTGTAAACTGTCGTTTGTGCGAGCAGCCAGGAACTATGGATCATTGGTTTGTGTTTTGTCGTGATGCTTTGTTTTTTTGGGGATATTCTTCAACGGGCTGTAAAAAAGGACATTAAGATTACGCCCTATACTATAAGATTTTTGCCTGCAGTAGAAGGTGCTAAAGTTCCATGCGATCTTTTAGTGCTCATAGGACTGTTTATCCTGTGGAACAGCCGCATGATAGAATGCCACGCAGAGCCGCCACGTTAATCGAAGTTTCTGTTCAGAGAGCAGTGTGCTATGTTGGGGGGGGGGGGGGGGTATATATTGCGCAGGATCGACCTCCTGTCTGACTGCTTTCCTTGATGTATGCGTGTTACTCCAGGAATTTTGATGTGCTGACAAAGTGAGAGCTGGATGCCAGTGTGAATGTGTATAACCGGTTGCGTGATGCGACCTTTTTTAAATCGGACATGAACCCGGTCAGGGTGAGTGTACTTCCATGCTATAGAGAAAAAAAAAGAAGCGTCGAGGCGGAGTAGAAGCGTCCCGGTCACGAACGCCAGAGGCCCTGGTTTGATTCCCGGCCTAGACCCCGTTTTTTTTATTAATTGAGTGTGCGTGCCCTCTGACTTTTTCGCAGCCCCCGAATACTTCCGACGACTGGTGCCGACAACTACAATCTCCTACGACGCCGATGGCTTTTAGACCGAACGAGCTGTATACGCTATCGCGTAAAACAGTGGGAGAAGGTCAAGTTGCAGTAGATGGTGTGAATAACAGCAGGTAACCTACAGCGGACAGTGACCGACAACCGCATTTCCTTTTTGTTGTAGGTGTCTTCGTGGCCATGAATCGGGAGGGTGGGTTACAAGGTCGTCAGAAAACTCGAGGAAAGCCGCCTAAATCTTCGAGCTCCTCCCCCCGGCACGCGCGGTCAGCGAGCCTGGATGCCATTGTTAATTAGCCCACACCAGCAAGCCAGAGTGGGGTCCCCTACCCTTCCTAATTTCGGAAAAAATTGCGGGGCCCATATTCCGCGAATCAAGGGCAACAATCCGCAGAGGGTGCGCTTGAGAGAAATGCATGGGTTGTGTGGGCAACCCCTTTCGGTCTTCTTGTATGACTTTGTACTTGTGTCACTGTAGGTATGTGCATATAGTTCGTTGGAAATGTAGGTAACGCGTGTGACGCGGCGATTGGTCAACTCTCTTTTAAAAGCTCTCCGCTATCGGTAACAGAATGCGTGCCATTGAATGGTCATTCGAAGCGTCTTGAAAATTTTGAGAAGTTGATTTATGAAGGTGTTTTTGGCGAAAACGGGAGGAGCTAGCACTCCGGCCTAGCCCGTAGCATGAGGTAGACGGACTGATTCTGCTAGCGTCTGACCTCGGGGGTCTGTTAAGAGGGAGGCAAGGGTGATGGAGATCCCACGGGACTCCGACCTGATGTGTTGTAGGAGGCAAATGACCTGATCCTACCAGCTTCTGACTTCCGACTGCCCACATGGAAAATTGTCTTGTTGATGCCGCATATGACGACAGTGCTGTAAATTGACTTTGTAAATAAATGTGTACACTCAAAAAAAGAATATCTTATCTCCGCATCACAAAATTTCGCTGAGTCTCGATTTTAGTGGTGTCATTACCAACACCATCAACAGCAGAAGAAGGAATCAGAAGAAAACGAACTATCATTACTATAATCAGGGAAACGAACGGCTTCGATCAACAAACGGCTTCAATCAAACAAGGCAAGACGAAAAGATACTCAACCTCGACAACGGGCCTGACAACTATCGAATGGAATTTAACCGATAAATGGAACGTCATCTCCTATGGCATGAAGCGGAACCCACACCTGGGAAAAAGCAGATGAGAATAAAGCTCCCGCCCTCCTCGAGCAAGTGAGGGTGCCCTTTAGAACTGCTACCGGCCGGGAGAGCCAGAGTTCACTACCTGCTATGGACTCAGCACTTCATGTCGAGTACGGGAAGGAGCTAAGGTATGAACACAGAACTGCCACAGCTCTCGAGCGCACCATCTCCGATTCGCCGCTGTATGAGAGAAAGGTCGCCCATTCGTTGCGTCTGTTCCATCTGTTCAACCGGCTGCACCTAGTACCTAGTTTACAGAGCCGAAGCTCGAATAAGGATGGTCAGACACGGTTGGCTGTGGTTTAAAGTTTCCTGGCTCCCTCGTTCGCCAACGCGGCCCGTCGACATTCTTGATCATAAGAATAATCCGATTCAATCCGCCGTCTAGGATACACAGCCGAAGCACTGTGCAAAGTGTATTGAATCAAGTGATTTTTCTATATGTGTTGACAACAATGATATTGATAGTGTGTCTTCTTTTAAATATTTAGGGGTCATGTTTGACTGCCACTTGTCTTGGAAGGAACAGGTGCACAGTGTGTGTAAAAAGGTTGCGTACGGTTGTTTTACCTTGGCTAAGGCACGGCGGCACTTTCCACCTGGTATTCTTAGATCACTGTATTTTTCATTATGTCACAGTCATCTCAGTTATTGCAGTGAATCATGGGGAATCACATACAAAACGTATTTATCACCATTGCTAAGACTACAAAAACGTGCCTTGAAAACCATTGGATTACCTTCTTCGAATAGTTCTAACAATAACATTTTTGACGCAATGCAAATCATGTCATTCACAACCTTACGCGATTACAAAATAGCTCTTATGGTTAATAATATTATAAATACCAACTACCCCTTACCTCTTGGTGCATTCAGTATTCCCGTCCACAACACTAGACAAGCCAGCCATGGCAATTTTAACCTTCCTATTTGCCATAATGCGTACGGAGAAAGACGAATAGAATTTACAGGAGCGAAAATTTGGAACTCGTTGCCAATTGAAATAAGGCAAGCTAGGAATTTCAAACTGACATGCAAGAAACATTTTTTGGGAATGGAAGCAAGGCTACAAAGTTAGTTTTTCTTCAATGTGTTTGTGATTGCTGTCCTATATGTTATTTTGTATTGGACCGCTTACTAGCCTCATTGGCTATCGGTCCAAATATCTGTGTATACATTTTGTTTGAGTTACTCAATAAAGACTTCTTGATTCTTGATTCACTGCTTCCTGCACGTGACTCCTCCATGGCTATCTGCGAGCGTCAAGCAACGCTTAGAGGTTTTTATTATCTTATCAGATGAACGGCAAGTCACGTGATTCAACAAAACTGCGAGGTGAGCGTAGAATTACGTTTTACTCCCCCCCCCCCCTCTCCCCTCCGCCACTTAAAGGACATTCTTGATTTTCAGACGACATGGCCTTGAGATTTTTCATGCGAGGAGTAGAGCTTCCGCTCTAGAACAGTGCTAAAACTGATAGGCGGGCGCACTTCTGCTCCTTTAGCGCACACACTGCTTCATTACTCTGCTACTTGTGAACTAATAAGCCCCATAAGACAGTAATTGATGCACGAAAAGTCAATCACTGGCAATGATCAAAAAACATGAAATCGCGCGAATTCAGTAAAAATAGACGTGAAGAGCAAGCGGCCACATCTGTTTCAAGCAGTAGAATAGCCCAAACTTAGCGGCCCTTCCATAAGTACCAGGAAGAAGTCAGTCCTCAAATCAAGTTAGTGATTCAAGCGGTGATACGATGCTTTTAGTTTTTCAATTTTTCCAACATGACAGCTTTTGTGTATTTTAAAATTTTCTCGTTCCCTCTATTTTTTTCTCTACGTCTGACATGTACAAAATTTGTTCCTCGTTCCGGCACGTGCCACCTATTGACAGCATTGCTTCTTGCACACGCGCCGTGGAGAACAAGGAGCAGAAGGCAAAGAAGATTCTCTCGTGGTGTTCGTTGGATGCGCTCTTGTATTCTGGTTGTTCGATTTAGGGCAAAGTCTCTTTCGTCGATGGGACGTTGTGAAGTTGTACGCTTCGGGCTTTCGCCGTTCGTTGACCACATGGAGCGCAGACTCGGCACCGCTGAGGAGGTTCATGATTGCAGCGGGGATGGCTGGCTGTCGCTGCACAAGGAACCGGCTACCGCAAAGGCAGGGTCATTTACACTGCGACTAGCAAGCCGGCTTCTTCTTGGCGGTCGCTGGTCTTCGAGCTTGTCCAGCGCCTGCCCTCTGTCTGGTTCAGCTGCCGCAAACACGGGGCACTCGACGCTGCTGACGGAAGGCACCAGCGGACTCCAGGACAAGGTCCGCGGATGTCGGGAACATCAGTCACATGGGAGAGCACTTATCCTGGCAGAGGCGTTAGCCGACATCCCAGCTACCACCACGGTGATGTATTTCCAAAAACTTCTTTCCTTAGTTCGGGGGATACTTGGCGTCACCAAGGTGGTCTGTTTGGAATACACCACATTAATGTAGTAGCAGTAGTAGTTGTAGCAGTAGTGAACTTAATTGAACTTTTTGTGTTAATCGGGCTGACATCCCAGGTCAGGAGTCCTGTTGACGAAGGCTGCTCGCCAGGCTGGGTGAGTGAACTGACGCTGTAACGCCAGCTCTTAGTGACCCAACTTTGTCTCTCACTGCTGGTAGCTGACTAGTGTTGTTATAGAGTTCGAGTTGCGCTGGACAGTTCCAGACCATGTGGAGGAGAGTAGCTGTATATCAACAGGCCTTGTAGTCGTCTGTAGAATATTTGTCTGACCAAATATTTATGTATTGCGTAAGCTTGGGGAATGTCCGTGCCTGCAAGTTTCCCCAAACTGTGGCTTCTGTTTACTGAGGGCTTGTGGGGAGGGGCAAATTTCTTGCGACAGAGTCTATCCAACTCGATAATTTCTCCTGACGTTTGGCGTATGGTGGGTTCGGAGTTGGGCGGTGACCGGGTACGGAAAGTACGACCTCGAGCTGTCCGTTCGGCCACCTCGTTAGCTGGGAGGCCCTCGCGTCCCGGAATCCACAGGATGCTGTGGCCGGAGTGCGTACTGGGAGTGGTTGAGCTGCGCCCCTGCAAAGACTCTTCTCAAGGGTGGCTTTGCAGGCTTATTTGAAATCGCTCATGATCGTAACGAGATTTTCAGTGTGGAGTGCATATTCTATTGCGGTGGCTATCGCGTCTTCGTCGGCAACGGTGCTGTGGCTTAGATCTGTAGCATATAACCTGCGAGCTGGCTGCCTTGCGCCATTTTCGGCTCATATTTGCACTTGAAGCAGCAGTGTGATATAACATTGGCGGGCTGGACTAATAGCGTTTCCTCAAACTCCACTGCTTGAATTCCCATTCTTTGACGTCTCCACTGACTGGCGGGTAGATATTTGTAACTAAGAGCACCCTGTTAACACTCGTTCACACGGCGGAATTACACGTGAAGAGCGGTCGCATTCTTTCGCTCACTGCATCCAGCTAACAAATACGAATCTGAGAGCGAATTTTAAGCATTAAATGCTTTTAGCTCCCGTTGTCGGCATTGTGGTGACGTAACGCCGAGACCGAGAGCCATCATCCGGGCACTGAAATCCACTCACCCGGGCACTGCATTCCACTCATCCGGGCACTGAATTCCACTCATCCGGGCTCTGAAACGAGAACATCCGGGCACCGTACGAGACTGAACGAGATTCAACGAGTCTCTCTAAGCCTTCCTACGGGACCGGCATACAAGCGCCGGTTGCTCTCCGAACGAGTCACAAAAAATAACTGCTGCCAGTGTCTTCTCAATGTTTATCAAGATATCAGTCGAGCTGTGCATTTGATAATGCACGGAATTATATTTTTCCGATTTCTAATAACAATACACTTCGTTGTCATACGTGATCTGTTAGAGGCTTTGAGAGAAATCCGCTTAGAGAAAGAGGGGAGCTCGATGGCGAGAAGGGCTTTCGGCGGAAAACTTTCGCTCCCTCCCCAAGGATGGCGCTGCGGTCCCACACTCACGCATGTAAAAGACCGGCCACTTGGCCTTCAAGCCTTTTCCCCCTCTGGCAGGCAGATGTATACACGCTCACGGAGTATTCGAACGCGCTGCATATACATTCTTGTCAGGCCTGCGTCTCGTCGTGTCCGCGTACGCTTCTGCATCGTCCTGGATTTCAATGCCGCCACCGTCACAGCTGCTTAAGCCGAGCAATGGAGCCTGTGTTAGGCCTGTAAACATTTCATGCTTACTCTACTCTCGGTTACGGGAGAGGCATTTTTCCTCAACCCTTCCCCCTTCACCACCGTTCTAAGCACCGCATTCGCACTGGTGACGCCGGCGCGCCCAGTGTGAGCGCCGCCGCAATAGCCCGGTTGCTATATTTTTCCGTCCAGACCCAGAGCGGCTATCTGCGGACGTTCCATTAGTGTGTTCGCTGTAGAGGGTGCAATAACGGTCTTATCTTTTTTTTCCCTGCTGCAGGCAGCGACGAAGCTCTGTCCCGCCGCCTTGACTGGAATAAAACGTCGCTTTTCTGATCCACGGATCTTCATAAGCGCTGTGACAGCTCCACAGGCCAAGAAGTTGACGGGAGTAGCACCACCCCCATCGCCGATGTGCTGGCGGTCTATACCCGCACCGAGGGTGCGTCCGGTCGCAGCGGAATCCAGACTGAGTTTTTCCGGTTTGCTGCGGCGATTCTAAGCGGCGTTATTACGTGAGTGAAGTTCCGTAGGCGCCTTCATTCTGCATCCGTTTCTAAATCACGCTTCCATGCGGTTATTGACGAAATAAATACGAAAAGGGACATGCATGCTGATGCTTGCTGTGAAGGCGTGCTCTCCGCTATCGCCAGGGCAGCTTAGTAACTAAGCCCAAGAGCAAGCTAAGCCAAGAAGACGTGTAACTTGAATCAATACAATCATAAATGTGCCCCATTTATTTTTGGACTAAGCACATGTTTAAAGTAAGAACCAGCGGAACACCGAGGGCTCTGCCAATAGGCGCAACAAATTGGCTTCCTTGTGAGTTTAATTGGTTTCAAGCGGAAACTGCATGATGGCGAAAAAGTAGTAATGAAATCCCCTTTCATGTTTCGATGGCATAAGACGTTCTCTGTACCAACGTTCATGAAAATAAACTCAGTTGCCAAACCGAGAGCGGTTTCGCGGCGCCGCCACCACTGGCTGCTTTGATTGGCGCTGCAGTTTTACCAGGCTTGAGCCGGTCCGATCAGTTGCTGTACTGCGCGCATGTCGTAGAGTGCTTTCGCGACGCGATTGCTGCTGTGATCGTTGTCTTTGTGCTACGTGCGCTTGCATGCAGAGTTTCAGGTGCTGTATCTGCCATGCCGACGTGCTCTGCGCCGGGCTGCACGAGCGGTTACAGAAACAACAAGACTGCGAGGCATTTTTTCGCAGCTCCTCGTGACGCGGATCTCCGTGCGGCATGGGATCGAGCCATTCCCTTTGTTACCCGTGTTGACAGAAAACTCTCCGACAAATCACGTGTGTGCGATCTTCATTTCCATTTTGAAAGGAGCGTGGTTATAAGAGTTTCTTCACCAAAGTAGCATATTCTACTTTAAAGGTGGAGATCAGATCATCGCAAGGCTCATCATAAGTTCACTTACCAGCTTATCTAAACGCGAATGTATGGCAGGCATTGGTGCAACGTGTGTTTTAAACATAAATTTACAACAGCTTTAGAGCGCAAAGCCCCGCATTTATGGCACTCGAAAGCAGACCACAAGTACCTACGATTTCTGTGGTGCAGTTTTGCGAAATAAGCAGATTTTACGCACAGCGTTCACTTCGTGAATGACTCCGCGGGCTGCTCACAACCCGAGCTGCGAAGGCAGTGAACTTGCTTGGGTTCCTGAGTCGTCAGTTTCTCTTTCCCTGCAACAGCGACGATGCCTGACGCCAGCTCCAGGCAAGAAATTTCAGTATTTTGAGTTTACCGCTCTCCGTGTATTGTTCCTAGCGTGCGCTACCGTTCCAACAATATTTTTCAATCCTTCACGCAGTGCACTACAGCTGGACACAAATAGAGAGATACTTTTACATTTTATTCCCAACACATTTTGCGCACGCATCCCTCGACGAGGCTCCACTTACTCCTCTCGATTTCTGCTTCTTCCCCATTAATAACATGGGTGCACGTCTTCAGTATGTCTTCTTCGTGAAAATGAAGGTCGCACACACGTGATTTGTCGGAGAGTTTTCTGTCAACACGGGGAATGGCTCGATCCCATGCCGCACGGAGATCCGCGTCCCGAGGAGCCGCGAAAAATGCCTCGCAGTCTTGTTGTTTCTGTAACCGCTCGTGCAGCCCGGCACACAGCACGTCGGTATGGCGGATACAGCACCTGAAACTCTGCATGCAAGCGCACGTAGCGCAAAGACAACGATCACAACAGCAATCGCGTCGCGAAAGCACTCTACGACGTGCGCGCACAGTAGCAGGCAGACATTCGCGTTTAGATAAGCTGGTAAGTGAACTTACGATGAGCCTTGCGATGATCTGATCTCCACCTTTAAAGTGATGTCTAATATGCTACTTTGGTGAAGAAACTCTTATAACCCCGCGGCTTTCGAAAATCATGACCGCTCGCAATTTCAGCCAACGGTAGCATTGGCTAGGCAGCGATGATCTATCACTCGAGTTGCTGCAGCAAAGATTTGTATCATACTCGCCGCACAGGGTTCAGAACTGACTGGTGTCTTTACGATAAACACCGGTAAGTGCGATATTTGGGACGCCAGTTACTCAACATTCCCGAAAGCTGCACGCTACGACGCTGGGCGGCCGGGCCTGCGGCGTCTGCTAGCGGCGGCCAGCGGGAGCCTGTTTCAACGGCAGCGCCCCCTCGCGCTAAAATTGGCGGGCCGCTTCAGCCGCATGGAGAAGGCGGAGAGTTTGGCAACTTAGTTTAGTTCCATTAACGTTGCTCTGCACTGCAGGAGGACTCAGACGAACAGTACAACGACCATGAAATTGTTGTAAAATGTGGTACCTGTATATATAAAGCAAGGCTACATTTTCCGCAGGGCATAAGCTGCTCACTGAGGGTGGTTAGTCTGGGCGCTGAGTAGGCTGAGGAGCTCGAGCCAGCTGTTCCTGTTCAGGGGTTCCGGTGACTGGGAACACATATAAAACAAATGAAATGCGTCGAAAGTTCTTTCCTTGCGTCGTTTCTCTTCACCTGATTGACCGGTTTCCTTTCAATGCCTTTACTTTATGCACAAAGAACCACCTAGTTCCGTGACACCTGCCGAAAACAATTGAGTGAGGGCTGCATTTTCTTTACGAGATTTGTGTTTCCACCAGCCCTTGCACAAAAAACTGGCAGTTATCTCCCCAGCAGCTCAGACTACAGTGAAACCCACAACTGCGTGGATGACCTGTATCATAAGCGAACTAAATACGTGCCTAGTGAACACACTCTATAGATAACGGTCTGAAAGTCTGAAATATGTGGCGACCAGTGGGAATCGACCACAAGAAACAAGACTGCGAGTGAAGTCTGCTACATCCACGGATCATGTCTAAGCTATTCCGATTTGATAATCAAAACATAGGCATGTGCGTATAGTTATGCCGTTTAGCACCCAACCGTAATGGCGGTTTTTCAGGTAGTTGGAAATAATTTTGTTGAACAGCGTTAACATAATGTTCCAACCAGACCCAATCGTCGGTATTTTGTTCGAATAGTGTTTCGTGCGTGCGACCTGTGCTGGTCGGTGGTCGGCGGCTACGAATTATGATTAAGCCTTTTATAATGAGCGGCGCTAGCTCCAAACTACCTTTCTCTGAGGCTTCAGTGCGAAGCACGATACATCTATGAACACCGTGTCAGCGCTGCGAGACCAATCCGCATCACCAGGCACGTAGGCAGACATCGCCTAGCTGAAGGGAAGCGTAGGTCTCGCTCGTTTCCACTTGTATCTTGCTTTTGAGCTGCAAGCGATCGCTGCAACGTTTTTGCCATTTCTGGTGCCAACGCATGACATATCTTTGGCATTTCAGCCCAATGACATAATAGAAAAACCTCCTAATGGTTGCAGATCCAGTCATAGTCCGAACAGAGCGATGCGCCTTTGCCACGGTCGTACCGCGTGTCACGGGTAGCTGTCACCGTCTGGTAGCTCCTCGCGGAACGTGCAACGTTAATAAAAGCTTCCAAAAGCGAAACGTAATTAGTTTCCTTTGAGTTATATTTTTCATGTTGTCGGCTCTCAGTTTGGAGTAGCGGTCCTTAATGAGCTCAACTCTTACGCGAGCGTATAGAGGTGTTTCTCCTACAACCTTGCATGTTTCAAAATAGGCTTTCTTAGTTAAAAGAGGGCTTTTTGCTGCATCGCCTTTTGAGCTTTGTAGTCGAGCAAAATACATCTAAGATGAGCTAACCAGCAGAGAGTTTAACTGATATTGAATAACTAACTTTTTAACTATTACCGTGGGGCTCCTTAAAGGACTATAGACACCTAATCTTATTGCGCGCTTTTTTCTGTTAAACGATGCGTTAAACATTAGAGTACATCAATTACTGGGTGGTATTTGCATAAAACAGCCAAATAATTTACAATTGAATCTCTTTTCTCATGCTGTTCGGTTTCACCGACCGACCGATGACTTTGACGTCAAGTTAATGTTTTGTTCACAGCATCCACGAGAAAAGCTGTAATATAATCGCTTATATGTAGTTTTAATTCGCTACGACATTTATTCCAGCCTCTTCCAAGACCTGGAATAAAAAAACATGACCTCTCAGTAATTATATAGCCGATTTTTTATGCCTTATGTGACCTAAGCACGAACTACGCGCCAATGTCATCGTTCGACTGATGAAACCGAGACCGAAACAGCGTCAAGAAGAAATTAAATTATAAATTATTTTTCAGTCAGACACGAATACCACAATGTGCTTCATGTATGCGAGTGTCTTACGCATCGTTTGAAACAAGAAAACACGCAAATAAAGTTTTCTGTTTATAGTCCTTTGAGATTTTAGAGGTGCGTAGCGCACCGTAAATAATATAGAGGTCTTTTTTTAGAATTTAAAAAACGCCGTTAAAATCGGCGCTGTGGCTACAATGGCTACACCTGGCCAATATACACGCGTTTTCAGGAAGCTTGCAGGCAAAGCAAACTCCGTAGTGTACTTATGTAACGTGCCGAAAAAGCCAGAATTCATTGGGCCACACCGCCAAGGGTAACCGCGTTCTCGAAATTAAAAAAAAATTGGTTTGAATATTACGGTGGGCTGCACGCCTTTAAATTGTTAAGCAGCCTAGCAATAATAGTTAAAAAATTCGCTATTCAATCTTAGATAACCCGCCATCTGGTCAGCTTATCTTGCTTGTATTGTGATGTACTACAAAGCTAACAATGCTATGCCAAACGAACCGCTCTTTTAAGTGAAAAGTCCAATTTAAAAAAAAATTGTTATGACTTAGTTGAAGCACTCTTAATATGGTATATGGTGAAAGCCAAGAGCAGCGCAAAGCTTCCGCTTACATTTGGGACATTAAATTTCGGTTTCCGAGGCATAGAATGGAGGAAAAAGAAGGAGGTCATGGTCTTTTTAGTTGAGTAGGAAGCCTTTGAATAGATTTATAAAACCCAAAGCTTCACCTGGGTTGCACACGTAAACACAGTGTACACTTTGCAGACTACCGCTGAGACTGTTAGAGTAGTTCTGCCTACATGCTGCTCCCTGGTTTGCACTAGAAGTGTTAGCTGATCAACGTTCCTAATCAGCCTCCACTAAAATACGGTGCGACATCGCGCTCGGGAGCGACGGAGCATATCGCAGAGGTATCTTCTCAAAGCTTTTAACAATGATTGATCTTTTGGTCCTTATAGTCCCGGTACACCATTTCAGTTTCAATAAAACGAGCGTATGGGCTAGTTGGTCGCTTTCTGGTATGGTAACTGCAGCGAAGAAATACGTTCGTAGTGAAGAAGCACACAACACACTCGCGAACGCTGCTTATTTCTTTTTCTCTTCATTTTTTCTTTAGTTCTCTTTATCGCACTGTAGACTGCAAATTTGCTTCTCACGCAGCTTATTTAATACGCCATGCATTCGTCGTGTGTTCTCTTTGCAGGTTTTACACAAGAGCGATGTGTCGGTTTAGTTGCTACCGCAGAAGGAACGAAACAACGAGAGAACCAAAGACAGTTGGCAGTGGTTTAGCCCTCGTTAAGCCTGGAGGGTTGCGAAAGCAACGAATAGAAGGAGGCGATGGAGAGCGCGGGGCGGCGGCACCGGCACGCTAGCTATGCGCCGCTACTGCGCATGCGCAACTGGCGACCGCTGCGGCGTGATGGCTGTTATGCTCCTATGTTCTAGGCGCGCACAAGCGCGGCAGATGTGGTCGACACGTCACGTTGGCAACGCTGCGGCGGGCTGAAATTCGCCCCCCTATGCTCCAGCCGAGTGGACGCGAGACAGCATCGAGCGACAAGCGGCGCGCATGCCCAGAAATCCATTCGTCCGGCCTGCTGCCTCCGAGTAGCGGCTACGCGCTCCGCAGACGACGCGTGCGATGCATTCTGGGTTCGCGGCTTCGCCGTACCCGGCACAGAATAGACACATGTTCCGTTTCGACGCCAGCAACGTTAGAGCGCGCCGTAGCCGCCGAAGACGTCGGTGGTCAAGCGGCGTCGCAGTATACAGGGTCCCGCTTTGGCCAACGTGACGTGCAGTGCCGAGGGTGCGCGTTACTTCGGAGGAGAGATAAAGCTGACGTCACGCGTCGCCATAGCAACAGAGAGGCTGACGTCACACCATCTGTTAGGCGCGGTGGCGGCTCCTCGAGGAGCACGGGGGTCCACGGACCAAGCGACGAGCTTTAGACCTTGTGTAGTATTGCTTTCGCAATAAAACAAGAAATTGACTTTTGGTTGGTTTATGGGGTTTAACGTCCCAAAGCGACTAAGGCTATGAGAGACGCCGTAGTGGAGGGCTCCGGAAATTTCGACCCCCTGGGGTTCTTTAACGTGCACTGACATCGCACAGTACACGGGCCTCGAATTTCTCCTCCAAAGAAATTCAGCCGCCGCGGCCGGGTCGAACCCGCGTCTTTCGGGGCAGCAGCCGAGCACCATAACCACTGAGCCGCCGCGGCGGCCCAGAAATTGACTTTTGTAACACATCTTCCTGACCGGTGCTGACAATCAACATTCTTCTAGGCGCTCTTTGATCACAGCTGCCCTTGCGCCGTGAAAAGATTATACCATCGTCATCATCCAGCGTAGCTGGGGCGTCGCAGTTTGAGCACGTTGGCCTATTTGAGGTGGTTCCTAGAGCCTGCTGTTCCTAGAGCCTGTAGCAGCGCTGAGCTTCATAAAGAGAGGCACGCAGCGTTTAAATAGGGAACCTGTGCAAACTGTTACTGTCTCCTCTTTCGCTGTATGAGGCAAAGGCCTGAAATAGCTTGCACATACCATCCGCTCCCATGAAACTGATGGTTGAGCAATTTTACAGCGAGAACCTACGTCGTATATATGTCGAATATCTAACGTTATCGTTTTGTTCTTTTATAGAGTGTGCCGGAGTTCCTGCTGATGGCCTGACGTTTTTCCCGAAGAGGCCCGAGACCGTAAGGGATCCTTGGCGGGTCCCTTTGAGAAATTTTCAGTAGTAAATAATTGAATTATGCGTCAAATGGTAGTCATGCTTATTTCATGAACATTGACACAAATTAGCACTGGCTTGGCCTTTCATCGCGCTTTTATTACCAGTTTTTGAACAACAAGTAAATTCCTTCTTGCAGGAACATTTACTTCGAAAGCCACTAAACACCGACCTCAAAATCTAACTCCCGTGTCCCGCGCATACGAAATGTGCAGGAGAATAGGCCGAAGCCCTTAAAGTTAACCGCATGGTGGTCTGATCTAAACGTTTTGAGGAGCCGAACCGAGGAATGCCATGTATACAAACTCTTGGGGCGCTTGCACACGCTGGCATTCAAGGCAACGAGTGAGCTTATAGAGAAGCATGACCAGCGCCACGTGTGGCCACATCCGCGCCTAACGCCTTTAACACTTTATGGCACAAAAAATGTGCTCCCACTGGACCCTAAATTTTCATAGAAATTCCCAAGCAGCGCTGCCGTATTCCCCTTCAAATCCTCTGTGAGGGGTGGGGGCAAGGCTGTGGTCAGCTAGTGCATCTCGATCTTCCTTTTCGAAGGGAAGGAGAATGCTTAACGGAAGTTTTAATAGAAACCGCGTGTGTAGCCTCCATAGCAAATAGTGCTGTTGTTCTCTTCTGTTCGAGAATAATCTGCCCTGCTCTCTTCCTCTTCCAGCTTTCCTCGTTTCATTTTTCGCTGATGTTAAGTAGTACGAGACCACTAATGGCAACAATGGCATTAGCAATTTTGATAAGTTCGGTAAGCGAGCATAGTAAAACTACGGCGTCAACCTTCGAAACTGTTGCACCGGCGAAACAGATTCTGGTTAGAAGTAAAGGACATCATATGACATTTACGAACTGCAGATCGCGTGTACAGCGGCGAATATATTGTAGTTGAGGTTGTAACACTGGGAGAATGCTGACATAATGCGGGGCAATGTGACAGCGAGAGGGAAATAAGAAAATAAGTTATTTACCCCACAGCTCTCTGCACACTGGTCATAATATATTTATTTGGAGCGTATTTTGTAGCTCCGAAGCCTAAAGGTGGAGAGATGGCTAAGGAAAATATTAAGCAATTGCTATCCAGAAGATATAAAACAAAGTTGACGGCAACTACAAAAGAAAACATTTGCAATTTCGGAAATACCATATTGTACTGGTACAATGAAAGAGCGCAGTCGGACAAAAAATAAATTGGCCATAATTTTTTGAGCTGACAAAGGCAGAGAAATGAGGAGCCCGTTATGGCAGATGTCATTCGTTGCCCTACTCTTGCGGGCTTAATAGATAGCGGGGGCCTCTCAATTGGCAGCCTTGATGCCATATGCAGCTTAATAGTGCCACGTATCATTATAGTGTTTGTAGCGCCTACTGGCAAATTGAAGTCGACGAAAGAGATCGCGAGAAGACTGCGTTCATCACACCAGACGGACTCTTCGAGTTCAAGGTGATGCCATTCGGCCTCTGCTCTGCCCCAGCGACGTTCCAGCGAGTAATGGATACGGTGCTCGCAGGCTTGAAGTGGAAAATTTGTCTAGTCTAGTTAGATGACGTTGTTCTCTTCTCCTCAGGCTTTCAAGACCATCTCAGAAGGCTTCAGATAGTGCTGGAAACAATCAAGTCTTCAGGACTAACACTGAAACCAGAGAAGTGCCACTTTGCCTACGAGGAGCTGCTGTTCCCTGGCCACGTCGTAAGCAAGGATGGAGTTCGCCCAGACCCTCAGAAGACGGCTGCGATCGCAGAGTTTCCACAGCCTAATGACAAGAAAGCTATACGCCGATTCCTTGGATTGTGCGCTTATTACCGGCGATTCGTTAAGGACTTTTCGCGCATCGCTGAACCTTTGACCCAACTTTCCAAGGCTGACGTGCCTTTTAAATGGGAAAGGCCGCAAGAGGAAGCTTTCAAAGAGCTGAAGCGCCGCTTACAGTGCCCTCCTGTGCTCGGGCACTTTGATGAAAACGCCGAAACTGAAATCCATACCGATGCAAGCAGTGTGGGCTTAGGAGCGGTCCTCGTTCAGAAAAATGGAAGACAGGAGAAAGTTATCGCGTACGCTAGCCGTTCACTGTCGAAAGCCGAGGCCAACTATTCGACCACCAGGAAAGAATGTTTCGCCATTATTTGGGTCACGTCGAAATTTCGCCCCTACCTGTACGGTCGACAATTCAAGGTTGTGAGCGATCACCATGCTCTGTGCTGGCTAGCCAATTTGAAAGAACCCTCCGGCCGCCTTGCTCGTTGGAGCCTGCGTCTTCAAGAATTCGACATAACTGTAGTCTACAAATCTGGCCGCAAGCATTCCGACGCAGACTGCTTGTCGTGAGCCCCCGTCGACGCAGCACCGGAAGAGGAAGACGGCGACGCTTTCTTAGGACCGATAAGCGCCAGCAGTTTCCCGCAGAAGCAGCGCTCGGATCCTGAGTTGCGAAGCCTAGTTGATTACCTGCAAGGCAAGACCGCATCGCCTCCCCGAGTGTTCAAGCGCCAACTGTCGTCCTTCGTCTTTTACAATAATGTCCTCCTGAAGAAGAACTTCGCGCCCAACAGGACAGAGCATCTTCTTGTCGTGCCCAAAAATCTCAAGCAAGAAATTATGCAGGCATGTCATGATGAACCGACTGCGGGGAATCTCGGGATTGCTCGGACGTTGCACCGCATCCAGGAGAAGTACTATTGGCCTCGGCTAGCTACCGACGTTTCCCATTACGTGAAAACGTGCCGTGAGTGTCAGCAGCGCAAAACGCCTCCGACTAGACCAGCCGGACTCCTGAACCCCATACCACCGCCAACTAAGCCCTTTCAGCAAATGGGGATGGACCTCCTCGGCCCCTTTCCGACTTCGTCATCAGGTAACAAGTGGATCATTGTGGCCACCGACTACATGACCCGCTACGCCGAAGCAAAAGCGTTGCCTAGTGGTACCGCAACAGAAGTCGCAAAATTTTTTGTCGAACAAATTCTCCTGCGACACGGCGCCCCGGAAGTGCTCATCACAGACAGAGGAACGGCGTTTACAGCGGAGCTGACGCAAGCCATTTTAAACCACAGCCAGACAAGCCATCGGAGGACCACTGCCTATCATCCACAAACCAACGGACTCACAGAGCGTCTGAACAAGACCATCGCAGACATGCTCTCCATGTACATCGACGCCGAACACAAGACGTGGGACTCCATTCTGCCCTACGTGATCTTCGCCTATAATATTGCCGTCCAGGAGACAACCAGGGTTACCCCATTCCAGCTGGTATAGGGCAGGAAGCCCACGACAACACTCGACGCAATGCTCCCGCACGTTTCCGACGAAGACAACCTTGACGTCGCCGCCTACCTTCATCGCGCCGAGGAAGCCCGAAGACTTGCGCGGCTTCGCATTCAAGACCAGCAGCACATCGACGGCCGACGCTACAATCTGCGTCGACGAGACACGCATTACAGGCCAGGTGATCGTGTTTGGATATGGACGCCAGTTCGCCGCCGTGGATTGAGTGAAAAGTTGCTGCGACGCTACTTTGGCCCGTACAGGGTTGTCCGTCGCATCGGTGACCTCGACTATGAAGTCATCCCCGACGGCACGACAGCATCTCAGCGACGCCGCACACGCCCGGAAGTCGTACATGTCGTACGCCTGAAGCCATATTATGAACGCTAAAGGACTCGAAGTTTTCATTCTCCGTGTTTATTTTCATTTTAAAGCATCGAGACGATGCTTCTTTGGAAGGGGGGTAACGCCACGTATCATTGTAGTGTTTGTTCGTTCACACTCAAGGCTGCAGGAAAGGGTTGTTATCACTTTTGTTCTTGACGCGAGAAGCGACCAGACTAATCTCTGTTGATCGCAGCCATGAAAGGCTGCATCTAGGTTTTTCTAGATTACTGTAGATGATCTTGTCCTGTTATCTGGAAGTTTCCTTGCCGCCTTTAAATTGAGCGATGCCGCGAGCGGCGGACATTCGTAGATCGACGATTGACGAGCACGCTTGTTGCTTACGCCGCCACCGAGTGATTCAGTTCTTTTGCGGGCGCAAGTCATCCCAAATAAAGAGCTTCGTTTGCAAGTATTTCTGGTGTCTTCCTGACCGCTGGACTGCCGTCACTACAACGTGACAATAGGGTTCTCACATAGCTGCTGCCGTCGCCGTTCGACAAGTTCTCACTTGGCACGTGCGGTATTACAGAAACTTCCGTGTCTGTCGTCAGGTCGAGGGTGGCGCTGTTGCATTAACTCTCTCGAGATCAGGTTTCATGCAAGGTAATTATACTCGAAAGTAGAAGATTCGACACCGGTTGGTAAAGGCACTGTAGGCAACATACGAGGGTCGTGGATTCGGATCCCACCGGCTGCATGTCGTTGTACTTTCGTATATTTCTAAGCACCTATTTTTCAGATATAAACTGGAAGGGACCCTTACGCTGTGCCTTAAGGATGTGACGCTATAGCGGGAATTTGTTAATATTCGTATATGCGGAATTGGTCATTCTGTACATTGCATTTATAGCCTTTGGGAGCCATCATGCACTCCCGGCGCAGTGGTGCCTCAGTTAAGCGATGGACCACTGCCCTGCGATGGCCGGCGCTACCACCAGTGGGGCTTGTGCGACCCAGGTTGGTCGTTCCGCGCGACTTCTTGTGACCAATCTTTAATTTAATTTGCCCCTGCCACGATGAAAAGTTGGCTCAGAATCTTGTAGGCAGGTTGTGATGACGCGACAAAGTCATGTGACCAAGGTGGCCCAGCTAGGCTGCCGGAGCGGCCGGAGACACCGGCCGCTCCAGCTGCGAGGCTTCAAATAGTCACCAACGCTGACTCCGACGGTGGACAATTTTTTCTGACATGGGGTACTAACGCTCCGGCGTTAAGAATAATTGCACTACTGATTTCATAATTATTAGAACCACAAAAAGGTACCGTATATTTCCCACTGAGTTTTTTGTCTCCAAGTCTACTTATTGGCTTTTCGTTGGAGGGCAAATAAATGCTTTAGGCCCGTCTACTGTGCGATGTCCGTGCACGGTAAAGTGCCTCACGTGGTCGAAATTATCCGGGGCCCCCCGCAACAGCACTCTTAATAGCCTGAGTCTCTTTAAACCTTGAACTAACTATTAACCCAGTTCTTTTATATCTCTTCTTCCTGTATTAATGACTAGCATAGCAAAACAGACACATTCAGTTGAATACAGTAACGCGTTCTGCACAGATATGGTTTTTGCTTTGATGTGATTTATGTGCAATGTTGTTTCTCGTATTTTACGTCTGTCGATAATTTTCCGTGATTGGTATGGCGCTATTAATATTGTCACCGACAAACGCAGCAGAAAAGCGGGTGGCGTCGGCAGAGTGCCAGCAGTGTGGCAATATTTTTAGATTTATCTTTACGAGTGAAGATGTTACAAACTGCACTCATAATTTTACGCCAACTATCGAGGGGGTTTATTTCAATGCCCACCTCCATTTGTGTGACACTAGCTTCGCGCGTCTTTTGAATTAATTTAAATTTCAGACCACGATACTGTTTGCCCTCCGGGCACATAAGAAGGCAGCCCACAAAAGTGCACGCGCACATTAAGTGCGACCGTAGTATCCATCGATACTGAGCTAATCGTTAAGAACACTAGACGAACAAAAAAAAAGCTTTAGTTAAGCGAACAAATAAAAAAATGAATTTATCCTCGACTACGGAGTCGGAAGTAGATACCATCCGTCGTACCAGTAGAATAGATGACCTTATTTGGGCGCAACAATTACATGTCTAAGACTTCGATTGTCTTTTGTAGTAGCAAGCATTTTTCTTCATCGTCCTAGTCCCAAACCAGTCTAACCAGGTCCGCACAATGTGGGAGAAAGTGGGAAAGAAACCCGACTGCAGACCAACCAGGGAGGAAAGTAAAGAAAGAGGAGGTGTTGGCATAAGGGTCAGCCCAGTTGGTACAGGAAGGAACGCAATGGAAATTGTAGACATAAAGCCGTGTAGGTGGGACATTTGCGTACGGCTGTATCTGTCGGAGGGCGTGGGCCTCTGGCACAGAGAACCAGGATGAGAGCAAACAGCCTTGACCCGGTCCCTGAGGCCCCCGCCCGGGATTAAGTGGTGCGCGGTTAAGTGTTTTCACGGGCAAGCTGGTTAGCAGCTTATTTCCGTCAATCACGGAGTACCCAGGGGGACCTAACTGAGGAAGACGGGGCAAGGCTACTCTGAGGAAAGTGTGGCCTGGATGTCTGTGGATAGATGAAGAAGAAGAAGAAGAAGTTTATTCACATCACATTACATGATGCAGGAAGCCTGCAGAAAAAGCTGCCAGAAGCCAGCTTGACAGGGCCGCAGGCCTCCTTTCATTGGCAGTTAACGGAATGTCGTAAAAAAAAGTTTATATACAGCATATTTTATCACAACATGTAAAGAAAAAAAAGTGAAAAAACAACATATTACAAGAAAAACGCTAAAACACATATACTGTTACTACATTTCAGTCTAACACGTACTCACATTTTTAATACATTCATGGGGAAATATTATAGACACAAAATCTCGTTTTACTTCGTTTTGAAAAGATCGCGCAGTGCTTTGAAAGTTACTTTGTCGAGTTGGATATTTTTAGCTTGCAAACTGTTTAGTAAGCGGGGTAACTTGTTTTGCAGCATTTGTAGACCGCATGTAGTTCTACTTGTGTTAACCTTCCATTGTTCAAAATGACGCGTCTGGTATGAATCTACATTATTTTCTAGCTGAGCTATGTTCTGAATAGTACAATTGTTACATTTAGTTTCTGGTTTGAACAACTTGCAAAGCCGGTAGTCATAGGATTTTGTTACTGGAATTACATTGTAATTTTTAAGTAATTGATGTGTGTGGTAGTGCATTGGTACGTTTTCGACAGCTCTTAAAAACTTTTTTTGGAGAATTAGCACTCTGTCTATATTAGATTTAGTAGTCGATGCCCATACCAAGTGACAATAATTAAGTCTAGGGGAGAAAAGACCATTATAAATCAGCATCCGAATGTGGCGAGGGAATACATGGCGATTTCGCGAAACCATGCCTACTATTTGTGATAGTTTTTTTGTAATATAATCTATGTGGGCATCCCATGACATTGTGTTTTGAAAAATGACACCCAGAGTTTTAAAACTAGACACAATCTCTACAGGAGTTGACCGTAGTGTAATTGTGTTTTGTGTGTCTATGTTTTTGTTCCTAGTATGATACAAAACTGCTTTAGTTTTATCAGCATTAATCTTCAAGCTATTTTTTTGGCTCCATTCATCAAGCTTAGCAAGCGCTACATTTGCTGCAGCTATTAGGTGATCACTTGATTCTCCTGTGAAAAACACGCTTGTATCATCCGCATAATTCACAAAAGTAGCGGATGGAGCGATACCGTAAACATCATTCACGTACAAATTGAACAAAAAGGGGCCCAGGATGCTGCCTTGCGGCACACCCTGGGAAACATGAAGTGCATCTGATAAAGAATCACCAATGGCTACAATTTGGGTACGATGTTTAAGGTAGGATTCCATAAGAACACCGGCCTTTCCGCGAATGCCATAATGTTCTAACTTCCTAATAAGTATTGCGTGGCTGATAGTGTCGAATGCTTTCGAGAAGTCAACGTAAAGGCCCAAGACTAGCTTACCTTTCTCCAAACCACTTAAAATGTGTTCTTTCTGCGTCAAGAGGGCAAGTTCAGTGCTAAATTCTTTGCGGAAACCGCACTGGCTACTAGCTAGCAATTTGTGTTTTTCTTGAAATGCTGTCAATCGGTTTAAAATAGCTTTTTCAAAGACTTTGGAAAAGACCGGGAGAATCGATATGGGCCGATAATTTCCCATATCATTTTTGTCACCTTTCTTATATAGCACGCTTACTCGAGCGACCTGCATTTTGGGCGGAAATATGGCCTGCTGAAAGCATAAATTAAGTACATGCATTAAGCATGGAGCAAGAAAATGTGCAACGTGTTTGATTGGTTTTACCTGAATTCCATCTACGTCTTTGGCACTGCTATTTCTTAAATTCAGAATTATGCTTGCAGTTTCTGTTTCACTTACTGGAGTCAGAAACACCGAGTTATCATTACGCGGAAAGTTTGCTAGGTCATTGGAGCAAATTGCGGTGTTACCTTGAACAAAATGTTGGTTGAATGCGTTCGCGAGGGTTTCTCCTGTTAACTCAGCATCATGTCTTTTTATCTTACACACTTTTTCAGTTCCTATCTTGTAATTTAGCATCGAGTTCAGTCTACGCCAAACTGCATCCATTTGTCCTGCTGCAGGCATAAATACATTGTCTAAATATTCACGTCTCGCTTTTTTTATATCTTTATCTAGACGATTACGGAAAGCTTTAAATTCTAGTAGTATTTTTTTGTCTTTGCTTTTGACAAATTGGTGGTACAAGTTATTCTTTTTTCTAATCCTCGCGGAAAGTTCTGCGTTAACCCATGGTTTTCGGATTTTTCTACCGTTCTTCCTTGCTACTAAAGGGAAACTCTCCTCATAGATTGGTTTCAGTATTTTCATGAATGTGTCATAAGCAACGTTCGCATCTTCGCTACCAAAAACTTGATCCCACGAAGTGCGTGAAACTTTGCTATAAAACTTGGAAAGGTTGCAGTGTGTCATATGTTGAACGAAATATGTATGTCGTGCTTTATTTTTGCTGAACTGACTTTTGGCGCACAAAAATATAGGCAAATGATCACTGAGATCTGACGTAAGTACACCCGCTTTGATTCTACATGCGTCAATATTAGTAAGGAACACATCAATTAATGAGGATGAACTTTCTGTCACTCTCGTCGGCATATCAATAGTGTTCCTAATACCATGCGTGTTCAACAAAACAGAAAAGTTAGTTTGCAAAGAAGCATTCATCATATTTATGTTAATATCACCACCAAATATAATACTATAACGATTAATATCAACAAAGGAGAACAGCGTTTCTAAGTAGTCAAAGAAAGGCGCCATCTTTCCATGTGGAGGACGGTAACAAACTACCAACAAATTGTTGTGAACAAGAACAGATACAATTTCATAATCATCTGTAACGATGGAAAAATTTTCAAGCAGTTCATATTCGTACATTTTGTTTATCAAAATGCAAATTCCGCCACCCCTTCCAGAGGAGCGATTTAAGTAACAAGATTCATACCCAGCAAGTCTATAAACGTCGGTGCTGTCCGTTGACCATGTCTCAGTTAGCAATACACAATCTAGTGACTCATTTAGCTCATCAAGAAGTAAATCCAGACCTAATTTTTTATATTTGATTGATCTTATGTTCAGATGAAAGCATTTGAATGACTGGCCGTGTTTCAGATTGGATGTCACAGATGACGCCTTGGGGTCAGCGTAGAGGGTATAATGAGGCGCATATGGGAGAGAATGAAAATTTTGAGTGGCGTGAATGATGGAGAGGACCTCAAGCGATAAAATGGCGGGAATATTTTTCAGGCTACAAGGAAGTTTGTGTAATACAACACATCCCTGTATGTAACCTCAAGTATTACGAAAAGTTTTCCAGTCAGTTGTATGTTGATCAGTCGTGCAGGCATGACGTATGTAGTAAATAAAAAAAACTCATGTAAATAAAAATGCCTACACAGACTGCGCAGTGACTGAAGTTTGCAAAGGAAGAGCAAGAGAACGCCATTGAAAAAGATTTCAGAGAAGACCGCGCAATTTCTGCTTCGATCGGTATATCCTGCATATATCGAGAGCTGATTCAAAACGTTTGACTCAGGACAATTAGATGTATTAGGTATGACGAACACTTCAGTTAGCTCCAATTTACTGACCACAGTTAACGTTAGATGACATCTGTAACTAGGGGCATCCTGCAAAATACAACAATATAGCACTCATGGAGGAAAGAGTAAGAAGGCACGGCGGCAAAGCAAGGTACATAAAACATGGTGGCACAACGTTGTGCGGATAACACGAGAAAGTTCACAGATGGGCCGAATTCCGAGTTCATAATTTCGCAGGCATCCTACCTCCGCGTCTCACATGCGAACTTTGTGGCTCACAGCACGCGCATGCACACTGGAACCGAGGTGGTTCGCGCTCCACCCCCACAGCGACGTCAGGTGACTTCACTGCGACAAACTTCTCATGACATGCGCCTGCAGTCGGAGACAAGTAACCTTTAATACGCTTACTGGATTAATGGGCAGCCCAATCACTGTTCACTTATATTGGCAGGGCGTCCCCATTATCATGCGCTTTACCATGTCCAACATTCCTGTCCAAAACTTTTGAATATTGGAATATTGTAGTGTATTGTCTGGAAATATTGAAGGCAATGGTGCATTCTTCCGGTGTACAGCAAAATCTTTCTTTTAGAGTGCTTCCCTCACTCGCAACGAGCAGCTTAGATGGCCATAGAAAACCAGTGCAGTACACTTTTCACGACAGAAAAAAAATTAATAGCAAAAAAAGCAAGCCTGCCGACGGCAGATACGCGGATATATTGATTGTTATAGTGAAACCTTACAATATATAAAAAAATTGCGTTTATAAACTGGTTCCTGTTCAAAAATTGGCGGGGGCTTAGCTTTGGTTAAGCCTGGTGGGCTGCGAAAGCAAATGCGGAGCGCCTCCAACAGAAGGAACGCAGTGCGCCGCGTCTACAGGTCACGCGTGTCTACCGGCCGCCGCTGCGCGACGACTCGACTTGGTAGCCCATCTCTCACCCTGGTATGACGTCACGCTATGACGTCACTAGGCATGGCATGACGTCAGAGGTCATCCTAAATATCACGCGTGGCTACCGGCCGCCGCTGCGCGACGACTCGACTTGGTAGCACATCTCTCACCCTGGTATGACGTCACGCTAAGACGTCACTAGGCATGGCATCACGTCAGAGGTCATTCTAAATGTCACGCGTGGCTACCGGCCGCCGCTGCGTGACGACTCGACTTGGTAGCCCATCTCTCACCCTTGTATGACGTCAGAGGTCATTCTAAGGGCCAAAAGTGCCTACCGGCCGCCGCTACGCGAAAAGCCGTTCTTGAGCGTAGTATTGCTTTCGCAATAAAATGCTATTGTCCAGAATTGTTGGATATGCTTTGCGATGGGTGACGATAACTTTAAAACGTGAACGGGCAAGTCCCGATCGAATGATTTTCGCACGTACTTGGAGTATCAATGGTCAGGTACGCAAGAGTGTTATGGTCAGAAACTACATTCACCTGAGCGCCAAAAAGCCAGTTATTGAAGCGCCCTCAGGGCCATACGACTGCAAAAGCCTCTCTTTAGATCGTCGCGCAGACTGTCTGCGTGGCCTCATCAGCAATTTGCGGCCGGCAGGCTCTTGCCGCTGCTTCGAAAGCGTCCGTGAAGAGCCAGTAGGGCTTGTCAGCGCAGGCCGTGGCGAGGGTCGTAGCCCTGCATAAAGCGCTCTTCAAAGCTTCGGAAGAAGTTGCCTGTTCGTTGCTCCAAGGTACAGTGGTTCAGATGCGTTTCGCAGTCAACTTAGTCAATAGCAAAGCGACCTGCGCGAAATGCGGTACGTATTCGCCGTAGTAACCGCACAACCCCAGCACACTCCTGACCTGCTTTCTTGTGACTAGACGCTCCACTTTTTTAATCGCGGCTACCTTTCTAGGTTGTGGTGTGTGGCTGCCTGAGCCTGTTACATTTCTAAGGTATCCAAGGAGGGCTAAACAAACTGGCACTTAGCTGACGCCATCGTCATGCCCGCCTGGTACAGCAGTTCCAAGACGACGTGCTGATACCGCAGGTGATCATCCCACGAAATCGAGAATACGGCAATATCGTCTAAGTAAGCGCAGGCGTATTGGCGACAACCCCTCAAAACCTCAATCATAACGGGCTGAAAAGTCGCCGCCGTGTTTCTGAGCCCGAAAGGTATCACCCTCCGGGAAAAATTGTGGGGTGCACTTTGTTGACCTAAAGTGCGGTGAGGCGAAAGCCTTAAGCGCGGTGTTGCTGCTTGTCGCTGATGTGTGGTTAAGACGTTAAGCTTGGCCTCTAAGAGTGGACCGGGACAGCGTCTTGCAACGCTGCCAGGGAGTCCACAGAACGCCATCGCCCGTTCGGCTGTAAGCCTTGCTGGAGTGTAAATGGATTTTTGAGGAAAGGAAATCTATCTCTCGCGCATATCTCGGTGGTCACCTGAACCTCGCCGTAAGGGAAGGGAGGAAGATGAGAGAGAACGAAGACATCATATTAGTTAGACGCGCCTTTGCTCGTTCCAAACCATCGAGCTGGCATGGCGGAGTGGTTAGCGTGCTGGTCTCGAACTCCGGAGGCCCTGGTTCAACTCGCCAACTCGATTAATTTCCTACTCGAGTTTATTTGTTTGTCCGGTCTGACTGGAAAGGTTAATTAGGCTAATTGGTTAATTAACTTATTAACTAAACTTTGTCCCACTTACTTGGAGCACCACTATACCACCCCTTTAATTGGTTGCATGGTTACTAGCCAAAGTACAATTGGCCCAGTTTGAAATTCTTGCACTGTGACGTCACGAGGATTTCGACCAATTGAAAAGCGTGACATTTCTGTCGACAACCCCTGCTTACAATGATGAGGCATTAAAGGCTTCCGCCTTAAAGCTGGCAATCACGCGTGACAAATGCCGTGTACATTTGCCTGTCTATTTCCAATCGAACCTGCCAGTAACCGCGCTTCAATTTAAGTAAGCTAATGAAGTTCGTGCGCCCGACAGTGAAACTGAACTCCTATGAGAGCGCAGTGGGGAGCGCCTCATTCACGGTAACGTCGTTAATGCTGCCATAAAGGACGCACATCCTCGCACAGCCCTCTTTTTTTTGAGACAACATTGTCTGTGCGAACTCCCTTTCGTTCGGATAAACGAGTCCTATGCCAAGAAGCTCGTTCACTTGTCGGATGACCTCATACTTCAGGGCTTTCGGAGTTCAATATCTCAGAGGTGTTTTCCACGAATGCTTCTTGCAGAGATATACGATGCTCGTCTACACCAGAGATCTTCACCTGTTCTCGTAAGATGTCTGGATATGGTTGCAACATTTCCATTACCTGATTGGATCTAGTGTCCTGTAAATGCGCGGTGGCGCCTTTAAATATGTCTGACAGCCCAACGCACCCTTCCTGAGGTTGTGTGCGTGCTTATTAAACTACTCCGAACTCCTCATGTTAGCGGCACTTAAGGCTTAGGTTTGTTAGCGTGCTGCACGCCTCGCTGCACCTTCTTATCGTGTTCCACCAGATAGGAATAGTAGCGCTCTTTGCCTACAACCATTGCTGGCCCGGGCCATTTGGTGCGCTCCTTGCTCACCGGTTCTGCCTGAAAAATAGCTACCTGGTCTAAAGGTTTTGCTTTTCGGTTGTAGTAAGAAGCGTAGTTTCCATGCTGGCGGTCCGGCATTACCTCAGCTGCCCTTGCTAAGCTTTCACGGAGCGCACGTAAGAACTCCTCAGGACTCTCACGCAGCGTTGGAGACACCTCTACCTGCCTTGTCCATGTGTCTTTCGGTATGGCCAGGGGACCTGCGGGTGCACGCCCGTAAGGAAGCTTAAAAGGTTACACTCCTGTCGTTTCCTAAGGTACCTCAAGGTAGGCCCTCAACAGCTGAACAAGCAATAGCCCCCTAGCAACAGCGACGCAATGACGCAATGGCAATTAAAAGCGGCAATTGGTGGTCCCACTTTCGCTTGCATGTGAAGCAGGTTTTACACGAACACGTTACTTCCGACGACAGTCACCCGCTACAAAAGCCGCATCCAAGTAGACAGGCATGGAGGAGTTACGCGTCTGCACATGTACCGTGGACAGAAATAGCAATTTTTGCAGAAAGAGGCCCGCAGTAATTTCTAGTATCTCAGCGGAAAGCGGAAGTGGGGGAGGAGGAGCCCAACAAGAGCACCGCTAAAAAAATTGGCAGAGGCCAGCTTGGTTAAGCCCAGATTGCGAAAGCAACTTCATCCGTTTCTTTTTTTATTTAGTAATACTGCAGGCCAATACTTTGGCCCAAGCAGGAGGGGCATATCACAAACAGAAAAAGAAAGCACAGGAAAGCTTATAGAATGCAACATGAAATGAAAATAATGCACAAAAAAAGCACAAATGAGAGCGGCAACATCGCTAACTTGCACAAAAATGATTTTGCAATGCAGCCATGAAATCGTTAGACTGAAATACACTAATGGGAAGTGAATTCCACTCGTTACCCGTTCGAGGGAAAAAACTGCACTTGTAAGCGTTTGTTTTCGCGAAGATCGGTGCAAGCAAATACTCATGACTGTGTCGTGTTCTCCTCGTAGAATGCCGACATACGGAAGCTGGTAGCGTCATATTTTTTCCAGAAAGAGTGTTATGTTGTAGTACAAGACGATTAATTTTTCTGCGTATTTCGAGTGTCTGTATTCTATTTCGTAACATTATTGAAGGTGAATCCTTCCTGGCATATTTCCCGTATATAAATCTCACTGCTTTTCTCTGTACTCGCTCGGGTTCTTTTGTGTCTTTCATGGTATGCGGGTCCCAGAGTTCGGAAGGATATGCTAACTTCGATCTCACTATTGCATTGTAGGCTAACATTTTAGTCCTTACAGGCGCGTTTTAAGCTTTCTCGTTAAGAACCACAATTTTTTTAGCGCAGCTGTGCAAACATCCGAGATATGTGTTCACCATGTAAGCTTATTGTTAAGAGTAACGCCAAGGCATTTGTATTTGTCGACTTCGAGGACAGTTCTATTTCCAAGTTGGTACGGAAAAATGCTAGCAGATTTTTTTCTTGTTACACGTAAAAGTACAGTTTTTTCTGCATTGAGCTCCATTCCCCAATTGGAACACCAGTCAGTAATTTCTGCAAGGTATCTCTGCAACACATAATGATCATCATGGGACACAATTTACTTGAAGATAACACAATCATCCGCGTATAACCGAATGGACACATTACCATGAATAACATCAATCAAGTCGTTAACATAAATTAAAAATAACAATGGTCCTAGCACACTGCCCTGAGGGACTCCACCACCGCTGCCACGTGCAGATAGAAGAGAGTTGAAAGATATGAGGAAAGATAAACACCACTCATTAAACTTGGCCCTGCACTTGTAGATGCACCCGTATCAAGCGATGTTGACCGGCGTGCTCGTCAGGCTGCTGCATACGCACGTTGTTTATCTAGCCGTTCTTCCCGTTCTTCGTCTGTTTCTTCGGCGCGGCGCCGTCGCTTGGCCGCAGCAGATCGTTCCAGCCTCGCCTTGTACACTTCATCCGACCTAGAGCACTGAGAGGAGCGCAGCTGCAGCCCCCCCCCCCCCCCCCCCCCGTTTTTATCCCGCTCTAGCGAGCGCCCTCTCTCGGCAGCGGCGCAGCCGGCGTGTAATGCTGTACCTCCACCATCGGCGCGAGCTGGGGCCCCGGCTCTCGGTCTGTCGTGACGTCACGTGGTCACGTGGTGGAGCGGCGCAGCTGGCGTGTAAGGCTGTACCTCCACCATCGATGGCGCGAGCTGTGGCCTCGTCTCTCGGTCTGTCGCGACGTCACACGGTCACGTGACGCACCACTGTGTAAGGAGGCGCCACGACCATCGATGACAGAAAAGTGCAAGCAGTATTGCTTTCGCAATAAAATTTGCGTGCGTATGGGAGAGAAGGACGAGATAAGGACCCCTTGGGCCCGACCTTGGACACGCGCCTCATCAAACATTATTTTCGACTAGTGACAAAAATAATGCTTGAATACACAGGTACCTAGTACCTGTCTATTCTGGCAGTCGCACAAGCACCACTGGTGGCACGGCCGGCCATCGCAGTGCAGTGGCGCATCGCTTAACCGCTGCACCACTGCGCCAGGAGCGCATGAGGGTATCCAGTGACTATAAATCTAAAGTAGCAAATGTCTAATTCCGCACATATACTCCCCAACCAATTAACGCTATCTGGTCATATTCTTAAGGCAGTGCTGAAGTGTCTCCTACAATTGTTCAAATTTTTACTGTGGAAGCACTGCTCCGGACGTAGCAACTCCGGGCAGAATCATGTCTTGTGTGATCAGAGTACCTCGGGTAAGATCGGGTTAGTGCAAAGAAGCGTTGAGGAAGCTTCAGCCAATGGAAGGCTGTCATTATGTCGGCATTCTCGCCGCGTTGCAACCTGATCTAGAGCAATATCTCTGCCGCTGTTCACGGAATCTCCAGTTTCCCCCCTCAACATTTTAGTTGTAAATGTCAATTGTCCGTTACTAATAACCCGAATATTTTCCTCCGTCGAAATTCTTTGAAACGATCGTGTTGTAGTTTTACTTAATATACAAATCCATGCAGAGTTTCTCGTCCTCGTTTAGCGAACTTGTCTAAATTGCGAATGGCATTGTTGCCGATCTTGCTCCTTACCCCCAGCGTCAAATAAAATGCGAACAGTAGGAAGAGGAGGAAAACAAGGCAAGCTATTCGCGAACACGACAGCACACCAATATTACGGTGTGTGAAGACTACACAGTCGTGTTTCATTATTACTTCCACAAAGCATTCTTCGGACGTTCGAACAGCAAACCCGCAGACTGATACGCGCTACCTTAGCGCCGCCTTCCTCCTGCTTCTCGCGCAGAATTCAAAGTGCAATATCACAATGCTGCTTGGGAAATTGTATGAAAATCTATCATCAATTCGCTGTATGGAGTGGCAGATGAGTAGGGCGCGGACGTGTTCATAGGTGGCGCTGGACACGCTTTGCTATGAGCCCACTTGTTGACTTTAACGATAGCGTGTGCAGGCACTCGAGATTGTTTAAACTCTAGTCCTTAGCTGGAGTTCTAAAAACGTGCACATCTCACCGCTATGCAGTTGACGGCTTTCCCCCAGCCCCTCTACATTTAGTATGCTCGGAAAAACGCGGCTAAATAATGAGGCTTCTTTTTTTGGGGGCTTTCGGAGGAATTCTTGCTTTGAAGAAAAAATGTGACTGGTGGTTCAAAAACCACTAGCACGAGTTGGATACAAAAGGCTAGACCGTGATAATATGTTTCAATATAGATTCAATAAGCGAGACTATCATTTGACGCATTACTCAAAGATTTAATACTGAAAATTTCTCAAAGGAGCCGCCATGGCTCCTTTACGGTCCCGGGCCTCTTCGGGAACAAGATAAGGCCATCAGCAGGAACAGCCGCACACTGCATAAAAGAAAAAAAAAACGCCTACATTAGACATACGACATGTATAGGACTTTGATTGTCACTGCATAATTTTCAAGCATCAGTTTCAGTGGAGAGGATGGTATGTGAAAATACTTGATGTCTTTTCGTTGCATACAGCGAGAGAGGCGATAGGAACGATGAAGCTAATTCCTGCTGTAGTCCCGGCAAAACAATCGCAAGGAACAATCTGAGCTAGGTCGACGGGAGTAAACTGCGACGGATCAGCTGTGAGGGGTGGTGGCGACGTAATGATCTTTTTTATGGCGCAAGGGGAGCTGTTACGAAAGAGGGCCTAAACAAGGTTGATGGTCAAAAGAGGTCTCGGGAGTTATGTAGGTGAAATTGTGCTCTTGGTCTCAGCCTGTTTCGTACGTTATGCAGCGGCAACCAGCGCGATGTCTCGCAGTGGTGTAAAACGCGGAAAGGAAACGTCGATGCATGCAGGGCCTATTTAATGGGTTGTGTATGGTGCAAGGTTGGAAAACACAGTGCAGTAATAAGAAAAAAAGAAGAAGCTGAAAAGGCGTGCAGGGAGTAAAATAGCTAAAACGTTAGTCCCTGTTAAAAGTTTTGGTGACAACTCTCTGCGGTATGGTATTTCGCTCCAGAGCACGATGTCGCACCGTATTTCAGTGGAGGCTACATAGGAACGTGCTTCAGCTAACACTTGTAGTGCAAACTATAGAACAGCACGCAGGCCGAACTACTCCGAAACTCTCAGCAGTAGTCTGCTAATAGCATGACTTTAGATGGTGTTGGGTATGGGGGGGGGGGGGGTTCGGGGTCGTTGCTAGCTCGCTGCTGCTGCTCGCTGCTTGACGGGACGGCGGTCAAGCTTCGACACCCGTTCCCACCACCACCAGGACAGGAGTTAAAGAGTCAAAGAGTTAAGTGATGGGAGGAAGATTACAAGAGGGTTTATTGCAATTTTTACAAAATGGTGGTTAGAAGTGACACTGAAGTGAAGTTGAAGTGAGGCTTTAGTGAGGCTCAAAATGAGGCTGATCTGCCGCATTCGTTGTCAACTTTTATACTGTTCGCCTTCCCTAAATTCCCTAGGTTGAGGACGCCCACGCCGGGGTGGGAGGGGCCCAGATCACAAACAACACAAACTTATGCGCATAAACACACCACTGCACTTAGGGCCACGCCCCCGTCACATGTTGAGTCTGAGGGAAAGAAGGTTGTCGTCGAGGTAGCGTCGACTGCGGTAGGTGATGGCCCCCGGCCAGCCGAAGGTTTCTGCGGGTCACCGACATCTGTTGATCCTCAAATGTCACCCGCCGCTCGAGGCCGGAACGCGACGTCACGAAAAGGCCGGAAGTGGTTCCCCGTGCTTGGAGATGTTCGCGAGGGTCGGAGATGATGCCCGCCAGCTTGTCGCGGTGCTTGGCACGCCAAAGAGCAACAGGAAACGAGGCCCTTTGCTCCCTGGCATGGTCACGGCAAATGGGGAAGATAACATTCGTCTCCCCGAGGCGGCGGCAGCGGCGTTCTACACGTGCAGACCTTTCGGAAAGGGGGGCTGGTTTTGGTCCTGCACTCCAACCGGGCAAACTCGATAATTGAAGTCAGCTGTCACCTGGGTCCTCTTCGTGCGTGCGGTCCATGGCGGCAGGCCCGAAAGTAATCACACTCAAGTTGCTCGCAGCCATACACAGTAGAAGCAGGCGTGCTGGCGGCCACCCGGCTAGGCTTGTTGACGTCGATCTTAATAATGGGTAGCCCCGTTATCTCTTTCAGGTTTACAAATACATTAGAGGTCTCTACACTTTGCTAAAAAATCCATGACCTGCTCTTTTTTTCTTCGTTTCATGCCTCGGCAACAGAAATTTAATATCCCAAGGCTTAGCGGAAGCTTTGCAGTTCGACCGTGTACCATAAACCAGTGTTTCAGCGAACACTCAAAAATCTGTAACCATAGGCTTTTTGGGACAACAAATATGGCTTTGGCAGCATAGCATTACCATTGTTCGCAGACGGCAGAATGCATATATTTAAAAAAAAAGGCATTTTGGGGAGAAAATATGGTTTTTGCGGCGTATTATTGTGTGTTGGTGGACGGCAAATAACTGGCGAATCGATTTAAGCAATAATCTGAATAACTAATTTTTAATAACGATGCTTTGAACTATCGGAGTTAAGAGTCTAGTTGCAATTAGAGATTGGTGGCATGTTGTTAGTAATTGCAATAGCGTTTTTTAGAATTTCGAAAACACGATTACCCGTGGCGTTGTGGCTGGAAAAATTTTGCTTTTTCGACTAGTTACGTGCAGTGGAGCGGTTGCTTCGCCAGCAGGCTTTCGGAAGCGCATGCATATTCGCACGACGCAGCCAGAGTTTGTCGAGCCACAGCGGCGAGGGTAATCGCATTTTCGAAATTGTTAACACTAATAAGGCTGTTACTAACGGCCGGATACAAATTACTAATTGTAACTGGGCGCCGAACTCTCTAAGTTAAAAAGATAATTATTCATAACTACATAACGAGCTTACTACTTCATTTGATTCGCCGGTTTTTAATGCGAAAGCTTTACTAGGCTATGTCGGCGGCTTTCTGCCATCGAAAGCGTGTCCACAGCGATTGTGGGAAACAGTAAAGAGATATCGTTTCAAATGTGGTTACAATCGAATGAGGATGATGTGATTATGCAGCGTCAAAAATTTGGTGCCGATCGGAACAATATTTAATTAATTAGAGCCAAAACAGTGTCAAAAGAAGGCGTGGTCGGGCCGGGTGCTGCGCGAAATTTGAATCGCCGGAAGCGTGGTGCCACATGACACACCATGTGATGTACCACGAGATTGGCCCACGTGACCGGAAAAGTGGCCTTGGCCAGCGCAGGGCGCGAAATTTGATTGTCCGAAATGAATAACGAAGTGAAACAATGGGTGCTTTGGAGTTACTCAAAACCTAATCAAGAATAACAAATTATAGAAACGGCAGCAGTAAATGAAGGTGATTTAAAGTGCATTAGCGTGAATTAAGGCGACTTAATTTAAAATTAAGGTAGATTAATGTGAGTATAATGGGACTTGATGGTATATTGGAATGAATTAAAGGAGAATTAGGATAAATCAGTTGCGAATTAAGTTGTGAAATAAATGAACCAATTCCAAATGTAATGATATAATGAAATTGATGTGAATTAAATGAATTAAATGTGAATGAATTGTGTCAAAGTTTTGATTTAAGAGAATTACAATACACTGTAGCGCAGCAAAAGACGAGGACACAAGAGACGAGAAACGAACAGCACGAGCTTTCGTTTCTCGTCTCTTGTGTCCTCGTCTTTTGCTGCGCTACAGTGTATTGGAACTATGTACCAACAAGCCCAAAAAGCCACGCTAAGTGAATTAAGGGTGAAATAAGTAACTGTGAATTACATGCATATTAATTATATAATAAGGTGCATGAACTGTGTTTTAATGTGAATTATGTGATTCGATTATCACACGCAACCGACATAGAGGCAAAGAGGCGCAACTAGAGGCAAAGAGGGCCAATTAGAGGCGGCGAGCCGGCGTCAAAGTTTTCGCATTGCTGCAATGTGGTTTCCGCAGTGGCCTCTGACGTTTTTTGGTGTAAGCCAATACTCATAATACTAAGCCGCAAAAGCCATTCTTTTGTCCCAAAAAGGGTATTCTTGAAAATTTTAGAGTGTTCACTGAAACACTCGCTATACACTCGCGTAAGAGCTGAAGCTTGTTAAAGGGGTTCTGAAAGGGGTCTAATGAAGTTGCAGTGTGCAGGTATGTTAAAGCCCGCCGCTTCACAAATATCATGGTCGCAGCCATGGTAGCTGCCTGACGTCAGAAAGAGTCTAACCAATAGCCACCTCTCAACTTATATACGCTGGTGCGAGCGACGGAGGAAGCTACGAGCATGAAAAAGTCACCGGAAATGGCTCGCCAACTTTCGCGCCTGATAATGGGTCCTGTGTTGCGTGCACAAGGGTATTATTTGGCTGCGAATTTCATGAAAACACACTTAGTGATTGTGCGAGTTGATGTTGTTGTGCCTGAACCCTCATTCCGCTGGCCTGTCAAGGAACCAGAGCCGTGGGCCCGCCGTCGCGCAAAGCAAGCACGGACTCGCCGCCATGGCACGGCTTCAAGAGTCATCCTGGCTCGCCGGCGTAGACCCTTCCTCCTCCACCTCCTCCTCCTCCTCCTCACTAGCGTCGGATCGAGCCAATCCGAGCGGTGGCCTGTGGCGTGACCTTATCGGAGCAGAGGAACGCCTGGTGCAGAGGAACGCAACGGTCATCGGTGGCTATAAGAAGACAGCCGCTCTGAGACGGAGCAGCAGACGGGCAGCAGACCATCGTGCCAGAGAGACGCTCTCCGCAGGGCCTTGTCCTGCCCGTTGTTCTCATGGCCCTTGTACTACATCTCTTGTAAAAAGTCTTGTAAATATTGTATGTAAACATCAGTTCACGAACCGTCGCATCGACCGTTCTTCACTGCTTTAATCGAAATAGCTTAGGCATGACACGTGGGTGCAGCAGACTTCACTAGCAGCCTTATTTCTTGTGCTCGGTTCCTACCGGTAGCCATATGTTCCAGACTCATTTCGTTATCTCTAGAGAGGGCTCATCGGCCACGCATTAATTCTGATTATACGGCTCTTCTCGCAATCGGGGTACGGAATTGTGGGTTTCACTGTAGTCTGGATAGCTTAGAAGAAAAATGCCACTTTTTGGTGTAAGGGGCGGCCCAAACACAAATCTCGGGAAAAAAAAACTGCCGCCTTCACTCAAGTGTTTACGGCAGTTGTTGCGGAACGTAGGCAGTCTTTTGTGCAAAAAATAAGGGCATCGAACTGAAAAAGCCCGATCAGGGAAGAGAAACGACGTGACGAAACGGCTTTCGGCATCTTTCATTTCTTCCATGCCTGTGTTCGCAGTCGCCGTGCACTATGAACAGGAACAGCTGACTCTAGCTCCTCAGCGTACTCAGTGCTCCGACTAAACATCTGCTCGGGGCAGCTGACACCCTGCAGAAAACCTAGCCATGATTTATACGTAATCGATGCATAGAAAGCAATTTCAGCATTTCTGACCCGCCTGTTTCCGCTTCAGATGGATTGCACTAAGATGAAAGCTCATTCGCGGCGGACATTTCCAGATCCCTCGGTGTTTCGGAAGCACTTACTGTATACACGTGGTTAGTACAAAAATAAAATGGCGCATGTTTATGGTTCTATTGGTCCATGTCGCATGTCTTGTCGGCTTAGCTTGCTCGTCGGCTGTTCGGTTTAGTTATAAATGTGCCTTGGCGATTGTGGAGAGCGCAAAACAACGCCATTGTTTCGCCACAATGCTTAACGGCAAAGCAGCATCATACACGTTGCTTTTGCGTATTTTCGTTACGACCTGCATGCAAGAGCCACTTAAATGTGGACAAAGATTTAAGCGCCTATGGACCTTTACTCACCTAATAGCCGTGCAGAGGATCGCTGCAGCCATCCAGAAAAATCCAGAACGAATAGCACCGCGGCCCGACGTGCCCTCGGTGCCCGCATAGGGCGCCAGCACAGTTGTGGTGGTGATGGTGCCCGGCTCCTCCGTCGTCGTCGTCACTGGAGCTGTCACAGCCCGCAATGAAATGCGTGGAGCGGAAAAGCTGCGTTTTACCCCGGACAGGGCGCCAAGGCAGGAATTGGTCGCTGGCTGCGGCAAAAAACAATGTGGTGCGGTTTTAAAGAGGCTCTGAAAGGGGCTCTCAATAATGTTACTGTATGCCTAGGATGTTAAATGAAACTGATTCACAAATGTACTCCAGCAAACATTTTTTAATGCGTTTTATGCAAGCTGAGTTATCTCTAGTTAAAATTTCAATAGCCGCGTCTTCGCGACTTTCCATCTCCTCTCGTTCGTTTTTGCGCGCTGAAATGTCGGCACTTCTCCGCTGGCATCACTCGCTCAGCCTCTCCATCGATTAGGGGAGTTGGCATGGTGACCCAATCATAGCAGTCTGCTGTTGACGTAACGAATGCCGCATGAAGCATTGCGTGCGGTTGGAGCAAAAGTCAGAAACCGCCGGTCGCCGCGAGGCACAGAAGCTGAAGTTTTTAAAAATGTATTGTAGGTTATCGGCTCGCCTTTGAGATCATATACGCTGCATAAACGTTCGGTCACCTGCGCTCTACATAATGCAAGCATTTTATACCCAACCTAAAACACCCTTTTCGGGTACTCTTTAACGTAGTTAAACCTAGTAGACGTGCGAAAGCATGCGTTCACACTTCGCCTCTTATTTCTGGCACCTCCATGTTGTTGTTATCTTAGTGGTATGGCACGTACCCACGACGGGGATAAGCAAGGGTTCAGTGAGGAGAGCCAGAAGAAGAGGGTAAATTGGAGCCAAACTAAGGGTTTAGCTCTGGGTAAGAATTCAGAATAATAATGGAGGAAATTAAAAAAAATGAAAAATAAAAAATAAACGGGCGAGAAAGAGAATTGAATACATGAAAAATTGCTGAAAGATTTTGTTAAATGCGGACATTTTGGATACAATTAGCAAGGAAATCTGCCGATAGGAAATCTGTTTTGTGGACGTATTCGCAAACTTGATGCAATGCAGATCTCCGGTGTTAGCACCGAAGGAGAGAAGAAGCGGGACCGACAAAGTGAGTCCCAACATAGTAATGGGAATTTCTAGATGCGTCCTTCTCTGATGTAGAAACCTCCGGCAAGAGATTAGGAAATGGTCCAGCGTGTCTACGTCTCCACAAGTCGCGCAAATGTTTGGGGACTGAACCCGCATCTGCATAAGTAAAGATTTAAGCGGGGGATCCTGCACTGCATAAGAGTCATCGCTACCTCAAACTCCCGGGATTTAACCAGCGTTGATGGTAGTCAACGCTGATGATGGTAGTCAACGGTAGAGAGCAATTGATCGTTGCACATAGCGGTTATATACTGAAAACGCTGAAAACGAAATATTCCGAAAAGGACAGGCGACAGGTGCATTGAGAGCTGATTTTGCCAAGAAGTCTGCTGCATCGTTTTGAAAAATAGCGCAGTGACCTGGGATCCAAACGAAGCGCACCTCTTTCACCCATCCAGGAATGAAAGATTTTGGTGAGCGGCTCAAAAGAGCTTCCCGTGCGGACTCCAGCGCCAGCAAAACGGACAATCTGAGAGGAATATCCCCTGGGAGACAGTGGTTGGAATTTTTTAAGCATCAGCACAAGAGCCTTAAACTCAGCTAGAAGTATGGGTGTGTAATCTGGGACTCGTACAGAATAGTTCCGAGAGAGATACTCTGAAAAAATACCAACTGCTGCCTTCTGGCTAGCCCCGGACGCATCTGTAGCAATCATAATGTGGTGTGGGAAAGTACCAAGGTGGTGAGAGAGGAGACCAGTTAATGCCCTGGCAGGCAGATATATGCCTTGGATTAGCTGGAAAAATAGAATCAAAAGCAACATCCACAGGGGACGCTGCAGAACCTACTCTACGCACAAAACTGAGATCTACACCAATGTTCGATAAAAGGTTTTGAGCAAAAACAATTTGAGGGAGGCGGAACCTTGGCCAATGACTATTGAGAGAGAGAGACACCAGGAGCAGACTACAATGCCTGCAAGAAAGTCCTGAGAGTTGAAAGGTGCAAACGGGAGCTGAGGGCGGGAATATGAGCCTTCAGGTACAGAACTGTGGTGAAACTGAGCGAGACCTAGGCAGAGGCGCGGTACGCGCCGTTCGAACAGCACCAACGGCTGAAGCTTGTATTTACGAACAGAGTATGCAGCCAAATTCCTAAATGGGTCTGACATATACTTCGTAAATAAGCAGGAGCATGTCCCGACGCAGGACCAATTTCTTATTACTTCCTCGTAGTAGCCTACAGAGTGCACGCTCACCTTTCTGAACGTTAGTCCTGATGTGGGGCCGGCAATCCACATAGGCGTCATATCGCCTAGGTACCTAAGATTCCATCTGTAGTATGTTGTCCGAGCGATAGTGTAACGATATGTATAATGGAATGTCGGACTGAAAACCTAACACACTGCTTTTCTGCATATTTAATACCAAATTAACGTTATAAAGCCAAACCTCGAGTACATTGAGATATGCCTGCAGAGAACAGAACGATACAGGGCATAAACGACTGTTTCAGAGGCAAAGAAGGCTATGCCGTCTGCATAAACATAAACTGTAACGTCAGGATGCACGGAAATGTCACACATCAGCATATTGAAAAGAAACCGCGAAAGCACAGGACCCTGTGGCACACCCCTGGTCTGGGCTTAGGTGTCTGATGTGAAGGCGCCGTGAATGCAAAAGAACTACCGTCCTGCTGAAATTCACGGATCCACGCATAAATGTACTACGGCGCGTGTAACATTGACAGTTTGGCGAGAAGGATCGAAGGATCAAACACTGTCACATGCTTTAGCAATGTGAAGGATCACTAACGCTGATACTTCGTTGTTTCGCATAGTAAGGCGGATTCTGCTCTGTAAATCGATATGGGCAGACTATATTGAGCATCCGCGGCAAAAGCCAATCTGGGCAGGATGCAATGCGTTGATTTCTGAATAATGCTTTGATAGACGGCTGTGCACAATTCTTTCTATGAACTTTGCCAAATTTGGTGTTAAAGCTATTGGCCGAATATTATCAAACTGCAATGCTCTTATTGAATCTTTTAGGAGTAATACTAGTTTGGCTACCTTCCAGAAGTGCGGCAGCCCTGAAGCTTTCCATGATGCATTGACCAGATCGAGGAGCCCCTGAGTGAACTCTTGAGCTAGGACCCTTCATCATGCCGACCATGACACCATCCCAACTCGGAGCCGAGGATTTCATCGAACAAACTATAGTTAGTAGCTCTAATTTGTCAACCGCAACATAGAGTGAACAGGGGTAGGGGGCGAACAGAGGGACTCTGCAATACTCCTGAAAATATAATGCGAGCTCACGTGCGATTCGCTCTCATCTTTTACCTCATGGGGAGACAGCACAACCAAGCTTGTTAACTGCATGGCTCAGAAGTTTACATTCCCCTGTACAAAATTATACAAAGGCTTCCTATTATGTGCGCTTGACAAATCCGTATTTATATTTTGATAGTTGTCATCTTTTTCCTTTGCTATAGTTCTTTTAAACGAGGCCGAGAAAAATTTGTAGTTGATCCAATTAGCAGGGCTCTGGATATGCGAAAGGCTCGTTCATGCTGCTTTCCTGCGGCGGAAGGCTGTCTCACACAGCGTTCCACCATGGGGATGGCGATTTATTACTAACAGCAGACCGCACAATGAACTGGGAAATCTCCGTATCCTTCAAAAGTGCAAAAAAAAAACATTCGCTGACCCCTGTCGTTCCTGCAGGAACGAAGCTCAGATGTAAGGGAGGCGCGCAAAGAAGGTTTGTAGGCTGCAAGGTTAACTAGCTTTCGGTCGGAACCATGATCACGAGGTGGGCTCACCAAGAAGGTGAACATAATGGCAAGTGGTCATTATACGTACGAATGTCAACTGTGGACCGTGCCCTTAGGCCTACCCCACCTGCTGCCAAAGACAAATCGAGAGCTTAACTCCAGTTTCTACCCATGAAGGTTATCGCCTGAGAATTGCGGCAGAGAACATCATTTGCCGACGTCCATGCCCATAACATCTGACCATGAGAGTCAGTGTAGGTACCGCGGACAACGTGATGCGAGTTGAAGTCCCCAGCAATGATCACCCTAATGTAGTTACCAAGTAAGGTGTCAGATGGTCTGTTCTGTATACTCCTGCTGGAAAATATACGTTAGCAACTGTGACAGTTGCACAGTGCGGTATAGTTAGATCTACAGCGAATAGGGAGCAGTCAGAAATCATTACTTTTTATTTATTGATGTCTGGTGACACAGTTTTGAAGAAATCAGGGTCATTCAATTACCGCCCCTACCATTTATGCGGTACACTCGAAAAACACGAAACATTTTTAACGAAAATGATTTTACAGAGGAGAGCCAAGTTTCTCGTAGGAGCACTATGTCTGGGTTACGGGAAGATAAAAGATGTTTTAAATCTGCTAGAGACGATGCACTAGAATGGCCATTTCATTCTATTGGAGAACCTTTACACCATCCACGATGATTATTCGAGAATAGAGGCTGAAACAGCATCTTGTGGCATATCAGACTTGTAAAATACTTTAGAAGGCCCTGTTTTAGTCTTGACCTGGGGGCAGAGGACTCATAGGGAGAGGTGGAAGCACGATGCTTCTGCATAGGGCAGGACATCCCCAGATCAGTTGTGCAAACACTGTTGCGAGAAAGACTGACAGGGACGCTATCGAGAGCTTGGGATGTCAGCCGGCGTTTTGCAAGATGATGGTCTAATTTTACTTCCAGCGCAGGCTTGAAGTGAAGCTGCCGCTGGTGGTACTGCAGGCTGAGGGTGACAAACTGCCTGACTCCTGCATGAGCACACAACCACGTTTCACGATCCTCATGGTCCTCTCTCCACTCTGGCGGCAGCTGGCGCGACGCCATGCTTCCAATAGCTACAGCTAGCGTGGCGCTTCTCCGAGCTTTCGTGAACTTACTAAGTTACCCTGATCCAACAAAACAAGATTCTTGCACGAGGTTAGTACGTCTGGAGGAGTACTTTCGCACTAAAGGTTTAAAAAACAGGAGGAAATACTTCAGCTAGGCCTTAATTGCATATATGCGGAATTGCGTATGATTAATTGCAGTCTCGACTTTACACTTAGAGATCACTGCGAGTCCTGATGTCCCTCCTGGTGAAGCAGTGCAGTGATTAAGCGATGCGCAAATGACCCGCCATGGCAGGCGTTGCCACCGGTGGGGCCTGTGCAGCCCAGGTTGCTTGTACCGAACAACTTCTCGCGGCCAATCATTAATATAACTGCCACCTGCCACGCTGTACAGTTTGCTCACTATCCGGTGGGCAGATTGTGATGACGCTACAAAATTACGTGACCAATGTAGGCAATCTAGATTTCTTCTCCGCCGAATTGGTGGCCACAACACCGATGGCGGCGGCAATGACGACGCGGTATTTTTTGCAGGGAGGAAGTATTAACGCTGTCGCCTTAAAAGGTCACATAAAACCCGCATTGGGAACTCTGCAGTGAACATCCTAATGAAACGTCAAAGAAAGCCTGTTTGGGGGCAAGAACGAGCAAAGTTCACCACGTCGAAATCCTCCGGCGCTCACAGTCAGAGCCCCGATGACGCCAGTGCGAATGCGGCGTCTTGATAGATGGTTACGGTTAAAAGAATTGAGTGAAACCCCGTTCTCAGACTCATAATTAGAGGCCGGATTTTTAGGCACTAAAAACCACGTTTTAGGCGCCATAAATATGCGGATAAAATTACATTTTAGGCACCTAACGGAGAAAAATAGGCACTATAAACTTTATCAAAAGTGTACACAGTTCCGAACTTCAGCGCGCAATATCTGCCGTGAAATAAAGCAAAAACACAGCAGGAATGATTTGGAACCTTAAGTAAGGTGCGAACATCAGAAGCCGTTTTTTTTTAAGGCTGTCGCGCAACTTTTTGTACAATACAAATGCTTCAGCAGAGCAAAATGGACGGTTACCAACCCTTTTAAAACACTTTGGTATACTTCGAAACAAACAATTCCCTTGTCATGTACAAAAGTAGAAACAATGAACACCTTAACAGGAGGCCATGTATTTAGAAATAAACATTGTTTGAGTCATTTACTCTATGATTTGAGTGCACGAATGCGTTTTCGTATGCACGCACGACTGTCTCGTGTGGCCTGCTCCAACAAGATTACCGCCAAATGCCGTTTGATGAAGATGGCATGCGGCTGGGGCACAAGGAACGAAAATAAGGCAAGTTACCCAGGTGGAAATTTTAATCAGTATACTCCGTATACTTTCCGAAATGTGGTGCCATCTGGTAGACTACCGCTTTAACAACCAAAGTCATCAACAAGCTGCCTCGATAAAATGGCAGAAAATAGGAAAAAGGTTGCTTCGATATTTTCGGCTGAAGTGGTTGGTATTGTGTACACAGCCGGCGCAGGTGCAGTGTTCCCCACAGCCAACTGACGAGGTCATCTAATGTTGCCACGTGTGTGTTCTACTCAAAACCGAAATGGATTCGAAAGCAGACAGAATCTGAAAGCAAAATCACAGCGTATTTCAGGCCTTTTTTCTGTAAAATAGGGCATTTTTAGGCACCGACGTCGGAAATAGGCATTTATAGGCACTGACACCCAAAATAGGCATTTATAGGCACTATAAAAAGAGTATTAAACATATTGTGAACACCTAATTCGTGCTCATATGTAAAAATGGTGCGCCTACGAAGCATTGAAAAAATAGGCATTTGCCTAAAATCCGGTCTCTACTCATAATAATTAGCAGCATGCAACGAGCTTCTTCGCAGATAGAGACTGTTCCGTACTAATAGATCTTTTATGCAGGTTTTACGCCCGAAAGTTCGCAGCAGAGAAAAGAATGCTCATGCTCGTCACGTCGAATTCAAAGTGTGAACGGGCCATAACGGTGCGCTCTTTACAAAAAGGGTACCGGTTCGTGAATGTTAATAATAAAAAGGGAGCACAGGTAGTGTAGTCTGAGCCAATTCTTTTCACTCCTGGCCGCCATCATTATATGGGACCCTTGCTTCAAGGGCAAATGTGCAACTGAGCCAAAGAGGGTGCTAGGCAGCCAGCTTGCCAAGCATATTGATTAAAGCGGCGTATTCACGACGACTGACCATTACAGGCGACGGCATAAATTCCCCAAACTAAGAAAAGAGCTTTTGGACAATACATCGGCGTGGCGCTAAGTGGAATGGGGGCTATCGCCTCGGGATGGGTGTACTCCCACGCGAGGGTTACTCACCACGTCCGCGGTCCTTGTCCTGGAGCAGTTTGGTGCCTCCCGTCACCAGCGCCTTGTGCCTCGTGTTTTCGGCAGCTGAACCGGTCAGGGTACTGGCATTAGACGAGCTTGGAGACCGGCGACCACCAAGATGAAGCCTACGCGGTAGACAGGCTGTGGCCGCCGCTGCCGCTTCAGAAGCTGGATCCTTCTTCAGCGACGGCCACGTATCCCCGGTGCGGACAGCGGCCTCTTCAGCGGCGCCCTGTTTGCGAGCCATGAGATGAACTAACGGCGGAAGGCCCAGGCGTACAACGTGGCGACGCCTCATCGACGAACGATCTTTTGGGGTGAAATGAACAACCGTAATAGGAGAGCGCATGCAACGAACACCACGGAAGAATCTTCTTTGAATTCTACTCCCCGTTCTCTACGGCGCGGGGGAAAGAAACAATGCTGACAATAGCTGGCACGTGCAGGATCGGTCAAGAATGTTTGTATACGCGCCATACCAATACAAAATTGGAGGGATTGAAAAAAAAATTAAAACAACCGAAGGGAGGTCATATTGAAAAATTGGAAAAAACAAAAACCAATTTGTATAGCCGGAATGAATCAGTTACTTGACGTGAGAAATGGCTTTTCGGGGTCCTTAAGAAACGGCCGCTTAATCTGTGCCATTTTGCCGCTTGAAACGGATTCGTACCGGCACACGAAGTCTATTGCTTAGTTGATTAGCGCGATGCCATGTTTGTTGATCATTGCAAGGTCTTTACATTTCGTGCATCAGTTACTGCCATGCGCGAGCTATTATTGAAAAAAAAAGCAGCAAAGTAATGAAGCTGTGTTCCTTAAAGGTGCAGGCGTGCAACCACCTTTTATTAGAATCACTGTTTCTTGCGTCCTTTAGGCGAAACAGCGCTTCTTTGTATTTAATAATTAATGTATTCTGCAGCTGGAACCAGGGCCGCTAATGGTTCTTCATTTTTCCATACTGCTCCGAATCCGCAGAACTTAATTCTTATATTAGCTCTGTCGAGCGTTCGACCTGAATTGCTGAGTCTACAGCATGTCGGGCATCCCGTGTCTTCTTTCCTGTAGCTCTGTATAGCACACTCACTTGGTCGAAGGGAGCGAGAGGTTTCCACTCATCTTTCTTTTCTAACGTAAGGGTTCGGCTTCTTGCCTGAGGCGATCGCACACCACTTCTGAGCTGAATTCTCTTCGAGCGTTGTCGGGTCCTTTGCCGAAGTTAGAGTACCTTTTCCTGTTTCTTCCATTGAGTGAGGGCCTTTGCTGCGCTTATTTTAGGAACAGTTCGATAAAGAAATTGGATCTTGTTCTGGTTAATTTCATACCCGACTCCCTTCTTACAGGTCAGTTATATATCAGTATTGTTCTATGCGTCTGGTACTGTGGAAGTCATCAGTCATACAGAGTGGCTGCAAGATTGGAAGTATTTGCCTTTTCAACGCACGAAACATTGATTTTTTATTCTTCACTTACAACAAGCTCTTCTTTTCACGGAGTTTTTTATGGTTGCTAGTGTAGTTATTTTCACTAATACACAAATTAGTACGCAGCTGTAGTGCTTCCATAACAGTCTCATCCAAATACTTGTTGTAATTGTCTCTATATCTTACTGTGCACCAGCAGCATGAAGTGGAAGGGGAATTTAGCGAGGGAAAGGCCAAAAATATTACCTTTGTGGAGAACTCAAGCAGGGTCCATTAACACTTCCAAAGGGAGGTTTCCGCACATTCGAAGAGTAAACTGCCAGAATAGCAAGCACTAACTTACCGCAGCCCTCCTCCCATTCCTGAGGAATGGTTTTATGTGCCATGTGGCGTTGACTGCTGGAAATGTCTCTAAAAATGGTGGGTGAAAGGGCGACACATTTTTTAAACTTAAAAGTGTTAAATGTATTGAGCGTGGATGTGAAACTTCATGCTGCTGGTTATTTAGCAGTTGCCTTCTATACCTGCGACTCCAGGCACCTAAGGAGCCTCATAAAGGACATGTCTCAGCTGGGGTTCTCAGAACTTGCAGACGGACAGCCAATCTTTCGCTCTTAGCTGAATGGGCTTCCGAAGTTTATTAGCATGCAATAGTAGTTACAGGACAACGTCGGGAAGAGATTACTTCTGTGCTGCGGGGACTCGCCCTGATCTGTCCCCTTGTGTTTGTTCCACCGTAATGTCGCATCACTTCAAGTTACAACTATCAAGCGATTGGGCTTGCGTAACAGTAGCACACTCTACCTTTGTCGCCGCAGGCCTCTGCCTCCTCTGTCTCACGAAGTATGTGCGCGCGGACGTGGCCGAAACCACGTCTGTAGCACATTTAGCACGGTTATTCGCCGGAAAGTTCGGCCTGGCAACGGAAGGTGCTCAGTCTTCAGAGATCTACGTAGATGTAATATGGAGGGAAAAAGAGAAAGGCGCCGGCGTTCTGAGCGATGGCAGTGCCCGCTAAAGATATATGCGCCACTACGGGATGGCAACACCTTGCGCAATTCGACGATAGAGGCACATCACAAGCCGACTGTCATATACTGCTCATGCCGAGACCAACTTGTCTGTTTTCTGGCACTCTATGGATGGTTTAAGCCCGCACAAAACCGGGAGGTGCATTAATTTCAGATTGCAAGAGCACGCCAACTCGCCAGTCTAGACAGCAGGTTCTAACTTTGTAATTCACTGTAAGAAATGCGAGGCTTGCTATCCCCTTTTAACCCAAACGCATATCATCGAGAAGTATCGTGGCCAGCCCACTAGTGCCACAGTCTGGTGCTGCGGTGATGGCGTAGTACTATAATTCAGTGACCATGCAAAGCTGGTCCGTTCGCTGCGATCTTGGCTTCCGCACTGACCATGGAAGAAATTTTATTTTTCTTCCTTTCGTGGTGCTGTAGGCACTGCCGATGACGTCAGGAGGTCACGTGAGAGTTTCGGTTCGTTTCTTGTGTATATTCGGTGAACGCTGGATCCTCTGACTGTTGACCCATATGGTTCTTGCATTAATGAATAGTTAAAGAAAACCAGAGACACGGTCTGCTACGGTCATTTAAATGTACTACCGAACTCGGTCGGGTACGGAGACGAAGATTGAGCGCAGGTACCAGCTTCTTGTTAGCTGAGCTTGTTTTTATTCATGTTGCCTAGACGTTTGTGGGGATGGCGAAGGGGCTTATCCAATTTATAAATAGTTACGGAGATGGTCAGGCGCTGAATATACCACTTGCTTCCCTGATTACTGATCTAGAAAGAAGGACGAACTACTAACGACAGCATTAACAAAATCACGCGTACATAACACTGAAGAATGCAGAAGTCGATGTGCTCAGTTATACACTCACAAGTTCACAGTAAAAGTATGCCTATATATTTTTATGCAAGCTGTAGCCATGTGCGTGTGGTGCACTGTCACTGTTCACACGCAGGAGCAACCGTGAGTGGATCTCGGCCATGTTAAAATGCAGCTCGGTGCAAGCACTCAACACAGATTTCGGCATTCGTCATCAGATGCTGGTCACGTGCATGGTCACGTGGTGCGGAGCAGCTGCCGACGGCGCGCTATCGAGTGGGGGAGGAGTGCAAAGGGGGAGAGAGCGAACCCACGTCCAAGGACGAAGATGAAGAAGGAACGTGCAGCTAAACTCAGCGGCGAAAGATTGACTTTGCAATTCGACTGAGTGAGTTCAAGTCGGCCAGCTGTAGCTTTCGCGTCACTACAGGTTTAACCCTGCAGAGCTAAACCACAGCCATTTTTATGCCGAGATGCAACGTCAACACTCAGAAGAGAAATTCCAAGGTTCCAGAATTCTGTTGAAGCAATTGAGGTGCAGTATAAGTGAGCGACAAAGTGTACCAGCTGAAAGGAACTAATTATGGTCGAAACTCTATGCCCGCTCCGCAGTCAGGCGCTATTGTGATGGGAAGCGAAGAATACTGGCTACATAGTTTATCAAAGCACTCACTTAAAAAATGCTGGCAAATTTCTAGGGCTAATGAACAAGACAGTGCATGGAGTGGAGGCAGCAGGAGACAAACCGAGCGCACACCTACAGCTCCATTTGTAGCGATAAGCGTTCAAGGTGTGTGTAAACAGGTAGAGGCAAGAGGACGAGACAGAAAATTACGTTCACTTAAGAGGGAAAAAATGCTTTTTTTGCAGCCCAAACAATCGAAGGTAAGCCGACTCCTTTGGGCACGCTGATGATTATAAAAGCGTAAAATTCTCTTTAATGTGCAGGAGGCTAATGCACGAAAAATGGTGCAAGGTGAAGTGCGTTCGTGAAATATCCTTCACGGCGCTATCCATTGGTCTTATTTGCGATTTTATTCCTTGCAGTAATATGCGATACGCAATACTCTGGCAACAGAGGACTGGAGAGTGTGCTTCAGAGTTCGTAGATGACGCCGTGGTTTCGTAGGCTATCGAGGGTAGAGAGCACCCTGTAGCTTTTGATAGCCGACAGCTGAGGCCCGCAGAGCAGAAGTACGGAGCCACGGGGAGGGAGTGCCTCGCGGCTGTGTGGGCAGTATAGCACTTTAGGTGCTGTAGTTTCGGCTGCCTGTTCAAGCTAGTCACCGACTGTCATCCTCTACACGGGTGATCAGTGTCACAGACTCCAGCTCAAGGCAGGCTAGATACAATTTACAGCTGCAAGAAAATTCCTTTGAGGCAGAGAGTAGTCAGGTAGAGAGCACTTGAATGCTGATGCGCTAAACAGCGAAGTTAACGTGTCAGCTGTACGCGATATTGCCTCTATAATTCCCCCCGCAGAGTTGTGCTCGGAGCAGCGCAAAAATTTCAACCTCAGCGAATCATTGAAAACATAGAGTGAACATCATCTTACCCGGAACAACTAGGCTACTGGATTAGCAAAGACTGAACCCCGTTTAGGCGCAAGCGCCCAACGAGGAAATGGAGACCAGAGCCAACCACTTGGGAGAGGGTCGCCATGCCTAGGGAGTGGACATAAATGGTTCTTCGTGTGTTTCACGACGTGCCCTGCGCCGGCCATTTCGGGGTTGCGAAGACGTGCAAGCGGGTGGAACGGTGCTTCTTCTGGAGAACTGCGTAAAGTACGATTCCTGTCGCGAGAGCGGTAGTGTCTCGTCCTCGTTCCTATCTTGTGGTGTGCATGGCTGGGCACTATTTTTTCTTTAATTCAAGTATGCACCAACTAGCCCAAAAAGAAGTGTTAATGAAGTATATTGTATGTTTGTAGATCACCTATAGAAATGGAATGAAGCGGTGGCAATCCCAGACCAAAAGGCAGAAACGGTTGCGCGAGCGTTTGTAGACAAGGACCTCCGAGGCAGCTCTTAACAGTCCGAGGAACCAACTTCGAGTCGCAGCCGTGAGTAGAGTATGCGAGCTTCTTAAGATAAATAAGAAGCAGACAGCACTGTACCCTCCTGCCTGCAACGGTGTTGTGGGCAACTAAACGAAACCATGACCGGGTTCCTGTCGCATTTTATCTCGCGCGGCAAGCGTGACTCTGACTTATGGCTCCGCTGGGCAATGTTTGCATAGACTTCAGCAGAACTCGCAAGCATGGGTGACACGCCATTCTTCCTCCTATGCGGAGGAGGAAGACTGGCCTCCAGGCCAGTCCAGTGAAGACCCCATGTGTCCCCGTCGCGTCCCATCCGCCTGACTGGGCGACAATATGGTAGAGCTCGAATCACGGTTGCAGGTTGCAAGTGACACAGCAAGAGTGACCTTAACGAAAGCGACGAAGAGATAGAAAGAGGTGCAGGGTCCCGATGCCGGAGACGCGTCGTTCTATGTGGGGGACACCCTGTACATCGAGAACTGCCGGGGGCAGACAGGGTTAGCTAGGGAGATCTAGACAAAGTGGAGAGGACTATGTGAGCTTGTTGAGAAGCTTTCTTCACTAACCTCTTCAAAACCTGACACGGGAACCTATGCGTGATCATGAGGCATGCAAATCGCCTCATATTGGCTCCAGCTAAGTATTCGCCAAATGAGCGAGGTGACAGCCAAGATCTAAACCCGGAGGGCACTGATGTGGAGCGCGCCTATAGTTCGCATGAAACGCCCTGGCCTTCATTTGTCCGGCAGGTGCCAGGGGTTACGGCAGCAATTCCAGCTGAAATATTTCATACGTTGATGGCAGACCAAGCGCACAAGGTTGCCGCGCAGGTACCACGTGGGGTGGCCCAGCCTACGGGCACCATTGACTCCCAAAGCGCACAAAGGGGCACAGATCTACCCTGTACGACTTGTGAATGGCGACATCAGCTAAGAAAGCGTAGATTTAAATCAGACTAATAGCGTCTACCAAGCGGAGTTCTGAAATGGTTAATTCTGCGTTATCTTGAAACAAAGATATAGGCGGTGGTTCAGCTCAAGTTAAACCTGGAGTGACGCCATAGGTACAGCTGGCCGAGTGTAACTCGCTGAGTCGAATTGCAAAGTCAGTCTTTCGCCGCTCCGTTTTGCTGGGCGTTCCTTCTTCATCTTCATCCCTGGACGCGGATGCACTCTCTCCCCCTCTCTCCCTCTCCACTCCTTCCCAACTCGGTTTCGCCGGCGCGCCGCGTCGTCGGCAGCTGCTCCGTACCTCGTGACCAACCACGTGATAAGCCACGGGGCCGCCACGGTGGTCACGGAGACGCCACGCTGTAGGCTCGAAATGTTAGCGTAAAGGCCCATCTCCATGGACACATCCGAAGCGCACCAGCGCAGCGCTTACGCGCCCAGCGCCGCACAGCGACAAGCGTCGGAAAAGATGCGCAACTCGATGGCCTGTCGCTGCTACCGCGTTCAGCTCGGCTCGGCGAAGCAAACGGCGCGAAGGGCCGTACCGGATGCCGAGAGAACTGCGTTTTCTGATTGGTTACACCGCCCGCAAACCAGCGGCCACTTCAGGCGCCGGCGCGAGCGAGGCGCAAATATCTGAAATGGACAGATATTTGCAAGCGCCAGCACCAGCTCGCGTCTGCGCGTCGCGCATGCACATACCGACTCCGGCGTACGCTGGTACGCGAAGGCTCTGCGCTCGTGCGCCTCGGATGCGCCCATAGAGATGGGCCTTAATATTGACGCTCGGCGGGCCAAGCGCATGCCAGCTGCGTGCAGGTGACGTCACTCCGCGCATGCGCACAACCGACGAGGTGGGAGGCATCTGCTCCGCCGTCGGCGCAGCGACAAGGCGCGCGGCACGCACATCAGCTGCTGGCTATGACATCACTCCGCACATGCGCAGAGCTGGCGGAGCGGTGGAGCCACGGCTGAGCGCGCAGCCACGCTGACCTCGCGGAGCAGCGGGCGTAGTGCAGCTATCGCTAAAATAACTATGCACAATTTCTTCAGAAGACAATGAAGTTGCCAGTGATGTTCGTTTCCATGAAGTAATAACTTCAAAGGAGAGTATGAACTGTTATGTAACATACTTGGCAAATGTTAATGTTGATGGTGATGTTGATGTCTTCCAGTTGAGACTGAAGCGAGGGGCTTTGGTGCTAGGTTTCTTGCGTTTGTCTGTACGAGAAGTTCAGTGCAGTTCTAAGCCAGTTATGACTTCCGGGCCTTGGTGTTGTGCGAGAAAGCTACGTGTAGTGAAACTGTGCTTTCGGACACATCGTACCGCTGCAAGACTGCTTAAAGCGGCTTCATTATATCGACCTCAAATGTTCGGAGAACACTTTTTTGGGAAGGTGAGCCAGTGTGACACTGCGCTCCCGTCTCCGAGGGGCCGCTATCTCCGGCGACATCTTCCCTTAGTGGGGCGGCATCTTCCGGCGACATCTTCCCTTTTTCGACGCCGACTCTGTGGCTCTGCGAGTGCCATGCCCGCTAGCGCCCGAGGACTTTAAAAGGGGGCCGTATGGACACAAACTTCAGTCCGCTCGTCGGTGGAGACGCTGCCGCCGCGAACTCCCGGGTCTCCGAGCCGCCGCACCGCATGCTCGAAACCGCAAGCTGCTCTGGAAGGACGCCACCTTCGGGGGCCGCACTGACTGCGTGTTTGTGGATGGACTGCAGCCGCGCTTCCCGGTTGACTGTATGTTTGTTCCCCTTCTGAACCTTGATCGACTGTAGCTAATTAGCCTCTCATTTGTCTTCTGACCTTTGTAAGGATATTCAATGTATAACTTAATCCAGTGTATTAACTGCTATTTGTTTTTCGCAGCTGTTTTGTAGAATGTCCAATACGTGTCTGTGAATGCTATACCTCATTCTTCAATCGAAACTATAAACGTTGTTTTGTTGTTGTTACCTCTTAACACGCCTCGGTCTCATTCACTACATTTGCTTACCGGCTACGCCGGGCATCAAAAGGCCACCCCCTCATTGTCAGGACTCGGTGATAACGTCGCGTAGTCACCGAACCCGTGACACCCGGATATAGGGGAGAAAAACGCAAAGGAAAGTTAGTGGGGTAACAAGGAAGGCTCGAGAAGATACCGCTGGCTCTCGGTCCTTGGGCACCCAAGCGTCCAAGATACCTGGGAGAAGCGGAGCCTCAGCAAACAAGGTGAACTCCGCAGTCCCTTCTCTCCTTCTGTCGAAGGCTACGGCGCCAACGCAGCGGCATGTGATCTTGAGAATGTCAGCCTGTGCATCACGTGTTTGTTTATATTGCCACGTATCATTGTAGTGTCTGTTCGTTCGCGCAAGGCCGCAGGTAAGGGGTGTTATCATTTTTGTTCGTGACGCGAGAAGCGACCGGACTAATCTCGATTGATCACAGCTATGCCGAGCTGCATCTACGTGTTTCCTGATTACTCTAGATGATCTCGGCATGTTATCTCGAAGTTTCCTTGCCGGCTTTAAATTGAACGATGCCGCGAGCAGCGGGCATTCGTAGTTCAACGACTGACGAGCATGTTTGTTGCTTACGCCGCCGCCGAGTGATTCAGTTCTTTTGCGGGCGCAAGTCAGCCCAAATGAAGAGCTTCGTTTACAAGACTTTTTGGTGTCTTCCTGACCGCTGGATTGCCGTCACTACAACGTGACAATATGTATCCTTTAATATATATCTTTTGTTCCACCTCAGTATAACGATATCTGTTTGCCTCTCCGTCCTGTACGGACTCTCGGAGTATGCGGGGGTCGTCACACAGGTATCCACGCGCACAATTGCTAACACATGCTGCACAGCCTATGCAATGGCTAGCACATGAGTAGGTCATCCAAGTCCTAGGCACGTAAGTGTTGCGCCTGAATAAAGTCCTCCACTACTACTACTATGAAGGACGTGATCTGCTTGCGAGTTAGTTGTTGAGGACATTTTTTTTGCGTGTTTGCTCGGTTCACTGCAGCCTTTTTGGTTCCTCTGATGTGCTTAACGGTCACCTCAGTATAGATCAATACTAAGACCGGACTTGGTGTACGCTTGCACCCTTATGGACCTCTGACGTATGTCCGTCTAGGGTGTACAGTATCTTGCTGCGAGATAGATACTAAAGCAACAGTTGCGAAAACCTATTATCTAGAGAGGGAGGTAGGCATTGAAAGATGGTTGATGGTTTATGGTTTATGGGGCTTAACGTCCCAAAGCGACTCAGGCTATGAGAGACGCCGTAGTGGAGGGCTCCGGAAATTTCGACCACATGGGGTTCTTTAACGTACACTGACATCGCACAGTACACGGGCCTCTAGAATTTCTCCTCCAAAGAAATTCAACCGCCGCGGCCGAGATCGAATCCGCGTCTTTCGGGTCAGCAGCCGAGCACCATAACCACTGAGCCACCGCGGCGGCATTGAAAGAAATCCTCCTAACAGTAGGCCAAGTGAAGCCTCCTGCACCTTAATAATTCAAATTATAAAACCGCACTCGCAAAGATAAATCTAAGAATATTAAAAGCCCCATAGGACTCAGGAAAAATGGTCCACAGACGTAAAATGCACGAAAAAATGTTTCCCAGAAATCACGTGAGTGCGAAAACCATATCTGCGCAGAAAATATTTCTGTACTCAAATGGAGCTGTCCATTTGGCTCAGCAAGTCATTCGTTTAAGAAGAAGACTATAAACAAGTGGGTTTAATAATTAGGTTTGTGTTCAAAGCGACTCATCCTGTGGGACACGCAGCAGCGGAGACCCCGGATAACTTCGACCACCTGGGATTCAAGATGCACTGACATCGCACAGTGCGCGGGCCTCAAGCATTTTGCCTCCAAAGAAATCACCATAGCCGTTAAGACAAAAAAAAGCGATGCGCGATATATTTCTCCTTCAGCGGTATTATTAATGTGAAACCAATTCTGAAACCGTTTTTAACGCGAAAGCGTTAGTACGTCCATGTCGGAAAAATATTGTCCGGCGTCGGCGTTGGCGATTATTTGACCCTCGTATTCGGAGTGGGCGGTTGCTCCGGCCGCTGCATCAACGACGGTTGGGCACCGAGATAACGTGATCTTGTGGAGCGTGACCTACCCGCGGTATTGCGAGCAAACTGTCTACTTTGGCAGGTGCCAATTAAATGAATGATTAGTCGCGAGAGGTTGCTCGGGAAGAACAGCCTGCGTCGCACAAGACTAAAGATGCAAAACTGGGCCAGTTGGAGTCGTTGCTTGTCGGAAAAAACAGCGAAAAAAAAGACGACGACAGAAGAAAGGGGACCATCGTGCGCGTCAGCTTTCTTTCACGCTATTTTCGCGCTGTTTTTTTCAACATGCAAATGCACATGCATCTCTTAAGCGCTGCACCACTGCACCAGGAGAGGATGAGAATGCCCAGCGACTATAAATGTAAAGTTGAGAATGACCAATTCCGCCATAGACATGAAACCATTAACTCTATTGGGGGATATTCTTAAGCCGGAGCTTAAGTGTCTCCTCCAATTTTTTTTAATTTTTACTGTGAAAGCACAATTCCAGACGTAGCAACTCCGAGGCAGTATCTGGTCTTGTGTGATCAGAGTAACTCGGATAAGATCGGGTTAGTTCGGAGAAGCGTCGAGGAAGCTGCAGCCAGTGGAAGGCTCGCATTATGACAGTACTCTTCCCGCGTTGCAACCTGATCTACAGCAATATATCTGCCGCCGTTCTCGAGACCTGTACTTTTCCCCTCAACATTTAGTTGTAAATATCAATTGTGCCTTCCAACCAGAATCTTTTCGCCAGTGCCGTTGTTTCTAAAGATGACGCCGCAGTTTTACTTAATATAGAAATCCATACAGAGTTTCTCCTTCTCGTTTACCGAGCTTATATCAATTATTATAGACACAGTTGTCGATCTCTTATTCCTTACCAACAGTCTCAAATGAAACGCGAACAGAAAAGAGGAGGAGAAGGAGGAGAACAGTTGAAGTTATTCGCGAACACGAAAGCCCAACAATATGACCTACTGTGAAGACTTCGGAGGCGTGTTTTAATATTACTTCCACACAGCATTCTACGCATTTGCGAACAAGATATCGGCAGATTGAGACGAGCTACCTTACCGCAGGCTTCCTCCCGCTTCTCGCAGAGGATTTAAAGGGCAATATGCCACCCAACTTTGAATTTGTATGAAAATCTACATCAAATAAGCGCGCATTCGCGCCATATAAAGTCGTAGGTGCGTTCGGCGTGTATGTCGGCGTAAGTGGTGTTGGACAGGCTTCGCACTGAGCGCACTCATTTCCCTCAATGACAGCGTGTGCAGGCACCAAAAAGATAGATTCAACGGTACGCCGCAAATGTAGCTCTCAAAACGCGCATATCACACCTCTAAGGAGTTACTGGTCTTCCCCAGATCGCCTGCACGTTTCGCATGCTAGGAAAAAGGCGGTTAAATCATGAGGCTTGTGTTCGGTGGCTTTCAGAAGAATTCTTGCTTTGAAGAAAAAAGTGCTGCTGGTGTTTAAAGAACGCTAGCAAGAGAGGGATACAAAGGCCAGAGCGTGACAATTTGTGTCAGTAGAGATGCAATAAGCGAGACTATCCTTTGACGCAATAATAAATGCTTTACTACTGAAAATTTCTCAAAGGAGCCGTCGTGGCTCCATTCCAGTCACCGGCCTCTTAAGGAACAAGGTGAGGCCACCAGCAGGAAGGATCGCAAACTGCATAAAATAAAAAAAGAACGCTAACGTTAGACATACGACATAGATACGACGTAGGTTCTCACTGTAAAATTGTTCAAGCGTCCATTCCAGTGGAGCAGATGGTATGCGAAAATACTTGATGTCTTGGCGTTGTATACAGCGAGAGAGGCAATAGTAACTGTTTTGAATTGATTCCGTACTCGAATGCTGCCCGCTTTTTCCTATGAGGCTCTAGCCTGCCACAGTCCTAGAAAAACAGTCGCAAGGAACCACCTCAGCTTCCACAACGTGCATAAACGGCGAAGCATCAGCTGCGGTGTGTGATGATGTTTTTATGGCGCAAGTGTATCTGTGACGAAAGAGCTGATAGAAGAAGGTTGATCGTCAACGGACGTCTCCAAGATGTGTTACGTAGGTTAATCTCCTTTTTAGTTCTCGCCCTGTTTCGCACGTTATGCAGTAGCAACTAGCCCCATAACTCGCTGATGTGCAAGACGTGCAAAGAAGACGCGCGGTGAATGCAGGACCTATTAAATAAGTTGAGTCAGACGCAATGTTTTAAAGCAGGGAGTGGAGCAAAAAGACTAAAAAATGTGACTGAAATGGTGTAGAGTGACTAAAAGAGGTAAAACGTCAATCATTGCTAAAAGCTCTGGCAACAACGCCTGCGGTATGCTACTTCGCTCCAGAGCGCGATGTCGCGCCGTATTTCAGTGAAGCCTACATTGGAACGTGTTTCCGCTAACGCTTCTAGTGCAAATTACAACAGCATGTAGGCGGAACTACTCCGATGCTCTCAGAAGTAGTCCGCAAATAGTATGACTTTACATGGTTGGCCCAGTTGTCTCTCTGAAGTCTAAAAATAAATTAGAGATCTCTCTACTTTCTAAAATGTCCGTGACTTCCTTCCTTTTTCCTGCATTCCTTGCACCGGGAACTGAAATTTCATATCACACAGGTTCGTGGAAGCATTACGGTGCTCTTGGCTGTGATCATATACCATATACCGAGTGTGTCAGTGAATGCATTCAGAAATCTTCAACCATAGGCTTTTTTGCGAAATAAATATTTATTTTGGAGCATAGTGTTACCAGTGTTCACGGACACCAGCATGCCTATTTTCAAAAATAGATACTTTGTGGCAAAAATATCGCTTTTGCGACGCTGTGTTATAAGTGTTGGCGGAAAAAAATGCAGGTTTACTAAATTATAGTAATAATCTTTTAAAATAGTTTAGTTAGGCGCCACGTTGCAATTAGAAATTTGTAGTTTTGTCGTTAGCAATAGCTACAGGAATTTTTAGAATTTCGAAAACACGGTTTCCATTGGCGCTGAGGCTCGACAAACTTTGGCTTTTTCTACCGATTACCTGCACTGGAGGGGTTGCTTTGCTTGCATGCTTTTGAAAGCCTAGGTATGCACCCAGTATACGGCTAGATTTTGTCGAGGCACAGCGGCGAGGATAACTTTGTTTTCGAAATTCTAAAAACTGATACGGCTGCCACTAACGACCGCCTACAAATCTATGATTTGAACTAGGCGCCTAACTCTCCTAGTTAAAAACAAGATTACTATATATCACTTGAGCAGCTGACTACTTAACAGGATTCGCCGGTTTATGGGTGTCCGTGAACACTGACAATACTAAGCCGCAAAAGCCATGCTTTTGACCCAAAATGCCTATTTTAGAAAATTATGTGGTGTTTAATGAAACACTCGGAATACAGTTGCGTAAGAACTGAAATTCGCTAATTGAAGGGGCTTTGAAAGGGGCTCTAATGAAGTCGGTATGCCGGGGATGTTAAAGCACGCCGCTTCACGAATATTGTCAACCAAGAATTTTAATTTGTTTTGTAAAAATGCATATATGCCGTCAAATTTTGAATTTCAGCGTCTTCGCGCCTTTCACTCCCCTCTCGTCGCTTTTTACACATTGGCAGATCGGTGCTCCCTCGCCGCCCACCTCCGGGAGCGAAGCTTCCTCACCCGCCGGAGCTACGCGGCTTATTGGTTGCAGCCATGGTAGCTGCCTGATGTCTGAAAGAGTCTAACCAATAGCCACCTCTCAACTCATATGCGCTGGTGCGAGCGACGGAGGAGGGTGTTAGCATGAAAAAGTCGCCAGGAAGCGCTCGGAAACTTATGCGCGTGGTGGTGGGTCCTCTGTTGCGTGCATAGGTGTATTATTTGGCAGGGGATTTCATGACAACACAGTGCAGTGATTGTGCGAGTTGATGTGCTGTCCTTGAAATGTCTTTGAGAGCCGTTTTAACGACCACTTCCGGAATTTGAGAGCCGATAGCCCCAAAATAATTCAATTCAAAGTAGGTATGTTTCATGTGTGCATGATTTTCGTGGCATGGCGCGATCTTCGGGGAGCTACCGGACACTCGACAGCTGCCGGTGACACGCGGAACAACCATGCCGAAGACGCATCGCTCTGTTCGAAATGTAACTTCAACCTCTCGGTGGTTCCTCTATCACGCCATTGGACTGAAATACCAGCGACATGCTGTGTGTTGCCACCAATAAGGACAAAAACGTTACAACGATCCCTTTTAGCCCAAAAGCAAGATACATTTGGAAACAAGCGATCGCTATGTTTCCCTTCAGCCAAGCGCCGCCTGCCGGCGCTGCTGGTGATGCGACATGGTCGCGCAGTGGTGGCAAGGTGTTGCTAGATCTAGCGTTCTTCGCACTGAAGCCTCACAGGAATCAATTTTGAAACTAGCCTCCCTGACTTGTAAGCCTAATATTAATTGGTGCCGGAAAACCGAATTAGAATGCCCTCAGAATAAAATAAAGGTCAGACAGATTTCCGGAAGTCCACAGCAGTGAGGAGAGAGTGGAATGGCGGGTTAACGACAGAACCGCTGAGCAGCGACCAGCACGGATAGCAGAGACGAAGCACTAGTTGAACAGAATACGGACACTCGAGCAAATTTAAAACATTATGTTAGGCCAGTCCACGTCAACAAAACTGATTCACAAAATATGAAAAAGCTTAATTTAGGTAGATCGCTAAACCCCATCGCTACACGCACATGTCTCCGCTTTAATCCTATATTCGGATTAGCTTAGACATGACCCGTGGATGCAGTAGACTACACTAGGAGGCTTACTTCTTGTGCTGAGTTCCCACCTGTCTCCATATGTTTCAGACTTTCTCTAGAGAGAGTGCACCACACACGCGTTTATTCGTCTTATAGTACTTGTATCCCAGTCCGGGTAAGAAATTGTGGGTTTCAATGTAGTCTGAACAGCTGAGAAGAAAAATGCTTCTTTTTGGTGTAAGGGCTGGCCCGAATACCAACCTAAAAAAGAAAGTTCGGCCCCCACTCAAGTGTTTACGGCAGGCGATGCAGAACCTAGGCGGTCCTTTGTGCAAAAAACCAAAGGAATAGAACGAAAAGAGTCGAATCAGTGATGAGAAATGACGCGAGGAAACGACTTTCGGCATCTTTCATTTCTTCCATATTTCTTCCATCGCCGTGTACCCAGAAAAGGAGCAGCTGGCGCTAACTCCGCAGCCTACTCAGTGCTCCTAGTAAACATCTTCACTGGGCAGCTGATGGCCTATAGAAAACCTAGCCGTGATTTATATATACTGAGGACGAAAATTTGCGGCAATGGTATGGTCGTTGCAGTATTCGTGGGCTTCCTCCTGGACTGGAAATAACGTCATACAAATAGACACAAGGAACGCTATATGAGTAGTTTTTATCCATAATTTTCGTTGGACATTGATTATCCTCAGATGAAAGCGTATTTGTAGCGGGTACTGTTAGATCCCTCGATGTTCCGCGAGTTCTGACTGTATACACGTGGTAATTACAAAAATTAAATGCAGCACGTTTATGGTTGTATTGGTTCATGTCGCACGTCTTGTTCAACCTGCTGTTCAGCTCTTCTTTTTAGTTATTAAGCTGCCCTGGCAACCGTGGCGAGCGCAGATTAACGCGGATGTTTCGCCATGATTATTATTTATTGTACATATTGGTTACGACCTGCATGCAAGATCCAATTAAAATTGGACGCCAGAATGAAGGTGCCTATAGCCCTTTACTCACCTAACAGCAGCGCAGAGAATCGCTGCAGCAATCCCGAAAAAGCGATTACGGATAGCACCGCGGCCAGACGTGCCCTCGGTGCTGGTATGAGGCGCCAGCGTAGCGGTGGTGATGGTGGTACCCGGTTTCTCCGACGTCGTCGTCACTCGAGCTGTGGCAGCCTGCAAGGAGACGGATGGAACAAAAAAGCGGTGTTTTACTCCAGAAAAGACGACAGGACCGGCCTTGGTGGCTGGCTGCAGCAAAAAAATGTGGTACGGTTTTAAAGAGGCTCTGAAAGGGGCTCTCAATATTGTTGCGGTATGTCTAGGATATTACAAGAGGCCGTTTCACAAATATCCTCGAGCAAGAATATTTTAATGCATTTTTGTTGTCTAAGTAGAGTCATCTGATGTAGTCAAAATTTGAATAGCCGCGTCTTCGAGCCTATCCGTCTCCTGTCGTACGTTTTTGCGCGCTGAAATATCGCTCCTGCGCCGGCCCCAATCACTCAGCCCCTCCTTCAGTTGCGGGAACATGGCATGGTGACTCAATCATAGCAGTATGAAGCTGACGTAACGAGCGCTGCGTGACCCCTTGCGTGCGGAATGGGGCAAAAGCTCGATACCGCTTGTCGCTGCCAGATACGGATGCGGAAGTTAATAAAATTGCATTGTACATTAGCGGCTCGCTTTTGAGGTAATACACGCGGCATAAACGCTCGATCCCCTGTAATGTACATAATGCAAGCATTTTATAGCCAACCTCAAACACCCTAGTAGACGTGCGAAAGCATGCCTTCGTACTTCAAATCTTGTATCTAGCACCTGCATCGGCACACAACCGCGTTTCTCGATCCTCATCGTCCTCTCTCCACTGTGGCGGCAGCCGGCTCGACGGCCTCCTCCCATCGGCTACAGCTGGCGTGGCGCTCCTCCGAACCTTTCCGAGCTTAGTCAAGTTGCCCTGATACCATAAAACAAGATTTTTGCTCGAGGTTGGTACGTCTGGAGCACTGCTTTCGCACTAAAAGTATAAAAAACTATAGGAGACACTTCAGCTGCGCCTTAATGGCATATATGCGCAATTGTATATGGGGAATTGCATTCTCCACTTTACACTGAGAGATCACTGCGACTCCTTATGACACTCTTGACGCAGTAGTGCAGTGATTGAGCGATGCGCCAGTCACCTGCGATGGCAGGTGCTCCACCGGTGGGGCTTGTGCGACACAGATTGCTCGTCACGAGCAACTTCTCGCGACCAAACAATAAATTAACTGTCGCCTGCAGCGCTGGGCAGTAAGCTCACGATCCGGTGGGAAGATTGTGATGACGTTACAAAATCATGTGACCAGTGTAACCACCCTATTGCTTGCTTTTCCGGCTTGTCAACGATGACGCAGTATTTGCTGCCGGACGGAAGTATTAACGCTACTGCCTTAAAAGATAAAACCTGCATTGGAAACTCTGCAGAGAACAAACTAATGGATCGTCTACAGATAGTCGTTCGGGGACAAGAGCGAGCGAAGTTCACCGCGGAAATTTTGCGGCGCACACATTCAGTGCGCCGGTGGCAGCTGTGTGAATTCAATGTTTTGAGAGACGGTTACGGGGAAAAGTATTGAGAGACACCTCGCTCTCAGATGGATATTCATTAGCGGCATGCAACGATCATTTTTGCCGTTAAAAACTGTTCCCTATTGACCGACCTTTCAAGTAGGTGTTACGTTCGAAAGTTTGCCGCTGTAAAAAAAAATCTGTCGTATTCAAAGTGTGATCGAGGCATAATGGCGTGCTCTTTACGCAAACGGTACCGGTTCGGGAATGCATAGTAAAAAAATTGGCTGTGGCTTAGGTCGGCTATGCCAGGTTATATGTAGCGATAGCTGCATTTGGCATGGTTAAACTTGGTTAATGTATGGCTATGCTTAACGAAGAGCCCCATTATGTTTCGATGGTCCGAGACGCGGTTGCACTCGCGCTGAGCCGAATAGTATGCTCGGTCAGGCGATGGGCCTTCACTTCTTTTGGCTGGTGTTATCGAGCATGGTAAGAGGGTGGTAGGCAGGCATCTTGCCGATCGGATTCATTAAAGGGACACTAAACACTTTTTCTTTAAATCGGGCTGCTAGCAGCGTGTTTCATTGTGTATACTGGAATATCTCATCGAAATAAGGCAAAAAGAAGCACGAACAGCCACTTTTAGCACAAACACGGGGTCTACGGCGCGGGGCACACCGTGTGGCGCCCCGCCGCCTCTGATTGGTCAAGAGGTCGTGACGACACATTGAGGACTGGAGAAGCTGCCGATATGGACCCGGCGCTGCGTTGAGTGCAGATCACAGCATTCCGTGGTATTGTAAAAGTGAACACGGCGACTAGTTTTTCACTGACTTCCAAAGAAAAGCATCCCACATACAGTTTATTCATTCCAAGTATCACCTGAAGCAGAAAAAAACGCAATCGAAAAATTCTACGCCTAACACAAGCATACGATAGCGTGAAAGACGCGTATGAAGGCCATGCGTAAAAGGTACCAGCACAATCTCCGCTCGTATTCTCTGAAAGAAAGGGGTGCAAACAATACACACCACCGGACGCCTCCTGGATCGTCCGACAGAGCGCCATCCTAAAGAAAATACCGAAGGCGTTAGCACTAAAAATCATGTTCTCAGTACCCGGTGTTGTAGGTTGGGGCAAAAAAGTATTTTAAGGAAACAATGAAGCAACACAAACCTGACGTCAAATTAGTGAAGTGCAGTCGCCTAGCACTGCGAGGCATGCGACCACAGGATAGTGACGCAGTCATTGTGCGCTGGAAACAAAGCCAAACACGCGCACAAGGTTGCTGCTTCAGTCGTGGCACGTTGGGAAAATAACGGGAAATATTAATCGCTCCCTCGAAAACGTTCGCTCTACCTAGATCTGCAGTTTAGCTTCAGTGACCTGGTCGTCAACTATATGTGTGTTTAAAAGCCAAGCTGCGTGCAACAAGAAACATCGTGTTTTTTTTTTTTTTTGCTAAACATTTGTTGGCGTTCTTTTCTCTCTTAAATTTGCATCCGAGATCAGACAGACCTTTGTCGAACGCTTTCATTTTAATTGCTTACCTACATTTAAACGACATGCTGCATATGAATAGCTTCGCGGATTGCTCGCTTGCTCTCTTTGCTTCGCTTTGCTTCCCTTTGCTTCGCTTTCCTTCGCTTTCCTTCGCTTTTCTTCGCTTTGCTTCGCTTTGCTTGCTTTGCTTGCTTTGCTTGCTTTGCTTGCTTTGCGTGATTTGCGTGATTTGCTTGCATGCTTGGACGCGTCTAACCGAGGCTAGTCTCTAACCGAGCCTCGTTTAGCACGCCTGAGGCGGTCTGGCCACGCCTAAACTAAGGAGAGCGGCGCATGCTTGAGCCTCTACAAAAGGTTCTGCAGGGGCTAAGTGAGCATGTTTCTACTTCTAGAAGAGGCGCTTCATGGCAATGGTAACACGCATCTCGTACGCGAGAAAATCGAAGGAACTATCTAATGGTTCAGCCGTTCATTTTTGAAAGAAATCTCTAGAGATCCCATTAAGGACAAGTCCTGCATACAGCCGCTCCGACGAAAGTGATTTGAGCAGAGTACGGTTGTTTGTTCCGCTTGAATTCTCCCTCGTTACAGCATCGAGCGAGTGCGCTGCGAGCTTATAACCTTGTGAAAAACAGTGCAAGACGACCTAGTTGCGGCAATAATTGTTCGTGGACACAGACACAGAGCTCGTGTTGAACCTTATCCTGAAGGTCGACTGACACGCTTTGTACGTCAAAAAACACGGAATACGGGCAACAACGCACGCAGCACGACAAGCAACGCTCGCTGAAAGCTCGCTCGGGTGCGTCGAAGCATCCCCAGCTCCTCAATGTGATGTTACGTTGGCCAACATGGACGAGGTTTACCTCTCCGCTGTTCTCCTCTCCTGCGCTCGCGCGGGTCGCGGGAGATTTCAACATAGCGCTTTCAACTGCTGAGTACGCAACTGTTTTAGCCAAAATCCAAAAAGTAACTTCACACACATGGTCAGAAACGGCACTACTTCAAAACCCTAGAAGGTTAGCTGATTCGAAAACCGCTTCATTATCCCTTTCCTTTAATGCGGTGTATTCACGAATGACCCTTATAGGCGACGGCATCTATTCCCAAATTAAGAAGAGAGCTTTTGTACAATACATCGGCGTGGCGGTAAATGGGATGTGGGCTATCGCATCAGGTTGGGTGTACTCCCATGCGAGGGTTACTCACGATATCGGCGGTCCTTGTCCTGGAGCAGTTTGGTGCCTCCCGTCACCAGCGCCTTGTGCCTCGCGTTTTCGGCAGCTGAACCGGACAGGGTACTGGCATTAGATGAGCTTGGAGACCGGCGACCACAAAGGTGAAGCCAACGCCGTAGACGGGCTGTGGCCGCCGCTGCCGTTGTAGAAGTTGGATCCTTGTTCAGTGACGACCAGGCATCCACGGTGCGGACAAGGGCCTCTTCAGCCGTGCCGCGTTTGCCAGCCATGAGATGAACGTACGGCGGAAGGCCCAGCGGTACAACGTGGCGACGTCCCATCGACAAAACGTCCTTTGGCCTGAATCGAACTACTGGAACAGCAGAGCGCATGAAACGAAAACCGCGAGGGAATCTTCTTTGTCTTCTGCTCCCTGTTCTCTACGGCTCGGGCGAAAGAAACAATGCTGACTACAGGCGTCACGTGCAAGAACATACATCAAAGTCTCTATACGCGCTAGACCTATAGAAAAATGGAGGGAACAAAAATTAAGAAAATAGAAGATCGCTCATATTGAAAATTATGGAAAAACAAAAGCCCGTGTATTACTGCAGTGAGTCACTTAGAGAGTCAATGAGTCATGTGAGAGGTGAGTTTTCGGGGTGGTTATGAAACGACCGAGTCCGCAGCATATAGGGAATTCCGTGTCTCCTTGCCTGTATAGCTCTGTAGGACATTTGTTTCCTCGAGGGGAGCGATAACTTTCCGCTAATCTTTCTTTTCTCAGGTGCGGGTTGCGCTTGCTGCCTAAGTCGATCAAGCACCTCTTCTGAGTTGAATTGTTTACGAGCGTCGTCCGGTCCCTTGCCCTTCGAAGTTAGAGTACCTTTTCCTGTTCCCTCGATTGAATGAAGGCCTTTGTTGCTGCTATTTTAGGAACGATTACTTAAGGGAAATAGAGGTCGTTGTTGTATAATTTTTAATGTCTGATTCCCTTCTTACAGATCAGCATTATATTGTCACCGACAAACGGGTAAGAAATAGCCCGGGTTCTAATTAGACGACGTGGGCGTGCCATCCAGCAGGCAGGTCGAGCGAGGAAGAAGACGATCTTCGATCACCTCGAATGCCCAAGGCTTGGCAAGTCCCTGCTTAAACAGTTCGGCCGCGGTACGGCGCCACTGATTGGTCGGACGGTGGCACTGCTCCCCCTCTCTGAAGGGCACCGACTCGGTGCCGCAGCAATGGGCAGCACGAAGAGAAGGAACGCTGCATGTGTCCGGCGGCAGGTGTAGACACGCCTCAAGCGCTAGCGGGCGTGGTATGGCTTCATCCGTGCGACATGGACAACTTCGGAGGTCGGCCGTCTGGAGGAGCGAACTGTTCCTTGGGGAAGGACTTCATAGTTCACCTCACTTACTTGGCGGAGTACCTCGTAGGGGCCAAAATATCGGCGCAGAAGCTTTTCGGAGCGTCCACGCATGCGGATCGGGCTCCAAACCCAGACTTGTTCGCCGGGCTGGTAACTAACAGCTCTGTGGTGGAAGTTATAGCGGCGAGCGTCGTGGGTTTGCTGGGGCCGGATGCGCTGTCGAGCGAGTTGGCAGGCGGCCTCGGCGTGACGAACGAGGTGGCCAGCACCCACAACAGTTGAGGTAGTACTAGTTGGAAGCAACATTGCGTCCAGCATGGTGGTGGCTTCGCGACCATGCACTAAACGAAATGGAGTGAAACTCGTCGTTTCTTGTAGTGCAGTGTTATAGGCGAAAGTGACGTAAGAGAGTGTGGCATCCCAGTTGCGGTGGTCTGCGTCAACATACATGGAGATCATGTCGGTGATCGTCTTGTTGACCCGTTCAGTGAGTCCGTTCGTTTGAGGGTGGTAAGCGGTTGTTTTTCGGTGACTCGTGCCGCTAAGGCGCATAACCTCCTGTGTGAGGGCCGAGGTGAACGCCGTTCCCCTGTCAGTTATAACGACGATGGGGGCACCATGACGAAGCACAATGTTTTGAACGAAGAAGTTCGCAATTTCGTCAGCGGTACCACGGGGAAGAGCTTTAGTTTCACAGTACCGGCTGAGGTAGTCGGTGGCCACCACAATGTAGCGGTTCCCCAGCGAGGACTGCGGAAAGGGGCTGAGTAAGTCCATGCCGACTTGGTGGAAGGGGTCTTGTGGCGGATCAATGGGCTGTAGTAGTCAGGCTGTCTTAGTCGGTGGCGTCTTGCGACGTTGGAACTCGCGGCAAGTTCGGACGTAACGCTGTACAACTGCCGCAACCCTGGGCCAGTAGTACTTTTGGCGTATCCGCGCCAAAGTGCGAGAAAAACCCAGGTGACCAGAAGATGGGTCTTCATGGCACGCCTGCAGGACTTCTTCGCGAAAGCCGCAGGTACGACGAGCAGATAGACAGCTTCCGTCGGGCGGTAGTTTTTCTTATACAGAACGCCATCGCGCAAACAGAATGACGACAGACCACGTGAGAAGAGTCGCGGGGGCGACTCTGCGCTTCCTTCAAGATACTCAATGAGAGGCCGGAGTTCACTGTCGTCTCTTTGGTGTTGAGTGAGGACGGACGTAGAGATGGCGCCGAGAAACACAGAATCGTCGTCGGGATCAGCTCGGTTGTCCTCGACAGGGGCACGAGATAGACAGCCGGCATCACTGTGCTTCCTACCGGACTTATAAACGATGGTGACATCGAACTCTTGAAGACGAAGGCTCCAGCGTGCAAGCCGCGCCGAGGGGTCTTTCAGGTTCGCTAGCCAGCACAGCGAATGGTGATCACTGACAACTCGAAACGGGCGGCCGTATAAATATGGGCGAAATTTGGTCACTGCCCACACAATTGCCAGGCATTCTTTTTCAGTAGTGGAATAGTTTGCTTCCGAGCGTGACAAGGTGCGGCTTGCGTATGCGATTACGCGTTCGAGACCATCCTGCCACTGCACAAGGACCGCATCGAGGCCGATGTTGCTGGCGTCTGTGTGCAGTTCAGTGTCGGCTGACTCGTTGAAGTGGCCAAGGATGGGCGTACTTTGCAGACGACTACGGAGGTCTTCGAAGGCCTGTTGTTGCTCCTGGCCCCAGAAGAACGGTTCGGCATCTTTCATGAGGCGGATGAGGGGCTCAGCAATCTGGGAGAAGTTCCGCACAAAACGCCGATAATAGGCGCAGAGGCCCAGGAAGCGGCGCACACTTCGCTTATCGGTTGGCATGGGAAAAGCAGCGACGGCAGCTGTCTTAACGGGATCAGGGCTTACTCCCTTAGCGCTCACGATGTGGCCCAGAAACTTCAACTCCTGGAAAGTGAAGTGACACTTTTCGGGCTTGAGGGAAAGACCGGCCGAACGAATTGCGGCGAACACGGCGCGCAGGCGCCTCAGGTGCTCTTCGAACGTAGCGGAGAAGATGACAACGTCATCCAGGTAGACGAGGTAGGACTGCCATTTTAGGTCGGCAAGCACGGTGTCCATCATTCTCTGGAAGGTGGCAGGAGCCGAGTACAGTCCGAAAGGGAGCATCCGGAATTCGTACAGACCATCCCGTGTAATAAAGGCGGTCTTTTCCCGGTCGCGCTCATCCACCTCGATCTGCCAATAGCCACTACGTAAATCCAGTGACGATAAATACGTGGCGTGGCGTAGCCTGTCCAGGGAGTCATCAATCTGCGGCAGAGGATAAACGTCCTTTTTGGTGACTTTGTTGAGATGCCTGTAATCAATACAGAACCGTAGGGTACCATCCTTCTTCGCCACAAGAACAACAGGCGATGCCCACGGGCTCGTCGACGGCTGTATCACGTCGTCCTGGAGCATTTCTTGAACTTGTCAGCGAATAGCGTCACGTTCCTTCGAAGAGACCCGATAAGGCGGCTGGTATAACGGTCGCTGGTTTGCGTCAACAATAATGCGATGCTTTGTGAGCGGAGTCTGCCTAACTTTAGAGGTCGAGGCAAAACAGTCGCGGAAAGAGTCTATAATGCTCTCCAGGCTGCGTTTCTGATGAGACGAGAGGTTCGGGTTGACGTCGGTCTTTATTGGAGTGGTCGGTGCCTCCACTGATGCCGGGATTTCGGACAACGCGTGCTGTCCCGCGAATTCACAAATTTCTTCGAAATACGCAATAGCTGTTTTGCCAGGCAAACACTGAGGTTCAGAACCAACTGTTCAATTCAATAATTCCGCGAGCTACACAGACTTGCCGACCAAGGAGCAGCGAGATGTTGGTATCAGCGATGCCACGAGTGCTGGGGCTGTTATCGCACTCTACGGTAACAAACATGCTGGCTCTTGTCGGGATTACTACCTGGTCGACACAGACTCATAGCTTAGCCCTGCGTGGCTCGGTATCGTCGTCGACAGGGCCTTGGGTGGAAAACGACACGATGAGCTCCTGTAGATTGATAACGGCACCGTACTCTTGAAGAAAATCCAAACCGAGTATGAGGTCCTTGGAGCACTCGGGTAACACAGCAAAGCAACCAGGGAAAGTAACTCCGCGGATATGGATTCGCGAAGTGCAGACACCGATCGGAGTTACGACGTGGCCACCAGCTGTCCGGATCTGCGGCCCAGACCAAGGGGTCAGTACCTTCCTCAGGGCCATGGCTAACCGACTGCTCATTACAGAAAAATCGGCGCCGGTATCCACCAGTGCAGTAACGTCGTGGTTGTCAGCGGATACCGGAATTTCGGCAGAAACCAGTCGGTCGCAGCGCGTCGTTGAGGTCGTCGGGTCAGGTCGTGGTTGGTCGGAGCGTCGCGGCGAATCTTCGAATGGAGGCTCTTGACACGGTCCAGTAGCGGCGGCCCTACCCCCGGAGGACGCCGTCTTCAGTTTTCCCGACGAGGGCACGCACCTCTGAACTGGCCAGAGGTCGATGGGCGGCCGGCCGAAGAGAACCGCCTTGGGGATGGCGATCTGGACTGGCGCCGCGGCGAGGTCGAGGACTGCACGTTATCAGCCAGGTACAGCTCGATATCCCGTGGTCTTTGACCGTAGCGCGGTCGAGGTGCGTCAGGTGAAAACCCTCTTAAACCCATTCTGCGGTAGGGGCAGTGGCGGAGGATGTGGCCGGGCTCCCCGCAGTGGTAACAGAGCGGCCGATTTTTTGGCGTACGCCGCACGTGCGCTTTGCTCATGGGGGGGGGGGGGGGGGCTGTACTCCTGCGGCACAGATGGTACTGCTGCGCTCGGGTACTGCAGAGATGGCACTGGCATGGGAACGACTGGGGAAAAGGCTTGCATCACTGGCCCAGGACTTCGTAGTGCCTCGCTGTACGTCATAACAGAGGGCGCCGGGTGTGGAGCTGGGGGCGGCTGCACAGCTCGTCGGATTTCGTCACGGACTACGTCCGTTACGGCAGCGACACTGGCCTGTGGAGCTTCCAAGCGAAGTTTCGCCAATTCCTCGCGCACAACTCTTCTTACAAGCTCCCGAAGCTCCTCGGCGGGCAGCGACGTAGGCGTGTACTGGGAAGCGGCTGCTACAGTAGCCTCACGTCCGTAGTGCGCGCCCCGTTCCTGCAGAGAGCGCTTGATACTCGTTGCCTCCCTTGTGAAGTCGGCCACTGTTCTTGGCGGGTCACGGACAAGTCCGGCAAATGGCTGTTCTTTTACGCCGCGCATTAAGTGGCGCACCTTCTTCGCCTCTGGCATAGCAGGGTCGGCCCGATTGAACAGACGCGTCATGTCCTCGACGAACATCGCGACGCTCTCGTTGGACTGCTGGGACCTCGAGTGCAGAGCGATTTCAGCCTTTTCTTTTCTTTCGTTGGTGGTAAACGTCGCTAGGAGTTCTCGATGAAACACTTCCCAGGTGGTAAAGGAGGCTTCGTGATTTTCGAACCATGATTTGGCTGAGTCCTGCAGCGCAAAGTAGACATTGCGCAATTTGCGCTCGCCGTCCCATTCGTTGAAGCCCGCCACACGGTCAAAGCTGGCCAACCAGTCTTCTACGTCCTCGAACCTGTCCCCGTGGAACGGCGGCGGCGACCGAGGTGCGTGTAGGACGAATGGCGGGGAATTCCCGGAATGCTGAGTCGTCTGGCTAGCCACGGTTGAGGTCATTGCTCCTACCGCTCTTACCGGCGCTGACAGTTGGCTGAACTCCGGTTGTAGGCCTCGCAGACGGCGGCTCGCTTTGTGGACGGGTGTTGTGTCCACGCGTGGAGAACAGGTGTCGGGAGTGTCCTCGCAATCCGAGTACATGGGACTTTACCCAGCACCTCCACCAAATATGTCACCGACAAACGGGTGAAGAAATAGCCCAGGTTCTAATTAGACGAGGTGGGCGTGCCAGCCAGCAGGCAGCTCGAGCGAGGAAGAAGACGATCTTCGATCACCTCGAATGCCCAAGGCTTGGCAAGTCCCTGCTTAAACAGTTCGGCCGTGGTACGGCGCCACTGATTGGTCGGACGGTGGCAATATCAGCTTTGTTCGATGCGTCTGGGACTGTGGAAGTCATCAATGATAGAGAATAGCAGCAAGAACCTTGCCTTTCTTCTCAAGATCTGCGGTAATTTGACCCTCGTGGGACGTCTTGCCTTTAAATGTACGAAAGCTTTGATTTCATATTATTCAATTGCAAGAAGCTTTCCTTTTCATGGTGGCACTTTTTTATGGCGTTTATTGTAGTAATTCTCATTAATGCACATATTCGTACGCAGCTGTAGTGCTTGTATAAGAATGATAGCGAATACTCTTAATGCTATTAGCTAGGAGGTCGGTGACGAGTCTGCACAGATGGATGTTTGGTTTGGCTTATTGGGGTTTCACTTCCCTAAGCGTCTGAGGCTATGAGAGACGCCGTAGTTAAGGGCTCCGGAAATTTCGACCACCTGGGGTTCTTTAACGAGCACTAACATCGCCCAGCCCACGGGCCTCAAGAATTTCGCCTTCATCGAAATTAAGCCGCCGCGGCCACGTCTATTTTCCCGACTTTGGTTTCGAAGTCGATGACTACGAAGACACCAATCTGCCCGCGAATTTAAAAAGCGCGGTTTAAAAAATTCATAATGAATTGCCGGCTCAGTTCCGAAGACTCATACTTGGTGTGAATGCTTCTTGGCATCATTTCTAATCATTGTAAACCTTTAAAAGTTACTTTTAATACATTGCATAGTGCCTTTCAGCGAAGGCCAGTAACCCACTATCTAGTTCAGAACATCTTTCTCGGCGCTGAGGCTACCTACCATGGGATTGAACGGTGGTACGCAGATACATACAACGTGGCCGCTTCCCATCGGCGAAAGAGCCTCTGCCCGGAATCGGACAGCTCGAACAGGCAAGCGGGAGCTGCTATGTTTTCTGTTGACGTCGAAATATAGCGGTGCATACCCTCAAGGGGTTTGGCCATGACCAGGTGGTTCATTTTCTGGATTGCATGTAGCAGAACAGGGATGGGATCAGAAAAAGGGAGCAACTCGACGAACACCACGAGGGAATCTTCTTTGCCATCTGCGGAGGAGAAGGAAAAAAATCTTTGCTGACCATGATAGAAAATTCATTAAAATCATGCGGGTAATTTCCCCATTTCAAGATCCCAATGGCCTTTGCTGCCTAGCAGACTTCCTTGATGAACCGGTGTTCTGAATAGACGGCACGTGCAGTTACACGTACGACACACATTTTGTGCGAACCGGAGCTTCGCAAATTGAGATGGGCGGATATGAATAACAAAGAAAATAGGTAAGGATTAGGAGAAACGCTACAGCATCCCAAAGAGTGTCTGACTTTCTGTCAGAAGTTAGTTTTTTCAAGATGAGAATGAAGCATGCACAATTTCGGTACCATTGTAGTCTTTCACGTACGTTTCCGCCTGCATTTTTGCCCCGGTATTTCTCAGTGGACAGGCACACTACCATCTTTTGTGCATCTTCAGCAACACTTGACTGTTCATGATTTAATAGCTACCACACTCTGCTTTGTAGTGGGCAAGTAGCAAGGCTGTGAAAGTACCCGTCCGCTGAGTTCAGAGGAGCTCAACCACCGTAGCACTCTTTAAAACACTTCTGACAGTTGACACAACGACCTGGACTTAAAATATGGAGCCCGCTTTAACCTCAGTGGCAATCATATGAACGTCTGATTACTGATGGCCGTCAGATAAAAACTGACAGAAAATAAAATAAAATAAAGATGGTTGCCGATACCCTCACGCTAAAGTATTGGAGTTGCATTCGGCAACTTGTCACCTCCGGCTGGAATTCTTAGCATGCGAAAAAGCGGGATAGTAAGTTCAGGATAACTCGACTTGTTATGGAAAGGCGTAAAAATATTGCCTTTTTACACCATAACGCTGCATGTCTATACTAGGCTTGTAAAGAATTAGACATACTTTGCGGCCTTTCGAGGTAGCTCTAGCTTCTTGTTACAAATAGCTGTTTTCAGGAACTGCAACAGATGTCATGACTTTGTGATTGTTCTGGAGTGCTGCACCCTGTCCACGATGTGAATCCTCTCGATCGCCTGCGCTTTCAAGTGTTGGGTTTACAGTGGGTTTTTTGATGCCACGGATGGTCTGACCAAGTTGCTCAACAAAAGCGGGTGTTTTCAGCCCATCTACTTTTCTCAAAGTGCGGTTTTGGTTTCTCGCTTATAGAGACCACGACACACTTTTGTGTTGAAGCGCCTTCTTTTGTTGCCGCAGCAGGTTTCGTCCAGTCATTCATTACGACGTGCATGTTCTCGAGACACTGGTGGAGCATCACTTTGTCCATGCGACTGAGTATAGAGCTTTAAGGGGCTTTTTTCTTCGCCTATGTCATTACACTTCTTCGCCTTTGCCGTAAAAGATGTGAGCTATAGGCGTCTACTTGCGACATGCCTAAGACGTAGCCTTCGCGGTCGTCTGGATGAAATTGCTTTCCCTTGACGTGGCGGTGCTATTGAAACCCTTTCACTGATGCTCCGTGGATCGGCAAGAGTTAGGGCTGCACTGTCAGCGCTACTAGATGCGGACTACACGGCGCCAGCATTGAGACACGCTTCGCATTCTAGCAGCCGTGTCCCGCGGAGAGGAAAAGCGTTTCTGCTTGATAAACTTTTTTTCGCAGCCATGTGGAATCACATAGCCTTATCGCACTCGTAGAACGGGGATGGCATGGGCAAAATTTATTTATACCAACTGTGCTAGAAGGCCATAGGCGAGAAGACAGCAGTGACCGAAGACGAATCCCATTCAGAGGCCAAATTTTATTTCCTGTGCGTGCAGTGTTACCTTTTTCTTCTGTTTTGCTTTTCTATAAATGTATTCTGAGCGGCACTTTGCAGATCATAGATGGCAGTTTACCAATATCTCTCCTCAGAGCAATATACGACAGCTGTACCTTACCGGTAGTCATCTATGGGTAAGTAACGTGGGCCATAATGAAAAAGGTCAACTGCAGTTGAGAACAACGCAGCAAGCTATGGAAAGAAAAATGAAAGGTGTAGCGTTACGAGAGAAGAGGGCAGAGTGCGTCAGGGAACAAATGCGAGTTAATGACGTCCTAGTGTAAATCAAGAGGAAAGAATGGGCTTGGGCAGGCTTGTAATTCAAATTAGAGGTAACCAACAGTTGTTTTGGTTTATTGGGGTTTAACGTCCACAAAGTGAGTCAGGCTATAAGGAAACGCCGTGGTGAAGGTCGCCGAAAATTTTGGCCACCTGGGGTTCTTTAACGTGCACTGACATCGCACAGTGCACGGGCGTCTAGAATTTTGCCTCCATCGAAATTCTATTGCTACTGCCCGGATCGAACCTGCATCCTTCGGGCCAGCAGCCGAGTGCCGTTATCACTGAGGTACCACGGCGGGACAGATAACCAATGGTCATTAAGGGCAGAGTAGCTATCTTTATCCCAAGAGATGGCAAGCGCAGCAGGGGGTGGCAGAAAGCTAGGTGTGCGGATGAGATTAAGTGTGCGGGGCATAGGGTGGCCGCAGCTGGCACAGGTGGTACAGCTGGCACGAACATCTGGTTCGTGCGTAGTCTGTCTGATGATGATTATGTTTCTGTACTCTCGTGCAATGCGTTTATACTTTCGAAACCGTATTCCTGCGTACCTAAGAATGATACAGGGAACTCCTGCTTCCAGATTATAGAAGCTTGATTTCGTTTCCCTTTTTTGAATTTCTGTATTTTTAGTACAATCATTTAGTCTAAATATTTTGATGCTACCGATAAAAAGTATCACCTTTTACACTTCAAACTATAAGGCTCAGCAAAGTACACGATACGAGACTGGACGACGATAGAGGCGTCAACTTCCAACTGTCTATTCGGAGATCGAGCTACATGCATCTAAAAAACGCAGAACCGTCCGCAATCATTTCCTTCGATGCTTATCAGAAGACACCCCTTATCGAACTGCACTAGGGTATTGGCACAGAAAATCAAATTCCGCCATATACAGGTTACTTGACGGATCGCTTACGCACATATCAGCATTTTGTTGTTGTGAAACTCCTCAAGCTAAATTCTCAACTTTTCGCTCTTGCTCCTGCTGAGAATCCTCGCTTCCTCAAGCCGAGCCTCCCACTTACTAGTGGCAATGTGCTGGACAAAATTAGCGTATTTTTTCTCTCATTCTCTGCACTACTGCCGTACTCCCTAACGGGGTCACTAATGCCCCACCCTCTTTGTCTAATATACGACATTCCGCAACTCATGGAGATATTATTATTTATTTATTTGAAATACCTTACAGGCCCATTGGGCATTCTGTAAGGGGGCCGAAAAAAAGATAATACAGTGCATTACAGCACTCCCACCACGTACCGGATGTAGGCTCAGTGCTATGTTTTTGTCTTGCAGCCAGGCACTTCCGTGGCGCAGGAATGAAGTATCAATCTCGCGAGCGCATTGGTGGTGAAAACACCAAAGGTACCTTGTGCCTGTTCGCAACTTTCTTTAGATTGTGCGACACTCTGTGCACATACGGCATAACTTCAGGCTTCACTGTTGTGCGCCCATCTTAACACGTTTTTGGTGGAGTGCCGCGCATCGTTTTCTGGAGGAGGGTTTCGGCTATTGCAGTTAACACCACCAAAGGGAAGCCAGCGTACAAAAGTCGGTCATAACGATCATTCACAGTAGCCTGCATTTGGTACTAACAGGACACGGAGAGCGCAGACTGGGAGCACAAAGATCCGATCGCCTGCTTCGCAATTTTAGAAAGCCCCGAGCCGAAGAGTAACAGTTCCTTGCAGGTTCCGGGGTAGTAGTCCCTGCATAAATGGTCCACCTGGAATGCAAGTTTCTAAGTATAAAAACTGCAGCTCTATTCTCCCTGGTAGCTCATGTGTAATAACTAGGCCACGGCATAGTTAAAATTAAAAATTCACACTTAAAACCCTAAAAACATTGGCTTCAAAAGAATTGTCAAAATCAATGTTCAAAATAATAAACAATGGTTGTCCTATCTTATCTCGTGTGTTTTGCAGCGCCTTATTTTTTGAATTGTGACATGCATATCCAACTGCCCAGTAACCAAATGGTTTTAGTTTGGTTTGGTGTATGGGGTTTAACGTCCCAAAGCGAGGCTATGAGAGACGCCGTAGTGAAGGGCTCCGGAAATTTCAACCACCTGTGGTTCTTTAACGTGCACTGACATCGCACAGTACAAGGGCCTCTAGAATTTCTCCTCCAAAGAAATTCTAGCCGCCGCGGCCGGGATCAAACCCACGTCTTTTGGTCAGCAGTCGAGCACCATAACCACTGAGCCACCGCGGCGGCTGAAAGAAATGGGGTAGTATAGCATTTGATTTCACATTTATAGCAGCTTCTTTTGCAACCTGGGTGTGTATCCGTGTACGCGCACTGCACGCGTGTGTTGGTGCACGTGTGGTAGTGTGCGTGTGTATGTGCGTGTTTGTGTATTGCAATTTTGGCCCATACATTTATCATATTTGTGCTTCTAGCTGCAGTAGCAGGTAATACCTGTGTTTTCACGCTGGCGGGATTTCCATATATGACTTCTTTTATTTTTGATTTTTCCTTTAGGTTGCTGTACATTATTAGGTTATTCACAGCCCGGAGGGAAGGTTTTGATGGCATCAGAAGGTCACGTGACATCTGTCGAAGAATTATGAATACAATTGCCGCCTGTCACGTTGGGAGGTTGCTTACAACACGGTGGCTAGGTTATCACTTGTTTGAGTGGCCACATTGGGATGACGTCACAAGGTCATACAACGTAGCTCCACCAATCAGCGAATCCTGTGACAAAAGCGAAAACGGCATGGTATCGGTTTGACGGCAATTGTAATGTTATCGCATTAATTTGTACAGCTAGAAGTTGACAATCCACTCTCAGTTTTCAGCGGGCACAGGGAGCATTAATGGCATTCCTCTAGCAACTCGCAGCAACCGCTGAATACACCGCCGAGGGAGCATTGCACGTTGCACAGTACTACACTTGCGGGGTGAGAGAGACACAAGACGAAAGCAGAAGACGACCGCGTCATGCAAAATTAAAAAAAAATGGCGGAATAAAATCACACATAACACAGCACATCGTTTAGTATGCACCTAACTCAGTAACAAATCCGATCTCAAAAGTATTTAAGACGTATAAGCATCCGTTAGAATAGTTTTGAGACCGCGTAATGCAGCCGGCCATTTTCTGCGTGATGCGGCCACAATCGGGGGACAAATTGTTACATAAGTAACACATCACAAATTCTTAGGTCTTACGATAGACCATAACCAGTCCCGGACGAAGCACATTTCTTATCTCAAGAAAAAACTCGACAGCTTTACGATCACTGTGCGCTGTATGGCAGAGGAGTCCGGGGATAACTCTGAGCGATATTTACTTCACGTGTACCAGGCGCTGGTAGTCAGTCTTCTCAGATACAGTGCACCCGTTCTCTCGGGTGTCACACTATCAGGCCTGCGAGCGCTTGACAGCGCGCAGACTCGTTGTTTAAGAGTCTTCTTGGGTTTGCCACGCAAAACTTCTACATGGGGCGTATTTTACGAGGCCCGCGCCTGCCCAGCCCTAATTTATTTTCTACAGGAGCCACTTCGTATGTGTTTGGGACATTTGAGCAGGCATCGTCGCCACCCCCTGAAAAATATTAGTGCTATGTGTCCAGATTCAGCCTTTTCCAAAGCCTTCAGGGTGCAGTGGAATGCGGCGCCTTCGAACTACATGCCACACCAGATTGCGGAGGTGGCACTTTGGGCAGTACCGAAACCGTACATACGTACAACCATTCCAGGGATAAAAAGAAGACGCACATCCAAACAGTCGGTCTGATACAGCTGGCGTTGTCGTACATTGCATCTATTTATGGTCACTCCCAGCATGTTTTTTTGTGGACGGATCCGGGACTACCACCTCTTCCATTGCAGTGGTGATAGTTCCAAGAAATTTGTTATGTCATTGTTTCAGGCTAATCCATAAAACGTCATCTACGGAAGCCGAATTCGCAGCCATACGAGAAGCCGTACGTTATGTTGGTGTCAGCGCACCGATGGACGATGTTCTGCGACTCGAGATCGGCATTACAGGTCATACAAACTTATGTTAAAACAAGGACACGCGAGCCGCTGGTTCAAGAGGCTTTAGTCAGCTGAGGATTTTCATCGCCGGTATATCATAAATCTTCAGTGCATACCGAGCTATTGAGGCATAGCGGAAAACGAGCGTGCTGATGCCGAGGCTCGGCTAGCCTTTTCCAGATCAGGCATTGGAGCCTTGCTGGCTCAATTCGTGCAAGCCGCAATGCAGTTGCACTAGAACGATTCGAGCCATCAACAGGACCGCATCTCTTGACGCCGGATCACGATTTCATGTCCCCTCTATGGTAAGGCTATGTCAAGGGACTTTATTCCACCGGTTACGGCTTGGCGTTGCGTACAGCAAACACTACCTTCACAATATGGGAAATGAAACTAACCCAAAAATTTCGTACAGTGCCACACTTCATAAAATATTGGGCATGTTTTTTGCGAGTGCCCGAACTACACTGATGAGTAGAGAACATTGGAAGCGAGGGTGAGACAACTGGACTCTACCCCTCTCTCTGAAGAATCTATTCTAGGCGCCACGGCGGAACGTGCTGACTGGTGCTGTGTGACGAAGGCCGTGCTCAAGTTTTTATGTGAAACAGGCCTAGATACCCGTCTGTGACTCTCTGTGCACTACCTACACAGTTTACGGAGTTAACACGGCTTACTCGGTTTACGGTCTGACATGCGTGAGAGTGCACAGATGTGTTTCCATGGAGCCCCTACAGCAGTATCTGTTAATGACATGCGTCGGTATGTGTTCAAGACATGAATTTCACGTGCGTCTCCTCAACGCGATGCGAATACGAGCCAGTGTGTGTTGTGCGTGTACATCACCTATGAAACTCATTGTATTATGCCATCATCAACCTTCATTCGCCCTTTCCCTTTCCTCACGTTCGCTTTCCCCAGTTTGGAGTAGCAGGCCACGGCCATGTTACCACCGGCCGACCTCTCCGCCTTTTCCTCTCATTAAAATTATTTTCTCTCTCTCTCCTTTTCTTTTTAGATCTCAATCTATCAAGTGCCAAGAAAGAACTGCTTGAGAGCGTTTGAAGCTCTGACAAGCCAAATGCAATTAATAATGCAGACAATGTTAACTTTTGTAGTGGTACAAAACAACAGAGGGGTCAAGACGAGGACGGCACACTAGAGTGCTAAACTCAATTTTTTCTAAAAATCTTCGATCCTTTGCAGAAATTACCGTGACAAGCTTCCTCCACGCCTAAAGGTCGACACCCCTGTCCACGGAGGCAGGTAGGAGCACCGACTCCGCTCATAAGAAGGGCTCAGATTTGCTACATCGGAGAGAGCTTGTGGAGAGGGCATTTAGTACATGGCGCTTGGATTTATCCTTGGCTCTGGTACACCACTATAGCCATGCCACTGATCCGGCCGTGCCGGGATTCCCGGTGGGGACGCTTCCTTTCCCTTAGTTTGCAAATGCACGCATGCGTCGTGGCATGCATCGCGGTTGCCTGCCGCGTGGCGGTGCGTTGGCGCCATCATTTGTGTCGCCGCGTTAGTACTCTGCTTCTTCCGACTCCATAGAGCTCACTTCCCGCGTTGAGCGCTTTCCCAGTGCAAACCTGTTCCGCGTTTGTTCATTCACTTTTTTCTCGTGTGTTCCATTGACAGCGTTGTAGTGAGTATTAGTACTTCATCAGAATAAGGGAGAGGTATGTCGGGTTTAACGCCGGGTATTTGCGGATGAGCTAAGAGAGAGCGAGCATAGTGGGGGGCGCTGGAATAATTCCGTTCACCTGACCTCGCACAACATCCTGATACTGTGCGTAGTTATAAAACTTCCTGAACTCAGCTTGGTACATGCAGCATCTGTGAGGTAACGACGCTCCACTGCAGAGCGAACAACTTTCCTTTGTCATATCCTGGCTTACAGTCAACGGCAGAAGATTTCGTCGTTTACCTCCCATATTCGCAGGACCAAGTTATAATACTGCACAGTGTGCGCCTCTCAGGCATTCCGTTCCGTCTAAGCCGCGTCCACCTCGTAGGTTCGCTTGTCGTCTGCGTTGCCCCTGCTGTGATCAAGGGTGCAGTCCGACCCCGTAACGACACGGGCGGAGCGCAGACAACCCAGCATGAAGCGAGATCAGCGGGCTGCTTCCTTCATTGAAATTTTGTTTTGCGGAGCTGCTTGCAAAGTACGCAATATCAGTAGCAAATGAAACGCGAGAAAAAGAACCAGAATGCGAACACTCAAAACGAGACAAAAACGAACTAGGGGCTGGAGGAGAAATAAAAGCGATGTTTTTTTAATTCGTCTAAAGGACAGTCGTCACCAGCTGTCACCTCCAGAATCTGCAATCACAGATGGTCATGGCAAGAAACCGACGCGTCGTGAAACTGCCCAGTCGCCTGGACCTGTAGCCCAAGCAACTCTTGAGCGGGAGGACTGGCAGATGGCGCCACATGCGCGCGCAGCTGGAGTGCGCATAAAACCCGATCGACGCCGATATGCCGAAGACGTATGTCGAGATGGCTGTGATGTGATGTCTCGCTTGTCGCCTTGTCCTAGCAGCGCCTTGTCCTAGCAGCGCGGACGCGATAACGTCTTAATGAAATTAGCGACACATTCTAAAAAGGGCATTTTATTTCTTCCAATTTTTCCCTCTTCAGCTGTTTGTTAATTTCTTATCCGCGGCTTTTTCGCTCTAGGTCCCCTGGTCTTAAAATTCGTTGCTGCACCAGCATATGCTACCTTTGGCAGCATTGTTTCTTGCACACGCGGCAAAACTCGCAGCAGAAGGCAAAGAAGATTTCGTCGTGGGGCGCGTGCCGCACCCGCTTTCCAGTTAGAGCTGTTGATTCAGACCAAAGGCCCTTTCGTAAAAGAGACGTAGCCACGCCACGGAGCACGCATATGCCGCTGTTCCTTCAACGCATGGCCCGCAGCATAGGTGCGGCGGAGGAGGTTCCTGCTTGCCTCTTCGATGTCTGGCCGGCTCTACACAAGACGCGGGCTTCTACAACGGCATGGTTGGCCACAGCACGACCAGCTGGCCGTCTTCACGCTGGCAGCCCCCGGTCTCCGAGTCCCCGCAAAGACGTTCATTGCTCCAGTTCCGCGACTGCACTCACGGGGCTCTCGTCTCTGGTTGCCGGAAGTTGCAAGGATCACGGATGCCGCGGGAAGCACCTGCACCTGGGAGCATCCAGCCCGGCAGAACCGCTAGCCGACTTCCCAGCGACCACCACGGTGATGTATTTTCGATGCTGCTTTGATAAGTACCCGCTAACTTGGCCGAGGCAGCTGTACACACCTACTAGTCAATACGCCGCGTTTCTGCCAGCTGCAGTGCCTCATGTGGCTTTGGCGTTCTGCTGCTGATCCTCTAGCCACGGTTTCGATGTCGGCGGCGCCGGACGTATTTCGATGGCCGCGAACTGCAAAAACATCTGCGCGATGCGAAAGCCCGTTAAAGAATTGCAGGTGATCTAAATAAAGCCGGAGGTATCATGAATACTGTGTCCCTCACTGCCCATGTGTCGCTTTGGAAAATTAAATTCCACGTACCATACCGCATTTCTGAACATGTGAAATGTTGCAACCTAGCCCAACACGGCGCAGCTACGTTGCACGTTTTCCTTTGAGCCAGCAGCGATATAAAAAGAACATCCTTGTGTGAAGGCCATCATACGAAGCACTACGGACTGCGTGACCACTAACGTAAGGCTTCCACCTGATTGACAAGTACATGCTGTTTTTATAACAGAAAATATCGTCGAGAAACACAGGCAGGCGGTCAAAGAGATACGAAATTTTTTCCGGGACACGGTCCTTTTCTCTTTTGTTCAGAGCACCCCGTTGGAACATGTGTGGTACAGTTTTCAATACATGCATCGCCTGTTAACCTTTCTCTTGCAGCCAACGGCCACTGCCTGGCCCACAGACTCTTCTGAAGGCAAAAAATCCCTTTTGGGCTTCACGCATCTCCCTATGGGCCGCGGTGGCTCTGCTGATGCCGACGTCGTCTGGGCCGATTGCCACCGCCAAACACTGGGTGGCCGCGCAGCAGCCTTGGGGCGTCTTTGGCCGAATGCTTCCAGGCTGGGGTCTTTCCGTCTGCTGCTGCAGTCTGGCCGGTTTGAATGCGTGAGTAACGTTGCAGGGGCGGCTACGTTCTGCGTCTGCTTTTAACCGATGAATTCACACATCTCATTACGTACAGTTATAAGCAATACGAAATAGCACAGCATGGTGCCGGTCGCAGCGAGGGAAACTGGTGAAACCTTCAACATTCGCCACCTCAACGAAGCAGGGCGGCTGAGTGTCCTACAGGAGCCTTCAGCTCACGTGCGCATTTGCAAATGCAGCTGGCTGAGACACGAGGCTCGAAAGTCCAGGAGGTTATATAAAAATTGATCTCCGACATTTCCTTCAGTATTTCTTACGGCTTTGCACGCGATTTGAAGTGTTATTCGACGCTTTTGTAGTGCATATATGCGGGGCAATCTCCCAAAGTTCCTATGTAACCTTATGGGTGCGATCAGGTTGATGGTGTGGAGTAATTATTCCCTAACTGAAATCTACGCTATGTTGGGGGTTGCCCCTCCATACACTGTGTTCGCGCTGTTCGCGTTTCGGTTTGTTCTTCAATTCGGTCGCGTCCTACCATACCTGCTAGCCGTCTTTATTATCTACGTTAGCAGAGCGGCTACCCTGGACAGGCGGTGATCCCGCGCTCGATCCCCCAAACCAGGATAAAATTACCTTCAACTGCGAAGCTGCTGAGACGGCTGGGTTGCGTTCCGTTGTAATCATATGGCTACGCTTGGGTGATTGTCAACGCCTAATTACTCCCTTAGTGGTCACGTTCTCTTTTGGACCCTAGATTACCTTGTCAAGCATGCTGTTATCTATGATAGGAGAATGAGTTCCAGACAAGCAAATGAATTTATTAAAATGAATAAGGATTAAAATTTCGCTTTTTCACAGCCGTCTTAATGCATCGTCAACACCTATCCATGTTGCAGTGAGCTAGGAGAAAACAGAATACACTGCAGACAATTGTTTCAGAAGAACCGAGGATAAAGAACCGAAAATTCGGGAATTTTTTCTATATATATACTCCGACATCTTTTCTCTGACTGTAAATGGATGACGTTGGAAATCGCCTCTCATTTCATTTGAAGAGATGTAAGCTACACTAAATCGAGACATAACTACATAGCTCAGAAACCTGCGGATGCCCAAGATGGTGCAGCACAAAGCCTAGTCGTTACGCCGCCGCGGTGGCTCAGTGGTTATGGTGCTCGGCTGCTGACCCCAAAGTCGCGGGTTTGATCCCAGCCGCGGCGGTTGAATTTCTTTGGAGGAGAAATTCTAGAGGCCCGTGTACTGTGCGATGTCAGTGCACGTTAAAGAACCCCAGGTGGTCGAAATTTCCGGAGCCCTCCACTACGGCGTCTCTCATAGCCTTCACTTTTGGGTCGTTAAGCCCCATAAACCGACCAACTTAGTCGCTACCCATTAAGAAACCAGCCTATTTACGAGCCTTAAGTGCTACTATTTCTTGTCTAACGTGCGTCTGCGACAGAGGGTGTGACTAAGAACGGAAACGTCTTTCACAACAGTTAATATTTCTTGCCTTTCTGTCGTGCTAGTGTGCTGTAAAATAGACAACAATTTCACCAAGTATTTGTATAGGATAGTTGTGCAATCACTGCAGCTCCGTACGAATTGGTGCATTAGTGGAAATAACTGGTTTGGTTTCGTTTATGGGGTCCCAAAGCGACTCAGGCTATGAGACGCCGTAGTGAAGGGCTCCGGAAATTTCGACTACCTGCGGTTCTTTCACGTGCACAGACATAGCACAATACACGGGCCTCTAGAATTTCGCCTCCATCGAAGTTCGACCGCCGCGGCCGGGATCGAACCCGCGTCTTTCGGGTCAGCACCCGAGCGCCGTAACCACTGAGCCACCGCGGCGGGTCCTTCTTTATTTCATCCTCCCATTTGCCTCCCCTTAACTTATAATTTCACGTTTGCGCCAAGCAATTTTAGTACCTCTCCCAGAATATTTACGCGTTGCAGCTAAAAGACGAACATCATTCGAACAAGCCGCCACATCCTTCCGCCGTTGCAATGCCAATTTCGCTGCACTGCACTCTCAGTGACTCCTTTTTAAGCCAGCGCCTACAGCGGCTCCATGATCACCAGCACCACGAACGGCGCGCTCTATGACGCGTCCATACCTGACAGGCAGCCTGCTGACCATGAGAAATGCAAAGTGCAAAGCGCCGCCTCACGGCGAAACAGAGAACGTTGCAAATATTGTCTTCGTCCGCTATCCGTCACCAGTAGCCACTGAGATTCCACTCTCCCCCACACTTGCAGAGCAGGCGCGAAGACTAGCCCGTGGGGGAGAGTAGGAAAGGAGGATAGAAAAAGCGACTGGACAGTCGGATGGGCCGTACTCGGTAGGCATTGTAAAAATAGAGCAGGCGCTGCTTCTACAGCACAAGACTCATATAGCAATGCTCATATAATGCTGATCTGCAAGAAGGAAATCGGACATGAAAAATTATACCACAACGAGCTCCAATTTCCTGGCGTAATCGTTCCTAAAGTGAAGAACAATAAAGACTTTCCATCAATGAGGGGAAGACGAAAAGGTTCTCTTACTTAGGCAACGGACCCGACAATGCCAGAAGGGAATTCGACTGCGATGTACATTGTGATCACCTTAGGCAGGAGGCCGAACCCGTAACTGGGAAATGAAAGCGAAGCGGAAAGCACTCGCTCCCTTCGAATAAGCGAGAGTGCCCTTCAGATCTATTACAGGCAAGGAGACACGGAGCGCCCTACCTCCTGCGGAGTCAGCTTTTCAGGTCGAGTGCTGGAGGGAGCTAAGGTTTGGCGTAAGCGTCGTGGCTTGGGTGCTGTATTGAAGAAGGAACAACCATTCGCGGCGTTGGTTCAAGCTGCAGAAAACAAACTTCATTGAATATAAAGAAGCCCTGCTTCGCCTAAATTAGGTAAAAAACCAATGCTTTTACTGATAGGCGGGCGCACTTCTGCGCCTTTAGCGAACACGCAGCCTCATTACCTCGCTATACTTTCTCATTGATAAGCCGCACATAGAATTAACTGATGCACGCAGATTCAAGTCCTTGCAACGATCAACAAAGCTGACACCGCGTGAATCCATTAACAAATAGACGTGGTGTGAAAGCGGGAACCCGTTTCTAGAAATAAAATGGCATAGATTAAGCGTCTGTTTAATAAGCTTTTCACATGAAGTAAGTGATTCATTGCGGTGATACATGGGTTTTTGGTTTTTCCAGTCTCGTGAATGAGATCGCTGTACTGTTTTCTTTTAATTTTTTTTCGATCTCTAGATTCGTCTATAGGTCAAGCATGTATACAAATTTTGTGGATGTTCCTGCACATGCCACCTATTGTCAGCATTGTTTCTTGCCCACGCGCCAGAGAGGACAGGAAGTAGAAGGCAAAGAAGAATACCTCGTGGTGTTCGTTGCATGCGCTCTCCTATTCCGGTTGTTCGATTCATACAAAAAAAAACCTTTCGTCAATGAGACATGGCCATATTGTACTCCTGGGCCGCCGGCCGTTCGTTGAAGCCATGGCTCGCGAACCCGGCACCGCTGAACAAGCCCCTCATTGCAACGGGAATGGCTGGGCGTCGCTGAACACGGAGCCGGACACTGCAAAGGCAGGGGTGGTCACACAACGACCAGCGCGGTAACTTGATCTTAGCGGTGGGCCTTCTCCGAGCTCGTCCAGCGCCTGTCCTGTGTCCGTTTACACATATGGAAACAACGGGCACAAAGCGCTGGTGACGGCAGGCACCACCCTGCTCCAGAACAAGGACCGCGGATGTCGTGAGTTGTCCTGACTTTGGGAACGTACCCGTCCCAGCATAGGTCTCTGGCTTTGGGAGTGTAGCCATCCCTGCATAGGCAATAGTCGACAACCCGCCCACCGCCACGGCGTTTTTTTTTCCCATAACCTTGTTCAAAGACTTTAGCGTGTAGATGCCGTCACCTATAGTGGTGAGCCGTGAATAGACTGCGTATTCGCTTCGCTTCGGCTGCACATTTGCCCTTGAAACAATAGTCCTATATAAAAATGCCGGCCGAGCGCGAACACAATTGCCCGAAACTCTACTACTTGAGTCCCCATTATTTAATATTGCAATTCACCAACCGGTGCCCTTTTCGTAAAGAGCATCCCGTTGCGGCTCGCTCACAATTTGAATTCGACGTGAAAAGCAAGCAAATTCTTTTCGCTGCGGCGAACTTTCGAAGGTAAAACCTGCATGAAAGGCCTATTACTACGGAACATTTGCTGTCGGCGAAAAAGCTCGTTGCATGCCGCTAATGAATATGAATCTGAGAACGAGGCTACAGTGGATCGTTTTCACACTAACTATCCATCATGACACTGCATTCACACAGGCGTCGCCTGCGCACTGAATGTGAGCGCCGCACGATTTGCCGTGGCGATCTTCGCTCGTTCTTGACCCCGAGCGGCCATGTGTTGGCGTTGCATTAGTCTGTTCACTGCAGAGTTTCCAATGCGGGTTTTATCTTATCTTTCAAGGCGATAGCGTTAAACTTTTCGTCATGCAGAAAATACGGCGTCGTCATCGTCGATGCCATAGGTGTTGTGGGCAATAATTCGTTGTCTACCTTGGTAACGTGATTGGTAACGTACTTGGTAACGTTGTCGTACGTTGGTAACGTGATTTCGTAGCGCCATCACAATCTGCACACCGCATTGTGAGCAAACTGTACACCATAGCAGGCGACAGTTAAATTAATGATTGGCCGCGAGGAGTTGCTCTGGACGAGCAGCCTTGGTCGCACATGCCCCACCAGTGGCAGCACCTGCCATGGCAGGGCATTGACGCATCGCTTAATCACTGCACTACTCCGCCAAGAGTGATTTGAGGACTCGCAGTGAACTTTGAGTGTAAAGTAGAGAATGCAGTTCCCCATAAGCAATTCCGCATTTATGTCATTAAGGCGGATCTGAGGTGTTTCCTCCAATTTTTCAAAATTTTAGCTCGAAAGCACTCCTTCAGACGTACCCACCTCGAGCAAGAATCTTGTGTTGTGCGATCAAATTAACTTGGGTAAGCTCGGGAAATATCGGTGGAGCGCCACGCCAGCTGTAGCCAATGGAAGGAGCGCGTGGCACTAGCTGCTTCTAGAGTGGAGAGAGGACGATGAATGTCAAGAAACGCGGTTGTGTGTACAGCCGGCCAATTTTTTAAAAATATAGCGCGAGTGGCGAGACAACTGCTGGTCACCGCCTTATAAAGGCGATAAGTGTGCAAAAAGGCGAGAGTTGGCGCACGCGCACGAAGGCAGAGCGTCGTCTGCTACGCTGTTCCGAGCACGAGGCCACACGCCCTGCCGCAATATCAGTTTGCGAGATGCCGCCAAGCCGTAGAGCGCATACGCATGATTAATATGTGCGACTGCATGAGACGTGATTTCTTTCTCTCTCTTTTTTTTTACCTATTATGGGAGGCCAGCCTGGCGATTAAAAGTTATGATAAGAAAAAATACAAGGAAAGAAATTCCCACATATTAATCATGCGCATGCGCTCTATGGCTTGGCGGGATCTTGCTAACTGATATTGTGGCAGTGTCCTCGTGCTCGGAACAGCGTAGCAGACGACGCTCTGCGTTCGTGCCCGCGCGCGAACTCTCACCTTGTTGCACGCTTATCGCCATTATAAGGCGCTGACCAGCAGTTCGGTCGACGATCACGCCATATTATTAAAAATCAGGGCGGCTGTACATGCTGGTACCAGACAGATAGAGCAGATTTAGAATGAACGTATGCTCTCGCATGTCTACTAGGCTTAACTACGTTAAAGGTTACCTGAAAAGGGTCTTTGAGGTTGGCTATAAAATGCTTGCATTATGTACAATACAGGCTACCGAGCATTCATGCCGCATACATAACCTCAAAGGCGAGCCGATAATCTATTATACATTTCTAATACTTCAGCTGCCGCGCCTCGCGGCTACCATCGGTTTCTGGTTTTTGCCCCAAGCCACACGCAACGCGTCATGCCGCGCTCGTTACGTCAGCAGCGGACTGCTGTGATTTGTCGCCATGCCAAATTCACGCAACCGCCGGAGGGGCTGAGTCAGTGGGGCCGGCGGAGGAGCGCCGTCATTTCAGAGCGCAAAAACGGACCAGAGTCGATGGAAAGGGGCGAAGATCCAGCAATGCATATTGACTACAGATAGCCCAGCTTCCACGAAACTAATTTCAAAAATTCTTCTTGGAGGATATTTGTGAAGGGCTTCATTTAACATCCTAGGCATCCAGGTACGTTCTTGCACCCCCCCCCCTCCCCCCCTTTAGAACGCATGTAAAACCGTACCACTTTTTTTTTTGTTGCAGCCAGCGACCAAGCTCCGTCCTGGCCTTTTGTCAGGGGTAAGACGCCTGTCTTTCTTTCCATGCATCTCCCAGTGGGCTGTGACAGCGAGCCACCATCATCACGGCTACTTTGGTGCCCTGTGCCGGCACTGAGGGCGCCTCTGGCCACAGTGCTCTCCGTGCTGGCTATTTCTGGATTGCTGCAGCGATTCTCTGCGCTGCTATTAGGTGAGTAAATGTCCATATTCGCCTTTGTTCTGGCGTCCTCGTTTAACTGGGGCTTGCATGCAGGTCTTCACGAAAATATCCAACGATACGAAAAGGAGCATGCACGCTGCTGTTCTCGTTCAGAATCATGGCGATATCTTCGCGTTCAGCTAGAGCAGCTTAATAACAAAAAGGAAGAGCTGAAGAGCAAAAGAAGGCGTGCAACATGGACTAATATAACCATAAGCATGCCATTTTCATTCTTGTACTAACCAAGTGTATACAGTCAGAACTTGTGATACATCGAGGGACCTATAGATAGCCGCCACAAATAAGCTTTCTTCTTGGCGTAATCCGTGTCAAGTGAAAACTGAGGGATCAGAAGTACTGAATCGCGTTCCATGTATCGATTAGGTGACGTCCTTTTCCCAACAGGAGGACTCCCACGAATGCTGAAACGACATACCAATGTTGCAAAATTCAGTCATTAGCATACATAGAATTCAAAGCGCGCTTTTCTGCAGGTCATCAGCTATCCTGTGCAGATGTTTGAGCGGTGGTCTGAGTAGGCCGTGGAGCTACAGCCAGCTTTTTCCGTTCATCATGATCACAACTACGGAAGAAATGAAAGGTCCCGAAAGCCGTTTCTTATCGTCCTTTCTCTTTAGTGATTTGCGTCTTCCCGTTCGATGCCTTTATTCTTACCGAAAGGACCGCCTAGGTTCCGCAACACCTGCCGTAGACACTTAACTTAGGACTGCGCATTTTTTCCGAGATTTGTATTGGGGCCAGACATTACACGAAAAAGCAGCATTCTTCTTCTGAGCTGTTCAGACTACATTGAAACCCACACTTACGTACTCCAATTGCGAGACGACCGCTTTATAAGACTAGGCACCCTCTCTAGAGAAATTCTGAAACGTATGGCGACCAGCGGGAATAGAGCACGAGAAAAAAAATTCGCTGTGGTTTAACCAATTGCCATCCCGAGTGGAATTGCGGAAGCAACGGCGCGGCAGTCGCAGTGGCGGTGGCGCCTCTGAGTCACCCGCGTAGCGGAGGAGTCGGCGGTGGACCCAGCGCCGCAGCTGTGCGCCGTGTGACGTCACTCCTCCTGGAGAATGCACTGCTCGCGCAACAGCGATGACACCTCTGAGTCACCCACGCAGCAGAGGAGTCGGCGGCGGCTCCGCGCTCCTCTGACGTCAATCGCTCCTCGCGCTTGCGCGGATGGGGCTCTGCGGGGCTCCGTGAAATCGCTCACACTTAGCGTACTGTTGCTTTCGCAACAAAAGGCTGCTAGTAAAATGTGCTGCACCCACTGGTCATGTCTAAGGTTTTCCGAATAGAGAATCCAAGCGTAAACGTGTGTATGGCGATGAGGTTGAGCCCTCAACCGTAACTAAAAATGAATTGGCAAAGTGATTTTTGAAGAAAGGAAATGACGCAGTATCTGTCTCACATAGCTCAGTGGACACCTGAACAGCAACGTAGGGGAATGGAGGAAGGTGGGAGTGAAAGAAAAAGGTACTGTAGTGGAGGTCTCCGGAGTCATTTCGAGGATCTTTAACGTGCACTGACACCGCACAGCACCCGGGCGCCTTTCGCGTTCCGCCTCCATCCAAACTAGGCTGACGCGGTCGGGTTCGGACCCGGGTTTTTCGGCTGGGTAGACGAGCGCCTTAACCACTGAGACACCGCGGCGGGTCCGTTACTGCGGTTTTTCATAATACAACATTTTGGGCGAGTTGGTTACCTACATTCATTATTACAGCGAGAGGACGGCACAGAAGAAGGGGACAACAGCGCTGAAGGCCCAAGACTTCAAGCGGCCCGCGCACGCCCGGCGTGCATACCACAGCACCCGTCGTTACGAGCCCGAACAGGCAACGCCGCCTTTGATGGGCAAAGCGCCCGGAGCCGGCCGGCAGCCCAAGACGGATAGTCCGCTTCCTGAAAAGGATCAATGCAAAGAGCCCGCCGGGAACAACCCACGCATCAGCCCTTCGGACGACGCCTGCGCAAGGGGTCAACAGCAACCTGCCAGAGGCGGTTGTCATTCGGCCGGTCGCAACCGAAATCGCTCCATCCGCCAATCCAACGGCCACAACCTGTGGAATAAGGACAGGGCGAGACCAGACAATCCGGACGGTGGAAATCGCGGTGGGGGTGTGGCCGCTCACCGCAATCCGGGCACTTACGGCTGCCAAAAGGCGACCGGAGCTTCCAGACTGACAAGCCCAACCGACACAAAAGCAGCGACGCCTCCGCCGCCTCCGCCGCCTCCGCCACCGTCTCGAGGACGTCACTACAACAACAAGCAGAATACAGGAGGCGGAGAAACGCAGGCCCGGAGGCAGTTCTCTAACACCAGGCCGGGTCCTCAACCGGTAACCCCTCCCGCCGCAGCAGCGACCGCTGCCCCTAGGGCGGCAACAGCCTGCAACAACACCAACAGGTCTCCGACGCATAAGAATAAGGGCCCGGCCACTGGGGATCATCCGTGCCCATTGCGAAGGTCCCGTCGACAGCAACACCAACAGAAGCAGTGGTCTCACTACAACGCTCCCCGCAACAGCCGGGTTAAAGGTCTGGCGCCGGACACGTCTCCGCGGCAGGGCTCCTGCGCTTTTCAGCGTTCTGCACGCGGGGGTGTGGCCGACGCTTCGCCCGTAGGTGCCGGCGACGATCTGCCGGACGATGGGTCGCGACGGCGCTCCATGTCCCTCAATGGGCTTTGGGAGAAAACCAACCTGACCATTTTTCGCCGGCGGACGTCGCAGTGAACGCGGTGCATGTTTGCACACCCCCAAGGCCGCCTGACTGCCTGACTGGAGCCATTCGTGTCACCTGCATCAGCTGGCAACCAGGGTATATGCTGCTACTTCTGATGTGACGGGAGTTTGGTTCAGATCGGTGTCCCTTAATTTTAAGTTTATCGCTGTGCCCACAGACTCGTATTTAGCGCACTGACAATTTTCCACGAACTGTCCTTGTGTGAAACATGACAGAAAGCTATTTTACTGCGGACGGAGCAAAAGCTTGAGCTGGCGAGGATGCAATTGAAGGCACTGACTGTCCGAGCGCGTCGGGTTTGCTGGCTTAGAATGACAGCTCTCCTGTACATACCATAGGTGTTTAATGAACATACCTGACTATATCGACGTCCTCCCTATTTCGGCGCTGTTGTGTCCCCTCATTGGTCTGTGCCGTCTTTGCGCTGTAATAAAGAATGTAGGTTTTTCATATTTTTGCAAATATTAGTGTTAAACTGGACAGTCTTAACACAATGTCTTAACTGTGCCCAATTGCCCGCATTCTTTTCGAATAGTGCTTCGCGCGAGATTTACATGGTTGTTCGCGCTCCACAGTTCTGTCCTAGCCTGCATTCGACCTGCAACTTCGCTCCCATGGGCATTGCGCAAATTAGTCTAACCTTCATTTTATTCCGAGGGTATTCTGATTTAGTGAACCGGTACCAATCAGGATTAGGCTTACAAGTCGGGGACGCTAGTTTGGAAATACCTTCCCCTGAGGCTTCAATGCGATCAACGCCATCATTCAGCGACACCTTGCCTCCACTGCGCGGCCATGTCGCATCACCAGCAGCGCCGACAGGCGGCGCCTGGCTGAAGGGAAGCGTAGCGCTCGCTTGCTCCCACATGTGTCTTGATTTTGCGGTTTGATGGTTTTAACGTTTTTATCCTTTCTTGTGCCAACGCATGGCATGTCTTTGGCATTTCACTCTAATGACATGATAGCGAAACCACCCAGTGCTTGCAGTTCCATTTCGAACAGAGCGATGCGTCTTCGGCATGGTTGTACAGCGTGTCACGGGCAGCTGTCGCGGATCCGGTATCTCCCCGAAGATCGTGCCACGCGAGGAAATGCTTGCACACGTGAAACGAAGTTACTTTCAATCGAATTATTTTTTTTGGCTCTCAAATTGGGACGTGGTCCTTAAAACAGCTCTCAAACACCTTCCAAGGAGAGCACTTCAAGTAGCACAATCAGTGCATTGTACTCTCATAAAATCCTGAGCCCCCCGCCTCCACCCAAAAATTACAGACAACTGTGGCAGCCCGCAATTTGAAAATGAGAAAGCATTGACGCCTCCTCGGCCCTCGCCGCCTCTTTTTGCCTCTCGCGATAATCTTCTTATCGTTTGATAATTAATTTAACTATATTATTAGCGTAGTTATCTTAAACTTTATTTAAGGATCGATTAAGTTACTCTGGCTATACCTTCTTTTATCTTAATCCATGATTTCGATTTTTCAAATTTGACACCGTGGTTGCTTTCCCGTTCACTTTCTATATTCCCGTCCAGCTTATTTAAAAATGCACGGTTTTTCTGATAATTGACTGAATAATCTATGTCAATGAAACTTTTTTGTTCGATTAACTATCACTGATGAAATACATTTCAAAATCATTTGAATTTTTTTTTCGTTCTATTGCCTCTTTTTCCACTGTTATGGCTGTCTAGGGCGGCTTTCCCGTCCACTCACTATATCGATGCCCCCCTTATTTCGGCGCTTTTTTGACATTTTTATCTCTAATAATGAACTAATCATCCTATCGACATATTTTTTTTTGCGATCATCACAACTGCTGGGGACACTTTTTGCAGGCACAGTTTCCGGACACGTTTTTGTGAAACGGCCACGCCGACATAGCCTAGAATTGTCTTCGCATTAATAATACGATTCTACACGTTATCGAGTTTCCGAGCTCTTCCCGGCGACTTTTTCATGCCCGCTTCCTCCTCCGTCGCTCGAACCTGCGTAATCAATTTGAGAGGTGGCTATTGGTGAGATTCTTTCAGACGTTAACCAGCTACCACGGCTGCGACCAATAAACAGCGTAATTCCTGCGGGTCAGGAAGCTTCGCTCAGGCAGGTTGGGCTGGCGTAAGAGCGCCGACCTGCCTATGTGCAAAAAGTGACTGTAGGTTTTCACAAAGGATTTTAACTACAGAAAACTCAGCTTCTATAAACCGAAGTAAAAATTCTTGCTGGTCAATATTAGTGAAGCGGTGGGCTTTAACAAGGCTGCATACTGCAACTTCATTATGCCATTTTACGAGCCCCTTTAACGAGCTTCAGCTCTTACGCAGGTGTATACAGGGTGTTTCAGTGAACACTCTAAAATTTTCAGGAATACCCATTTTGAGGCGGAAATATGGCAGTGTTGGCGGACACCACAAAAGCAGTGCTTGGTTTAAAGTAGTAAGCTGGTTATCTACTTTTCAATAATTAATCTTTAAACTACGAGAGTTAGGCACCTAGTTGCATTTAGAGATATGTAGCCGCTCGTTAGTAGCACCCATATTAGTTTTCAGAATTTAGAAAATGCGATTACGCTAGGCAGGGTGGCTCGACAAATTCTGGCTGCATGCTGCGAATATAGATGCGCTTACGAAAGCATGCAAGCAAAGGAACCGCTCCAGTGCACGAAACTAGAAGAAAACCGGACATTTCTTGCGCGACAGCGCCAAGGATAATCGTGTTTTCGAAATTCTGGAAAACGCTATGGCAATTACTGTCGACAGGCTATATATATATCATTTCAACTAGGCACCTAACTTCATTAGTTAAAAGATATTTATTAAAAATTAGTTAACCAGCTTACTTCTTCAAATGATTCGATGGATTTTTGGTGTCCGCAAAATCTCTAATACTACACCACAAAAGCCATATTTTGCCCCAAAATGCCTATATCTGAATATAGGCCTATTTTTGCCTCTTTTTGAAGAAAGGCATTCTGGTGTCAGCGAACACTGGTAACAATATGCGGCAAAAGCCATATTTTTTCCCCCAAAGAAGCCTATGGCTGAATAGATTTTTGAAAATATACTCACTGAAACACCGGTACATGGTCAAAGCCAAGAGCACCGTAATGCTTCCACTAACCTGTGGGATATAAAATTTCAGTTGCCGAGACTTATGGAGGAAAAAGGAAGGAGGTCAGGGCTTTTCAGAAAAGTAGAGAGATCTCTAATATGTTTTTTAATCTTCAAGGAGGTAACTGGGATACATATATAAAGTTATATTCACTGCAATTTACGGCTGAGAGATTCGGTGTGTTCCTGCCTACGTGCTCTTCCATAGTTTGCAATAGAAATGTTCGCGGAAATACGTTCCTATTGATATGTTGCAGTGACGGCAGTCCACCGGTCAGGAAGACAGCAAGAGGACTTGCAAATGAAGGTCCTTATTTGGGCTGACTTGCCCCCGAAAAAACTAAAGCAACAAACGTGCACGTCAGTCGTCGAACTACGAATGCCCGCCGCACGCTGCATCGCTGAATATAAAACCAGCAAAGAAACTTCAAGATAACAGGTCAAAATTTGTCAGTAACGTGGAATAACGTAGACGCAGTTCTTCATCGCTGCGATCAATCGAGATTAGACAAGTCGGTTCTTGCCTTACGAACAAAAATTCAGGGGGCACTTCGACTGTCTTAAGTGCGTAGAGGCGAAAGCGTTTTCCGCACCACTTTGACTGCTTCTGTGGCACTGGTGGCGTCACATGTAATTGAGTATCAATTACTAAGTGATGACAAGTCAGTAATTAATGATTAATTACTTATTAATGCCTGAATATTAATTAACTGCTAATTAATGACGCTTAAGCTTCGCCCTTAGGAGTGGAACGCGACAGCGTGTTGTAGCGCTGCCAGGTAGTCCATGGAACGCCACCACCCGTTTGGCGCGATGCCTTGCCCTTTGAACGCAACGCTTTTTGAGGAAAGGAAATGGCGCAGTAATTCTCTGTCATCTCCGTGGACACCCGAACTGTACCGTGGAGGAAGTGGGAGTGAAAGAAGAAAGACAAAGATGGCCCGTAATGAACGATATGAATATTGTATTTGAGAAAAGGAAATCACGCAGTAACTGTCTCGCATATCTCGGTGGGCACCCGTCAAAATTCAGGGGGTGGGGGAGTGCACTTTTTGCTTAAAGTGCGGTCACTGATGTGTGGTTAAGATGTTAAGCTTTGCCTCTAAGAATGGAACGCGACAGCGTCCGGCAACGCTGCCAGGGAGTCCATAGAAGGCCATCGCCCATTCGGTTCTATACGCCTCGCTCGTCGGTAAATTGGTTTCTTAGGAAAGGAAATGTATCTGTTTCTCAAATCTCGGTGGACACACAAACCTCGCCGGAAGGGAAGGGAGGATGATGGGAGTGAGTGAGGACACAGTATTCACTAGACGCGCAATTGTTCTTTCCAAACAATCGAGCTGGCGTGGCGGAGTGGATAGCATGCTCGTCTGGCACTCCGAAGACCGGGGTTCGATTTCCGAGCTCGACCAATTTCCTACTCGGTTTTATTTATTTATATGGCTTGACTAGAAAAGTTATTGAAACTAATTGGGTAACTAAGCACTTAACTAAGCTCAGTCTCACTTACTTGTAGCATCACTATATGATCCCTTCAGTTGGTTGCATGGTTACTAACCAAAGTACAATTGGCCCCGTTTGAAATTCGCGCACTGTGACGTCACGACCGTTTCGACCAATTGAAAAGCGTGACATTTATGTCGACAACTGCCGCTTGCAACGATGAGACATTAAAGGCTTTCGCCTTAAAAATGATAACGGCCCGCTGCTGCGGCCTTGAGCGCGAACGAACGGACGCTACGATGATACGTGGAACTATGAAGCCTCCACTTAAATACAGTGCGACTTAGCTCACTACAGCGAAGTAAAATACCACACAGCGATGTTGCAAAAGCTTTTAACAATGATTAACCGCTGTTAATCCCTGCACACCATTTAAGTCTTTTTTTTCTTCTTCCTGTTCTCTCTGCTTTGCAACTTGGCGTTTAACCCAACCTATTTTATAAAATCTGCATACGTTATGCGTTTTCTTTGCAGGTTTTACACAACTGCGAGGCATCGGTCTTGTTCCTACTGCATAACTAGCGGAACAGGGCGAGAACGAAAAACAAAAATTCACCTACCTAATATATCTTGGAGGCACCGGTTGACCGTCAGCCTTCTCCCAGCAGCTCTTCAGTTACAGCCGCCCTCGTGTCATAAAAAGATCATCACAATGTCATCACCCATCACAGCTGATGCGTCACAGTTTACGCACGTCGACATACCTGAGGTGGTTCCTAGCGATAGATTTTTTTAAGATAAGAATTTATTGGGTACATATTGGTTACATAAATTCAGTATACAGGCGAGGGTCCCAAAGTCAAGCGACTGTCATGGGACCGCCGTTAGATTAGTACTAACTTGAACTCGGGCGAAGCGTCGGCCACACCCCCGCGTGCAGAACGCTGACCATCGCGGGAGCCCTGCCGCGGAGACGTCTCCGCCGCCAGAGCGTTAACCCGGCTGTTGAGGGGATGGTTGTAGTCTGACCGCTGCTTCTGTTGGTGTTGCTGTCGGCAGGACCTTCGCGATGGGCATTGAGGATCGCCAGAGGCCGGGCCCTTATTCTTATGCGTCGGAGACCTGTTGGTGCTGTTGCAGGCTGTTGCCGCCCTAGGAGCAGCGGTCGCTGCTGCGGCGGGAGGGGTTACCGGTTGAGGACCCGGCCTGGTGATAGAGAACTGCCTCCGGGCCTGCGTTTGTTCGCCTCCTGCATTCTGCTTGTTGTTGTAGTGACGTCCTCGAGACGGTGGCAGGGGCGGCAGAGGCGTCGCTGCTTTTGTGTCGGCTGGGCTTGTCAGTCTGGAAGCTCCGGTCGCCTTTTGGCAGCCGTAAGTGCCCGGATTGCGGTGAGCGGCCACACCCCCGCCGCGATTTCCACCGTCCGGATTGTCTGGTCTCGCCCTGTCCTTATTCCACTGGTTCTGGCCGTTGGATTGGCGGTTGGAGCGATTTCGGTTGCGACCGGCCGAATGACAACCGCCTCTGGCAGGTTGCTGTTGACCCCTTGCGCAGGCGTCGTCCGAAGGGCTGATGCGTCGGTTGTTCCCGGCGGGCTCTTTGCATTGACCCTTTTGAGGAAGCGGCTTATCCGCCTTGGGCTGCCGGCGGGCTCCGGGCGCTTTGCCCATCAAAGGCGGCGTCGCCTGTTCGGGCTCGTAATGACGGGTGCTGTGGTATTCGCGCCGGGCGTGCGCGGGCCGCTTGAAGTCTTGGGCCTTCAGCGCTGTTGTGTCCCCTTCTTCCGTGCCGTCTGTGCGCTGTAATAATGAATGTAGGTAACCAACTCGCCCAAAATGTTGTATTATGAAAAAGCGCAGTTGCGGACCCGCCGCGGTGTCTCAGTGGTTAAGGCGCTCGTCTACCCAGCCGGAGAACCCGGGTCCGAACCCGACCGCGTCAGCCTAGTTTGGATGGAGGCGGAACGCGAGAGGCGCCCGGGTGCTGTGCGGTGTCAGTGCACGTTAAAGATCCTCGAAATTACTCCGGAGACCTCCACTACAGTACCTTTTTCTTTCCCTCCCACCTTCCTCCATTCCCCTATGTTGCTGTTCAGGTGTCCACTGAGATATGTGAGACAGATACTGCGCCATTTCCTTTCTTCAAAAATCACTTTGCCAATTCATTTTTAGTTACGGTCGAGGGCTACACCTCATCGCTATACACACGTTTACGCTTTGATGCTCTATTCGGAAAAGCTTAGACATGACCAGTGGGTGCAGCAGATTTTACTACCAGCCTTTTGTTGCGAAAGCAACACTACGCTAAGTGTGAGCGTTTTCACGGAGCCCCGGAGAGCCCCAGCTGCGTAAGCACGAGGAGCGATTGACGTCAGAGGAGCGCGGAGCCGCCGCCGACTCCTCTGCTGCGTGGGTGACTCAGAGGTGTCATCGCTGCTGCCCCAGTAGTGCATTTTCCAGGAGGAGTGACGTCACACGGCGCACAGCTGCGGCGCTGGGGCCACCGCCGACTCCGCCGCTACGCGGGTGACTCAAAGGCGCCGCCGCCACTTCGACTGCCGCGCCGTTTCTTCCGCAATTCCACTCGAGATGGCAATTGGTCAAACCACAGCGAATTTTTTTTCTCGTGCTCTATTCCCACTGGGCGCCATATGTTTCAGAATTTCTCTAGAGAAGGTGCCTAGTCTTATAAAGCGGTCGTCTCGCAATTGGAGTACATAAGTGTGGGTTTCAATGTAGTCTGAACAGCTCAGAAGAATGCTGCTTTTTCGTGTAATGTCTGGCCTCAATACAAATCTCGGAAAAAATGCGCAGTCGTAAGTTAAGTGTCTACGGCAGGTGTTGCGGAACCTAGGAGGTCCTTTCGGTAAGAATAAAGGCATCGAGCGGGAAGACGCAAATCAGTAAAGAGAAAGGGCGATAAGAAACGGCTTTCGGGACCTTTCATTTCTTCCGTAGTTGTGTTCATGATGAACGGAAAAAGCTGTCTCTAGCTCCACGGCCTACTCAGAGCACCACTCTAACATCTGCACTGGATAGCTGATGACCTACTGGAAAGCGCGCTTTGATTTCTATATATGCTAAGGACTGAATTTTGCAACATTGGTATGTCGTTGCAGCATTCGTGGGGGTCCACCTATTGGGAAAAGGACGTCTCCTAATCGATACATGGAACGCGATTTCAGTGCATCTGATTCCTCAGTTTTCACTTGACACGGATTACACCCAGAAGAAAGCTTATTTGTGGCGGCTATCTATAGGTCTCTTGATGTATCACAAGTTCTGACTGTATACACTTGGTTAGTACAAGAACGAAAATTGCATGTGTATGGTTATATTAGTCCATGTTGCACGCCTTCTCTTCCTCTTCAGCAAGGACACTGCCAAAATATCAGTTAGCAAGATCCCGCCAAGCCATAGAGCGCACGCGCATGATTAATATGTGAGAGTTTCTTTCCTTTTATTTTTTCTTATCATAACTTTTCATCGCCAGGCTGGCCCCCCGTAATAGGCAAAAAAAAAGAGATAAAGAAATCACGTCTCATGCAGTCCCACATATTAATCATGCGCTTGCGGTCTACGGCTTGGCGTCATCTCGCGAACTGATATTGCGGCAGGGCGTGTGTCCTCGTACTCGGAACAGCGTAGCAGACGACGCTCTGCCTTCGCGCGCGTGCGCCAACTCTCGCCTTGTTGCACGCTTATCGCCATTATAAGCCGGTGACCAGCAGTTGGGTCGCCGCTCGCGCTATATTATTAAAAATCTGGGCGGCTGTACACACAACCGCGTTTCTTGATATTCATCGTCCTCTCTCCACTCTAGAAGCAGCTGGTGCCACGCGCTCCTTCCATTGGCTACAGCTGGCGTGGCGCTCCACCGATATTTCCCGAGCTTACCCAAGTTAATTTGATCGCACAACACAAGATTCTTGCTCGAGGTGGGTACGTCTGAAGGAGTGCTTTCGAGCGAAAATTTTGAAAAATTGGAGGAAACACCTCAGATCCACCTTAATGACATAAATGCGGAATTGCTTATGGGGAACTGCATTCTCTACTTTACACTCAAAGATCACTGCGAATCCCCAAATCACTCTTGGCGGAGTAGTGCAGTGATTAAGCGATGCTTCAATGCCCTGCGATGGCAGGTGCTGCCACTGGTGGGGCCTGTGCGACCCAGGCTGCTCGTCCAGAGCAACTTCTCGCGGCCAATCATTAATTTAACTGTCGCCTGCTACGGTGTACAGTGTGCTCACAATCCGGTGTGCAGATTGATGATGGCGCTACGAAATCACGTTACCAATGTAGCCAACGTAGGTTTTCTGATATGATTCTGATATGATCTGATATATGATATATTCTGATATGATCTGATATATGATATATTCTGATATGATCTGATATATGATATGCTTTCTCTTAATCTATGAACGCTATATACGGGGGCTGGTTGCGTTCGGTGCATTTCTGTATGACCTGATTGGCAGCGTGCATATGGGCTATACTCGAGCATCCTTAACGAAAGCCTCCCTGATCACTGGGTTGATTGAAGTCTAAGATTCTGTTGACTCTATTAGCGATTCCCTTTGTAAACACTGATCCCCACCAGATGCTTTCCCACATTGCCGTGGTCCTAAGTCATTTTTACTTCCTCTTTCATTGCTTTCGGGACGCCCGATTGCTGTTCGCCTGCGCCTCATTTATTCACGGTCTGGTCTCTTTGGCTACTCTGTACATTTGTTCAGGTTTATGGGGGTTCAACGTCCCAAAGCGACTAATGCTATCAGGGGCGCCGTAGTGAACAGGTCCGGAAACTTCGACCACCTGGGGTGTATAGATCTCTTTGGCTACTTTATCTATCTTATCAGTATTGCTAATGATATTACCCTTTTTCTCTTATCGCATACATCTGGCTTTTGCATATGCAATTTTCTCTTAACAGCTTTTGCGTTCTTTGGAGTATTCTTCATTCTCTCGTTATAAAACTTCGTTATGTCGGCTACATAGCAAATATTTATTAACTTGAGACCTCTGCTGGTTCTATTTTCTCTGTAGGGTTAGACGCTTTCATGATATGGAGTTTCCTAATCAGATATTTGTCTAAGAGACCTTGCCGGTATCCCTGGAACCATCATACCATCTATTTCTACTGCGCACTCTAACGGTAGGTGTGAATTCTCGTTCGTTGTTTAAAGATTAAGGTATTCTTCCTCAGTTAAAGGCGAATATCTGCTCTCCACATCTGTAACGCTGGCCGCTAACTCTTGCGTGGTCGCTACAACGCACCTTCCCGATGACCTTCACATTATGCACGGTGCCAGAGTGAGCGCAGAGTACAAGGCTATTTCATTTTTATTCTCACCTTTGGGGCTCTTCCACGTCCACTTTATGTTGTCTCGCTTGCAGAAGGTATTCATAATCCGTAAATTATTTCCCTATGCGGACTCTACTAACAGCTCCCCACAGATATTCCTAGAGCCTATGCCATAGTCGCGAACCGTCTGGTCTTTGGTCTGCTTCTTGCCTACCATCACATTGAAGTCCCTCATTAATACCGTATGCTGTGATTTTACTTTGTTCATTGGCGATACAACGTCTTCATAGAAGCTTTCAGCGACCTGGACATCGTGGCTGCACGTACAGTCGCGACCAAAAAATATTAGCGCAGATCACTGGCGATCAGAATTGGGATATCTCACCACGCGGCGCTGCGGTCCGCAGACCTGCCTATCGGGCCATTTCCATGTTTGCTGCCGGGGGGGGGGGGGGGGTGGGGGACGGCAGGAAGTAAGCTTTATCAAGCGTGCCACCGCCCGAGCGTTGAAGTGCCGAGGCTACGTGACTGTGCATGCGGCATTTATTTTGGCTGGGTTATCATGGGTAAAGATGGCTTATTTTTATTACGGCGGAAGCCTTTAATGCCTCATCGTTGTAAGCAGGAGCTGTCGACAGGAATGTCACGCTTTTCAATTGGTCGAAACGGTTGTGACGTCACAGTGCGCGAATTTCAAACGGGGCCAATTTTACTTTGGCAACTAACCATGCGACCAATTAAAGGGATCGTATAGTGATGCTCCAAGTAAGTTTGACTGAGTTTAGTTAATTGCTTACTTAACCAATTAGTCCAATTAACCTTTCTAGTCAGACCAGATAAATAAATAAAGCCGAGTAAGAAATTAGCCGAGCTTGGGAATCGAACCCCGGTCTCCGGAGTGCGAGTCGAGCACGCTACCACTCCGCCATGCCAGCTCGATGGTTTCGAATGAACAAAGGTGCATCTAGTGAATACGGTGTCTTCGTTCACTCCCATCTTCCTCCCTTCCCGTTACGGCGAGGTTTAGGTGTCCACCGAGGTATGAGAGAGATACATTTCCTTTCCTCAAAAACAAATTTACCAACGAGCAAGGCGTATTTGTCCGCGTTTCCGATTGGTCCAAATTGTCGTGACGTCACCGCGCGCGAATTCTGACGGTTGTCAGAATTTATTTTGGCTGGGTTGTCATGGGCAAAGATGGCTTCTTTTTATTAGTGTTTTTTTTATGTCCGCGATGATCTGTCAAAAGGAACTCGAGGGAACAATTGATGATAGCGCTGCTTTTAGCCAGTAATTTTGCTGGTCCGTGGCAGTCCACTGAACCCCCCTAATACAGCAGAATGGGAACGGCCCGGCACTCTCGTTATCAGCCTCTTCGCCACCCGCAGAACCACGCGTTGTCATTCCGGTGCTCTGGTGTTTCGTCATGTGTGCTAGTCTTTTTTAGCCGCGTCTGTACGCGCGTAGGCCTGCGCCATCGTCAGCTTTCACCTCTTATAAGCCAAATTTCAATAGCTGCCACCCTCTTGTTAATACGAAAGAACTAATTTTTGTTTCCAGTTATATATTGATTGATAATGAATCCCACACCTAGTTCTAGTTTCTCCACTCATCCATGAATGCAGACTGGGTGCCCACCCCTTAGTACCCTGTACGCGTCAACTGTTGTAACCTCACTAACCCTTCTGACACCTCAATTAATACCCGCTAGTTCCTCGAACAGCACTGCTAGGCTAGCCTCCCTGGATAACGTTCTCGCATTTAACGTTGCGAGTTTCAGTTTCCAACGACGCCCTGCCTGGAGCCCGAGATTCTTACGAGTATCACCTCCGCTGCATCACGGCTCTGACCGCCGCCTTGGTCAGTTCCTGCGCAGCCGCTAGGGACTGATCGCCGAGCGTGAATTGGATTGTTAACAGAAGGTTGAGTCCGAGTACTACGCCAGCATGGCGTGGCCAAACCCTGCGCTGGTGAGTTAGGGCGTTGTCAACTCTGGGCACCGAGCAGAGGTCGCACCCCTGGCCTGGCTATGCCGTTCTATCGACACGGAGAGAATTTTTTTTTTGAAATCTGCTAGAAATTTGGCTGAACCGGGATTCGAACCGCGGTCATGTTGCACTCGAGGCGGATTCTCTACCTGTCCGCAATTGCTGCAGCCGCAAGATAATGTGAGGATAAGATAGAAGGAGGCCACCGCCTTCGCCACTACCGTGTAGCAGGATGTCACAGACTGCCGCGCTGTTTTTCTCTGGCATCGACCATACGCAAATGTAGGGAAGAAAGTAAACTATTTTGGAAATAAAAGCGGCTTTCATGTCGCTAGCGAAATCATCGAAAAGTTGAAATAGGTAAGAAAGCGCATGCTGATATTCTCCGGTCTCATATCTTGTAAATAAACCCACAAACTAAATGTCCCTCTAGGTGTTTCCTAACTGGCAGCACACTCCTCTTTGGCACGTTTGAGGCAGATAAATCAGCGGCAAGGATTTTCGTCTCACTGCCTGACGGCGAGAGCCGCCATTGCTGTACCCTTTCATAGTTCTTGAAACTACGCTAGGAGCTGTATGCAGCCACCTGTTAGATTCGGACGCAGTGTGGATGCGCGTGTTCAACGATACTCACAAAATCGCACCGAAGAGGCCACAGCAGCAGCAGCCCCGCAAAGGCCCGTCCTAAGAGCACCGCCGTCGAATGCGCTCTCCAGACCGGTGCACCTCCAGTAGTGTCGTGGTGGTGGAGGTCGGCCACGCCAACGCCATCCTGAGCATGGCCGCCAACATCCACACGATGATTTGAACAGCCCCAAACAATGGTTTACGCCAGAAAAAGGTTGCGGGCCATAACTTGCTTATGGACTGCAATAAAAATGTTGAGGCGATTTATACAGCTACCTCTGCAAATAATACTTTAACGGGTAACTTAAGGTAGGCGAAAAGCACCCACGTCCAATTGCACAATTCGTAGTTTATAGACGGCAAACCAGCGTCGGTAGAGTTTTGTGATTTATGAGACAGGTACTTCTCAATAAGGTGGCATTCTTCAGAAGAAGATGCCATCTAATGGTTCATATAATAATTTCGTACGCGCCCCTTTTATCCAGATAGCGTTAACGCGCCTGTGTCGCATATACGGCGGCTCGTCGTTGCTGTCCGTTGTTCGCGTCGGCGTCTGCAGTCGGTGTCACTGATCACGATCGAAAAATCCGCCAAAAATCCCCAGAGAGGCAACCTAGGTGGGAGGTGGTTAAGCTAGGTCACGCGGTCGTGTTGTGTTATCACAAGTTGGCCGCCGGATTTCGAACAAACTGGTCGCGAGAGGTTGCTCGGAAAGAGCACTCGGTGTTGAACAATCTCCTGGAGTGGCAGCATGTTCCATCGAAGTGCAGTGGCGCGTCGCTTCACCGCTCGGCCACTGTGCCAGAAGAGGAATGAGGACCACCGCGGATCTCTGAATGTTAAGTAGAGAATCTCTAATTCCGCATATATACTCTGAAGGCGGAGCTTAAGTGCCCCTCTAATTTTAGTGCAGTAGAACTATTCGGTGTATTTCCGATTTCGGGCATGCTTACGTACAGTACGTACCTACTTATGTCCCTGAAGCCTGCTGTTTGGCAGGCAGGCGGTTTGCAATATGCCAGGTATGTACACCTATCAGGCGTTCACCTCAGTGAAGGCCTGTGTGTATGGTTTCAAAGTAGACACCTCCGAAATAAAGGCCTTCAAGTCAAATGCCTTTAACTGGGAAGGAGCTTAAGTACTTCAAGAAACTAACGCTATACTGCAAGATATTCCGCGCATAGCGATGCTAAATGGTCTGCGTTTTTTGTTGTGTGAAACTCTCGCTTCAAGAAAAAAGTGAAAATTAACCTTTAAGAGTGCTACCTTAGCAAGCTTGCTGGTCATTCTCAGATATGCAGTGCGTATCCTGGTTAAGACGAAGTATGATGTCAGCCAAGGAGTCTATTGGCAGGAACTTAGGAAAGATATTTTCGAAAACGCCTTACCGTGGCGGTGACTGGGAGGTTGGTAAACGGCTCTGCCGGGATGGGTCCAGTTGCGGGGGGATATTTCTCATGGGGTCCGCGGTCCTTTTCCTGGAGCGGGCTGGTGCCATCCATCGCCAGCGCCGAGTGCCCTGAGTCTGGGGTGGTTGCCCCGGGCAGAGAACGGGTGTTGGGCAAGCTCGGAGACCTGCGACCGCCAAGATGACAACGCGCTGGTCGTGGTGTCACCGCCTGTGCCGTCGCAGTGGTTGACTCCTTGTTCAGGAACGGCCAGATAACCACGTTGTGCTCACGACTCTCTTCAGCCGCGCGAAGTCTGCGAGCCATTGGCTGATCTAGCGGCGTTAGGCAGACACATACAGCGTGGCCGCGTCCCATCGACGAAAGAGCCTTTGACCACAGTCGGACAGCTGGAAGAGAAGAGCGGGTGCAACGAACGACACGAGGCAATCTTCTTTGCCTTCTGCGCCGTCGTCTTTACGGCGCGTGTGCAAGAGTCGATGCTGGCACGACTAGGTAAATACAACAAATTTTAAAAGCGTGAGCCTAAGAAAGAAAAAAACGGAGGAAAAAGAAAAAGAACAAAGGTGTGTCGGAAAAATCTCAAGTAAGATCCGTGTTCAATCGGAACACGTCCCTAATTCATGGCTGATTAAAACATGACTTTTATTTAAAGCCAGCACATGCTCATTACTCGAGGCATCGGACCGCGGGCGTGTGGCCCCACCATTGTCACGATGACCGAGCAGATTTCCGACCTTTCGCACATTGAGCTGAAGAAATTTCCCCTTCTAATGGGCACCGGAAATGCAATTATGTTGTAAAGAACGTTATTAACACGTGTGCAATCTCCTTCTCATCAGTGTAAAGAAAATATCAGGAGCAAATTTGGTACGCCATCATATTGCAATATGAGAGCTAGTTCTCTCACAGACGGTAGAAAAAACTGCAGAGAATGCTCGCTACATTCAAATCGGAGCGAACGCGCGAATTTGTGCTGCGTGGAAGACGACGGCGAGCAGGTAGTGCCGCGGGACGGAGCAGATGGAAGTTGATGAAGACAACGCTCTGCATTGCACAGCGCGAGAGCGTGGTGCAGTCTAACATGAGGCGCGTTGGCTGCGGCGATAGCCTAGTCTCACATACAGGTGCTCCAGGCCGAGTCCCCCTGCAAAAAACAAGCCTTAAAATGCTCTCACGCCGCATGGGCTCAAATTTAGAAGACGAAATAAACGTCGCAAATATACGATGGAAGCGCTGTATGTAATGGGTGGCGCTGTGAAGGACCTGGAGTGCGTAATAAATTGTTGTTGCCAGAAAGGTGTTGCAAGCATGGGCCCGACAAAAAATTGAAAGCCGATGCGGGACAAAACTCTGAGCATAACACTCGACGGCCGGAACCCGCTCTCTCCAGTAATGCGCACTTAATTTGAATGTTTGTGAGACAGTTGATTGCCCGTTTTTTTTCTTTTTTCGTGATTGTTTCCATCCTACTAATATAGCATTCTTACAGGTTAACTTCATAACTATACTTCCGAGCTTAGTAGCTTCTTCCAGTTTTACTCAACGCCCTTGTTTACTAGGCTTTATGCATGAAGTTTACGCCTCCGTGCGGTTTTTGACAGTTGGGATTTCAAATGAGTACTTATATTCTGTTTCGCGGAAAAATCTGTGCACGGTTTTGATAACGATGTTCTTCCCGCCCCAACTGTATCGTTCTGTCTGCTTTGGGCTCACGGGTCATGACGTTTTAAAGGAGGCGGGTAAAATGGCAATTTATCCTTACACCAAAACATTTTTCTATAAATTACACACCGAAACTCTCCCTGTCAACACGTGGCTCGACAGGAAAAACATTTTTGTGTCTTCTGTAAACTGCCGCTAGTGCAATGTGTCTGAAATTATGGAACGTTGTTTTATAGACTGCAAAGACGCGATTTTCTCGAGAGATGTGCTGCAGAAGACGCTACAGAAAGATTTTCTGCTGAATTCCTACAGTGTGCGATACCTTGATGTTATCCAACTTGACCCAAAATCCTGTGATATGATTCTTCTGATTGCACTTCATGGCCTTTGGAAAACGCGCATGCAAGACCACAACGTTGAACCTGTTGTTTCGCTCAGAATTCATTTTAGCCGAATGTTGCTGCACGTAACGGATATTTACAAAGGATTGGACTTTTTACCGGATAGGTTTCCTCTCCTGACGTGCTGTATATCCTTGCCGGCCTTTTACTTCTGTTATGATTTCTATCAAGTTTGTGCCAGGTAGCACCTCCCTAGGTGTTCTGTAAACAGTGTGTGTGTTCTGCAAACACGCACGCACGCACGCACACACACACACACACACGCGCACGCGCGCACGCGCACGCACACGCGCGCGCGCACACGCACACGCACACGCACACGCGCACACGCACACGCACGCGCACTCACACGCACACGCACGCACACACACGCACACACGCGGACACACACGCACACACGCGGACACACACGCACACGCACACACACACACGCACACACGCGGACACACACGCACACGCACATCCTTCCTGTGCATAACCATGTAGAATAAATACCATGGAAGAAAAAAACGGCGATAGCCTGGTTGTCTAGCTGGGCGCCCTTCATAGGGGACCTGTTCGCGCAGCCGTTGGTTCGACTCCCATTCATGGATATTAATTGTATTTATTGTTCTGTATTTCATGGTTTGACCTCTAACTCAGCTGAAGGTCAAAACAAGGCACCCGGCGATCGATGCACGAGTTCCCGTAGGAAAGCTTTCGCTGCAATAGCGATAAATTTCCTGCAGCTTTGTAAAGGAAGCATAGCGGAAGAAAAATGACATCAATCAAAATTTTTGCATAACAAGAGATGCACGCGCTCGCATTGCGTTGAAAGGACATGCGCAAATATGTAGCAGCATTCTTTCCTTGTATATTTGCAAAGACCTTTGCAAGGCCTGCTAAATGCTTTCTGTACTGCTTCGTAATGGGGCATCGAGCAAAGGCGGCCCTCACTGAAATCTTGAATACTTTTTTGGATGCCAAAACACTGCTACGCCGAGATATACCCGCTCTAATATTTTTCAAAATGGGAAACCGCTATGTGGACAATTGAAATGTCTTCTCTATAAATTTAATCTGAAACGAAAGCGAACATTGAGGTGAGCACAGAGCCAAGTCGTTCTGGTATTAATAAAAGATTAGAAAAAGCAGCGCTTTGTGTGTATTATCCTCGGTCCTCGTTGCTCCGTCAGGCTTCCGAGCAGTGACCCTCACCACTTCTCCAGCGGTGCGCTTTCACCCTAGGTTACTGTCGAATGGCGCTCTTACTAGCAATCATCGCTTCACTGCCCCGTTTAGAGTTCTGGACTAGATTGCAGTGCATGTGGTCCGCTTCGGAATGTGCAGAAAACATTTTACAAATCTGGGTGTATTTGGCACGACGAAAAACATAAGGGTAGCGAGTCACAGCAAAAAACGCACCCCATTGGCTTCTCAATTGTGCGTCGAACGTATTTAGAGGCAATAATGAAGAAACAAGCCTTCAGATTGAGGAAATGTAATTCGAGCCTTCTCACACCCTCTGAGCAGCGAAGTAAATACAAGAGCTAGGCGACGCCAGCCAGAGCTGCGTGATTGGCTCGCGAGCGCGAAAAGTGAATGCTGTGCCGCTGACCGCCACCGCGTACTCCTAGCGCTCAAATCACAGCGAACTAGTGAAACAAAGTGTAAATTCATTCATCCCACCGCAGCAGAGTGAGAGCCACTTCCTTGCATTGCACTTACATCAAGTACGACTGTCCGCTTCCCCACCCCAGAGGTCTTCGGAGTTGGGCCTTGTCAGGAACAGCCATGCGAGCGGGACCACACTACAGCCGGATTACTGGATTCAAGGACATATCCAAAGCGTATTCGAGCTGCTAGCCAGCCGAGACAGTGGAGAATCGCACGAGAGAGGAGCTCGCTGTCTGTAGAGGGACGGCGACCTCACGGCAGCGGGGGAAGGCAACGGCGTTCTGGCAGGAGCGCGACGATGGCATAAGCCCCGGAAGAAAGTCGCCCTGCAAGACATCGTAACTTGATTATGAATATAGATGCTGCGGCTAGAAAGCGACAATACGGGATTGACGGGAAATAACTTCAATGAGCAAGGAGGAAGGTGACCTCCTCATAAGGAGCAGCCCGCAACTTTGCACGGTGGGCCTTCGGACATAGTAGATGACATTATGAATCGCCGTAGAGGAAATGACTTGATATTAAGAGCTTACCAGAGCTGGCAACTAAAACTGGGAAGACAAGGAAAGAATCTCCAAGGAATTTTTTGCCATCCACAGTGAAGGTTGAAGCGGGAGAAATTGAGCGCCTTCATCCTAACGGTAGGCGCAACTCTGATAGCAACCCCTGATATAATTAAGCTCTTAGACTGCAGAAGCAAAATTTCCGTAATAAAGAACGCATTGAAATCGAAGGACGTGACTTCACCTAAAGTATGGATTGACGGAGAGTTTTCTTCAAAACTGCAAGTGGCTGAGTGAAGAAGCGAAGGCTAGAGCAGGCGAACGCAAATTTCGGTTGTCACATTATAAGCTGAGCATAAGCGATAGGGTTTACAGATATGACGATATTCGGGACCGTGTTGTACAATAAACCCGGGAGCAGCGCGTTTCGCATACCAGCAGCCTTTTCAATACGAAGGCTTTTGATACCCTTGCACCTATATCATTCAATTTTGCTAACTTACCTAGTGTGCTACCAATGTAAGAAAGCTTGCTTTCCATCACTCACACGCGCTAAGAAATGTTCGATTGTAAGAGAGAAGGTGCGAGAAAGATATTGCCGCTGCTGAGTGATTTTCATCTTGCTATTTGCACCAGTTTAATAAACAGGCAATAATCGAGAGGCAGTAGAACACAACAATGGGACATCCTGGTAGTAAATGAGGAAGTAAAGAAAGACTTAAGAGCATTACATAAGCGGAAAGCAGCTGGTGAGGATCAGGTAACAGCAGATTTGTTGAAGGATGGAGAAGAGACTGTGCTCGAAAAACTAGCAATCTTGTATGCGCAATGCCTTGTGACCTCGAGCGTACCCAGAGCTTGGAAAAACGCTAACATTATCTTTATTCATAAGAAAGGAGTCGTCAAGGACTTCAAGAATTACAGACCGATCAGCTTATTGTCCGTTGCCTACAAGATATTTGCTAAGGCAATCACTAATGGAGTCAGGACAACCATAATCGTCAATCAACCAAATGATCAGGTAGGCTTTCGTAAAGGATACTCGACGAAATACCACATTCACGCTATCAATCAGGTGATAGAGAGATGCGCAGAATATAACCAGCCCCTATATACGAGGTCTGTTAGAAAAGTATCCGACTTTATTTTTTTTTACGAACACCTGATGGATTTGAAACAAGCACGCCAGCACCAGCCTACCTTGAACCTTCGTGCGCATGCACAAATTTTTTCTCGCCTGCCGATAGCGTTAGTCACTGGCACGCAGCGTTTGAGTGAGGCAGTGCGCAGTGCTCTCGTCGGTTTTTTATTGCAAGGAAAATGGCGGAGCGACAGGAGCAGCGCTACTGCCTCAAATTTTGCCAGAAACTAGGCGACAGCCAAGTGGAAACCGTTCAGAATATTCAGACGGCTTTCGGTGAGAATGCTATGAGCAGCACACAGATTAAGCAGTGGTACAATTATTTTAAAGACGGCCGCACATCGGTGCAGAGAGAGCCATGCTCCGGTCGGCCATCAACATGCAAAAATGACCAGGTCATTGCCGAAGTGAACGCTGGGGTGACGCGGGACCGTCGTGTGACTATCCGAGAAATTGTGGAAGAGGTGGACATCGCCAATTTTTCTGCACATTCCATTATCACCGAAAATTTGGCCATGGAGAAAGATGCAGCGAAATTCGCGCCGAAGCTGCGCACGGTGGAGCGAAAGCAGCTTCGTGTTGAAGTCTCACAGGATATGCTGGATTCCACAAACAGTGACCCCGGCTTCATCAACACCATAATCGCTGTTGACGAGTCTTGGGTGTGCAGGTACGACCCGGAAACCAAATCCCAGTCGTTACAATGGCAGCATTCCACGTCACCAAGACCAAATAAGGCCCGCCAAGTGCGCAGCAATGTCAGAGTAATGCTGACTGCTTTCTTTGACTCCCTCTGTGTGGCACACCACGCGTACGCACCCCACAAAGTAAGCATTGACCAAAAGAATACTACAGGGATGTCCTTCATCGCCTGCGTGGTGCTCTGCGGCGCAAGAGGCCGAAGTTGAGGTCAACACAAAATTGGCGCTTCCATCATGACATTGCTCCTGCACATTCCTCGCACTAAATTCATACTCCTCCTGATATGGCCTCCTGTGACTTCTGGCTGTTTCCCAAAATCAAGAGGCCATTGAAAGGAGCGGGATTTCAGACAAGAGAGGACATTATGGCTGCAACGACGGCTGAGCTAAATTCTATTCCGAAAGGGGTCTTCTCAGAGTACTTCCAATAATGGCAGCACCACTGGGAGAAGTGTGTGGAGTCCCAAGGAGACTACTTTGAAGGTGATTGGGTTTCTAACGCTCCAGTTATGCCAGTTTTTTTTCTTCGGCAAAAGGTCGGATACTCTTCTAACAGACCTCGTATAGCGTTAATCGATTACGGGAAAGCATTCGACTGAGTAGAAACGTCAGGAGCCATGCAGGCATTGCTGAATCAGCATGTAGAAGAGTGTTATGTGAAAATTTTGGAATATATTTATAACGATTGCACAGCTACCATAGTTCTCCATAAAGTCAGCAGTAAAATTCCAATCAGGAAAGGCGTCAGGCAGGGAGACATGGTCTCGCCTATGCTATTGACTGCCTGTTTACAGGAGGTATTCCATGGCCTGAAATGGGAACAGTTGGGGACAAGAAGTAATGGAGTTCCTAAGTAATCTGGAATTCGCTGATGATATTGCCCTGTTAAGTCACTCAGGACGTGACCTACAAAGCATGATCAATGAATTAGACAGGCAGAGCAGAACGGTGGGGCTAAAAATTAACATGCGGAAAACCAAAGTAATATTCAACAGTCTAGCAAGAGAGCAGCAGTTCGAAATTGGTGGAGCGTTGCTGGAATTAGTAGGGGAATATGTCTATTTAGTGCAGGTAGTGACAGCAGATCCCGATCATGAGAGAGAAATAACTAGAAGAATAAGAATGGGGTGGAGCGCATTTGGCAGGTTCTCTCAGATAATGAATGGCAGTTTACCAATATCCCTCAAGAGAAAAGTATACAACAGCTGTATCTTACTGGTACTCTCCTATTGGGCAGAAAGGTGGAGGCCAATGAAGAGGGATCAGCTTAAGTTAAGGACAACGCAGCGAGCTATGGAATGAAAAATGATAGATGTAACGTTAAGAGATCGAAAGCGGTCAGTGTGGGTGAGAGAACAGACGCGGGTTAATGACATCCTAGTTAAAATCAAAAGGAAGAAGTGCGCTTGGGCAGGGCATGTAATGCGAAGGCAAGATAACCGCTGGTTCTTAAGAGTAACAGAGCGGATTCCAAGAGAAGGCAAGCGTAGCAGGGGGCGGCAGAAAGTTAGGTGGGTGGATGAGATTAAGAAATTTAGGGGAATACGGTGGCCGCAACTGGCGAACAACAGGGTTAATTGGAGAGACATAGGAGAGGCTTTTGCCCTGCAGCCATACGCGCGGCGTGTTTTTTTTTTGTTTCTTGATAAGCAGGGGAGGAGGTTACGCTTTTACCCTCTCCTGGTTACAACGGGCAACGACAAGGGCCGGGGACGCCGCGAAACGCAGAAACGAACAACCAACGACACTGAACCAGCTTTTTCGTGCGCCAGCACAAAAGCCCCTTTCTCGTTTTTCGCCGATATTTGACGGAAGCTTCTTCTCGTGACCGTGAGGTTGCTTGGAATGAGCAACCAAGGACTCACAAGCGCCATCAATGGTAGCACCTGCCATGCCAGGCAAGTGACGCATATCGCTTGACCACTGCGCGAGGAGTGTTGTAAGGATTATCAACAACCTATGACTGTGAAGTATAAAATGACAAATTCAGCATATAGGGGCATCATTAGCCCATTAAAGCTATGGCGTCATAGAGTTGAGGCATTCAGCTGCGCTTCAGGTACTCCTCTGGGTACCCCGTCTTCCCTTGGAACTGGATCACCTCTGTGCGGAGTATAACCTTCTAAACGGTGTAGATTCTGTTAACTTTGAGGTCACACTTATCTACCTTCTGATATCTTGCTTCGCTTTGATCACTGGTGCGACCATCCCTCTCTGGCTTCCTCGTTTGCCTTCACTCGTCTTCTTCCTTCTCACTTTCCCTCTCAGTCCTCCCTTCCCGGCCCTCATATATTCATGAACGGTTCTTATAGGTCCCACTCTGCGGGTGCTGCTTACGTCGCATTCTCATCTTCTGGCGCGCTGCGGAACGTGGGTCGGTTTCTTCTCGAGACAGCCTCTAGTCCCGTCTGCGCAGATGCTGTTGCGTTTCATGAGGCTTGTTGTTATTCCCGGCGCGCCCCCTCTCCTTTACCCTTTCATGTATACTCTGGCTGCCTTTCTCTCATTCAGGCCCTTCACTCTATTTCCACGAAGGAGTTACGCGTCTCAGACATCAAGCGCACTCATGCCGCCATTTCTCTTCAGCGTCCTGTCTTCCTGTATCATGTCCCCGCAAAATTGTGCTACCCGGGGCAACGACCTCGCAGACTGGGCCGCCTCACTGGCGTCGGCGTGCGGCCTCCTGCGGCCGTCGTGGCTGTCGCCCTTGTCAGTGCGCACCCGCATGCGTACCACCGTCCTCAAGCTCTGGTCAGACACGTGGACCGCGGAAAATTCTGACACCCTAATGGCTGTTTTAGAGCGCAGCACTTAGGCGCCCGTTTCTGCGTTTCGCGGCGTCGCCGTCGCCGTTCTCGTTGTCCGTTGTAACCAGGAGAGGGTAAAAGCGCAACCTCGTCCCCTCCTTAGCAACAAACAAAAAAACAGCGCCGTGCGGATGGCTCTCGCCGGCGCGCGTCGTAAAACTGGGGAGAACGAACCCCTGGAGAGCGACTAGCCTTGCTTGTGTAGCTGCCCGCTCTCCCATGAGTACGCGATGTTGACAGAGAGGGCGCAGCCTTTGCGTGCGCTAACAGATGCTCTCCACCTCTTCACTCGCACGACAGCGGCGACGCCTATACAGAAAGTTCCAGATGCTCGTCGAAGCCACTCCCGGTCTTTGAACAATGAGGACGCGCGCCCAGCGCCAGAAGAAGGAGACTGCACAACCGATACTGTGTGTTTGGGCATGCCTGCCTTGGCACGAAGAACAGACAGACGTGGAACGAGCCTGTATATGAAGGGCGTTGCCAGCCCGAGCCGCCATTTCAGCTTCAGTGAGCAAATTGTTTTCTTTGTTTGCCTCTATCTCCTGTGGTAATGCACTTTAAGTGCAATAATTCTTTCGTATTGTACTCTATCTCAAGTGTATCTTTGTACGAGTTGCATTGTTTTGTTAATCACTTTGTATGGGCTCTTACTAGTGATTTTGAAATCCTCTGCATCGTCTCACGGCTGTATAAACATTGTTTTGTGAACCTTTGCCTCCGACTCATTCTCTGGCTTGCGACCGGCGGAAGCTGGGCACCAACTGACCAAAAACCTCTCGTTTCTTGATAGGTAGCCTCCGCTGAGCAAGCCAGGCTGAGTTTGGCGCATCTCCTTTGTGTCCAAGACCGGTACCCCCACCCCCACGCTCTAAGGGCGTCTGGGAACGCACGCAGCAAATGCGCGAAATTATGTGAAAACCGCCCGAGCAGAAACGCATAGCCGCCTCATAGCTATATAGCTATATAGCCGCATAGCTATATAAATTGTTTACTCTCTGCAAGTTCTTTGCGAACTATGAGCAAGGCAACCGGCGGAAGTTCTTTGTCTGCCGCTGCTGCTAAACGAGCTGCCAGAGCACAGGCCCAGAGCCGTCGCCACCAGAATCCAGAGGTGCATGCTGCCGAAGCGGAAGCTTCCCGTCGCCGCCGTCGAGATGATCCAGGAGTGCGCGTCACTGAGACACAGGCTAAGCGCCGCCGCCGAGAAGACGCGGCCGTTCGCGCCGCCGCAGTGGGGACTTTAATATAGATATAAAGACAAGCGGGAATTTCTTGCCACTTATGCGGAAGAACATCCCCTTCGTCTCGCTCGTAACGGCTGCCACAGCTGTGACAACCTCGCGAAATACTTGCGCAGACGTCGTCTTTGAGAACCAAGCTTTGTTGCAGTAAGTCGAGCATATACCCATCTATTTCTCCGACCACAAAGCTTCCTTCATGACAAGCAATAATGTTAGAGGAGTGTTTCTTGAAGAAGGAATATGTGTGAAAAATAACAAGTTGTCTGTAATCGTACATGCATGTCTTGGTCGAATTCTTTTCCTCAATCTATCGAAAAGCTTTAACAGCTGATGAACTACGCTCAATATTCGCATTAGGAAGTAACGTAATCATCGGCAATTTTTTGTCCCCTCTATTAACCGGCTCCCGCTCTCTTTCCCTCCACCCCAATCTCTTGTCCCCCTCCTAACTGTCCATCTGGACGTCTGGAGAAGGAGCGTCGGTGTAGCTGCCACTACCCACGCGCGCGCGCTCGTTCTACCGCTGCTGTGTGATGTCACGGTTGCTATGCACAGCTGCGCCGCCCACAGGCGCGCCGGTTCCTAAGGAGGGGAAGAGGTTGCGCGTTTACGTTCTCCTTTCTAAACTCCCGCTACATTGTTTTCGCAGCTTAAATAGTGTCCACGGCTGGTTACAACGGACAACGGCGACGGCGACGCCGCGAAACGCAGAAACGGGCGCCTAAGAGCTGCGCTCTAAAAAGTGAAAGAACACATGCGAAACACGTTTGCATGGGGAGCGCGCGCATATAGGAGGAAGCGCAACGCGGCAGGTGAGCTGTACGGAAGTGGGAGCAGCAGAGGACAAAGACGGCGATGCAGGTGATAGTGCCAGCGCCCCGCCACGCAACAGTCAACCGCGACGGATGTCACGGCTGTATGCGCGTATTTGTAAAATAAGACAGAGGAGGCATCCGCGGCTCGAACCCCGGCACTCCAGGAGCAGCGGCACGCCGGGAGTGCTGCACCAGCGCCAATCTTAAACCCCTAAATAAACTAAGAGTAGCGACATCTCCCTCCTCCTCCTCCTATGCCGGCGCTCCTTCTCTCGGCTTGTCCCGGGCGGCCGACAACGTGTAAGAGAGGCACACACAGCCCTTAGCAATTACTTTTCTGAACCCTGCTGCGAAGTCTTACAAACCGATACAAAGGGAATAAAAAAAACCAATAGGAGTTTGCGTTATGCACAACAGTGGCAGGCACACAAATGCATTCTACTTGCAAGGATACTCCAACCGCCCATGATTGGGAGAATGGCCGCAGTACGTACACCAAGCGCGCATGCGCGCGTACTATGCGCAGTATCGCGCATGCACTCAGCGCAGTCACAATTGCTATTCCTGCGCCGCATTGATGGCTAAGCGGTTATGGCACTCGGCTGCTGAGCCGAGAGGCGCGGGTACGATCTCGGCCATGGCGGTCAGATTACGATGGAGACGAAATTCTAAGGGCCCGTGTTCGATGTCACAGCACGTTAAAGAACCCCAGGTGGTCAAAATTTCCGGAGCCCTTTGCTACGGCGTCCCTGATAGCCTCATTCGCTTTGGAACGTTAAACCCTCAAACATAAACCAATGGCTATTCTTGCACCGTCTGCTCGGAGCGCCACAGATGTTGCCTGACGTGAGCTTCGTGAGGAAATGTGACAGAACTAAGTACATACGTTTGAAAGCAACTCCATCTGTCAAGGAACGCTTGCTTCTAGCACATTCGAATTAATAAAACGGGAGAGTCGCCTGAGCTGTTTCTGTCTGAACAAACGCTTCGCGTGTTCAGCTGAAGGCGGCGGGAGCGTCGACCGAATAAAGCTTGGCGGGGAAGACTGTGGTGCAAATCTAAGCATGTGTTTCGCGATCGCCACGCTTAGGCTGATGCCTCATGCTTGGAGACAGCTTGAACCGACCATAATGATTTGTTCTGACCCTAGGAGGACAGACGCTCACCCGTATTTTCGGTGACGAGATGTTGAAAACACGATTCGTGCCTAAACATGCGCGCCACGCCTAAAACTGGTTGTAAGGATATATTTAAGCGTGGCCTTTTTTATACTGTACAGACAGATCTCAGCGTGCGCTCCCGTCAACTAAGGTAGACAATCTTCACAACCCAGACGCTGTGCGGTAGCGACACCTCGTCTCTTCGTGAAGACGTTCTGAAGTAGCACGCTTTAGGGAGCCGGGTGTACAGGACTCCTTTTGCGAATGTGTGGGTATATGGGAGTGTATAGGAGGCCGGCCTATCGGTAGGTGGGATGAGACGTATTAACTAAAGGCATTGCTTCCGTTCCAGACTAAGGACTTCAGGGGCACCGCGGTGTCGTTGCTTGGCAATTTCTATGAAATCACAGGCCCAACGGGGTTGTCTAATTGTTGCAAGGACAAATGCATGCTCTGCGGATGTGATCACAGGGTGCTGGTCGTCCATCGCTGCGAGCAACATCGTTACCTGCGTTGCCTGCATTGCGTGCACGCGCAGGTACCCATAAAACTATTGCTTAAATTTTTGCTGGGTATCAGGTCTCTTAGCTTGCAGCAAAGAAAGCCAGTGACCGCATTCGAGTATTTTGAACGGCTTCTGCTCACTCGCTGGTGCGTTTCTTACGCGCAGTAAATGGCGGTTAAGAGATGACGTTCGTCGTTGGTGGCTTTTAGAAAAATGTTGCTCTTCAGAAAAAATAGAATATTACGTCTCACTAACACGCTTCCGTTAAGACGCCCAGAGTAAGATTTGCGTCAGCGCTGCGAAAGCTGTGCTCCAAGTTGTGTGTTTTTGTGGAGGCCAATCTTTGAAGTGTGTGCAACTGATGTGCATTGGTGTGTGTGTGTGTCTAATTCATGACTCCGTGTGCTACGTGTCAGTTCTACGTGAGACGAGTGCCAGGCGTTAAGTGCAGGTCGTCTCATAAAATTATCTGCATTATGATATTATCAGCCTCCGTTTGTTCTGCCTGCGTCTTTTCTTTCCTTCCCCTTTGTGGTGTGGCAGGACAGAGTCACGTCAAACCTCTCCGCCTTTCATCTCATCATTGTTTACTTGCTCTGCACCTCCTGTCGATGTAGTTTGAATAAGTGAGACTGTCATTTGACGCATCAATCAATTATGTTTTACTGAAAATTTCTCAAAGGTATTATAATATATTCCCAAAATTCTTCTTCGATGCCTCTCCCGGGTGCCGCCAGAAGGAGCAGAATCAGGCTGCTGCACCTGGCACAAGCTGCATAGAAGTAAGATTAGAGAGACGACGCTGATTCTTAGTGTATAATGGTTTCAGTACGAGTATACGCTCCAATATAGTAGCTTAGAACCACACACAAGAAAAGAGTCCGAGTGAGTAGTTCCAGCAGATGCCAATAGAACCATCGAACGTGCATACATATACCTGTGTTTCTCCCAACAGTTCTATTACCGCACCTAAAGTTCTACAACACGCAAGTACAAACAAGAGTCCCTTCATCGTGCGTCTGGTCAAACGAGCTGTAAAGGCGATTTCTCACAGCATTCAGAAGAGCCAACAAAACACGGAGTTCTGGATTATAGACAAGGCTTTCGAGTCATTTCGAGGCGATCCTTCCTGGTTTAAGGGTGTAGCCCCCGATGTAGCCATTCATACTAGGCGCTGTCTTCTGCTCCTTGCTGCTACACTGTGCTCCCTGCAATGGAAGCATTTATTTTTGCTTGGACTGGTCGTGCTATGTTACCGTACTTACTCCAATAATAGACAATGCGTAATACACACAGAGTATCCGCAATCGGAAAACAGAGGAAGAAAGAAACAAGTGGAATGTCGTGCTGGAGACAAACGGATGATCGCAGGCAACATGATTCAGTTACGACGTCCGGCACAACGCATCATACATCAAAACTGGGACAGCGCCGGGAGGAACCTGTCCCCGAAATTTGACGCTTCGTCCTCAGCATCGCTCGGTAAAACACCTGAGGTGTAGAAACCTTCATTTCGTTCGATTAAAGTAAAGCAGGCACGTGAAACATCGGAAGCGCCGCCGATGCCACACATGGACGACAGTAGTCTCCAACAGCGGCACAAAACGCAAGGCGCTGTGCATCAAGATCATTTTTCGGCAGTCTTCAACATCTCTTCACAAAAGGTGACGGCTCGCTTGGACACTGCCGCACGGCTGAGCGACTGGGAGAAGTTCCCTTTTGAACGTGGCCCCAGTTCGAGCTGCGACGGCGCGGCAATTGTCAGTGTACAACTTCGTATGGGCCTTATCTGAAAATCCTCCGTTTGAAAAGAAAAAGAGTATGGTTGGAATGGTAGCAGCAGTCGAATTTTATGGTGAAAGCTTCATGTCGTGCGGAAGGCAAGAAATTTCAAGAATAGCTTCCTTCAATTCGTTCTGTCTCTTCCTTTCCTGCGTTTACATTTAAGCGCGAATTTGGAAAAGTGGGTACCCATTTGATCTATAGGAGAGTGAATGGCGTAGGTAACAGTATAAAGTTAATATAGTAGACACTAAACAAAGCTTCTAAAATGGCGACCAAGGTGCACCCTTCAATTATGTTCTGGCCTCAGCCGCTGTCAAATGTTACAAATTCTGCCGTATATAACCAATTTTTCTAAAATAAAACGTTTAGTTTTGTGTCCCGGCGGGTAGGTACCATGGGGTTGGCCTCAGGTGTACGCACTGAATGACAGCAGTATTTCCATCTCTGAGCAGCTAATGTAACTGTTTTAGCTGGCGGAATATCGAGACAATATCTCATCGAAGTTTGTATTCTTCACTCTTAGAAAAGCACGTCTAGTGCAAATAAACAACGGCACACGTCGTGCGGAATGACACTGGTGCTCACGCTCAAGGCGTCACCCGTGTTATGAACTTGACGCCATGTCCGTCACTCCGTAACGAGCGGCTTCCAAAGCAGACCCAATTACGCACGAGTGAAATGTTATACCGACAAATACCCAAAAACACACGAGTGAAATGTTGCATCGACGAAGATTAGGAGGTAAGGTGGAACTAATTCGCAGAGAATTCACATGGCGTGCGATATCATAATAATAATAATAACATCATCATCATCAGAAAAACTACGCCCACTGCAGGCTAACGGTCTCACCCATGTCTCTCGAATTACTCCTGTCCTTTGCCAGCTCCGGCCTCCGTACCCCCGGAAACTTTTTAACCTCATCCGCAAACCTAACTTTCAGCCGCGCCCGGCTACGCTTGCCTTTACTTGAAATCTACTCCGTTACCATTAACGACCAGCGGTTATCTTGCCTTCACATTACATGCCCTGTCAAAGCCTATTTATTCCGCTGGATTTTGACTAAGATGTCGTCAACCCGAGTATGGTCCCTCACCCACTCCAGCTGTCTCCAGTCTCTTACCGTTACACTCGCCATTTTGCTTTCCATAGCTCGCGGCGTTGTTCTTAAGCTGAACCCTTTAAATCAGCCTCCACGTTTCTGCCCTACAGGTGAGTAGCGGAAAATAGAGTTGCATGCTTCTCTCTTTGTGGGTACTGATAAACTTTAATTCATGACCTCAGACAACCTGGCATATCCGCTCCACCCCATTCTTATTCTTCCAGTTAGTTCCCTCTCACGATTGGGATGAGCGGTCACTACCTGCCATAAGTAGACTTAACTATACCCTTACAACTTCTAGCACCCCACTACCAACTGTGAACTAGTATTCCGTTGCGAGACTGTTAAGCATTGCTATGATGTTCTGCATGTTAATCTTTAGACCAAACGTTCTGCTCTGCTCTCTAATTCATTGGTCATTTTTTGTAGTTTGTCTCCTGAGTGACTTATCCAGGCAATGTCACCAATGAATCGCCGATTAATTGGGTATACTCTATTAACTCTTATCTCCTACTGTCCCCAACCCAGGCCTTGGATTACCTTCTGAAACAGGTGGTGAATAGCATTGGCGAGATCGCGGCTTCCTGCCTCACACCAATCCTACTGGAATTTTATTGCTGACTTTATAAAGGAAAATGGTAGCCGTTCTGTTGTTATAGATATCTTCCATATTTATCACATAAGATTCTTGTGCACCCCAATTCCACTATGCCTGCATAGCTGCTGAGGTTTCCGTTGAGTCAAATGCTTTCTCCTAATCCATGAATGCTAAACATACGGGTCGGTTATATTCCGCCCATTTCTCTGTTACCTTATTGATAGCATGAGTATTGTTTATTGTCGAAAATTATAAAGAAAGCAACCCTGGTGTTTGGGTTGATTGAAGTCTAAGGTTGTCCTGACTCTACTGGCGATTACCTTAGTAAATACCTTGTAGGCAACGGACAGCAAGCTGACCGGTCTGTAATTATTGAAGCACTTGATGTCTCCTTTCTCATGTATAAAAGTAATGGTAGCGTTCCTCCACGTATCTAGTACGCTCGAAGTGGTAAGTCATTGCGTATACAGGGTGGCTAGTTTTTCTACCACAATTTCCTTTTACAGATCTTCTCTTACCTGATCTTGACCAGCTTCTATCCTCTTTTGCATTGCTCCTAAGGCTTTCTTAAATTCCTCTTCGTTCTTCGCGGGATGGCCGCTTGCTGACCGCTACTGCCTCTATAACTGGCGTTCTGACTACATTGGTTACTGTACAGATTTGTGTACAACTCTTCGACTAATTTAACTATCGTATCCATTATGTTAATGGCATTGCCCTCATTGTGTTTTATCGCATAGATCTTGTTTTTACCTAGGCATAGCTTCCCCTTCGCCGCTTTTAGGTTACCCCAATTGTTTAGACCCCGCTCGGGTTCTTCATATTAAACTCCACTCTGTCGTCTGCATTCCTCTTATATATTAAATTTATAGCTCTGCCAGTTCTATTCTCTCTGTTGGGTTAGACGCTTTCACATTTTTGCGTTTTTTAAAGATATCTTTCGTCTCCTGAGAAGCCTGCCGATATCCTGCTCAACCATCAAACCGTCTACTTCTGCACTGAAATCCTTAATGACAGCTGGGAGATTATTGTCCACTGTTTAAAGAATGAGATCGCCTTCCTCAGCTAAAGCTGAATATCTGCTCTGCGGCGATATGCCAAATTTCTTTGATTTCCATCTTACCGCTCACCAGTTAATCGGCTTCCGCTTCAGTAACCTCTTTTGTTCCCACTTCAAATTTGAGCTAATTCGAGACCTTAGTACTCTGTGGTTGCTACAACACACATTTCTGAGGACATCTGCATTCTGCACAATTTCAGGATGAGCGCAAAGTATGAAGTCTATGTAATTTTTAGTCTCAGCAATGGGCTCTTTGACGTTTATTTCCTGTTTTCTACTTTGTAGAAGGTATTGATGATCCATGGATTATTTTTCTCTGCGGACTAATAACTCGATACTGCTATTCCAAGAGACGATGCCGTGGTCGCCTATCACCTGGTCTCCGGCGTGCTTCTTGTCTACCTTCGCATTGAAGTTCGCCATCACTACAGTGTACTGTTACTTTACTTTGTTTATTGCAAATTCCACGTCTTCATAGAAGCTTTCAACGATCTTCACGGCTGGATGTAGGCGCGTATGCATGCGCCGCCTACAGCATGCGCCTCTTATTAAACCTACTTACGATAGCTGCCACCCTCCCGTTATATACTATGCAACTCATTTATGCTGAAAATTGAAAACCGAAAAATCTTTATTTTCTCGCAGAATCTACCCTTAAAAGGGACACAACAAAAAAAGCTGCAGTATTCAGCTTGGAGGCCATTGTGCCTCCAAGTTGAATTCTGAAGTAGAGAAATCTAAACCTAGTTCTCGTTTGTCCGCTAATCCATGATAGCTCAGTACAGCCGGCCAAATCTTGAGCTGGCGTGCGTGACGGTCGCGTTTTTCGTGCTCCTGCAGCTCATGACGGAGCAAACTTGCGAAATTATGTACTCTAAGCAAAGGCTCATTAAGCACGTTCTTAGTATTGAGCTTTCCGCAAGGTTGTTCAGTCGCAGACCCCAGTAGCGCAGAAAAAGCGGCCGTCGCGCACCCCAGCTAGAGATTTGGCCGGCTGTACATGCTCGTCCCTTAGCACCTGCATACGCCTCATCTGTCCTAACCTCACTAAGCCATATCACATCCCATTTAATCATAGATAGTAACAGCACTGCTAGGTTAGCCTCACTGGATAAGGTCCTAGGGTTAAACGTTGCCAAGATCAGTTACAAATGGCGGCCTGTCCAGAGCCAGAGATTCTCAGCACCCTCCGCTACGTCACTGTTCTGGTCGCCGCCTTACTCAGTTGTTCCGTAGCTGCTGGGGACTGAGGGCCTAGGGTTAATTGGTTTGTTCATAGGAGATTGTGGCCGAGTTCTACACCAGGGTAGCCAAATCATGCTCTGGTAAGGGAGTGTGTTGTCGGCTCTGTGCTATCGGTCGCACCCCAGGCGTGGTTACGCATCACTATCGACACCATGAGTTTTTTTTTAAACCCGGTAGAGACTTGAGCGGCATGAGGATTCGAACCCCGGTCATTTTGCACACTCTGCGGATGCTCTTCCTCCACAGCATTGCTGAAGCTGAAACGTACAATGTCACGCTAAGATAAGAGGAGGCCTCCTCCTTCACCACTGTTGTGTAGCACGAACTCACAGAATAGCTGTGGTCTAGACCTTATGAAAATGTAGGAACCAGATGAAACTGATTTAGAGGCAAAAGTGGCTTATAGGTCACTAGTTAAATCATAGCAAAATTTAAATGAGCGGTAAGAAAGTGCAAGCTGACCCTATTCGCCCTCCGGCCTTGTAAATACACTGAGGAGGTAAAGGTACCTCCAGCTGTTTGGTGATTGGTCCTCGTTGGCACGCTTGAGCCGCCGAGATCAACCCCAAGGATTTTCTAGAGACGGGCGAGCCGCCGTTGCTGTTCCCTTTCCTAGTTCTTGAAATTACCTCAGGAGCTGTATGCAGGCACCGGTTAGATGCGGACGCAGTGTGCGTGTGCTGTTGAGCGGTACTCACGCTGTCGCAGCGCAGTGCAGCTGCAGCAGCCCCGCAAAGGCCCGTCCTAGGACCACCGCCGTCGAGTGCGCCCTCCAGACCGGTGCACCTCCAGCAGCGTGGTGGTGGTGGAGGTCGGCCACGCCAAGGCCACCATGAGCATGGGGGCCACCACCAACACGCCAATTTGAACGGCCCAAAAGCATGGCTTAGGCCCGGAAAGGGCTCTGAGCCATATTTTGGTGATGGGCTGCAACAGAAAGGTTTAGACGATTTGTATAGCAGCATCTACAACGAATACCTTAACGGACAACTTAACATAGGCGAACAGCACCTCGTCCAATTACAGAATCCGTAGCTTATAGACGGGAAACCTGTGGTTGTTGGTGGTTTTCTGATTTATGCCAACAGGTACTTCACAATAAAGTGTAATTCTGGAGGAAGGAAGGTCAGTTAATGGTCCTTGTAAATCATGTCGTACGCGTCCCTTATATTGTGATGGCGTTAAAGAGCCCGTGTCGCAGATTAGCCGGCGTCGTCGTTGCTCTCCGTTCTTGATCTCGGCGTCTATTCTCGGCATCGTTGACCGCGAGCGAAAAATCCACAAACAATCTCCCGAGAGGCAACCTATGCGGCAGGTGGTAAGCTGGGTCGCGCGATAATGCGGCTTTATCAGAACGTGCCCGCTGAACTGTGAGAAAACTCATCGAGCAAGTTTCTCAAAAGAGCAACTTTTGTCGCGTGAACTTCAGCTTTGGCAGCTTATGCCAACGAAGGGCACAGTGGCGCGCCGCTTCTCTACTGGACCACTGCGCGATAAGTAGTATGAGGACTTAGGGGATCTATGAATGTCAGGTAGAGGATGAACAATTCCACATATATGGGTATGAACTTATTAACGCTACCATGTCATACTCTTGAGGCGCAGCTTATGTGTACCCTTCAATTTCTTTAGTTCACTAGCACTGTTAGGCACATTTTCCGATTTATAGCATGCGTACATACTACATACAATACGTTCAGTCGAGATGAAAAAAGATTAGCACAATGACAGCACCGGAGCGACAAAACTCGCACCATGCGCCTGGCACAGCGCTGTGCTTCGCGAGCACGAACTGCACTTTTGTAATCGGTGTGTTCATAACCACCGCGCCGAGCGCTCCTGTCTGCCGCTCCGGTGGCACATGATAGTGCTAATATTTTTTCGTCTTGACTCGGCGTACTTACGTCGCTGTATCCTGCTTTGTAGTCGCGGCCCACCTTCCCACTGTCCTGCAGGTGTGTACACCTCGCAAGCCTTCACCTGAGGGAAGGCCTATGTGAAGGCCTTGAAGGTAAATATCTTCCAGGCAAACGCCTTCTGGTGAAATGCATTTAGCTTGTAAGGGCATTAAGTACATGCTCAACTAGCGTTATACTACACGATATTCTGCCTTTAGCCATCATAAACAGTATGCCATTTTTCTGTGTCAAACTGCCACTTCAAGGGAAAAAAATTGGCAGTGGCTTAGCTCAGGTTAAGCCTGGATATACAAGCGAAAAGCTGCAGTTATGCTTGGTTTGACGTCATGGCTGTCGCATTTCGCGCACAATGCACTCGGAGCACCACGATAACGGTGTAGGCAAGCGCACTCCTTCCGCATGCGTAGCGACTGTGGTAAACACGCGGCTGCAACGAAAAGGCAAATGGTGGCGAGGAGGCGAGCGCGCAGTAGCCAACTCCCTCGCTACCACTTCTGGGTCTTGTTTTCGTCCTTCCATGGCGAATGTCGGCGCCTCTTCTACAGCCGCCGCCGCCGCTCACGCGTTCTCGCAACGCCTTGCAAAAGAACCTGCTCCTTTTGGGACGGCCACGGCGACCGCGCGGCAGCGGCGAGGGGTAAACCTATGGCGAGGAGGAGAAGTGATGACGTAGCGCGCGCCGCGGCGGTGCCAAGGGGTGGCTCACGCGAAGGGCGGTGTTGACGAGCCTAGTGAAGCTTTTCGCTTCAAAATGCCTCACCGTGGCGGTCACTGGGAGGTCGGCTAACGGCTCTGCCTGGATGGGTCCAGTTGCGGGCTGATATTCCTTATGGCATCCGCGGTCCTCGTCCTGGAGCGGGGTGGTGCTGCCCATCGCCAGCGCCGAGTGCCCCGTGTCTGCGGTGGCTAATCCGGGCAGAGGACAGGAGTTGGGCGAGCTGGGAGACCTGCGACCGCCAAAATGAAGACTGAGCGCTGGTCGTGGTGTCACCGCCTCTCCCGTCGCAGAGCCGACTTCTTGTTCATGAACGGCCAGGATACTGTGTCGTACTCAAGAGACTCGTCAGCCGCGCGAAGTCTATGAGCCATGGGCTGATCAAACGGCGGTAGGGAGAGGCGTACAACCTGGCCGCGTCCCGTCCACGAAAGAGCCTCTGACCAGAGTCGAAGAGCTGGAACAGGAGCGCGGGAGCAACGAACGCCACAAGGGAATCTTCTTTGCCTTCTGTTCCGTGTTCTTTACGGCGCGTGTGCAACAGTAGGTGCTGGGAACCACTGGTACGTGCAGGCAAATGCAGCAAAATTTAAAACCCTCAAACTTGGGTAGAAAAAAATCGGAGGAGAAAAAAAAAGGTAGGTGTGTCGCAAATACTCATTTAAAACCCAGATATAATCAGAACACGTTAATAATTTCATGTCTGATTGAAACACGTCTTTTATTCAAAGCCCGTACGTGCACATCGCTGACACATCTGTGCAGGCATGTCGTTTCACAGTTGTAAAGACGACCGAGTCGAATTCTCGCACTTCGCACAGTGAACTCGGCAATGTCACCCTCTAATAGGCAGCGAAAGCGCACTTAGGTTGCAAAGGACATTATAAATATGTATACAATGTCATTTTCGTGTGTATAAAAATTGGAGGAGTAAATTTGCTATGCTACCGAATTAGAATATGAGTGCCGGTTCTCAACGCACAAGTATGAAAAATTTGTAAACTTGCTGCAACTCTGTAAAAGATATTAGCAAATCAAAGTAGTAAAAAGCGTCGCAGTAGAAAAAAAACATCAATCAAGATTTTATACATAACAAGAGAAAGAGGTGTTGTCATTGTTTTGAAATGACACGAGGAAATATGAAGCTGTTTCTTTCCCTGCACATTTGCAGAAAACCATTACAACGCCTGCCAGATGCTTTCTGAACTACTACGTACTCAAGCATCGAAGAAAGCCGGCCCTCACAGAAAACTGATTGCTCTTTGGGATGCGAAAAAAAGGCTCACGTAAATATATACGCCCTAATTTTTTCCAAGCTAGGAAAAGAGATCTGAACAAGTTGCTTTCTTAATTATAAATAACACCTCGTACGAAAGACGAGCGCGGAGGTGAGCACACAGCCGAGTGGTGGTGTTATTAATAGAGGACTACAAAGGTTAGCGCTTTGTCTGTATTATCCTCGGTTTTTCTTGCCACGTCAGGCTTCCGAGCAGTGATCGCAACCACTGGCAATCGCCACTTAACTTCCGCATTTAGAGCGCTGAAAAATAGTGTAGTGCATTTGAGTACATATGGGAATGGGGAGTTGACGGTTTACGAATTTTAGCTCATTCTGCACGACGACAAACATAAGGGTCACAACTCAGAGCGTAGCACACGATCCAATAGATTCTCCTTCCGTGCGTCGAACCTACTCAGACGCAGTAGTGAAGAGACGAACCTTCATGATTCAGTAACTGTAACTTTGCCCTTCTAACACCCTCCAAGAAGCGAAGTTAGGCGACGCCAACCAGAGCAGCGTTATTGGCTCGCGACCGCAAGAAGTTAATATCGTAGCGGTAACCGGCACCGCTTGCTCATAGCTTTCAAATCACAGAGAACAACTTGTGACATGAAGTGTACATTCATTCATCCCACCGCAACAGAAAGAAATTCTTGCCCTGTACTTATATCAAGCAAGGCTGCCCGCTTCTCCAGATGTCTCGGGAGTTAGTCCTTCGCAGGAACCGCCATCCGAACTGCAGCCCACTACAGCCGCATTAACGGATTCAAGGATACATCCGAAGCCTACGGTAGGGCCGAACACCCAAGATACTGGACTGTCGCACGAGAGAGGAAGTCGCTGTGTCTGTAGAGAAATGACCACCTCGTGGCAGTGGCGGTAGCCAACGGCAAAGCTTTGACACTGAATAGATGCTACCGCTTGAAAGCAGCAGCATGGGATCAGAAGGAAACACTCTCAATGAATTAGGAGGAAGGTGAACTTCTCATAGACAGTAGTCCGGAACTCCGCACCGTGGTTCTTCGGACATAGTAGATGACCAATCGCCCCAGACAAAATAACTTGATAGTTCAGGCCTTACCAGAACTGGAAAGTGAAAAAGACGCGGAAACAATGGCAAGGAATTTGTTCGCAGCCGCTTGAAGTTTGAAACGGGATAAATTGAATGCGTTCACGTCATTGGTAGGCTCAAGTCTGATAGCATACGATAATAGTAATTAAGTTGTTCAACTAAAAAAGCAAAACTACCATCTGAAAAAGCGCATCAAAATTGAAGGACGTAACTTAACCTAAATTATGCATTGACAAAGTTTTTTCACAGAAACTGCAAGTGGCTTCGCGAATTCGCGAAGCGTAATGAAGCCAACGCAAATTTAGGCTTTCACATGATAAGCTGAGCATAAGAGATAGAATTTACAGATGTGGCTAGATTCGTGATCGTGTTGCGCAGTAAAACCGAGTGCAGCCCATTTTAAGCAATAATCACCAGAAGCCTTTTGAGAAACAAGAGAATTTAAATCATTTGGCCTATATCATTAATTGTTGCTAACCTGCATACTTTGCTATGTATGCAAGTACACTTGCTTTCCATAATTGACACGTGTTAGGGAGACGTTATTATGGGAAGAGAAACATGGCTGAACCCAAGTATCTGGGACGCTGGGCTAGTTTTTTCAAGATGAATTTGCGGTTTGTGGAAAACCGGTCTTGATGCAGAGGAGGACGCGTTTTTATTGCCGTTAAGGACACAACTAGTTCTTCTCTCTTACTTGTCGATTCCACACTTAAAATGCTCTGGGTAAGAATGGGCATATGATGGATGATGAATTTTTATGGCGCAAAGGCATCTGTGCCCAAAGAGCGCCAAGCCACGAGGTATTTTCGCCTTCTCAAGATGGCGTCAAAGACCCATTTCCCAACCCCACCCGAAGTCTAAAGGCAGGTGATTTTGTGCTGCTGAAAGAATCTCTTCAGCCAAAACAGCTCTCGAAGATGGCAATAGTTGACGCGACTTTTCCCGGCCATGACGGGCGTGTTAGGTCATGCACCGTGCGACTTCTCTAAGGAGCAACACTGCGTCGTCCGATTCGACTGCTCTATGCGATAGAGCTTGTGAAGTGAGTGCGTCTGTGAATTGTCAGTGCCATTTCGGTCAGGAATGTGTTGCGAATGTTGTGTTTCGTAGAACGACAGCTTTCTGTGCGTCGACCTCAAAGACCAAATCTCCTCTTTTTGCGGAAATGTTTGGACTTATTTTCGACTGTATGTGCCCTTCGAAGAGTGTACCCCCGTCCCACTGCGCCATGTCAATCGCCACTCCCTGGACAACATCGCTCAATTCTGAAGCCCTGGAGTGGCGAGAAGGGAGGTATCTGGCGGCTGAGATGGAGGAGCGACGACGCAACCACAAAAACGTCAATTGCAAAACGAACCTTGTACTCAACGCAACTTTTTGTAAGCTCTATTTTAACTACCATTAAATTCAGTTTTTCTTTGTTCACCGGTTGCGTATTCTTCGCCAAACGTCAACGTATTCACTACAAGCAGTGCGCCATCATCGACATAGATGTGGTGCATAGTGTGGGCGGCTGTATCGGCTGCAGCCCCATCATTTTCATCCGGTTGCACATAAAGTTGCGTCCGTCCCTTCTTGGTAGAGTTTACCGCCACGTTGTTCGTGTGAGCGTGGTCATAACAAGGCATTCAGGACAGCGCCCAACAAGTGCTACTTAGCCTAACCACCTGCCACTTTCTACTCTGCAGACATCCGTGGATTCTCTTTCTGTCTCACGCCATGGATAAAGTCAACGCACTGTTTTTGAATGTTCAAAGCCACGCGCCATGTGGTGCCGCTCAAGCGAACTTAGAGCGCTGGTCGGGAATTAATGGGAATGTTACGTTGAGCGTCGCGCCCTCCTGGTATTGTAGCGCGTGCGCATGAGTCGTTGCCAGAGGTGGATCACGTTTACTTTAAGCGCATAGCTGCTTTCGTTCTGGCCGCCGCTTTATTTCTCGTAACATTTAATGCGAAAGCATTACTAGTCCCATTGGGAGAAAATCCGGCGGCGCGTGCGCGCATGTGTGTGTGTGAGTGTGTGTGTGTGTGTGTGTGTGGTGTGTGTGGTGTGTGTGTGGTGTGTGTGTGTGTGTGTGTGGTGTGTGTGTGTGTGTGTGTGGTGTGTTTGTGTGTGGTGTGTGTGTTTGTGTGTGTGTGTGGTGTGTGTGTGGTGTGTATGGTGTAAGTGTGGTGTGTGTGTGTGTTGTGTGGTGGGGGGTGTGTGGTGTGTGTGTGTGTGTGTGTGTGCTGTGTGTGGTGTGTGTGTGCTGTGAGTGTGGTGTGTGTGTGGTGTGTGTCTGTGGTGTGTGTGTGTGTGTGTGTGTGGTGTCTGTGTGTGGTGTGTGTGTGGTGTGTGTGTGTGTGTGGTGTGTGTGGTGTGTGTGTGTGTGTGTGTGTGTGTCGTAGCGCGTGCACATGAGAGGTTGCTAGAAGTGCATCCCGGTTACGTTATGCCATGTCGAGTTAGGGCTAGAGCATAGCTGCTTCTTTCTTACCACCGCATTATTAAGGCGGAAGCCTTTAATGCCTCATCGTTGTAAGCAGGAGCTGTCGACAGAAATGTCACGCTTTTCAGTTGGTCTAAACGGTCGTGACGTCACAGTGCGCAAATTTCAAACGGGGCCAATTGTACTTTGGCTGCTAACCATGCAACCAATTAAAGGGATCGTATAGTGATGCTTTAAGTAAGTTTCACTGAGTTTAGTTAATTGCTTTCTTAACCAATTATTCCAAGTAACCTTTCTAGTCAGACCAGATAAATAAATAAAAACGAGTAAGAAATTGGCCGAGCTTGGGAATCGAACCCCGGTGTCCGGAGTGCAAGTCGAGCACGCTACCAATCCGCCATGCCAGCTTTTTTTTTCTTTATTGCCTGTCTTTGGCTCATGACGTTGTACAACAAGAATACACATAACGCTATATACATAGTCGGTGGTTTGGAATGAACAAAGGTGCGTCTAGTGAAGATGGTGTCTTCGTTCACTCCCATCTTCCTCCCTTCCCGTTACGGCGAGGTTTAGGTGTCCACCGAGATATGAGAGACAGATACATTTCCTTTCCTCAAAAAACAATTTACCGACCAGCAAGGCGTATTTGTCCGCGTTTCAGATTGGTCCAAATTGTCGTGACGTCACCACGCGCGAATTTTGACGGGTGTCCAGCGAAATATGTGAGACAGTTACTGCACAACTTCCTTTCCTCAAATACAATTTTCGACTAGTGTCTACTGAGATATGTGAGACAGCTAATGCGTAATTTCCTTTTCTCAAATAAAATTTTCATTTTCTCCACTACGGCCCCTCTTTCTTCTTTCACTCACACTTCCTCCCTTCCTGTACCGTGCGGCTCAGGTGTCCACCGAGACGACAGAGAATTACAGCCCCATTTCCATTCCTCAAAAAGCGTTGCGTTCAAAGGGCAACGCATCGCGCCGAACGGGTGGTGGCATTCCGTGGACTCCCTGGCAGCGCTACAACACGCTGTCGCGTTCCACTCCTAAAGGCGAAGCTTAAGCGTCATTAATTGGCAGTTAATTAATGCACCAACAAAATATGAAGTGAACAATCGCGTAGCAGAATGCAGCACTCAGGCTTTCGCCTTTAACCACTTTAGCCGCTAGAGTTGCTCGAATTTTTTTCTCCTAACACTGAATGCGAAGGCATTGCTAGTACCATAACGAGAAAAGCCGGCGGCGCGCATGTCTGTGTGTGTGTGTGTGTGCGCGTGCGGGCGTGCGTGCGTGCGTGCGTGTGTGTGTGTGTGTGTGTGTGTGTGTGTGTGTGTGTGTGTGTGTGTGTGTGTGTGTGTGTGTGTGTGTGTGTGTGTGTGTGTGTGTGTGTGTTGTAGCGCGTGCACATGAGACGTTGCTAGAAGTGGATCCCGGTTACGTTATGCCATGTCGAGTTCAGGCTAGAGCATAGCTGCTTCTTTCCGACCACCGCATTATTTCTCCTAACACTGAATGCGAAGGCATTGCTAGTCCCATAACGAGAAAACCGGCGGCACGCCCGCGCATGTGTGCGTGTGTGTGTGTGTGTACTCGCAGAAGGTCCATAACATCCAAGTGATGGCAAGAAAAATAGGGTGATGCCACCAAGCGTTCCTATGAGGAACACAGAAAGCCGAACACCGTCACTTCAGAGGGTCCTATAGATGTCGTTGCTCTGTGCATACTCACCACTGGCCGACCTACATGTGGCGCCAGTTTCTCTGACACAGCCATCAATATTTTGATGCAACCGTTTGTCGTATAGCATTCCGGGTGGCGTTATATGATTTCTAGTTGCACATAGCTTACATATGCCGCTAAAGCTGGAGGCTACCTTGCAACATGGATACGAATCAGACACATATGCATCTTCAATGTATGCCTTCTCAGACTTCCATATCCAAATTTTGATGCAACCGTTCGTCGTCCAGCGCTCCGGATGATTTCATACGAGTGTGTGAGTGTGTGCGCCTCATAGACAACCGAACGTCTACGTCTTGCGTCGACGACATGTGAACGGGGCCAACCTCGTCGACATGCAGCGAAACGGTGCGAATGTTTACAGCCTGGTGCGCAATCAATAAATCGAATAAATAACTTTAGTGAAGCAACCAACCTAACGCCTAATCAGTGTGCCCTATGACAGTAATGCTTTACCATTCACGGCCTTTAGAAGACTGAGGTCTCGGCCGAACTTTTTTATTGTCGCGTTGTTACTTGATGCTTCCGGTAATATGGTACCTATAAACACAGGGAATTCAACGGTTGGCCAACGAAGCAGCATATCGTGCTTGTTTCGGAAGTACTAGGGTTATGGAAGAAGCTCATTGCACGCGTCCATGTCCGGCATTAGTTAATCATAAGTACCTACACTGCGAATAAGCTAAAATATTTACAGAACACAGCTTATTTCTGCAAATCCAAGCAAACATGCAATGTAAATGCTTTTCGTGTTCTTCGTAATGAATGCAGCGTGATAAAGCTGAAAATCTGAAAAAGTACATTACCTCCATTTTTCAAAATAGCCTTCTTTCTTTCAGAATTTTCGCCGGTGTTTTTCTTTTACTACGACACAACAAAAACTTTTTAACTGTATTTTATTGCCGATTACGCAAAGAATTTCGAAAAACAGGAGCACTCATAATAAACAAACTTCAGGAGCTCTCGAAACAGATGAACACTCGAACGGAAGAACCGAAATACCGGGTGTTTTTTTTAGAAGGTCAAAATTTTTAAAGAAAGGTAAATTCCTTTAGATTTATTTTAACACTGGGGCTATACTGGAGCTACGGCGGACGCCAGTTAAGAGGCAAACTACTTTAATTAGTTCGCTGATTTACTGAATGCGTTATTTAACTTTTATAATTTTTATTTTAGGGGACATGTTGTATTAGCAGAATTGGAGATCTTCCAAACAGCTAAAAAAAAATTTTCATGAAAACATTTTTTGAGCGCGTTACGAAGCGAGAAAAAGTCACCCTGGTAGGCAGCTTCACACTGTAACACAGCGTCTGTGAGCGCCTGTGACGTAGTCGCTCCGCCCTGCGCTTTGTGTCAAGAGCTCTCGGAAGAAATGAACACTCGAAAGGAAGCACCAAAATATAGGCGACCTTCATTCGTGTGAGTCCAGAATTCTTGGATGAGGCGTCAAATTAATGCGTTGCTAAAGACTGGCCGAAGCCGACAGGTAGCTACTGAAGATACAGGGTGTTCGATGTTTACAGTTGGCTGAACCATTCGTGCCTGCTTAGAAGAAAGGATCCACAGTCAAAGACGCGAACTTGAACGGCAGGCCTTCGGACACCCTTCTAGATCTCTTGATCGTTGCGATGCGTTGGTTACGAACCCCTTTTAAATTTACATCAACTTGAAAAGAGAGGTCTACGCTTACAGCAGCTAAGGCTACTCTTTTTCGCGTTGGGGACGATCACACTACAGTTGACACAGCATCACATCTACAACATCCGGTATCTATCCCAGGCTAGAGAATTCACAGGCTAGATATGCTACAGTAAGCTCACAACAAGCAACACGCGTAACCTCATTAAAGTAAAAAATATACAACAAGAACCAGAAAATGTAAAACACCGATAAAATGAGCACATAATTCAAAAGACATGAAGGGAATGCCCAGCTTTGGTTGTCAGCCAACCATAACTGCCATGAACGAGCCGTGAAGGAAAAGCAACGAAGATTATGGAGTAGCAGTACAGTTTACCAGGTAGAGAACTCAGCATCTAGGAATTCTTTCATCGTTATAATTCCGATTTCTTCTAGAGCCCGCGCCTCCCGTGAACGTAACGGCTTTAAAAGAATAAAAGGCCTTATAATAAGAGCGGCTAATGCTCTCTTCTAAGTCTTTACTAGAACATCTGTGCACATGGTAGGAAATGCACTGACAAATGAATAGCGTGAATATCAGCACTGGTTGTTGCTTTTGTGTGCCAATTTCTTTCTGTTGTGTGCACTAGTCTTTCATTCAGCTCTCAAGCAACAAATGCTGGGGCAGGTCAGTTTTCAAGCTGAGCTCCAACACTATATAAATGAATTTCACTTGAGAATCAGATGTCAGTATCGTAAAGTTTGTACAGGTTACCTCATGTGCCCCTTAAAATTACCCTTCCGTCAGAAAACTAGAGCGTAGGGCTCGAAAGAATACATCATGGATAAGTTGTGCCGCTGCCTCCCAAAATTTATAACACTGTCGAACTTGACGGTGGAATTGAAAGCATTTCACTGACACTGCGTGAATATTCTGTAGTTTGGGCTGCGTTTTCTGTCAGCGGAATTAGACGCAGATCATCCGGGGCTCCTGTTGGGCTAGGCTTGGCTGGCCTGCAGTTGCGTCTCACGGAGAGGAAAAAGCATGTCCGCCTGGTATTAACTTCTTTCTTGCCAGCCGTGTTCCATCACATCGCGCACTGGCACACCGATTATGCCATGTAGAAAATGGAGTTATTCGGAACGGACTCTGACATGAGCGATTTGGTTCCCGAGTACTACCATACCAGGAGGCCACAGTCGAGCTAGAAGGAGAGTTCGAATAGGAGTCTCATGCCGGAGCCTATTTTTTTCTCTACATGGAGTACTACGTTTTTATTTTGCTTTGAAGCAAATATTTTCGGTGGTCTTATGCAATGCCTTCCTACTTTTCAAACCGTATGCCTCTGTGACTAAGCATGACGTAAGCAACTCTACCTTGCAGAAGGGAGAGGCTTAATCTCTCTTGCGTATAAACTTAGATTTGCTTCTTATTTTTAGAGCCAACTTTTACTTCTATATAAGAATATAAAGCATGACCTCTTATTGCCGAGCACGAAATAGTGTGGTAAAAAAGCTGACGCTGTACATGTTTACGTCTAAACGCAAAAACTGCGATGTCTGTCTGTCTCTCGCTCTCTTTGTGTGTGTGTGTGTGTGTGCGTGTGTGTGCGCGTGTGTGCGCGCGCGTGTGTGTGTGCGTGTGCGCGCGTGTGCGCGCGTGCGTGCGCGTGCGTGTGTGTGTGCGCGCGCGCGCGCGCGTGTGTGTGTGTGTGCGTGCGTGCGTGTGTGTGTGTGTGTGTGTGCGTGCGTGTGTGCGTTTGTGTGTGTGTGTGTAAACTGAAGGAACAGCTGCTTTTTTGACACCGTCTATTGTCAGGCAACTATAGCCTCGTTTACATGAACCCGACTTCGACGGGTCGAGCCAGGAGATCGAGTTGCGCAAGGTCAGCCCAACTTGACGACTGCCTGTCTACATGAACTCGATTTTAGCGAGTCGAGACCGGTTCAACAGCAGCGGCACCAAGCGTCGAGCGGCGCAGCGGGAAAGGGCAGTGGCAGCTGGGAAGATATTGGCATCACGGCTGTCTCGGAGGCGCTACGGCGCAAGCGAATAACAGCAGAACTTTTTGTTGGGGTAGTTGGTCCATTCTGACATTAGTGAAAACAGCGCGAAAGAAGCCCGAAGGCGAAACGAGGAAGTGACAGGAAAGAGCGCTGACTGACAACTGAATTTATTGAGCGAAACTCGCGCAATATATAGGAAGGCAGTGGCAAAGATAGACAGATGCAGTCAACGTCACATGGTGCAAAGAGTCATAAAAGCGAAAAAACAAAACAAAACAGGGTGATAAAGCTAACAGTGAACAGAATCTCGAAAGGGATGGTAACAAAATGAAAACTACACTCAATGACTATACACAATTAATGTCACATGGTGTAAAGAGGCATAAAAGCGATAAAAACATATCAGGGTGAAAAGGGTAAAAGTCAGCAGAATCTCAAAGAGATGGTAACAAAAAATACATGATGACTTAAACAGTTAATGTCACAAGGTGTAAAGAGCCATAAAAACCGATAAAACATCCATAACAGGTAACAAGGGTAAAACCGATAAAAACTGACGAAATGGAATTGTGGAAAGAATAAAAACTAACTGAATGTGACAACGTATGGCTAAAAAAATGCACAGACCTTAACAATAAAACGATGAAACAGTGACACTCAGCGATTGAAACACGCGTAGTCAACAATAAAAATTTAGCAATGTTGTTCGAAAAAGGCAAGTTCACTCCCGTACAATAATTTTGACGCGTCACTGACACATTCCAAGCCCTTTCTTTTTATAAAGAAAGCTTCCTTCAACTCCCGGGCTACGCTGTCTCTACTCCTATCAAGAACAACAGTTACGCGTAAACGAGGCATGCATTTACACTCTTTGCAATGAAGCGCTAGATTAGAGCCAGTGCCTTTTTCAATAACAGGTTTGCATTTATCACCTCCCCTTCCACTAACCCGACTCCGACTCCATCCGGTTTACATGCTATCTGGTGTTGAGATCGAGTGAGTCAACCCATCCCCTGCAGCGGAGTTGACTGGACTCGCTGCAGTAACCGCTGCAGTAACCCAGTAACCGGTTTTCAGCTCAAATCCTCAAATCAATCTGGTCATGTAAAGAGCGCTTATAACGTGCTTGTAATTATTTTCCGAGAAATCCTTTTCCTGCGGCGCTAGTCTAACCCGGCTGCAGGAGGGGCGCGCACCTCTTGGCTCAGCTGGAAAGGGAAGGGGACGGTCCTTTGTGCCAGTTCCGGAAGAGGGGACTTCTCAGCACTATAGTAGGTTCCAACTAAAGCACGAAGCGGCACATGCAACTCAGAGGGAGCCCTCCAGCTAGTCATGTCGATTTCTGTGGCTTTGCATGCCAAGCCTGCGAAAGAGAGGGAAGGAGACGGCGTTTTGTCCCTGTGTCGCCGAGAGTGGATGTCCTTTGTTCGGGATAAGGCTAAAAGAATAATAACACAAAAAGAAAGGAAAAGATTTTGCTGCCCTGGCATCCGCGATCGTCTCTAGGAGCACCTGGGCTGGGGCAGCAGAATGGAAAGGGATAACGATCTGACAGGTAGGAGAGAAATAAAATTATCAAAAGACAGGAAGAAAGGAGAAGGTATTAGTAGGTGTGGTGCCCCCGTTTATTGTCTCAGCTGCACTGGCCACTACAACGGGGGGGGGGGGGGGGTAGATGGCTGGGGTGCTCACCTTTCGCGTATGTCCGCGCGAGAGCGTCTTTTGCACAAAAGCGCTGAATGTAACAGGTGGGATCATGTTCGGCATCAGACGGTCGTGGCGGCTTCAGTCTCAACCGGTGCTGTGGCGGCGCACCGGTGGGGACCGAACAGAAAACTGTTCGGTCGACGCGCTTGGCTGGGCGGTCTCCTTTGATGAGCATGTGCTGCTTCATTCTTGAGTTGTACCCGACTTATATGCCACATGGATTCATTTCAGCGGTGGAACATGGCGCCCTCTGAACCACGGCATCCGTTTGAAAGAAGTGCGAGTCTAGTTCAGGAAAACTGACCTTCTCGATGTTTAGTGCTGAAATAGTGCAGCTGCAGCCGCCATGAAAGCAGATGATGGATTGCGGGTTGTGATAAACGACGGAGACTCAAGTAACTTTCACTCGTCGACAAGCTAGAACGCTGCTCGAGTTCTCCAAAGAAACGGATCGAGGCTGGTTCATGGCAACATGTTATTGTGATGTGCTGTTTGAACATTTCTTCATGAGATACGAGATGTAGGCTGTAAACAGCTGGCTGCAATTCATTGGCATCGCAAAGGCTAGCGACGACCAGGACTGCACTCCACCATCCGTTTTGGAAGCAGACAGTGCCAAACTGCACTCAAAGTGCCGGAACTAGCGGTACACACCCGCGGCACCGCCGCTGCCGCAGAACTTTGCCGAACTGGTGCAATGAGTTCAGGCGAATCGAGCGCTCTCCAACTTCCCCTCCATAGCGCTAGCCAGAACAACGAACAACCGGCAGCACGAAGCGAAAGCCTGTCTCTTTCCTTTCCTGTCGCTTTAGCAGTGCCAAAGCTGTCCTAGAAAAATAATACGACGCCCAGAATGCGTTTCGTAGCGTCGGGTGAAAAAATATTGGCAGTGGCTTACCTCTGCTATGCCTGGGTAAATGTAGCGTAAAGCGCTCCGGTGTTTCGGCCGCACGTTTCGCCTTGGCTCGATTGCTCTTACGCTGCTCGACGGCGAACTGCCAGGCGACAACCTCGGGATTGGAAGAATTTAAATTTTTCAGTCTTCTGCGCCGTTTGGCAGCGTCTCGACACTCCTTAGCTTACCGGTGCTTACATGTCGAGCGCGACCGTCTTTTCTCCGCGCACCCTCCTCGCGCATGCGCAGTAGCGCGTGGCGCAACTGTCGTAAACACAGCTCCGGCTAAAGGTCACACGTTTGAGAGGAGCGCACGCCTGCGGCGCCGGCAGCGAGGAGCTCGCACCGGCTGTGGCAAGGAGGCGACGCACCTGCGCCTCTCCTGACGTCACGCGGTTCTCGCGCATGCGCATAACTGGCGGCGTACACTCACGCAAAACTCGGCTTTGACCCGCGTAGTGTAGCTTTAAGCTACAAAACAACCCAGCAAAGCAATATGGCGGAAATCTGCTTGGAAGTTCGACACACACTACAGAGGGCAAAATGGAGGGAAACGTGCAAACAAACATCGTAGAGATATCGTTCCCTCTCGTGAACACCTCCTGATTTTAAATGTTTAGCAGCGCCGCACTCGTTATTTTTTTGAACTGTGATTATTTAGTACCCGTGCATTGGTGTAGATGGCGATACTTAATACATTTATCTACATTTATCGCATGTCGCTGCATTATTGCTATTATTGTTTGTATTTTGTGGATTTTGTTGTTGGTAATTGTTACAAGTTGATTAAGAGAATGAGAGACCGGCATTTTAAGAGTATATTTACCAGAAAAAAAGAAGCCGCGGAACGTTTCAAGAGCTTGTGCCCTTCATAAGGAGAACAAAAAAGGTAGCTAAAATCAACTAGACATTGCATATTCCCCATAAGCCGTAGAGTAAAGGCGATGCTTCGCCGCGTAGAGCGATGTGTTAAGTTTTTGCACGCGAAATCTCAGAACTGCCACGTGCTGGTTACCTTAACAGTATAGCATTCTGTTTTTAACTATTTCGAAAAAACGCTAACTTTGATCAGGAATAACTTTTAAACTAAACAAGGCAGATGAATGATATTTTTAGACTGGAAGGGTGGTTAGACGATCTCAAACTGTGCAAAAAGTCGCTGCAGTACAATGCATATCCCAAAAGTTATTGCAGATTACATTGTTCTGTTTTCTATGCTTTTCAAACACGCGTAGCTAATAAACTAACCTATACACGTACTTTTAAATGCTTATCCTTGCTCACTAGCATCAGATCTCATAGTATCTAGAAAGCTTTTTTTCTAGGTGCAAGAGATTTTTCACACTTTTGCATTTCCTGAGACAAGTTGAGCTCGACTGCCAGTTTTTATCTTTGCGTTTTCTTTTACTGTTGAAACAAATTTGCAGCTATCATTAAACCAAATAAATCTTTTGAAAGCAGAGAAAACTAGCTTTTCGGAGATGTCTGAACCATATTTATGAAGTGAACGAGCGAGGTACAATCGACGTACAAATATCACCAAAAATGGTCTCCGCTTACAGTCAGAGTGGGACCGCCAGGGTACGCCTCAGCTGGAGTTCTCAAAACGGCCGATGAGACTACCGCGCAGTTAACTTAACGGGCTTCCCCGAAATCGCTTGCACATTTCATATGCTCGGAAAAAGGCGGTTACATGATGAGGCCGCTAGGAAGGGGAGGGATATACCGTGACTTTTTCTGTCAGTATTGATGGAATAAGCGAGACTATCTTTTGACGCATTATTCCATGTTTTACTACTGAAAATTTCTCAAAAAGACCGTCATGTCTCCTTTGCGGTCCTGGGCCTCTTCGAGAACTGCATGAGGCCATCAGCAGGAACATCCGAACACTGCATAAAAAAACGGTAGCGTTAGACTTACGATATGGATACGACGTAGGTACTCACTGTGAAACAGTTCATGCATCAATTTAAATGGAGCGGAAGGTATGGGAAAACTGTTTGGTGTCTCTGCGTTAAATACGGCGAGAGAGGCGATCGTAACTCTTCGTATAGATTCCCTATTGAAATGATGCACGCCTTTTTTTCTCAGGCGCCATCCTCCCAGTTGCAGTCCTGCAAGAACTATCGCTAGGAACCACCTTAGCTACGTCAACGTGCGTAACTGCGACGTATCAGCTGTGATGGGTGATGACATTGTGACGATCCTTTTATGATGCGAGGGCAGCTGTAACGGAAGAGCTGCGAGAAGAAGGTTGACGGTCAACAGGCGTCTGTAAGATGTGTTAGGTAGGTGAATTTGCGTTTTGCGTTCTCGGCCTGTTTCGCGCGTTATGCAGTAGTAACAAGCTCGATGCCTCGCAGTTGTGCAATACCTGCAAAGAAAACGCACAACGTATGCAGATTCCATAAAATATGTTACGTCAGACGCCAAGTTCCAAAGCAGAGAGTGCAGTAAGATGAAAAAAAAAGACTGAAATGGTGTGCTTGGACTAACAGAGATAAAACGTTAATCATTGTTAATTGCTTTTGAAACTTCCCTCTGCAGTATTCTACTTCTCTCCAGAGCGCAAAGTCGCACTGTACTTAAGTGTAGGCTAAATAATCCCACATATCATTGTAGTGCACGATCGTTCACGCTCAAGGCCGCAGGAGCGGGGCGTTATCATTTTTGTTCGTGACGCGAGAACGACCGGACTAATTTAGATTGATCACAGCCATGAAGAACTGCAGCTACGTTTTTCCAGATTACTGTAGTTGATTTTGACCTTTTATCCCGAAGTTTCCTTGCCGGCTTTAAATTGAGCGATGCAGCGAATGGCGGGAATTCATAGTTCGAGGACTGACGAGCATGTTTGGTGCTTTAGTTCTTTTTCGAGCTCAGGACAGCTCAAATAAAGAGCTTCGTTTGGAAGTTCTGTTGCTGTCTTCCTGACAGCTGGACTGCCGTCACTGCAACATGACAATAGGAACGTGTTTCCGCTAACATTTGTAGTGGAAACCATAGAAGAGCATGTAGGCAGAACTACTGCGAATCTGTCAGCCGCAGTCTGCAATGAGTATAACTTTGCATTGGTACCCCAGTTGTCTCTCTGAAGTTTAATAACAAATGAGAGATCTCTCTACTTTGCTAAAAAACCCGGGACCTACTTCCTTTTTCGTCTGTTTCATGTCTCGGCCACTGAAATTTTATAGCCCACTGTTTAGTGGAAGCATTACGGTGCTCTTGGCTTTGACCGTAAACCATATACCGGTGTGTTAGTGACTATTTTCAAAAATCTTCAACCATAGCCTTTTTTGTGGAGAAAATATGGCTTTTGCCGCATAGTGTTACCAGTGTTCGACGACACCAGAATGCCTATTTTCAAAAATAGGCAAAAATAGGCTTATTTTTTGAAAAATACGCATTTTGGGCATTATGGCTTCTGCGGTGTAGTATTATCGATATTCGCGGACGCCAAAAAACCATCGAATTATTTTAGACAGTAAGCTGGTGAACTAACTTTTAATATTTATCTTTGTAACTAAAGAAGTTCGGTTCTTATTTGAAATTGAAGATTTGTACTATGTCAACAGTAATTGCCATAGCGTTTTTCAGAATTTCGAAAACACGATTACCCTTGGCGCTGTCGCTCGACAAAATTTCGCTTTTTTCGTCAAGTTACGTGCACTGGAGCGGTTGCTTTGCTTGCATGCTTTCGGAAGCGCATGTATATTCGCAGCATGCAGCCAGAATTTGTCAAGCCAGAGTGCCGGGAGTAATGGGATTTTCGATATTCTGAAGACTAATATGGGTGGTACTAACGACCGGCTACAAATTTCTAATTGCAACTAGGCGCTTAACTCCCGTAGTTAAAAAGATAATTATTCAAAATTAGTTAGCCATCTTACCACTTCAAACGATCCGTCGGTTTTTTGGTGTCCGCCAACACAGCCATATTTTTGCCCCAAAATCGGTATTCTTGAAAACGTTACAGTGTTGACTCAGACACGTGGTAAGAGCTGAAGCTCGTTAAAGGGGCCCCGAAAGGGGCTCTATTGAAGCTGCTGCATGCCGGGTGTGTTAAAGCTCACCGCTTCACGAATATTGAACAGACCAAATTTTTAATGCGCTTTGTAGGATGTGAGTTCTCTGGAGTCCAAATTTGAAGTCAAAATCTGTAGTCACTTTTTGCACGCAGGCAGGTCGGCGCTCCTACGCGAGACCCGCCTCCCTGAGCGAAGTTCCCTGACCCGCCGCAGCTACGCGGCTTATTCGTTCCAGCCATGGTAGGTGCCTGACGTCTGAAGGAGTCTAACCAATAGCCACCTCTCAACTTATATGCGCAGGTGCGAGCGACGGAGGAAGAAGCGAGCATGAAAAAGTCGCCGGCAAGGGCTCGCCAACTTTCGGGCGTGATTGCGCGTTCTCTGTTACGCGTACAATTGTATTATTAATGCGAAAGCATTTCTAGGCTATGTCGGCGTGGCCGTGTCACAAAAATATGTCCGCAAAGTGTGCCTGCAAAACTTGTCTGCAGCAGTTACGATGCTCGAAAAAAAAAAAAAATATGTCGATATCAGTTAATTATATAGACCCAAAAATGTCGAAAAACCGCCGAAATAGGGAGCACGTCGATATAGTGAGTGGACGGGAAAACCCTCTTGGAGAGCCAGAATTGTAGAAAAATAGGCAATGGAGTGAAAAAAAAGTTTGAAATGGTTTGAAATGCATTTCATCAGTGATATTTATCGAACAAAAAGTTTCATTGACATACATAATTTGTTAATAACCAAAAAACCTTGCATGGTTGAATAGGCCGGACGGGAATATAGTCATATCGGCGTCATATCGGAAAAATCGAAATCGTTGATTAGGATAAAAGAAGATATAATGAGAGTAAATCAATCGATCCTTAAATAAAGCATAAGATAATTACGCTAATTAAGTAGTTAAATTAATTATCAAATATTAAGAAAATTATGAAGAGAGGCAAAGAGAGGCGACGAATGCCGAGGAGGCGTCAGTGCTTTCGGATTTTCACAAAGGGCTGCCACAGTGATCTTTAATTTTGGGGGAAAGGGGAGGGGGGCGCTCAGGGTTTCATGGGAATACAGTGCACTGATTGTGCAAGTTGATGTGCTCTCCTTGGAAGGTGTTTGAGAGTCCTTTTAAGGACCACTTCCGCAATTTAAGAGCCAAAAAAATAATTCGATTGAAAGTAGCTTCGGTTGGTTTATGGGGTTTAACGTGCCAAAGCGACTAAGGCTATGAGAGACGCCGTAGTGGAGGGCCCCGGAAATTTCGACCACCTGGGGTTCTTTAACGTGCACTGACATCGCACAGTACACGGGCCTCGAATTTCTCCTCCAAAGAAATTCAACCGCCGCGGCCGTGATCGAACCCGCGTCTTTCGGGTCAGCAGCCGAGCACCATAGCCACTGAGCCACCGCGGCGGCACGAAAGTAGCTTCGTTTCACGTGTGCAAGCTTTTCCTCGCGTGGCACGTTCTGCCGGGAGCTACCGGATCCGCGACAGCTGCCCGTGACACGCGGTACAACTATGCCGAAGACGCATCACTCTGTTCGAAATGGAACAGCAATCACAAGCGATCGCTATGCTTCCCTCCAGCCAGGCGCCGCCTGCCGGCGCTGCTGGTAATGCGACATGGTCGCGCAGTGGCGGCAAGGTGTGGCTCAAAGTAGCGTTCATTGCATTGAAGACTCAGGGGAAGGTATCTCGAAACTAGCGTCCCCGACTTGTAAGCCTGATCGTAATTGGTACCGGTTTACCAAATCAGAATCCCCTCGGAATAAAATGAAGGTTAGACTAATTTCCGTAATGCCCACGGCAGCGAAGTTGGTGTGCGAATGCAGGCCAGCACAGAACCGCCGAGTGCGAACAAGCATGGATAGCTCGCGCGAAGCACTATTCGAACGGAATACGGATAATTGGGCCCAGTTAAGACATTATGTTGAGGCTGTCCACTTTAACAAGACTATTTGCAAAAATATGAAAACTGTAGTTACGGACACACCGCGGAGGCTCAGTGGTTAAGGCGCTCGTCTACAAAGCCGGAGTACCCGCGTTCGAACCCCACCGTGGCAGCCTCGTTTGGATGGAGGCGGAACGCAAAGGGCGCCCCTGTTCTGTGCGGTATCAGTGCATGTTAAAGATTCTCGAAATTACTCCGGAGACCTCCACTACGGCACCTCTTTCTTTCACTCCCACCTTCCTCCATTTCCCTACGGCGCTGTTCAGGTGTCTACTGAGATATGTGAGACAGATACAGCGGCAGTTCCTTTCCTCAAAAACTAATTTGCCAATTCGTTTTCAGTTACGATTGAGGGCTAAACTTCATCGCTATACACACGTATCCGCTTCGATGCTCTATTCGGAATAGCTTAGACATGACCCGTGGGTGCAGCAGATTTTACTAGGAGCCTTTTGTTGCGAAAGCAACACTATGCTAGGCTGTGAGCAATTTCGAGGAGCCCCGGAGAGCCCCAACTGCGCAAGCGCGTGGAGCGATTGACGTCAGAGCAGCGCGGAGCCGCCGCTGACTCCTCCGCTGCGCGGGTGACTCAGAGGTGCCATCGCCGCTGCGTCAGCAGTACATTCTCCACGAGGAGTGACGTCACACGGCGCACAGCTACAGCGCTGGGGCCACCGCCTACTCCTCTGCTACTAGGGTGACTCAGACGTGCCGCCGCCGCTGCGATTGCCGCGTCGTTCCTTCCGCAATTCTACTGGGGATGGCCATTGGTAAAACTACAGCCAATTTTTTTCTCGTGCTTTGTTCCCACCGGAGACTTTCTCTAGGGAAGGTGCACAAGGCACGCGATAATTCGCCTTATAATAGGGTCTTCTCGCAATCGGCGCACATAATTGTGGGTTTCAATGTAGGCTGAACAGCTCAGAAGAAGAATGCCGGCATTTGGTGTAATGTCTGGCACCAATACAAATCTCGGAAAAAAAAGCGCAGACCTCAGTCAAGTGTTTACGGCAGGTTTTGCGGAACCTAGGCGGCCCTTTCGGCAACAATAAAGACATCGAACGGGAAGCCGCAAATCAGTAAAGAGAAAGGAGGCTCAGAAACGGCTTTCGGGATCATTCATTTCCTCCATATTTTTGTTCCTAGCGACCAGAAACAGCTGGCTCTAGCTCCACAGTCTACTCCGAGCACCGACTAAATATCTGCACCGCGTAGCTGATGGCCTACTGAAAAGCATGCTTTGGTTTATATATGCTAAGGACTGAATTTTGCAACATTGGTATGTCGTTGCAGCATTCGTGGGAGTCCTCCTGTTGGGGAAAGAATGTCCCCTAATCGATACATGGAAGACGATTTCAGTACTTCTGATCCCCCAATTTTCGCTTAACACGCATCGCACCCAGAAGGAAGCTTATTTGTTGCGGCTATCTGTAGATCCCTCGATGTATCACAAGTTCTGACTGTATACACTTGGTTAGTACAAGAACGAAACGGGCATGATTATGGTTATATTGGTCCATGTTGCACGTCTTGTGGGCTTACCGTGCTCTTCAGCTCTTCTCTTTTGTTATTAAGCTGCCCTTGCTACCGTGGAGAGCGTAGCTTAACGCGAATCTTTCGCCACGAGTCTGAACGCAAGCAGCAGCGTGCATGTTGCTTTTCGTATTATTGCATATTTTTGTGAAGACCTGCATACAAGCCGCAGTTAAACGTGGACGCCAAGATGAAGGCGAATATGGACCTTTACTCACCTAATAGCAGCGCAGAGAATCGCTGCAGCAATCCCGAAAACGCGGCCAGACGTGCCCTGAGTGACAGCATGGGCGCCAACGTAACGGTGATGTTGGTGGCTCGCTGTCACAGCCCACAAGGAGATGCAGAGATGCATAAGGCGGAAAACAGGCGCCTTACCCCTCACAAAAAGCCAGGACAGGCCTCGGTCGCTGGCTGCAGCAAAAAAAAAAAATGTGGTAGGGATTTACACGGGTTCTGAAGGAAGGTGCAATAACGTACCGTTATCCCTAGGATATTAAATGAAGCCCTTCACAATTATCCTCTAAAAACAGTTTTTTTAATTGGTTTTGTTGAAGCTGGGTTATATGTAGCCAAAATATGCATTGCCTCATCTTCGCGCCTTTCCATCACCTCTGGTCTGTTTTTGCGCTCTGAAATGTCGGCGCTCCTCCGCCGGCCCCACCGACCCAGGCCGTCCGCCGGTTGCGTGAATTTGGCATGGCGACAAATCACAGCAGTCCGCTGCTGACCTAACGAGCGCTGCGTAACGCGTTGCGTGCGGAATGGGGCAAAAACCAGAAACCGCTGGTCGCCGGAGGCGCGGAAGCTGAAGTTATAAGAAATGTACAATAGACTATCGGCTCACCTTGGAGGTTATGTATGCGGCACGAATGCTCGGTGGCCTGTATTGTACATAATGCAAGCATTTTATAGCCAACCTCAAACATCCTTTTCAGGTACCCTTTAACGTAGTTAAACCTAGTAGACGTGCTAAATTATACGTTCATTCTTCATGTGCTCTTTCTGGTATCAGCATGTGCACACCAGCGCGTTTCATGATATTCATCGTCCTCTGTCCATTCTGGAGGCAGCTGTCACGACGCCCTCCTCCCATTGGCTACAGCTGGCGTGGCGCTCCACCGATATTTCCCGAACTTACCCAAGTTAATTTGATCACACAAGACAAGTTTCTTGCTCGAGTTGGGTACGTCTGAGGGAGTGCTTTCGAGCTAAAATTTTGAAAAATTGGAGGAAACACCTCAGATCCGCCTTAATGACATAAATGCGGAATTGCTTATGGGGAACTGCATTCTCTACTTTACACTCAAAGATCACTGCGAATCCCCAAATCACTCTTGGCGGAGTAGTGCAGTGATTAAGCGATGCTTCAATGCCCTGGGATGGCAGGTGCTGCCACTGGTGGGGCCTGTGCGACCCAGGCTGCTCGTCCAGAGCAACTCCTCGCGGCCAATCATTAATTTAACTGTCGCCTGCCAAGGTGTACAGTTTGCTCACAATCCGGTGTGCAGATTGTGATGGCGCTACGAAATCACGTGACCAATGTAGCCAACCTAGGTTTCTTCTCCGCCGAATTTTTGCCCACAACTGCGATGGCATCGACGATGACGACGCCGTATTTTCTGCAGGACGGAAATTTTAACACTATCGCCTCAAAAGATAAGAGAAAACCCGCATTCGAAACTCTGCAGTGAACAGACTAATGGAACGCCAGCACATGGCCGTTCGGGGTCTAGAACGAGCGAAGCTCGCCGCTCCAAAATCCTCTGCCGCTCACATTTATCGCGAAGGTGACGCCTGTGTGAATGCGGTGTCTCGATAAATAGTTGCGGTGAAAAGGATTGACTGAAACCTCCTTCTCAGATTCATATTCATTAGCGGCATGCAGCGAGCTTTTTCGCCGATAGAAACTCTTCTGTACTAATAGACCTTTCATGCAAGTTTTACGTTCGAAAGTTCGCCGCAGCGAAACGAATGCCGAATTCAAAGCATCAGCGAGCCGCAACGGCATGCTATTTACGAAAAGGGCACTGGTTCGTGAATGGGAACACTAAATAATGGGGACTCAAGTAGTGCAGTTTCAGGCAATTGTTTTCGCGTTCGGTCGGCATTTATATATAGGACCATTGTTTCAAGGGCACATGTGCAACCGAAGCGAAGAAGGCGTTGGCAGGGAGTTTGCCCATCGTGTTCATTCACGAAGTGTATTCACGGCTGACAGCTACAGGTAATGGCATCTATTCGCTGAAGTCAGTGAACAAGCTTATGGAAAAAAAAAACCGCCATGGCGGTAGGTGGGTTGTCGACTATTGCCTATGCAGGGACGGGCATACTCCGAAAGTCAGGCCTACGCACGACATCCGCGGTCCTTGTTCTGGAGCAGGATGGTGCCTGCCGTCACCAGCGCTTTGTGCCCTTTGTTTCCAGATGTGGAAACGGACACAGGACAGGCGCTGGACGAGCTCGGAGAACGCCGACCGCCAAGATCAAGCCACCGCGCTGGTCGTTGTGTGACCACCCCTGCCTTTGCAGTGTCCGGCTCCGTGTTCAGCGACGCCCAGCCATTCCCGTTGCAATGAGGAGCTTGTTCAGCGTTTTCGTTTTCGCGAGCCATGGCTTGAACGAACGGCCGACGGCCCAGGAGTACAATATGGCCACGTCTCATTAACGAAGTGTCTATTGGGGTGAATCGAACAACCGGAATAGGAGAGCGCATGCAACGATGATGATGATGATGATGATGATGATGATGTCCTCGGGCTGAGCACCACGAGGTATTCTTCTTCGCCTTCTACTCTCTGTGCTCTCTGGCGCGTGGGCAAGAAACAATGCTGACAATAGGTGGCATGTGCACAAACATCCACAAAATTTGTATGCGGGCTTGACCTGTAGAAGAATCTAGAGGTAAAAAGAAATTAAAAGAAAACAATACAGCCATCTCATTGAAAAGATTGGAAAAACCTAAAACCCATGTATCACCGCAATGAATGACTTACTTCATGTGAAAAGGGACGTTTTAGGGCGCTTATGAAAAGGACGCTTAATCTATGCCATTTTACCTCTTGAAACGGGTTCCCGCTTTCACACCACGTCTATATGTTAGTGGATTCACGCGGTGTCAGCTTTGTTGATCGTTGCAGGGACTTGATTCTTCGTGCATCAGTAACTGCGATGTGTGGCTTATTATTGAGAAAGTAGTGATGTAATGAAGCTTCGTGTTCGCTAAAGGCGCAGAAGTGCGCCCGCCTATCTGTAGAAGCACTGGTTGTTTACGCACTTTAGACGAGGCAGGCCTTCTTTGTATTCAATCATTTTTGTTTTCAGCAGCTTGAACCAAGGCCGCGAGTGGCCGATCCTTCTTCAATACAGCGCCCAAGCCATGACGCTTAGGCCATACCCTTAGCTGCCTCGAGCGCTCGACCTGAAGTTCTGACTCCGCAGCAGGTAGCCTTGCCTCTAGTAGCTCTGAAGGCACTCTCGCTTCCTCGAAGGGAGCGAGTGCTTTCCGCTTATCTTTCTTTTCCCAGTTATGGGTTCGGCTTCCTGCCTAAGGAGATGACGATGCACATGTGAGTTGAATTCCCTTCTGGCATGGTCGGGTCCCTTGCCTAATTTAGAGAAACTTTTCGTCTTCCCCCCATTGATGGAAAGCCTTTATTGTTCTCACTTTAGGAACGATTACGTCAGGAAATTGGAGCTCGTTGTGGTATAATTTTTCATGTGCGATTGCCTTTTACAGATCAGTATTATATGAGCTTTGTTCCATGCGTCTGGTGCTGTGGAAGCAGCGCTTCCTCTATTTCGACAATGCCTACTGAATACTGCCGATCCGACTGTCCAAGCCCCTTTTCTATCCTCCTTTCCTGCTCTCCCCCGTCAGCTAGTCTTCGCGCCTGCTGTGCACGTGTGGGAGAGAGTTAGGGTGCCTCGATGCGAGAGAGTGCAATCTCAGTGCCTCCTGGTGACGGAAAGCGGACGAAGACAATTTTTGCAACGTTCTCTGTTTCTTCGTGAGGCGGCGGTCTGCATTTCTCATGACCATCAGGTTGCCTGTCAGGTACGGACGCGCCGCAGAGCGCGCCGTTCGTGGCGCTGCTCATCATGTAGCCGCTACAGCCGCTGGCTTAAAAAGCAGTCACAAATTGTGCAGTGTAGCGACATTGGCATTGCAACGGCGGGAGGTTGTGGCGGCTTGTTCGAATGATGTTCATCTTTTAGCTGCAACACTGAAAAATTCCGGGAGAGGCACTAAAATTGCTTGGCGCAAATCGGAAATCATAGGGTAAAGGTAGTTGGTAATGAGTTTTGCTACATTGGTTTGCGATTCAATCGTCTTCAGTAAGGCAAATGGGAGGATGAAATAAAGAAGGTATGGTAAATGTTCCCGAGAAGGCATTTTTCGAAAGTACTAGGTAGCAATCGATAGTTTTAAAGTCGTAGCTCTACTTTCTACAGGATGAGCTGTCATCGTTACGACAAATAGATGAAGATTTTTCTCTTCCCTGCCAGCCTACAGCTACGATTATTTTAAGAAGCGAAATGCATGACGCAGCAGCTGATACCAAACATATCGGACGTTCTGCCTGATCCTGACTACAACCAGGCGCTTATAAAACGATGGAAAACGAAAAAAAAAAAGGATCGAAGAAATGCAGGAAGATAAAACAGAAATCAAGCCCCCTTCTGTACGTGTTCAAGCGCAGTCACCGTAAAGGCTGAACCATAAGGCAGGGGCTCTTCTACCGCCGTTGTAGCCTTGCGCGCAGAAGTGGACGATCAAACAAATGATGGCGTACGAAATGGCACCTCAAGGCAAGCGTTAGGTGTGTTTTTGTCGTTCGCTCTTGTGTTCCGGTCGCACGCGATATGCTTTGTCCTCCTCGCACGTAAAAGTGGCTGCGCTGCAATTCAAATTTCTTATGACTGTAAGGACGCGTAAATAAAAGCAAATAGACACGATTATATACGTATAGATGGCAACAAATAGAAACAGTGGCAATGTATATAGCAGCAGATACATGCAGCAGCCGAACTGAACATAAGTAACCGATTCCATTTACTGCTACCGCGAGGACTCCTCGTGAGCGTCGCGGACCGCACCATTCAGCCACGCAAAATAATTTTCGTTAGCCATGGTGCCACGAAACCAACGAACGTAACAACTTACAACGCTCTATTCGTCACGCCAGGAACAGCAAGAAGCGGCGCAAACACCTGAGGCAGCGCCTAAATTATTCCAGCCGACATCCTGAAGTGAAAAGCTGGACGTACGCCTCAGCACTCCGCTGCAAACGGCGAGCAAGGCTGCCGCTCGAGCCGATTGCCGTTGGAAAAAGCGCCATGCCGCGGATGAAGCAAAAGCTTCACAAGAAGGGCTAGGAAGCAGTAATCTGACATATGCATGGTGTAGCAGTAGGAAGGAGCTATCACAAAAGGCCAGCACCGCGCGGCAATGCGCAAGCATGACACAAGCCGTCCTACCCTCTAGAGACGTAGCAGCGCTACAACTAGCTGAAATGAGGCATATACCTGCTGCTCCCATTGCGAAGCGGGTGATGCGGCTCGTATTGTAAAAATAGAGGAGGAGGATGGGGAGGAAAACTTTTATTAGTATTTACAGTGAGAGGTCGATGGGGCGAGCCGGAAGGGCCCACCCCTTACAAACACTAGGAGGGATCCCTAGTCCGGGATTCCTGTAGCTTTCGCAGCGGCCCGGGCTCTAGCTACCAATGCCTGTTGGGCATGGAGTTCGGAGCAGCCGCGCAGGGCAGCTTCCCAGTCCTCTCGAGTGGGGTGGAGGTGGGGTGGGTAGGCAAGATTGGAAGGGCATGCCCACACCATGTGGTAGATGTCCGAAAACTCCTCCTCACAGTGTGGGCACACGCCCGACAAAGAAGAATTAAAGTGCTTAAGTACTGCCGGGCACACTACAGTATTGGTATAAGGGCGGAGAAGCCAGCGCTCCTCCACCCTGGTGAGGCCTTTCCAGGGAGGGGATAGAGACCATGAAAGTTTTGATAAAGAGAGGTGATCTCGTTAAAGGTGATGGCTGAATTGAAATTGAATTCCGGATGAGGCTGCGGATGAGGCGATGCCCGGTGAGTAAGCGCGCGGGCGGCAGCGTCGGCTGCCTCGTTGCCCTCAAGACCCGCATGAGCCGGAGCCCCCACGATGGTACGATGGGTCCGAAACCCTGTGTATTCGCATGCGTGGAGAATTTTGAAAGCACGGTCTGCAATATACCCTTGCTCAATATTGCGGCGGGCGTCCCTGGAGTCCGTGATAATGACTCGCGACTCTGGATCTGCCGCGGCCAGTGCAATGGCGATCTCTTCCGCAAATGTAATGTTTGGGGCAAGGAAAGTAAGGCCCTGAACTGTAGTGTTTTGGTGGATGACGGCCGCCGTGTACCAACCCCCATGGTGCGGGCCGGCCGCATCCACATAGAAGACACCTGGCTTATGGCCATAGTGTTGAGAAACAGAGGAGGCGCTGTTGGAAGTCATCACTCATGGATCATGGCTGCAAGGTTTCTGCCTTTCGTCACAAAATCTTCGGCAGTTTGATTCTCATGGAACGTTGTTGCCTTTTAAACGCTTGAAATCTTTAATTTGTTATCCTTCACTTACAAAAAGCTTTTCTTTTCATGGTGGCATTTTTTTATGGCTGTTGCTGTAGTTATTTTCACTAATGGACAAATTCGTACGGAGCTATATTGTTTGCACTACTATCCTGTACAAATACTTGGTGTAATTGTCGTTTCTATCTTACTGCGCACCCGCAAGAAAGAAAGGCGAGAAATATTACCTGTTGTGGAGGACTCAAGCAGGGTCCATTAACACATCCGAAGAGGGGTTTCCGCACCTTTGAAGAGCAAACTACCAGAATAGCAAGCACTAACTCACCGCAGACCTCCTCCCGTTCCATAGGAATGGTGCAATGTGGGCTGTGGCGTTGGTTGTTTGAAATATCTCTGAAGATGGAGGGTGCAAGCGCCACACATTTTTCCCACATGCAAATGCATTGAGCGTGAATGTGGCCCTTTGCGCTGCTGCTCAATTAGCTGTTAGCACCCTCGTTGCCTTCTATGCCTGCGACTCCAGGCACTTAAGGTATCTCATAAATGGCATGCCTCAGCTGGGGTTCTCAAAACTTGCACAAGCGACCGCCAGTTTAGTGCGGTTAGCTGAATGGACTTCCGAAGTGTATTTACATGCATAAGTAGTAGCGTAACAACGCCGTGAGGAGATTACTTCTGTGCTGTGGGGAGTCGCCCGGCTCTCTGTCCTTGGGTTCATCTCCCCAAAATATCGCATTCTCTAAAGTTACAACTATCAAGAAATTGCGCCTGAGTCACAGCTACACTCTCTGCTTCTTCGAGCTCGCGAATTGGACGCTCGAGGACGTTTCGGCGCTGGTCCGTTGTTCTTAACCGGGATGAAGCCTGGTTCCCACGAGGCGTTCCTTCGCTCCCACGGAGGGGGGCAAGCTCGCCCCATCCAACCACGGGGTATCTGATGGCACTGCCCTAGCGTGGTCTAGCACTCGCAGCTAAGTTTGCTGGTTAACCGGACGACCTCGACTCAGCGTATTTTGTGGCTTGCCGGCGGTAATGCCGTAGAAGAAATAACTAGCTTTCTGTTTCAACTTGCATCTTGTTGTTTCTTAATTCAAGAGCAAGCCACGCCGTGCTCGGCGTGCGCTCGGTATTGCGCACTACCCCGTTATGCTGCCGGAAATTTGAACTCTCAGTTGCAGTCAAGCTGGGAAAAAGTAATCATACCCATTTCTGACCTGAATTGCTTTGGAAGCTTTCAGAGAAAGTATTACTTTTCAGATAAGTTGTTATGGCTAGCGATTTGCAAAATGCTAGGAAGAGCTCGGTATAACGCCTAGATATAACTAATTCGTCCCGATACAACTGAAATAAGCAATGCCTCAATTTCACACAATAACAGATTTTTTTAATACTGAAAATTCTTCAAAGGAGAAGAGTCCCTGGACTCTTCCGAGCCACGAAGAGCCCCCGAATAGACCTGGAGTGCGCTGCGTACGAGCAAAAAAGAGTAATGGCAGATGTACAACATAGGCTTTTCTTGTAGAATTGCTCAAGGAGCAGTTTCAGAAAACCAAATTCAATGCCATTTATATTTACTGCCTTTCCCTTAATGTGCATAGTGATCAAGGAGCTAGTAGCTGTTAGAAGCCGTTCATTACTGGCATACTGCCTCTTTGCTAATGCCCTACTCCTTGCTGCCCCTGTACTAGCTGCGATCATAGTGCAATGCTGGTAAAACTATCGCTAGCAGCCACCTAATTTTACACCATGTAGAAACTCCTATGAACCAGCCCTGATTGATGAACAAAATTTGAGTTTTCTATGGCGCGAAGACAGAAGAATAATAGTCAGCGCAGGCCTCTACGAAGTGTTAGGCTGGGGAATTCACATAAAACCTATAGTAAAAGTGTGCGATGTGCGGAGGGACTGGAAGAAGTTGAGTGCAGTGGAAACGATTCGGGAGGGTGCGCAGTCTGATGAAAAGAAGATAAAATCGAAATCGAAGGGCCTAGAAATACTTGAAGCTAAATCGTTCGTCAAAGCCAGAGATGGTGCCTGGTTGTTTAGTCGCGGTTCTGAGTGCGATGCCGCGGGGTTGATTCCCGGTCGCGGCAGCTGCATTTCTGGGTGGGGTACATTCGGACGCCGTTATGCTGAAACTTTTGAGGCGAATCAGAGAACACTACGAAGGCGGCATTAAGAAGTCAGCGAAAGTTACGATTTTATATGGGCAGCCCATGTGTTCTGAAACAGACCATCCCGGGGACTGGTACAGGGCACAAGTTTTTCGACAGGCGGCGAGGTAGGGTCTACGTCCCCTCAGTACGTCCTCCGGCACGGGTTCAACGAGACGAACTAACCCTAGGCTTTACCATATCCTTACCATATCCTTACTAGCCTGCACGTTAAGTACACGCATGGGCGAGGATTTCATGAGAATAAATCTGTGCGGTGCGCTCTTCGGAAGTTCTGCTTTTAGGTTGGATTGTTGTTTGCGGCTCAGAAAATGATAAGGTAAAACTAAAACGCCCAGAGACACCTAATTTGCCTTGATAAGGTTAGCTGAAGTTTTTTACACAATTGCACAGAACATTTATTTTGATATTATTAAATATATCTCAAAGTTCAACGATGCCCAGTCAAAAATTCCTTCAGCCTATCGGTCTGAAGGCTGAAGGAACCCGTAATTTGGGCCTGTTGGGCTGTTGGTGATGGGCCTGTTGGGCTGTTGGTGTTGGGCCTGTTGGGCTGTTGGTGTTGGGCCTGTCGGGCCTGTTGGTGTTGGGCCTGTCGGGCCTGTTGGTGATGGCCTGATGGTGATGGACCTGTCGGTGTCAGACCTGTTGGTTCTAATGGCGTCGGCCTGTTGGCACAGATCCTGCTTGCAGGTATCGGGATAGTGTTAGGCCTAATGAGGGACGCCAGTCCTAATGGCGCACCATAGATAAGTTTTTTCATCACTCAGAAATGTGTGCTGCACATTGCGCATGATAACATAGCTTCTTCGATTAGTGCATCGCAAGCTGTTGCAAAAAGGCAGCGCCTGCTACTAATAATATTTTCCAATTAAGCTGGCCAAAAGGGTCTGTAATGCCCTACGATATATATACTGACAACCAGATTTAGGGCAAACGAAAGCTTTATTATAAAATAGAAAGCTGTAAAGAGGAAGATGATCAGCAGTCAGAGCAGCAGAACCGAGGCGAGGCGCGAGATGAGAAGACGACGATCGGCAGCTGAAGCAGCAGAGCCGACGCGCGGCGCGAGACGAGAGCGTGAACTGTTCCGGGACCGGACCTGTCCTTGCCCGCTCTAACCGGCCTTCACAACTGTCAATAAAGGCCGTTACATCTTGGTGGAGGTGCGGGGTAGCGGAGAGGCGTCTTTTCGGGTGATTTTGTTGAGGCGCCAGTAGTCAACGCAAAAGCGGATAGAGCCGTCTTTCTTGGTGACAAGGACGACGGGGGAAGCCCAAGGACTGTGTGATGGTTGTATGACGCCACGCTGCAGCATATCATTGACCTGGGTGTCGATAACCTGGCGTTCGGTGGCCGAGACGCGATATGGGCGTTGGCGCAACGGCGAATGGGCACCAGTGTCGATCCGATGGGTAACAGCTGAAGTGCGACCAAAACGGTGGTGAGAGAAGTCAAACGATGACCGAAACTTATCTAGCAGGGCCGCAAGCTGGGTCTTCTCCGGTGGCGAAAGATTTGTGTCGATTGAGCCCACAAAGACGGCCTCGGGAACGGGTTGAGGAGACGGTGAGGAGGAAGTAAGTGAAGACACTTGCAGGCGGCAGGAGTCGTCCTCAGAAGGGTCCCAGGCGACGACGGAAGCGAAAGGCTGGACACATCCCAAGCATTCACCATGAAGAAGAGTGGAGGGGCACAGGAATGGATTCGTCAGGGGCAAGGCGCTGCAGCCGGCTGAGACGGCAAGCACGGCGAATGGAAGGGTAGACAGTGGCGAGAAGCAGAGGAGTCGGACGGGATGAAGATGACAGGGCCGTTGGATCCAGAGTCGCAATGAACAGAGGCGAGCACAGCAGAGCACGGCGGGATCATGACGTCATCAGCCACAGTCAGCTTGGAGCACAAGTTAGTGGAAGCGTTCACAGAGTCGTCGCCGAAGGGAAGAAGGGCGACTTCGGAACGAGCGCAGTCGATGACAACGTCATGTTGGGAGAGAAAGTCCCAGCCTAAGATGACGTCGTGAGACGGCCATGAGAAGACGATGAATTCAACAATATACAGAACGTCCTGAATAGTAACTCGGGCTGTACATGCCCCCAAAGGCGCAATAAGTTGCGAATTAGCGGCGCGAAGCATAAAACCACATAGCGGAGTCATCACTTTTCGTAACTGGCGGCACAATTTCTCACTTAGTACAGATACAGCAGCACTGGTGTCAACAAGCGCGAAAGCATCGGTGCCCTCCACAGAAACCGCGATCAAATTTGTCGGAGAAAGTCGAGGTCTTGAGCTTGGTGACGAGCAAGCAGTTCTTGCCTCCGGAACTGCGGGCACTAGTTTTCCGAAGGGGGAAGAGGGACGACGGCGCATCGGGGAAACCGAGCGACGACGCGGAGATGGAGCACGGCGGCGAATAGACGGCCTGAGATCGGAGGAAGCAGTGGTCTCAGAAGGCGAAGTGCGGTGAAAAGGCTGGGGAGGGGCATAGGCGTAACCTCGAGGGTCAGTATTGGCAGCAGGGGACAACACTTGGCGGCGGCAGGGACGCATCACATGGCCAGGAATGCCGCAGACATAACAAATGGGTAGGTTGTCCGGTGTCCGCCATGGACGGAAACGTTGCGGTGGTGGCCAGGCAGGACGAAATGGTGTCGACTGCGGTGGATGCTGGTACGAAACGAACGTTTCTGGGCGGGGACGCCTGACGGCTTCGGCATAGGTAAGTGGCAAAATAAATTTATACATCATGACCTCCAATTTTTCGTTGCACGTCCCCCAGCTTCTGTGAGATGTGAGAGGTGCATGCGCACGGCTTTCAGTCTCTTCTCTGCGAGCTCCTTTGGTATGTCTCCCATGTAGATATGAAACAGAGCTGCACAATAGAACACAAAATAGGCCACATTTGAACACAACTAGATACATGATAAATGCAAAAGTGAGATTCAGAATTACCACTCTCATTGTAAAAACACAGAAACGAATGTTCGCCATTAAAGGGGCCATGAAGCCTACTTTCGTGCATACCCTTGTTGTAGCATTTAATTCCCAACACATTAAATTACAATACCCAAAACTTTCAGTTGATTCCGTGCGGCAGATATCTTTAAAACGATTTTCGTTTCCTTTGCGAACTGACTGCTTGTCTGGCAACCTCTGATTGCTGACGACACATGGGCCTACCCACTCCGCGTCTGCTGTGTGTTGTTGGATGCATTGAGATGCTTGCATGAAAACCAAAGACAGAGATTACTCGAAACAACGGGCAATGCTATTTATACATTCTGTGCAGATATGTCAATTGCACTATCTTTGTCGCAGCAAGATCGGAGAACGCGCACAATGACTTGCCACCAGTCGTTGAGAATGCTAATTTCACAACCAAATAGATAAATCAGGTTACTGGCAGAACGGATCTTAGCGAGAGCCACACAAACAGTGTGGAGATCTCTGAAAGTGCTGTGATAGAGCCTGCATGAAGAAACGTATGGGCATAACACACCTTGCAAAAACTAAACGTCACTTTTGCCCGACTTTGCAGTTTTGGATGCAATAAGGACATTGCAGTTGTTACAAACCTCGGATACAATGAACAGGATCTCCATGACTATCACGCTTTCTGTAAGTGAGCGCGACTGTATTTGGCTGAAGCAAAGTTTGATTGCCTAGGTGTTACTCAAAGCAAAGAAAAAAAAAGCACTAGCACCTTTCAGAGAAGACTTTTTCCGGTGTAAGTGCCGGTTTCGCCTCTGTTCTGCCAAGAGACTGGCACTTATTTGAAAGCACGCCAGTCACGCTGCGGCTCTTCAGCTCATCAGGTGTCCAATACACCTGAGTAGCACCGCGGCAGAACATTGAGTCTGTTGGTGCTCTCAGGAGCATCTGCCAGGCACCAGGCTCCATCCAGAGCCCACTGCCTGCATAGACCTGCAGCAAACGTGGAGAATTTCGCATTTGTACACATTAACAGCAGTGAATCAAGGGATTTTAAATATTTCATAACTTAAAACAAACAGCTGAAAAACATAAAAATTATGTAGGCATGAATGCACTCTTTTACAGCGAGCAGTGTCCAAAATCAGTAGATTTTTTATTTCCAGCCTTATAATTCGAAAAAAAAGAAATTGCTTGCGTGCAACATGAAATATATAGCACAATCTTCTGACAGTTCTAGCTTCTCTTCATTCCGAGTCAAATACCGCCAAAAGTTGAAATAATGTTCTCTGCCCCAATTCAAACAAACTTCAGAAATGAGAATAAATTTCACATACCAACAACTAGGCATACCTGACAGAACAAGGCAGCCTCCTCATGATCAAAAATTATTTGTGTACTAAGAATTTCCTCAGGACAAGAATAACTGCAGACCCATTATGGCATCGTCAGGTAATGAAGTACAAAAATGACAAATTAGAAATGCTGACCTGTGCCTTACATGATATTGTCTGAAACCACACATCTATGCTTTGCACACTACCCTTTTCGGCACACTTACTGGGACTAGTATAAGTTTCTACTGTAAGCTAGCATCATCCTCTAAACTGTACCCATTTCACTATGTACCAGCCCCAATTTAATTAAGAATCATTCACTCACTCTACTATGGTATTTGATACACTATATGACTTAAGAACACGCACAATCACCTTTCCATCATCCCTAGCAGAACCTATCACAGTGTCCTGCCCACCAGGCAGCTGGAGCTGGCAGTCCGCGGCGCTCTCCATCTCCTCGGCTGAGCATACTTTTTTGACAAGAAAAGGAAGTACACAAATATCAATGCACCTCAGCAGCACATATAAGCAAAAAGCAAACTGAGTTCAGTTTGACATTGTGGGCTATCAAGTAAATGAAAAAAATTAAGTATTTTGCTCTCAAGGTAACAGTGAAAGCTTTGCACAGTAGAACCTCGCTGCTGAGTTGATGGGTGCTGCATTTTCCTGGCTGCTACACATTGTAGTGGTCTAGATCTGGCATGATGATAATAGGGTTCCATGCATTATAAACCCTGCTGTTCGTTGCATTGTAACTTCGGCCACATTCCTACACAGTAATACTTGTGAAATAACACCCCATGCCAGCCTAAATGAGAAACGGTGGCGGTCTTATGTTTACTTCTAAAGCGGCTTTACTTGGCCTGGCATGTCTAGCACCACTGTGTTAGGCAGACGGCATTCAGACAGGCTGTGCCATCATCATCAACAGTGGTTGCACTTTTTTGAAGCAGTAGCTTCACTGCTACAGGTGCACGGCTGAGATCGCCATGTACGCAACATGACCTTCAAGTCTGCCACAAATAAAATAAACAAACAAATAAACCTCACAATCAGTGGGATTCAAACTCAAGTCCATTGGGCGAGAGCCAGGTGCGCTAACCACTAAGCTTCAGACCCACGGTGTGACAATTCAATAAAACTGGAGATATACAGGGTGTCCCAGCTAAAAGTAACCAAGCTTGTTAAAAAGAGGATGATCCCTAGCCGAGTGAGACCAACTGAGGGTTGTTGATAGTCACGTGTCCTAGTCTGCAGTATTTTTTTATTATGCAAACGTGATTAATTAGCAAAGACTAATTAGCTAACTTTTTAATTATTGCTTTCAGGAAGAAATTGTCAATGCAGGAGTTGTAGATCCCATAGAAAAATAATCGTTTGCCTTGTTTGCAGCTAAGTACCACTGATACAACTTCTTTTATCTGACTTAAAAGAAAGCCCGCGAAATACAAAAAGAACCACGTGATAGGGAAGCAGTTACAGCGCTCCCAAACGAGCGATCAAGCAACGACATCCGCTTATGTTTGCAACGCTGTCCCGTACAGCTTTTGGCGTCTTGAGGAGGTGGCGAGATATGCACCAGGAACTGCTTATGTGTCATGGAAAGTGAGCGGGTGCTGCTTTTCAAGGAAGTGAAGCGCGGCTCGCATGGAGCGCTTTTTCACGCGTAACCTCGCCTCGAGTGATAGGAATGTGGCCGTGCCGCTAACTTGCACCGTCACGCGCTGAAGAAACGGTCGCCCTAGCGCCGATGCGAGAGTTAATTACGTATATCTCGCAACCATCACAAAACGCCGAACCCCGTTCGGGACAACGTTGCAAAGATAAGCGAATGTCTTTGCTTGGCTGGTCGTCTGGGAGCGCTGAAACTGCTTCCCTATCACGTGGCTCTTTTTGTATTTCGCGGGCTTTCTTTTAAGTCAAATAAAAGAAGCTGTATCAGTGGTACTTGGCTGCAAACACGGCAAACGGTTATTTTTCAAAGGGATCTACAACTCCTGCATTGACACTTTCTTCCTGTAGGCAATAATTAAAAAGTTAGCTAATTAGTCTCTGCTAATTAATCATGTTTGCATAATAAACAAAAATACTACAGACTAGGACACGCGACTGGCAACAACCCTCAGTTGGTCTCACTCGGCTAGGGATCATCCTCTTTTTTACAAGCTTCGTTACTTTTAGCTGGGACACCCTGTATATGTGCTTCTTGTATACTAACTGCTAGGTTACACAGCCGCTCATGCAATATCATGGTAATTTGTGATTCGAGCGATTCATGATTGATCAGTGACAGGCGATTTCGAGAGGAGTTTGAAGAGGAATAACAAGAGGAAGACGAAGAATACAAAGAGGAAGATTAGCGCTCCACACGCAGAAAATCTAACACCACGGGTATAGGAAAAAATCAGCTGTGGTTTAGCTTCGGTTAAACCTGGTGAGAAGCAGTAGTTTCACGTAGCTACGTGCGGCAAAGTCCAAAGAAACAACAATCTTTCAACAAGCCGAGAAACTAGAAACAAACAAAGCTTTGCAAAGCGCAGCCACATGAAGCTACCGCTTCTCGCCATGTTTAATCAGAGCTAAACCACAGCTAATTTTTTCTTCACCTATCCTTGTTTCTTTGTAATTGTGCTGCTAGTGTTAGTGTGGCTGGCGCGATTGATTTTGTCCTTCCGCACCTCATCACATCTTTTGTGACTTCTGGATGCACACAGCAGTGGCAACAAAGAGGACGAGGGCTAGCCTCCGCTGGAACCAACCATTATGTTGGCTGTAGCGGCATTAGACATTCTCAGAAAGTATGTTTGCAACGATCGCAACAGCCACATAGCCCCGTAAATTCTGGAGAAATGAGTAGTCCTCACCGGACGTAAGAAAATGCAGCAGACAATGCTGCATGATTTTTTCAAGTGCCAGCACTGCAATAAATGTGTTTAGTTCTTCATTCCTGTCATTTTTAAATTTGTCCTACTTCCTGCCTCTAAAGTTTCCTCGCTCTTGCATTTTTTTTTTTTTTTGTAGCAAGAGCTATTGGTCGCAAAGTAGCATTTTCACTGCGGCGGTGGTCACACCGTGGTCACACCGCTTCTTGCGCCGCTGCCTAGCAACCGTTGCCAGATGGAGCCGCGCCATCTGGTGCAACGTCAGAGGAGGAGGAGAGCCAGAGATAGCAGTAGGCACAGCAAGAGACCTCCCAGGTCTACGTATGCATTCACTGGACACCCAGAAATCACGCACAAGGGACCGGGAACAGGACTGCCCACGAGGCTGCTGGCGCGCAGCTAGAGGAAGACCGTCGGCATTGCCTTAACGTGAGCCGACCAACTCGGACCACCCTTATTGTTCTCCCATCCCGCTCATAATACCTGACTCTATCATCACACGCCTTTAACAAGAGCAGAGGGGTTTGTCGTGGGACTTTGTCCCAGACATTACTCCATCCATTCCTTCTGGACTTTCTCGCCCGGCCCAAGTTCTCGCTCACAAGGTGCGAGCCGGTGCAGCGTACACCCCGGACATCCCGAGTCGATGGCACCGAACCAGGATCGGCTGCCCCGATTGCCCTGCTGACTCTGTTGATTTGCACCACCTGATCTGGACCTGTCCTGGCACTGCGAGCCTCTGCGCCTGCTACACCTCTGCCTACCACATCCAGACATACGATGACTGGACGGCCCCCAGTACCGACGCCAAGCGCAAGCTCAGTGCCCTGCTAGACTTCATGTCAGAGACCGACACCCTCACCTTCACCTAACCAACCCACTTCCCCCTTGGGCCTCAGGTCATCCTTGTGATTAAAGATTTATGAATGAATGAGCAGCGGCCTGTATAAGAGGGCGGTTCGTTGAAGCTGTTGTGGCCAGAGATGGAGAGCGAGTCGGAGAGGCTGAAACAAACCAAGCTTAGCTGTTGGAACGAAACAAGGCAAAGGCGACGAGACCGAGAAAGAACATGCAGAACGTCTGAATAAGCGACGCCGTGAAGATGCAGCTCGACGAGTTCGCCTAGCCAATGAAGGTCCATTACCTCTCGCTACGTATGTCTGGCATAGCTGAGCTAAGCCACAGCCAATTTTTTTTAGTCCCGTGAGGAGTACATCAGCAGGGTTATGCTGTATTAAAACTTGTAGAAACATTAATACTATGAGAAACACATCTCAGTGAAGAGTTGATCGGCTGCTACACTAACAGTAGTAAAGCTTTTTGACGGGCTAGTTGGTACATATTCATATTTGAAAGGGTGTGCGCTAAAAAAGACGTACACAGGAAAAAGATAGAGACGACAGGAAAGAAGCGCAACTTCCAACTTTAATGACGACAAAAGAAGCCAGGCGCACATATATATCCGCTGATAAACAGATATGAGCTGCGTGATGGAGCGTGACCCCATCAACCAAACATAAGACAGCGCAAGAAATGCATATCTAAGTGACATTAAAAGAAACACAAGAAAGTGAACATATCAAACACCTGCCGAGGTAAGGTAAAAAAGTGGGATTCGTATCGGCTGACAACAATGCATAACAACATGGGAAAACAGAGCTGTATGAAAGATGACACTGAAAAAGAGGATAACACCATAAAAAAGGCTAACAACATGACGAAATTTTTAACAAAGAACAAGTGAAAGATGGAGATAAAAACCGTGTAAAGGGTGGTAAATAAAGGCACATTGGAACATCTAAAAGGACACTAAAACATAGAGAGGCGAACGGGTTAATAGTCTAGATGTACCCATCCAGAAAGGCAAGTTCATTTCTAGACAGGTTAATGGAAGGCGTGCTAACGCACTTGTCTTTCCTGAGGTGAATAAAAAAGGCCTCGATTACTTCTCTTTCTGTCTTGTCCTGAGCCTTAGCTAGAAACTTGGTTTCATTAAACTTGGGGTAGCAGTTCTGGCAACTGCTGCAGTGTAACGGAAGGTTACCTCCAGACCTGTTCTTCATGGTGACGTTGTGCCTGCGGGCGCGCTCATTGAAACATTTCCCGGTTTGACCCACATACACTTTGCCGCACGTCAAGGGAATCTCGTACACAACATTGGCAGTGCATTGTGTGTACACGGTTTGATGCTTGATATTACAGGCCTTCTTAACACGCTTCCTGGTCACCATCGGACATAATTTCGCCAGTTTGCAAGTAGCCGAAAAAACCAGCCTAACCCCGTGACGAGACGCAACTTTCTTTAAATTGTGTGAAAGACCATGCAGGTAAGGTATAACCTGCACAGGTTTCCGTTCTGTTTGATGTTTAGCATGCTCCGAGGCGGTCAAAGGAGCTGAGACCGGATGCCTCGAAATATTCTTTTCAGGTAAAACGCACAAGCCTGCTTGTCCACCACGTGCCATTGTGTCTGAAAGGGATACGTGGCAAAAAGTTGTGGGTGACTTCCTTCGGTGCCAACTGGACAGAATAGCTGGCGCTTACCCTTACCGCGTTCGAAGCTCAAAGGAAGTGGTGCAGGTACTGGAGGGAGGCAAGGTATCGGCCACAACTGGTTTTTCAATTGACGTTGAGGACTTATTTTACTCTGTGCCTCACGACGGGTTGTTGGATGCTGTTCGTGAACATTTGGAAGAATTTGACGAAGTCAGGTTTCAAAATTCTGCCGGTGTCACAGCTGAAAAATTTCTGGACCTACTATTGTTTTATTTGGATTCCACGGTTATTTGCTTCCAGGATGAGTTTTACTTGCAAAAAGCCGGAATTTGTATAGGTTCCTCAGTCGCACCGGTCTTATGCGAAATTTTTCTGGCGTCATTTGACCGGCGCCTTGAAGCTAGCTTGAAGGACACAGGGATAACACGTATTTTCAGATACGTCGACGATTATCTTGTCCTTCTTAACGCACCTTCATACTGTGCTGCTGATACACTTGTAGTCCAAATTCTCACTACCTTCTGTTCTTCATCGAGGGGTCTAAAATTCACGCATGAACGAGCAGATCATGATCGACTCCAGTTTCTTGACTTACAGCTTATTTTTACAAATGATCATGTGTGTTGGTCTTATCAGCCGCACTCAAAGAAGTCACTTTTGCCCTATGATAGTGCCCACTCCAAGCTGGTAAAGCTTGGCATAGTATCTCTTTGCATGAAATCTGCATTAGAAAAATCCTGCGGCCACAAGATAGGTGAAAGTTTCCAGTGCCAGATCGACCGAATTTCTGCTGCAGGTTACCCTGCAAATCTGGTCACGAACATGTCTGAAAACCTTTTGCAAAAAATTAAAAACTCGGAGCATGCTAAACATCAAACAGAACGGAAACCTGTGCAGGTTATAGGTACCTTACCTGCATGGTCTTTCACACAATTTAAAGAAAGTTGCGTCTCGTCACGGGGTTAGGCTGGTTTTTTCGGCTACTTGCAAACTGGCGAAATTATGTCCGATGGTGACCAGGAAGCGTGTTAAGAAGGCCTGTAATATCAAGCATCAAACCGTGTACACACAATGCACTGCCAATGTTGTGTACGAGATTCCCTTGACGTGCGGCAAAGTGTATGTGGGTCAAACCGGGAAATGTTTCAATGAGCGCGCCCGCAGGCACAACGTCACCATGAAGAACAGGTCTGGAGGTAACCTTCCGTTACACTGCAGCAGTTGCCAGAACTGCTACCCCAAGTTTAATGAAACCAAGTTTCTAGCTAAGGCTCAGGACAAGACAGAAAGAGAAGTAATCGAGGCCTTTTTTATTCACCTCAGGAAAGACAAGTGCGTTAGCACGCCTTCCATTAACCTGTCTAGAAATGAACTTGCCTTTCTGGATGGGTACATCTAGACTATTAACCCGTTCGCCTCTCTATGTTTTAGTGTCCTTTTAGATGTTCCAATGTGCCTTTATTTACCACCCTTTACACGGTTTTTATCCCCATCTTTCACTTGTTCTTTGTTAAAAATTTCGTCATGTTGTTAGCCTTTTTTATGGTGTTATCCTCTTTTTCAGTGTCATCTTTCATACAGCTCTGTTTTCCCATGTTGTTATGCATTGTTGTCAGCCGATACGAATCCCACTTTTTTACCTTACCTCGGCAGGTGTTTGATATGTTCACTTTCTTGGGTTTCTTTTAATGTCACTTAGATATGCATTTCTTGCGCTGTCTTATGTTTGGTTGATGGGGTCACGCTCCATCACGCAGCTCATATCTGTTTATCAGCGGATATATATGTGCGCCTGGCTTCTTTTGTCGTCTCTATCTTTTTCCTGTGTACGTCTTTTTTAGCGCACACCCTTTCAAACTACACTAACACTGATGGCTAAAAAGATAACTGGTGAAATAATGAGGGCTAAGTGACAAGTGACAACCGTGGCCGCAGTGGCTCAGTGGTTATAACGCTTGGCTGCTGACCCAAATGACGAGAGTTCGATCCAGCTGCGGCAATGGAATTTCGATGGAGGCGAAGTTCCAGGGGCCCGTGTGCTGTGCGATGTCAGTGCACGTTAAAGAAACTCAGCTGGTCGAAATTTCCGGAGCCCTCCACTACCACGTCCCTCATAGCCCGAGTCGCTTTGGGACGTTGAACCCCCATAAACGAGCCTTAAAGACACAGCAGAACACTGCGGAGCGAGAGCAGTTCAGAAAAATCGCATATCCTGCCAAAAATGAAAGGGGCAGTACAGCAAGCCTCATAGGCAGTGCAAAAAGAAAAAAAAAAGACGTCAGGTTCAATTAACTGCGCATCTGCTGAAGGACAGCAGGAACACTGTGCCAGAAAACTTTTCAACCTGTACACGGTACAACGCCTAACAACTGTGAATGTACCAGACAACCAGAATAATGCTAATATATTTTGTTAATTCACAAGAAAGGGGATGTCAATCAATTAAAAAGCTTTTAATTATTAGATAACAATGGGAAAGAAACATGAAGCTTAATGAAAAGGCTTGAAATGCAACTGAAGGCAGGACGGCAAGCTATCGAAAGGTATAGATGTAATCACACAGTAGAGTAGGAGAGCGACACAAAGTAGAGATAAAAAGTACAGAAAGAAATGGGGCCTGGGAAGGGTATGTAACCAATTTCAAGAAAGGTCAATGTAGCACATACAGTCAAAGTTAGGGGCACAGCAGAGATGGTGGAAGGATGAGAGTAGAAGTTTCAGGGGATAAGACGCCCTCAAGTGGCACAGGACAGGGTTAACAGGCGCTCATTGGACAAATCCTTTGTTTGCAGTGAACAGTTTCTTAGGCCGATTTGATTATGAAAAATAAAAAATGGCATGCATCACAAGAAGGTTCGCTCACCAAACTCGTCTGGCCCACTGCCACTCGCCCCATCGATGGATGTCATTGCTGGGGCCAGTTCTGTGAATTAGGTTTAGTTAGAGTTCATGTCCTTACACCAAAATGCACATCAAAGGTACCGTAAAAACCCGCGTATAATACGAGGTTTTTTTCCCATAATTAGCGTCCTAAATTTCCACCTCGTACTATTTGCGGATCCGAATAAAAATTTTCGAAGTTGCTCGATGTTTTGGTTTCGTTTTTGCGGCGTGGCTATGGCTTCGCTTCGCTATTGGCGCGTGGCTACGGCTTGGCTTCGTTACTCTCGACAAATGACGTCACGACGTCGTTTCTTTGTTGATCCGTTGGGTGCGCCGGGGGGTCGCGGTGTGCCGTGCGCCTGTTGACAACACACGTGCTAGCATGTAAGGCACGCTTCGTGAAGTGGATATTGTTTTAGAGAGCACGATGTCACGGTCTCGAAAACAGTACTCGGCTACTTTCAAGCGATTTTGGCTGCGGAGAACATCGGCAACGGTGCGGCCGGGAGGCAGTTTGGTGTCGTCGAAGGAAGCATTCGTGGATGGCCACAACAGAAAGAAGCCCTTTTCGTGTGCAGCGGAATGCGACAAAGCTTTCGCGGCCGTTTGATGGTTGTGTAAACAAACCGTTCAAGGACGCAGTCAGGCGGTGCTACGCAGAGTGGATGCACTCAGGTGAGCCTGCAGTGACGCCAACCGGGCGGCTGAAGCGGGCTTAAGAAGTGCAGCATCTCGAACGCCCTCGATGGCACGGAAGATGAGTACATTTGGGATGATTTGTCGGACAAAGAAATGTTCGAAGAAAGCGCTACTGAAGAACAAAGTAATTGAAGTGAAGTGCGGGATGCGATTTGAATAAATGTCTTCTATGAGCTTGTGTTACTCGTATTATACGCGGGTGAAACTTTTTTTCCCATTTCGCGTCTCTAAATCTTAGCCCCGTATTATATTCGGGTTCGTATTATACGCGGGTTTTTACGGTATATTCACACAACGGATGAGGTCGCAAAAAGATCTCTAGCATCACCTCAAGTAAAGGCAGTGTCCGCATGCTGAAAGCATTCACACATGAGATGAAAACAGCAGATCTTGTCCTAATAGAAAAAAAACGCCCTCCTCTTTCCATCTGCAGACACCAATTGGTTGGCGTCAATTCGCGACGTCAAGCCACATAATGCACAGTTCACCCTCAAGATTTGCAATTCAGTCCACCGTGCGAATTCACCTTAAGATGACTTCCAAGAGCACTTACTTTAAGCTCTAAGATATACATGCATGGTGACACCTACAACATGCAATTTGATGAAGTAGCTTAGCTAAGAAAAAAGGGATGAGCAGCACACATGTGAGCTACTCAGGAACAAGAACCAGAGCTAATGTTTTAAACAGTTACTAGGCACATTACCATAGCATGAAAATGCACACACACCTCTCAACTGGCATGTTAGAAATACAAAACACTTCAGTAAACTATCTACACAACAATAGCACACCTTGCAAACATACACCACCTGGACTTTGTGTTTCCCAAATATAAGACATTCATTTTGTGCACAAAATTGCAACAAATAAACAAAGTAGCAGTGCCACCTAATTGGCCATTTAGAAACAAGGAGCAGAGGTATTATGAACAGCAGAGTTAGTTGTTGGCCTGGTTAGCATCACTGATTTAAGTTCATAGTTTTCCAGCCCTACGGAACACACACACATACATGAGCCGCCACGGCAGTTCAGTGGTTATGGTGCTCGGCTGCTGGCCTGTTAAGACACGGGTTCTATCCTGGCCGCGGTGGTTGCATTTCGATGGAGGCAAAATGCTAGAGGCCCGTAAATGCAAACTGCATGCAGGAGATCTAAAGAATGAGGACAGGTTCCAAACTTGTCAAGCACTGCAGTGATTGTACAGAGATTTTCAAGTGTGAAGATCCTTAGCAGAAGCAAGCCACTTGTGAAGGGACAGAGACGCATCATATTAAAAAAGCTGGTTCACAATGTGCGAGCAATACTTCAGTTGTATCATATAACACAGAAATGATGTTTCTTTCATAGTTTTGATGATAAAGGTGTGATAAGTTTGTTTTTTTCCTGCTCCGCTGGTCTGAAGGCATTTAAGCAGTGTCTGCGCCGTTAAATAACCAGTTGTCAGTGAGTGCTGTGTTTTATCCTTCTTCCCAACTTCAGTAAAACGGCAAGTTGAAGAAAACAGCGCAGCAACAGGCACAAGAAAGAAGATGGGACAGGTGCTGACTAGCAACTGAAGGTTTATTGAAAAGGAACACATAAAATATACTCTCTTCACAACCAAGAGCATGCATGAGCTGCGCGAACAACACTTATAAGCTATCAACTTCAGTCATGGTGGTCAAGATTCAACAGTTCACAGCCATGAACGGCCATCCGTCCTTGTTAATGATTGTGAACTATTGTATCCTGACCACCATGACTGAAGTTGACAGGTTATCAGTGTTGTTTGCGCAGCTCATGCACGCTCTTGGTTGCGAAGAGAGTATATTTTATGCATTCCTTTTCAATAAACCTTCAGTTGCTAGTCAGCACCTGTCTCATCTTCTCTCTTGTCCCTGTTGCTGCGCTGTTTTCTTCAAGTATCCTTCTTCCCTTCTTTGGTCATGCACCGTTGCACTGGAAAACTACAAATTTAAAGTACTCTCAACATTTGCCTGAACAATTTAACACGTCTAAAATATGCTTATCTTCTGGTAGCCTCCAGCTGCTCACGATGATGGTCTCTTCTAATTCATGATGTGACAAGCAAAGCTGCATCCCTCCAAAAAAAAGAAAGAACCAAAAATTTCCTAATATAAGCATCTTGGTGGGCACACGTCTAATAACAAATCTTTTACAATCCTCAATGAGCACAGACATTGGACAGCTCTGTACAAAGAACTTATGTCCAGTCATTTGGCTCAAACCAAAATAGTGAGAAAAAAATCCGCCCTTCCCTGGCAGCGCGAGCATATTTTAACAGCCTGAGCAACAAATTGTTCTGAAAGTGGCTAAAAAATGCATTCATTACATAAAAGACATCGACTATTCATGCCACCTAAAATTCCTCCAAAGCAAGCAAATAATGTACAAACAAAAATTCTCATTCCCGCACCTCACAGCAATGGCCAGTGCTGCTGTCTCGCTTGAATCCTGCCTTACAAGCGGACCTACTGGTGTCAGCCATGGGGACGGCCATTCAATTGCTTAAACCCACAAGGGCGTTTGTAGATGAAGGCGTAGCCGGCTGGAGGTGGTTGCACATCACTCCCTTTGTCTTCCCTCAATTGTACCATGGCGGGTGGCCGACAAAGTAAACTGAGCGAAGAGGGCAGGCCCAGCCTATAGTCTTTTTCAGCCTCACTGCTGTGCACAATTTGAAAGGCATAGTTGCTAACGGCCGATTCTACGTGGGCTACACAAGCTAGATCACAAACTGATGATGGGTGCAGGGGTCAAGTGGATGCAGCTAGCACAGGAAAGGGCTTATTTGGGGAATATGGGAGAGGCTGTCGCCCTGCTGCGAGTATAGTCCGGCTGATGATGATGAAGGATGATTGCATTCCAATGAATATTTCACTTTTCTTACCCTTGGTGCAAATCGCTGCACAGTCCCATAAATGTTGGTTATAAGAGTATACATCTGATTAAGAATGAGAGGGCAAATACTACACTACTGGCATGATGCAGCAGCGTCAGTGTTAAGTGAAAGAATAAATTCTGGTTCCTTGCTTACAATGTCGCTGGATCTATGCTATCTTCCAGTAGAATGCATGAGAACTGGTGTAATGCCCTCGCACAAAGTGCAGACGTTAAGGAACATGCACAACTTGTTCTTCCAGAGAACGAAAAATCCCAAAGTAGTGGTAATGACCATCGCTCATCACTGCTGGATCACTATGCCTCTGCGTCTTTAGTAATTTTCTAGAATCCGTGGGTAACTCTGGATGGTATGGCTTCAGCACTTTAAGCAGGGAATGCAGGTGAGAAGCAGGCAATTGGCTATTAATTGCCCACACGCGCAAGTCGTGCTCTAGACATTGAGTAGCGGAACCAGACTCAGGTGTCATCCTATCTTCATAACCCACCAACTCCTCATTGTCAGAAATTCGCGCCAACTCTTACGTTGCACTTTCTATGTCAGGGATGCTGCTAGCGGTGCTAAAATCTGACAAGTGAGAACTGCGGCTTTCAACTGCGTCCTCGACCGGCGCTGATAAAGAGGATAAAATAACATAATGCGATGAAAAGGCATCTTGAAACTGTTCTGCTCCTGTTGCGCACAATCTGCTGCCATGACCATTATCAAGACTGACAACTGCCAAACAGGGTAGCATTTCGTGATGCGTACCCGCAAAAGCCGGCTGTCACCATCGTGGGTACCCTTGACGAAAACAGTTTTCTAGTTCGTCGTGAACAGCCTCTGCTGTTCTTCGGCGTCGTTGCCGAAATGACACCTCGATTAGCGAACACTTCATTCTCTTCATGATACAACGAATGTAGCACTTTATCAAACTATCACGCAGGGCATGGGTAACATATATACACTACTGGCTTTGTGCCAACCAACACAGGTCACAGCACAACAATGCAAGTCTAGAAATCACTCACCATTGAGGTCATCCTCTGGGCAAGCCTTTGTTGTTTCAGCTGAATTCCAGTGAAACCACAACGAAACACAGCAGTGCGGGCACGACGACCGCCAAAAAACTGTACTAGAAGAACAAAAAACGTGAAAATCTTGCCATGACTGCCGCTGACACGCGAGTCCTCGGACCAGCGCACGCCGCAGGATTGGAATTTGTCTCTCGGCGCGGCCGCGATAGAGTGTACTAGAAAGGTCTGAGTGGGCCGAACAACCGGCTCCGCGCTTGCTTGGGGGTGAGGCGCTCCGCGTCGAAAATGCTGCGGTGGCGCTGCGGTCGAAGTGGATTGGGTTGCGCCGGAGCAGACGATGCGTCAGGAATGTTCTCGAGCAGCTAGCGGCGGCGTTTTTTTTTTTTCGCGTAGCTCGTTCTTTTGTGATCACTCTTTTATCCTGCAGTTACCATCAAAGTGTGTGGCATGCCTAATCGAAGGCATCGTCACCGCTACGCACCTGGATGTCGCACCGGCTACGCGGGCGTCCCAGCCGAGAAGAAGCTGTCGTTGTTCAGCGTCCCGAAAGATGCGGTTAGAAGGAAAGCCTGGGAGCGGAACCCCCATCGCGCTGACAAACCTCTGGATGAGAACTGCGCAGTGTGTGAGCTGCACTTTGAAGAACGGTACATACTCAGTGACTAGTGGCCGGCAAAGAAGTGAGAATTGCGCGCGGAGTGCCCGCGCTCACACCGGAAGCAGTGCCCACGCTTTTTCCCAATAAGCCGAAGTATTTGAGCTCAAAGGCACCTGTGAAACGTGCACTACGCAAGCGGGGCACTTCTACCGTGCTCAAAAGCCCGGGCTGCAAAAGGAAGAAAGCCTGCACCTACGGCCGTGCAGGACAGTGGAAACTACGACGACGAGTCGGGAGAGTGCCTTTACGGGCTGCTTCAGCATGAATCAGTTACACATGCTGACAGCATTCTGCACGTGCTGTCACTGCTCAGGACCAGAACAAAAACAATTAGATGCACAGTCCATGAAGGCGAAGTAAAGTGCAAGATTGTGAAGTTTTGTATTGTAACACGGCTCCACTTCCTGATTAAGGGCCTAAACAAATCAAATGATGAAAGGCGTCAAAGGATGAAGCACCTAAAAGTGCGCAGGTGCCTATGACGCTGACAAGCAGTACTGCTTGTTGCTTTCGCAAAATAAATGTTGACCTATTTTGCATCAGTTGGCCATACATTTGAGTTGCACTTGCCATCAGTGGTTTAATATACATCATTCCTTTTCAATTATTGACATGTTTCACGGCCTTTTATTACCATAACCAAAAATGTATTCATCCTTACGCAACACTAAGAAACTATTTTGCTTGTACAACGTACAGTACTTTGGCCAGTGTTCAGAGAGAAGTAAATTGAGCGCTGAGTGGTGTTCGAATCCCAGTCTTGCACTCAGCTGTTGCGATTTGCGCACGCGGAGGCCCTTTAGCGCTCCGACCTTGTAACATTTCTCTACTTTGCGATTCCAGACTTTCATTTGGAAGCGCGAAATCGCGCCGAACGCATTCCTGCGCTCCGTTTTTGTGCACGTCCATTCATTCCGCGAAAATTTATTTCGTTTCCGCGCTGACACCATATTCTTTCGCGATTCCGCTGCCTAATACACATTGTCTGGTTAAGGACTTTTTATTTACCTTTGCATGACGACGGATATTTCATCAGTATTCGAAGAACAAAAGTTTGCTAATGGTAGACTCGGTGTAAGCTGCCAGGCCAGACATACACGCGAACTTGTGGAGTGCGCTGCAGTTGCAACTCGCCTGCCGCGCACACGGAGGGGACGGTCAATTTCTGGTTTTTGTGGAGACAGCGACTACAAGCGTTCCAAAATACCTCGGGGACCTATCTTGTGCTGTACTGCGCCAATGACCCCTGTTTGAATAAAAAGAATCAACCCGTACAGACAAGACTCCGCAGAAGGGGCCGCAGCGCACAGCTTGCGCCGCGTCTGCCGGCGCGCCCAGCCAATCCACTGCGATCACAGCGCCCTCTATTCTGTCGACAGCCAGCGCCTCGCTTTGAGCGCCTCGTTCGTCTCACTCAGACCTTTCTAGTACACTCTAGCCGCGAGTAGCCGCGGTTTGGATTTGGATTTGGACCATTAGACTGCAGGGCGTCAGTGAAACCAGAACTAAATTTCTTCGGCAGTTTTAATTTTGTCTGCCTGTTTAATTAAAAACAAAGTAATTCCAGCTGTTTAAAAATATTTCAGATAGAAATATATCTACCTTAGTGTCACCATTTGCATACACACCACATGCAAACTTGCAATCGAAGTAAAAATTAATAAACAAATTAATACTCTCACGGTGAGGGGAAGTGATCTGGTACCGACTTTTCTATTTGGGCTTCAGAAATAGCCAGAGAGGGCAGATTAACCTATAGCATGAATGTTATAGCAATGCCATCGTATGTGGTTCAACATTTATTCATCATTTGACAATATTGCTGCAATGTGAAAAGACCACTTCAGAGCAACGTTATCAGCAAGTTGCTTGGTAACATTGCAGGAACATTATCTAATGTTGAAGAATGTTAGCGCAACATAGTACAACATTGGCAATGTTGTGGCAACGTTGCAGTTACATACTGTGCTACTAGGGATAGCAGCGAGGCTCTATGGTGAGGCAGCTATGACATATAATGTTCACCAGCTGCTGCACCTTTCTAAGGCTACGCGCATGTTTGGCCCATTATGGGGTGTGTCCACGGTTCCTTTTGAAGATGGGATTGGCCGTGCACTGCGGCTTGTGTCAGCAGCCAAGATGGTGCCTATGCAGGTCGCTGAACGGTGCATAATGCAGCAGTGCTATCGAAGCTCAGAAAGAAATTTGGAGCTCCCAGCTCATTTGGCTTTTGCCAAGAAAAATATTGGCGCTTAGCACACAAACAGCTACCAGACATGTGCTCTAGGTGTGCCACACCCTGTTCCTTCATTTCCCGAGCAGCTAAAAATGATTTTCAATTCACACTTTGGCTGCATTCCTCAGATGTCTAGGTACTTTCGAGCACAAATTGGCAGCATTATTATACACAGTTCGGATTATTTGACTCCAAAAAAGACCAGCTCTTGTTATGTTAAAATGGTAGACGGCTCATATTGTTATGTACTTGGAACTTATGAGATTGCAGGCTGTATATATTTTCACTCCCAAAGGCTTCTTGTTTCACCACTTGTATTTGATGTCCTACATATCATGCAGTGTCAGCACCCACCGGCTGATCAGAATAATTGTTTGCACTCCCTTGATGATGTGTCTCTGCAATGTGTTTTCTTTAGTATTAATAATGTTTCATACTTGTGTGAAGTGCCCAACCAGAAGGAAAGAGATTGGTCTGGTAGTGATGTATGATGTGCAGTTCAAGAAGGTAGTTTCAGTGTATTTTTATTTTTGTATTCCTTTAAGGTAGCTCTTCAGTGTGTTTAACTTTTTTCAAACTTGTGGCCATGAAATTCATTGCAGTTAGCAGCAATTACACCAATCTTCAGATTGTGACGGGAGGTTGCTCCATATTGTCACATTGTCAAAAGTTCGTCGTCAGTTATAAATTCAGCACGGCCACAAGCGGCAGGCATTGTCTTCGACGACTGCCAAGCACGCTTGTTGCTACACCGCTGCCGAGTCGTTTAGTTCTTTGTGGGTGTGAAACAGCCCAACAGTGTTTCTTTGGAAGCCGTTTTGCTGTCTACCTGACTGCCAAACTGCAGCCATCACAACTACGTGACAATATTACACTAATCTCAAAGTTTCTTTTATTCTTGGAACATTTATGCTTCAAAGTATTTAGTGCAAATAATGCAAAAGAGAACACATTGCCATGTATGCTGACAAAGTCTGTTGATGGGATTTATAAGACATAAGTAGAGGCCGGATTTTTAGGCACCAAGAAGGCATGTTTTAGGCGCCAAAAATAGGTGGTTAAGATTTGATTTTAGGCACCTAAAAAGAAAAATAGGCACTATAAACTGCATCAAAATTGCACTTATCAGATCCGAACATCAGCACGCAATATCTGCCATAAAGTAAAAACAGCCGGAATGATTTGAGATCTTAACCATTGTGTGCGAACCTTAGAAGCACTCTTTTTAAAGCTGTCGTGAAGCTTTTCGTACAACACGCATGCTTCAGCAGAGCAAAAGAGATGGTTACAAAGCCTTTTAAAATGCGTTGGCATACCTAGAAACAAACAATTTGCTTGTCGCGCACAATAGTAAAACAAGAGGCCGTGCATTTAGCAATTGACGCAAATGTGACTTTAAAGCATCCGACATGTGTTCAGAGTCATCCTCATAGGAATTAAACTTATCTATTGCAGGCATGCGCGGTGCTTTAACATTAATAAACGTGTCGCCATTTGTGTAAACTGCGTTTTATAGTTAGTGGCTCCAAGTGTCGGAAGTCACGCGGACTTAAAATGGTGCTTGCTATTAAAAGGGTCTGGAAACCATAAGTACGAGATGCTAAAAATGTAGCCGCTTAGTGCTGGTGATGCTTTATATGCCGAAAATAATTATATAGTTCAGCATGGGCCTACGTACATCCACTGGGGATTCATAATAAATAAACACCGTTCATATAGTAATCACTGCTAAAGTCATGAAAGCAGTAGCACACAAGCAACGTCTCCATGTTGGTGGGCTTAAAATTGTGCCTCTTCTCATTGAGAACAAGCTTGTAAGCTGAAAAGGAACGCTCCACACCAACAGATGTTACAGGAGTGTGCTTGTAGGAAACCATTTCGATTGAAGGGTTGAGATAATATGACATATAGGAGTGACGCCAAAAGAGTGATATTCATACAAGCATCAAACATTGTTTGAGTGCATGAATGTGTTCCGTATGCACGCACGACTGGCACGGCTCTCAGCTGTCCAGTGCGGCCTGCTCCAAGAAAACTGCCGCCAAAGGCTATTTGATTAGGATGACATGCAGATGAGGCACAAGGAATGATCATAAGGCAGATTACCAATATGGCAAATTTTATCCAGTTAAACTTTATCCAGCCAGCTTATGGAACAATTTGCAGTCAACTCGAACCCACTGGGAATTATGTGGACGAAACTTACGTACTTCATGTACTTTCCAAAATGTAGCACCATCTGGTCAACTACCATTTTAACGGCCAGAGTTTACAAGCTGTAACTACAAAACGGCAGAAACAGGAAAAAGGTTATTTCGATATTTTTGGCTGATGTGGTTGACATTGTCTACACAGTCGGCGTTGGAGTAGTGTTCACCACACCCAAGTGACGAAGTCATTTAATGTTGCCATGTGTGGGTTCAACTCGAAACCGAAATGGATTCGAAAACAAAGAGAATCTGAAAACAAAACCACAACGTATATCAGGGCCATTTTCTTCAAAATAGGGCATTTTTAGGCACCAACGTTGGAAATCGGCATTTATAGGCGCTGACGCCCAAAATAGGCATGTATGGCACCATCAAATATGTATTAAACATGTCGTGAACGCCTAATTCATGCTCATATGTAAAAATGGTGCGCCTATGATGCCTTGAAAAAAATAGGCATTTGCCTAAAATCTGGTCTCTAGACATAAGGATATACCTGGCCTTGCAGCCTGATAGTATGATGCTTTGTCATCCTTGTTTTTTCATGTGTTTAAAATGTTTGCTGCTTTTAAGTGTAAAGAATAATGCACGTTCCTGTCCAACATTTATTACTCCCTCTGCTTTGTTGTTGTGGCCTAGTGTGTGTAATAAATCATGTTTGTAGATCACATCACATCACTTTATTTTCCTTAAAGACCCTTTTCCAGGGTGTTACATAAGGGGTGGGGTTTACGAAATGCAGGAATCAACAGTGCTTGAAAATGATGATGAACATGTTATGGCAGTAATATTATGGGGAAGGCCGTTCCAGTCAGCTGCTGCACGAGAAAAAAATGAGTTGGCAAATACAGTGGTACGGCCACAAGGACGCAAAACTTGGAAGAGAATGATCGACCGATGCGGTGGGACTTACATTGTGGAAGTGCGCAAATGTATGGTTCTTGTTTTAGTGGTGAATAAAAGAACTTGTGAAACAGGACAAGACTGGCTATGCGACGGCGACTAGAAAGATTAGCTAGACCTGACTACGATTTGAGGGATGATATGCTGACATCGTACTAGTACGAGGAGTGCATGAATCTGATAGCCCTGTTTTGAAAAGATTCGATAGCGTGTGTTAAATATTCTTGATAAGGGCTCCAGATGGGTGATGCGTATTCAAGTTTAGTTCTAATGAATGAGATGTACGCTTGTAGTCTTACGTGTTGTGGGGCTTCCCGTAGGTGATGTTTTAAGAAACCTAGTGTTTTATTAGCAGATGATATCAGGTTAGTCACGTGCAAACGCCAAGATAAATCATTAGAAATGGTGACTCCTAAGTATTTATATGACTGGACGAGGTCAACTGGGGAATTGCAGACTGTGTATTTGAAAACAAGAGGATTTCGACAGCGGGGAAAGGACATGCACTTGCATTTGTTAGAGTTGAGCATCATCATCCACTGGTAGCACCAGTCTTGCACATGGCGCAGGTCTGCCTGAAGGGATTCTTGGTCAGAATGGTTAGTCACTGAGCGATAAATGACGCAATCATCGGCGAATAAGCGGATGTGACAAGAGACATGCTGGGGTAAATCATTAATGTATATGAGGAATAACAAAGGACCGAGAACAGAACCCTGTGGGACGCCAGAGGTTACTGGAAGCGGGTTGGAAAGTTGGTTATTAATGACGACGGACTGAGAGCGATGCGTGAGGAAAGCTTTAATCCATGCAATTATGTTCGGATGTATACTTCAACTGGGAGAGTTTAAGAAGCAAGCGTTGATGAGGTACTTTGTCGAATGCCTTAGCGAAATCTAAGAAAATGGAGTCAGTTTGCAGGTTAGTATCAAGGTTGGCGTGAATATCATGTAGAAAAATGGCTAGTTGAGTTTCGCAGGAGAACCCCTTGCGAAATCCATGCTGTGATGGATGGAAGAAATTATTTGAATCCAAAAATTGCATGATTTGAGAGTAAATGACATGTTCCATGATTTTGCACGGTACACTTGTTAATGAAATGGGGCGATAATTAAGAGGTGAATCAGTACTACCTGATTTGTGGACGGGAACGACCTTTCCCACTTCCCAGTCGTCTGGAATGGTACCTTCGGAGAGTGATTGCGAGAACAATCCTCAAAACCTCAAAGCCTCAAAACTGGCTGCACTTATTTTTGATGCAGCGTTACATGTTCCATGGGTGTGTTCCGGGAACCAAAAATTCTGTTACTGCTGTCAATTAAGTTGCCGTATACCCTACAGTGATACGAAGAATTTTTACGCAAATGCCTTTCAAAGAAGGTCCTCCAGCCAGTGGAGCTGGCCAGTTGGTGTGATGTGATGGTTAATCCCCATTCACTTAGTGTGACATACAGGGGGCTGGGAATTGACTGCATAGAGATCATGAATCCAGCGTCAAGGAATATGTTCACTTGACATCGCGGTGCTAGGTGGGTGAGTTTAATGTTTTCAATGATACACATCGCCAGAGTGAGAGAGACTCTTTAATGAAATACAGAGAATTTAGCCGGTGTTTCAATATCGCTGGCATGCTACTCTGCGTAGGGAGGGGAATTTGGGAGATAAAGACTGAAGGAGAGCCGCACATGAGTTGTGCGGCTTCTCATGACAACACAGATGCCTCGAGGGGACTTCAGTGTACTCACTGCGCTTGGCTTCAACAGTCAATGCAAGTGCAGGGCGCTTTCCTGCTTGGTGAAAATTATTTAAACAGAAACGTCGCGCCATGGAAAAAAAAAAAATATTTGCGCTGTCGTTCAGCGCGAGCAATTCGCTGCACGTCTTTGCCGCGCTTATAGCTCTGTGCGCTGCATTCAGTCACCTTAATCCCCGACTGAAAGGTGCGCTGGCGTATGAATTCCTCGTGACTACGAAAATCGGTGCGGGCGCGCGCTCCCGCGTAGAATATGGGCACTGGTTTCGTTGCCCGATCGAGGAAGCTCTGGACGATCGAGCATGCATGCAGCGTCTCCACCTTGCTGAAAGGATGATCGAGGATCGAGGGAAGGCTATGCGTAGTAGAAAAAGTTAATTCCGACTGGCGCAGTTCCTGGCCGGTGTATGCCGCACACAAACATGCGTACGTGTACTGGCTATCAGATAGGCAGATCTGCCCTGATAGCGGGCGGGTTCACTGCACGCGGTGCGCAGCATATGCATAACGGAAAGGTCGAACCTAATCAGTTTTGAGTATGAAGTATGATCGACGTACGTACCGATACCACATTTGCTCTACTTTTTGCGCGCAACGCGCACAAACGCGTTAAGCTAGAATTAATTGTGCAGCTATAGCACCTTTTAAAAATTCATTCGCCTCAATATATGGTTCTCCCTAGATTAAAATTAACTGCGCAGCTAACACACATTTTTTTTTCACCTGGCCGTAGTTTATGCCGTGCGCCTGGAATCGTCTGCGCCGAGGACGAGTGAAGAAAAGTCAGCAAAGCCGAACAGCGCGGCCGGCCGTCTTTGCATGGGTGGCCATATATATGCTTCGCACGAAACGCAGAAGTACTTCAGTTATGCGAACCGCTTGGTTGTACGCATCAGTTTTCAAGTTCACTACGAGACAACGTTTACCGTACAATATTGATATATGATATGTGTACATCTTTGCCGAAAATGAGCCAGGATCGAGTGAAGCCGGCCGGATGATCCTTGAAAGCTAAGCATATGATCGAGAGCGATTCATGGCCTCCGTGCAAAGAATTTTCAGGCACTATCGGAAGGGCGCGCAGCTCATTAATGCGTGCTTGCAAGAATCATGCAATTTGCACGAATATTGTATATGTTTGAGCATACGTACGTGTGTTTCAGATATGTCCCCGCTAATTTCGTAAGCTGCTTTCTGGCCAAATAAATCTCCACCGGTGAGCGGTTGTGCTGGTACTACAAGATGTGTGCTACACAAACCGATTAAAACGTACAATTAAGCTTCTTGCCAGTATTATAACTTTCCCGAAGCGATTCGCAGCTATACCGGTGACGGTCGAAGCTAACGTCGCCCGCAGACAGAGCAGCGCTGCATGCAGATTTCTGCAGGACCGTCAGAGCCACGCCGACCGGTAAACAGAGCTGCTAATGGAGATGCCTTCAGCACCATCAGAGTCGTGCCGGTACAAACAGACGTGCTGACGGAGATCCCTTCAGCACCTTCAGAGACGCGCCGGTGCAAACAGAGCTGCTGACGGAGATGCCTTCAGCACCGTCAGAGTCGTGCCGGTACAAACAGAACTGCTGACGGAGATGCCTTCAAGACCGTCAGAGCCGCGCCGGTGCCAACAGAGCTGCTAATGGAGATGCCTTCAGCCCCGTCAGAGTCGCGCCATTGCAAACAGAGCATCCATGCAGATTCCTTCAGGTCCATCAGGTGCATGTAGAGGTGACAGTCAAGAATCCTGTTGGCTCCCTGAAGGAACTTTGAAGAATTTTTTGACCGGGTGGGGCCTTCCGCAGTGCCTGGCTCGGGTCTCGCCGGGAGCACGAAGAGCCACGCCGCTCGTCCCGGCCTCATACTGCGTGGAAGTAGTCAAGAGCGTAAGATACTGCACTGATTTTATCTCTAGTATCGCTTCAAATCAAGTACAGACAAATGCAGCATCCTCAAAATTGCAGTCACGTTATGATTACGCAACGCTAGTTGTTAAAGTTTCTTGGAAAAAAAACGTAACCGTTCCATTTTCTGCTTTCAGAAAAGGTTGTACTTTATGAGCATTGCTCAAAAGTTACGAGAAACGCCTATACAGACCTCGTGTAACAGAACACCACAATAAAGCTTTACTGCAGCTGCAAAGGCCTTTATATGGGCTGGTTGGTTACTGGATCGCGACGTATTAACAAGCCCAGAAAAAAAAACATGCCCAGGCTTAGCTTGGTTAAGCCAAGAATGCGTTGCACATTGCACTTAAGGCTCTTAATTGGGCTGTTTGCTTAATGGTAGTAACTAGGCTGCGTGCTGCACCCTCTTAACTATCCGCGTTTTTATAGCTATATAGTTAATATGTCTGGAATTAGTGTGGCTTACATCTCTTCAAATGAAATGAGAGGCAAATTCCAACGTCATCTATTTACACTCACAGAACAGAGTTCAGAGTATATATAGACAAAATCCTCGAATTTTCGGTTCTTTATCCTCGTTTTCTTCTCAAACAAATGGCCTGCAGTGTAATCTGTTTTCTCCTACTTAACATGCGTAGGGGTTGACGCCGCATTAAGGCGTCTGCGAAAAAGCGAAACTTTATCTCTTATTCATTTTGATAAGGTCATTTGATTGCCTGGAACTCATTCTCCTATCATTGATAACAGCATGCTGGACTAGGTAATCTGGGGTGCAAAAGAGAACGTGACCACTTAAGCAGTAATTACGCATTGACAACCACCCAAGTGCAGCCATACGATTACCACGGGTCGCAACACAGCGTTCTCAAGAGCTTCGCATTTGAAGATAATTTCCTCCTGGTTTGGGGGATCGAGCGCGGATCACCGCCTGTCCAGGGCAGCCGCTCTGCTAACGAAGCTAATAAAGAGCGCTAGCAGTTATGGCAGGACGCAACCAAATTGACCAGCACATCGAAACACGAACAGTGCGAACCGTGTGTTTTTGGGGTTAACCCCCAATATTGCGCATATTTGTTAGGGAGTAATTACTGCCTACCACCAGCCTCATGGTAGCCCTACTGTTACATAGAAAACTTGGGAGTTTCCCCCAAAGAGACTGCACAGCAAAAGCGTCGAATATCACGACAAATCGCGTGCAAAGACGTAGGAAATACTGACAAAAATATCGGAGATCGATTGCTGTATAATCTGCCGGCACTTTCCGGACCCGTGGCTTCGACAGCTGCATTTGCGAATGCGTGCGTTAGCTGAAGGCCCCTATGGAGACACACAGCCGGCCTGGCTCTTTTGAGGCGGCGAATCTCTAAGGTTTCGAAGTTTGCGTCGCGGCGAGCGGCACCATGCCTATACCCTTTCAAATTTCTCGTAACATTACATAATCGGGGGTCTTAAGACGTCGGTTAAAAGAAGACATCGAACGTAGACGCCTTTGCAACGTTACTCACAAAATCGCACCGGCCAGACCGCAGCAGCACACCGGAAAGACCCCAGTCTGGAAGCAGTCGGCCAAAGATGCCTGAAGGCTTGTGCGCGGCCACATACTGGTTGGCGGTGGCGATCGGTCCAGACGACGTCTTCATGAGCCGAGTCACCGCGGCCCGTATAGGGATGCGTGAAAAAAAAAACAGCGATTTCTTTTCACGCCAGAATAGTCTGCAGGTCAGGCAGTGGTCATTGTCTGCAAGACAAAAGGTTAACAGGCGACGCGTGTATTGAAAACAGTAAAACACATGATCCAACGGGGTGCTCTTAACAGAAGAGAAAGCCTGGCGTCCCAGTAAAAATTCTTTCTCTATGGCCGCATGCCTCTGTATTTCGACGATACTTTCTCAGTTATAAAAACAGCATGTAGTTGTCAATGAGGTGGAATCCTTGCGTCAGTAGTCACGCAGTCTGTAGTGCTTTGTATGATGCCCTGCACACAAGACCGTTCTTTTTACATAACTGCTGGCTGAAAGAAAAAGTGCACCAAGCCTTGTTGGGCTAGTTTGCTACATGGGACATGTTCACAAATTTATACGGTACGTGGAATTTAACGTTCTGAAGCGACACATGGGCTGTGAGGGAATTCGAATTGGTGAGGCCTCCGGGATAATTTAGACCACCTTGGGTGCTTTAACGGGCTTTGGCATTGGACAGACGTTGTTGCAGTTCGCCGCCATCGAAGTACGCCTGGCGCCGCTGGCATCGAAGCCGTGGCTAGGGGATAAGCAGTATAACGCCAGAGCCACTGAGGGACCGGAGCAGATAGAAACACGGCGTATTGCGAAGTAGGAGCTGTGTACAGTAGCCTCGGCAAAGTTGTGCATTAGCGGGAACGCATCAAAGCGGCATCGAGAATACATCACCGTGGTGGTCGCTGGGAAGTCGGCTAGCGGTTTTGCCGGGCTGGATGCTCTCCCGTGCTGGTGCTTCCCGCGGCATTCGTAACCCTTGTGACCTCCCGCCACCAGAGGCGAGAGCCCCGTGAGTGCGGTCGCGTGACTGGAGCAGGGAACGCCTTTGCAAGAGCTCGGAGACCGGGGACCGCCAAGGTGAAGACGGCCAGCTGGTCGTGGTGTGGCCAACCATGCCGTTGTAGAAGCCCGCGTCTTGTGTAGAGCCGGCCAGATATCCAAGAGGCAAGCAGGATCCTCCTCCGCGGCACCTATGCTGAGGGCCATACGTTGAAGGAACAGCGGCATACGCGTGCTGCGTGGGGTGGCCACGTCTCTTCTACGAAAAGGCCTTTGGCCTGAATCGGACAGCTGAAACAGGAAAGCGGGTGCGGCACGCGCACCACGAGGAAATCTTGTTTGCCTTCTCCTGCGTGTTCTGGCGCGTGTGCAAGAAGCAATGCTAGCAAAGGTAGCATATGCTAGTGCAACAACGAATTTTAAGATCGGGGGACCTAGGGCGAAAAAGCCGCAGAAAAAAGTTAGAAAAGATCTTAATAGGAAAAAATTGGATGAAGTAGTATGCCCTTTTTAGAATGTATCCCTAATTTCATTGAGAAGTTATCGCGTCCGCGCTGTGAGGGCAACACAAATTTCAACTAAGTGGGTTTATTCGAGACTTTATAACGCAGCCATCTCGAGATACGTCTTTGGCGTATCGGCGTCGGTGGAGTCTGGCGCGCACTCCCGCTGCGCGCTCATTTGGCGCCATCTGTCAGTCCTCCCGCTCAAGAGTTGCTGGGCTCCAGGATCAGGCGACTTGGCAGTTTCGCGACGCCTCGGCTTCTTGCCGTGACCATTCCTGATTTCAAAGGCTGGAGGTGATGGGTGGTGACGACTGTGCTTTAGACGTATTAAAAATCCTCACTTTTATTTCTCCTCCAGCCCCTAGTTTGTTTTGTTTTCGTGTTCGCATTCTGGTTCCTTTTATCGCGTTTCATTTCCTACTGGTATTGCTTTGCAAGCAGGTCCGCAAAACAAAAGTTCAATGAAGGATGCGGCCCGCTAATCTTCCTTCATGCTGGCTTGTCTGCGCACTGCACGCGTCGTTTCGCGGTCAGACTGTACCCGTGATCACAGCAGGGGCACGCAGACGACAAGCGAACCCACAAGGTGTACGCTACTTAGACGGCACGGAATGCGTGAGAGGCCCACACTATGCAATGTTATAATCTTGGTCCTACGAACATGCAGGGTAGACGACGAATTCTTCTGTCGTTGAGTGTAAGCCAGGATATGACAAAGGAATGTTGTTCGCTCTGCAGTGGAGCGCCGTTCCCTCACAGATGCTCTGTCTACCAAGCTGAGTTACTGAAGTTTTATAAATACGCACAGTATCAGGGTCCATCGTAAAAAAACCAGCGCTTACGAACACGGACAGAGGACAAGGTGAAACAGAGTGACGGCGCTGAATTCAGCGCCGTCAGTCTGTTTCACCTTGTCTTCTGTCCGTGTTCTTAAGCGCTGGTTTTTTTACGATGGATCTCCACCAACTCGCCCAATCCTCAGTTCTTCTGCAGTATGAGGGTGTCGTGCGAGGTCAGGTGGCCGGAATTATTCCAGAGCCCCCCACTATGCCCTCTCTCTCTTAGCTCATCCGCAAATACCGGGCGTTAAACCCGACATACCTTTTCAGTTTTCCTAATGCGGTATTAATACTCACTGCGACGCTGTCGATGGAACACACGAGAAAAAAGTGAAAGAACAGACGCGGAACAGGTTTGCACTGGGAAACCGCGCAACGCAGCAAGTGAGCTCTATATATGTTGTAGGAAGAAGTAGGGAACAAACGCGGCGACACAAATGATGGCGCCAACGCTGCGCCACGCAGCAAGCAACCGCGATGCAAGCCGCGACGCACGCGTGCATTTGCAAACTAAGGGAAAGGAAGCGCTCCCCACTGGGAACCCCAGCACGGCCTGAGCAGCGGCAGGGCAGTAGTGCTGTACCAGAGCCAATGCTATATCTGAGCGCCATGTATTAAATGCCCTCATCCACAAGCTCTCTCCGATGTAGCAAAACTGAGCACCTCTGAGGAGTGGCGTTGGTGCTGCTACCTACCTCCGTAGACACGGGTGTAGATCTTTAGGCGTGCTTTACGCTTGTCGCTGTGATTTCTGCAAAGGATCGAACATTTTTAGATAAAGATGAGTTAAGCGCTCTAGTTTGTCGTTCTCGTCTTACCATTTGTGTTGTTTCGTACGACTACAAAAGTTAACATTTGCTGTCTTTATTAATTGCATTTCGCTTGTCAGAGCTGCAAACGCTCTTAAGCGGTTCTTTCTTGGCACTTGATACATTGGGATCTAAAAATCAAAGGATAGAGAGAGAGAGAGAAAGGAATTTAAATGAGAGGAAAATTAGAAGAGGTCGGCCGTTGGTAAAATGACGCTGGCCTGCTACTCCACACTGGCGAAAGGGAAGGGGAAAGGGAAAGTGCGATGGCATAATGCAATGAGTTTCATGGGTGATGTCCACACACGCACACACTGGCTGCTATTCGCATCGCGGTGAGTAGACGCACGTGAAATTCAAGTCTTGAACACATACCGACGCATGTCATTAACCCATACTGGAGTAAGGGCTCCATGAGAACACAAATATGCACTCTCTCAAATGTGAGACCGTGAACCAAGTAAACCGTGTAAACTGCGTAAACTGTGTAGGTAGTGCATAGGCAGTCACAGACGGGTATCTAGGCCTGTTTCACAAAAAAACTTGACAAGGCCTTCGGCATGCACCAACACTCCGCACGTTCTTCCCTGGCGCCTAGAAGAGTTTCGTCAGAGAGAGGGCGAGAGTTCAGCTGTCTCGCGGTCGCTTCCAATGCTCTCCTCTCATCTGTGTACTTCGGGCACACGCAAAGAACGTGCCCAGTAGTCTCTGGAGTGTGGCACTGTACGCACTTTTTGTGTTAGTTTCAAATCCAATCTAATGAAGGTAGTGTTTGGTGTAGGCAATGCCAAATCGTAATCGGTGGAACAAAGACCCTTGACGTCGCATTACCATAGATGGAAGATGAAATCGTGAGCCGGCGTCAAGTTTACAGATGCGGTCTTGTCAATGGCTCGAATCGTTCCAGTGAAACTGCATTGCGGATTGCACCCAATGAGCCAGCAAGGCTCCAATGTCAGATCTAGAAAAGGCCATTTCAATGAAGGCGCCATCATCATGTGCTAGCTGAGCCTCGGCATCAGCACGCTCGTTTCCCGCTATGCCTCAATGGCTCGGTATCCACTGAAGCTTTATGATATGGGCAAGGTGAAAAGCCTCAGCTAACAAAAGTCCAGTGTCTTGAACCAGCGGCTCGCCTGTCCTTGTTCTAATATAAGTCTGTATGGCCTGTAATGCCTATCTCGAGTCGCAGAATATCGTCCATTGGTGTGCTGACTGGTGACCAATATAACGGATGGCTTCTCGTATGGCTGCAATTCGGCTGCCGTAGACTACGTTTTATGCATTCGCCCGAGACGGTGACATAAGACATTTCCTGCCACTATCACCGCTGCAACCGAAGAGGTGGTCGTCACGGATCCGTCCACAAAAACATGCTGGGAGTCACCATCAATAGATGCAATGTACGACAACGCCAGCTTTGTCACACTGATTGTTGGGATATGCATCTTCTTTGTTATCCCTGGAATGATTGTAGGTATGTACGGTTTCGGTACTGCCCAAAGTGGCACCTCTGCAATCTGGTGTGGCATGTAGTTCGAAGGCACCGCATTGCACTACACCCAGAGGGCTTTGGAAAAGGCTGAATCTGGACACATAACACTAATATTCGTCAGGGGGTGGTGACGATGCCTGGTCAAATGTCCCAAACACAGATGATGTGGCTCGTGTAGAAAATAAATTCGTGCTGGGCAGGCGCGGACCCCGTAAAATGTGCCCCATGTAGTAGTTTTGCATGGCAAACCCAAGCAGACTCTTAAACCACGAGCCTGCGCGCTTTCAAGCGCATGCAGGCCTGATAGTGTGACACCCGAGAGAACAGGTGCACTGTATCTGAGAAAACCGACTAGCAGCGTCTGGTACACGGGAAGTAAAGATCACTCAGAGTTACCCCGGGATTTCTCTGCCATAAACCGCACAGTGCGTGCAAAGCTGTGGGGCTTTTTCTTGACCGAAGAAATGTGCTTCTTCCGGGACAGGTCACGGTCTATCGTGACACCTAAGAAATGTGGTGTGTTACGTATGTAACAATTTGTCCCCTGATTGTGACCGGATACCACGCCATTGACTTGCGTGTGACAGCTAAAATTACGCTTTTTGTTGGTGGCAGTTTAAGCCCATGACGAAAATTATTTAAAAATTTGGTACTTGATGTACTATCGGGGAGAAAAGTGGTATACTCTACGCGGCGAGAGCCGGCGCAACGGTAAACTGCGGCATTTTGGCGAGCATAAGCACGAAACATTGAAACGATCCATGCAACAAGCCTGCTGATAATAAAGGTCACGCATTGACTGTCTCGATCCCAGATGGCGTTCGAATGCAGTTTTCGGTTGCTCCGGCTCCAGCCACGTGGAGTATTCCACTTTTGTTCCCGATAGTACATCGGGGACAAAAGTACCTGATCCTCCCTCAAGCCCCGAACCACGCCGCTCTGCACTTGAGCGTGTCTCTACGATGCCCTCCTGATGTCGAGACCGGGGTTACGTAAAGCCCGGGATACCAGGAGTGCTTCGTCTGGTGACGCCCACATGCAGATCGGCATGGTTCGGGGTTTGTAGGTGGGTTAAGCTACTTTTGTCCCCGATAGTGCAGTGCCTTGGAAACGTGCAAACGCATGCAAAGCGCGCTTACTTTTAGCGTGCCGGATCCTGCTGGTCATTGATGGAAGGGAAGATGTTACTCCGCCAATGTTTCGTGACGGCAGGTTTCTATGATCCGTTTTTGAGATGCGTTAAGCACAAATTGCGTGCTAAATTCTTATCGCTGGCAAAATTAGTGACAAGATGGGCAAATTATGCCGAAAAAAAAATACTGCCCATTTGAATCATTCATTCCCATTTTCATAGTGCCCCACATCCGCAAACGTGTCATCGGCAGGCATTCGGGAGGGATATACAGTACATTTTTACAGCTTTTTCCTTACCCTCCAGTTACAGCACCACAGGTGAGAACAAGTAGGTTCCAAATAATTGATACTGTTTAGTGCGTGAGCACTACTGCTATGAGTACCAACCCGGAGCAAAGTCGCTCGTTGTCTGTTTCGTTCTTCGTACTCGGCTGGCCTAGCGCGAGCAACCCGTCCCGCAGCGCTGCCCGCTTATCGTCGTCTTCTACGCAGCAGAAATTCATTCTTTCTCACTGATTCGAATGCATTTAACATTCTTTGTAGTTTTTCGGCCCACTTTTATCATAATCTCATGGTCATACGTTTGTCGCTGCTGCAAAAGATGACCTCGGATTTTACCTCCACTATCGCTGCCAGAATCTTTTGATGCCCGCTTATCCGAGGGGTTGTCATAGTCTATCACTCGGACAGTTTTACAGCGCTGCTGTTTTCTCGCAAGAAAGTCAACCGTGCCCGTAACAAACACAAGAATGATAATCTGACTGTAAAGATCACCAAATGCTCGTGTATATTATTAGGACGACTAGCTTTCAAATTGAATTGAAAATGTAAAATACTACAAATATTGCATGCTTCATATGAGCACGAAAAAGCTCACTTATCTCTGAAATTAGGGAAGTATACTGAGAAGTGAATTTTACTTTTTCGAAATTTTTTTAATTCAGCTGGCTTATTTTTTTTCCTTTGCTTTCTCCTGCCCTTGCTGTCTTGCTTTTGAAATTTGTGGCGTGTACCTGCATGTGCTGCATACTACCACCATTGTTTCTTGCAGACGTGCCGCAGAGGACACGGAGCAGAATGCAAAGAAGATTCCCTAGTGGTTTTCCGTACACCAGTGCTTACCTTAGAGCTGTCAGATCAGGCCAGAGGTTCTTTCGTGCGCTGGACTTGGCCACGTTGTACGCGTCTTCCTACGAATGTTTTATCGCATTATGGCTCGCAGATTCGGTGCCGTTGTAAAGGCTCCTGATTGCATCGGGAATGGATAGTCGTCACTGAACAAGGAGCCGGCTACTGCAACGGCTGGGACGGTCACAACACGTCCAGCCCACACCGTGCACTCACCGCTGGGGATGGGAGACGACATCTTGCTCCAAAACGAAGACCGTGGATGTCGTGATATGCATCCGTAAGGGACTGCACCGATCCCGGCAGAGCTGTTAGAGGAACTGCCAGCGAGCACCTCGGATGATGCACTTTCCAATAGCTTCTTTCTGATTTTCAGCAAAACATGCCATGGCTATGAGATAGCGAGCACACCACTTCTCAAAACATGAGCAACAAGCTCGCTAGGCTAGCGCTCTGTAAAGTTGCGGTGCAGGTTTTTCCTTGAAGCTAGAGTTTCGTACAATAAAAAGCTGCCGTGACTGAGAGAAATTACTTGAACCATTAAGAGTCGCTTTAAGCATAGTGCCGAGTGGTAGTAAGTCGGTTGGATCACATTCTGTTTCGCATTTCCAACAGAAAGTTTGCCACACAATCTCAAGTTATGGGTGGTTCCCATTTCAATTACTGGTTGCATGTACAATCATAGCTTCATTACCCGGTAACCGACGAACGTTAGTGTGTTGGTCTGGACGTTCGCAGCGGCACAAGCGCGATCTAGTGACTGGAACTGTCAAATCGGTTTCCTGGTGTAATATCAAATGCACAAGCAAGCCCTAGAGAGTGATGCGACAACTCAGCAGTTTACGTTTAAAATCAGCAGTGTTGGAAAAGTGAGAACGCATGAGGACCCGGTGCCGCCATGCGATTGCAGCCCTTGGAGCCCGCACGGCGCCGATCTTGTAAACTGCAGCTTAACACCCCTTCGGCGCCGGAGTTACGTCGGTTACGTCCGTTCGTTGCCTGTATTTGGTTTTGATCTTGCCCTTGCCTGGTGAATATAAAATGTTCCCTTGGGTTTCGTGGGCATCACACGAAACTGCGTTTGTCTCTGCCATTCTCACCAAAGCCTATACAGCAGTTTCTTGCGAGATTTCGCATGAGTTAATGTGCAGCGACTCCTGCATAAAAAGCGGTTTCTTATGGCCTTTATAATTATGATTGGTCCCTTAGGATTAGAGGCCGCATTGAAGTCTCCAGTTTTGTTAAAATTAATGTTTTTCGACTTGTTATGTTTTGAAAGTCCAAGAACATTGTGAAAGAAATTGGAAAAAAAAATCATCCATATCTCGTTTCATCTGGAAATTACAGCCAACTGTAGAAGCCTTACTTCCGTTTTTCGAAACCAAAACTAGTTTACAATTGTCTCTAATGTACTTGTTTCACTTTTTGCAGTGAATATTTGTCCTAATATATTTTGAACGTTTCTCATGCTATCTGCAATCCTTACACTTGGTGAGGTGTGCATATTACTAAACAACAGTCCCAAAATGAATGCGTGTCGCTTGAAGACAGTGTGTGATGTCAGTGGAAAAGCAAATTGACTGCAGTCACTGCCGGCATGCTGCAAATCTTGTACTGCATCACCTTAGGAAGAGACATAGAATGCCCTAGAAGAATCAGCCAAGTTACAAAAACGAGTCCCTTTCACTGTAATTCTAAACACGCGATTCAAAGGCATGGTTTTCACCACATGGGTTAGAGCAAATTAGAGCGATCTGAAGCAATGAGGCAAGGGAGCTTCCCTCATTGCTCTTCCGAGCAATGGCCTTCCGAAAAGAGATGAACAACTATTTCATAGCTCTTGTCAGTTTCTGTGCTCAGATGGACTGCTGTCCATCTTGTCAGACTTAAAATACGACACGCACTTAAGTGATTTAATGGGCCTGCCGGACTGCCAACAAGCATGATGCTTAGCTCACTGATGCTTAAGAAGCAACCATATTGTGGATATGTAACGCAAGCGCTGGCATAGAGGCACCAAATGATTCAAGAAGCCTTGCATTACCAAAGATTACCATAGGACACAAAAGCCTCAGTGTTCAAATAACTGCCTAAAAGGAGCAAGAAAGAAGAGACGAGTAGTCTTCAAGCCCAAAAGCCTTCATATGTTTCACGAATGCCCCAGGTATGAGTGGGGTGCATTTCATGCATTTACGTAAATTTTACATTACGTAGAAGAATAAAATGCTTTTACGCACTGTTCAGGTTTTTCCTGAACATTGTGTTATGCGAGCATTGATAACTTTGTGAATGAAAATATTTGAAGCGATATTTTTTGTACCTTTTCCTAACACATACAGACACGCAATGAATTCGGATAATTAAAGCAGACGTGAACGTTTTGCCACTACAGCTCATTTTTCAATACCTGTATTGAATCTGCGCCAGTTTTCTTCATTTCATTGAGTTAGTTGAAGATTACGTCCTTAAGTTTAATCACGATATATTTAGCCTGCTACACTGGATAGGGCACACAGCTAAATAAATTATATTTATTTCTTTGTGTCGACATGTCAGAGTTTACTTATCACTGCTGCCGGGACTAGCAATGCTGATACATTTTTTCGCAATTAACACACAAATTGCGCCATTTTTTGAATTTTAATTAACGTCTGAATTTAAATAAAATATGCTTTATTAGTTGAAATAATACTTCTAATTATGATTGCTTATTTAAAGATATTTATTTTCTATATGGGATCCCACCCCAAAAGAGGTCAGGAAAGAGAGAAAGAGATCTACTAGTCAGTGATATCCTGCGATGGAGCAGTGGTTAAGTAGGAGGCCACATTCTATGTTAGCTTTACCCTATATTATGTCTCTCTGTAGAGTGTGGGACTCGAGGTTAATTTTCAGCAAATTAGTTCCGGGTACAAAGAAGATGAGCGGGCCAGGCAAGGGCGTCCGCAGAATTTTTTGCAGGGGGGGGCCTCATTGGTTGTTGGCGCCGGAGAGGGGGGGGGGGGTATGTTCGTAGCAAAAAGGCACTATTTGCGGAGTAAATTTATTTATTTGTATATCAATAAAAAATAAGTTAAATACACACATGAAAGAAAAATTACAAACAGCAAATTAAAGCGTGACTAGGAGAGATACATCGGAGTTTATCAACGAAGAAACAATCAAAATTAATAAAAAATGCAAAAAGATATTGTCACTTCGTGGAGAAGAGTGCTCAGTCTTGCTGCATACGGGTTCTCGACTCACCCGGATTGATGACCAGCACACAGCACAATATGGTCACAAACACGCAGTCACTCAGTCAGTCTTCCTTGAACAGCAACTGTAGGCGCCTCGGACTTTTCTGGGCGAATTGCGTGATTACGTGGGTGATAAATTCATTTCTGTGCTTCATTACACGCTCTCGGTGCACACTCATCATACACATTGATTGGAAAAACGGTTGAACGCGTACGTTGAAAACGAAAGATGACTATATATACAACGAAAACTTATTTACAAGAAAAGTGCACGCTCGCAGCTTCATACACCTCGCTCCATCTTGCTCGCGCATCCGCACAGTCGAGCAACCGCACACACACTGCTCGCCGCTCGTCGTTTTCTCGTCCGCTGTCTTGGTTGTTTTCAGCTTCGTTGACAACCGGCCACTAAAAACACCGAAGCACAAACACAGCGGCGCGCACACGTGCAAGGGCTTACTTCCGCGCGACTTCCGAGGGGAAGGGACACTCGCCACTCCGGTCGGAAAATTTGTTTTGTGTGTTTTTATGGGGATCAGAGCCCCAAAACGACTCAGGCTATGAGGGACGGAGTAGTACAGAGTTCCGGATAATGTCGACCACCTGGGTCTCTTTACCATGCACTGACATCGCAAAGTACATGGGCGCTGTTGTGATTTGAGACCCAGCCAGAGGTGACAGGCGAGCCAGGCAGGCGCCATCGGGCTGCGTTGACCAAAGGCGCTGGTTTTCGGAGAAGACGCTAGGAACGCTGGTGTGGGGGCGCCTCTAGAGACTGCGTCGCCCTGAACAAAAGCAGCTAATCCCCTTTGCCGAAGATTCTGAAAGCGGCGCTTCTACCGAACTGCGCTCTCCCGTGGATCGGAGGAGACAGCGAGCGGCGGCGCCAACTCATCGCCCGCTTGCCCCTGAGCAGCCCGACAAAGCGGGGTGGACACGGCTGATTTGTCCTTCAATCCTGAAGAGTTCATCGATGGCCGGCGTAACGAAGGCGAAAACAAGATGCCCTGTGCACTGTCTGCCGCTATCTGTCTAGAGATCAAAGAAACAGACACCCATCTCAAGGCGGCTCGAAACACATGCTCGCCGGTGCCGCTGTATGTCTGCAATAGGTCGCCCTTCAACAGAGCTAACGATGGTGTGGTTTGAAAACGGCGTAAAGACGCGTGCCCGGACGCGGCATTTCGCAGATGTGACCCAAAGCGTGGAAGCGGGGCTGCTTTCACCCTTTTGGCTGAGCGCACCACCGCCCCTAGCGTGCGGCCATCACTCACGGTTCGAGTGAGTGATTTTCCAGGGGGGTGCAGCCGCCCCCCCTTGCCCCCCCCCCCCTCCGGACGCCCATGGGGCCAGGATGTGCTGCCTCTGCGGCGCACTCGTTGTGCACCGACTCAGCAATGAGGCCGGTGCGCTCCACAAAGCGCACAAGGAGGATGCGCAAAATATATGGCGGCTGTAGCAGCCTCCCCCGCTGCGCCACTGGGGCCTCTCCGGAAGGCAGCCCGGAGGAGGTAGGCCCCGCATCCTCCAGACCAGCCACCCAGAGCTGCTGCCCCTGGCGGCCGAGGAGCTCTTCAAGTCGCTGCCGGCAGGGCCTTCTGTGGAGCCGAGCGCCTCGCTCCCGCAGCAGGCAGGTGGTCAGCTGATCCAGCCAGCAGTGACCGGCCCCCCGGCGAGCTCCCCTTGCCCCTTTCGACTACACCATGGACGCCGACTCGGGAACTGGGGACGGAAACGGGCCCACTGAAATCCCGCGCAACTCCCTCTGGTACCCTCGGCCACCGTTCCTCTCCCGAGTGGGGCAGGAGGAACCAGGCTACGCGGTGGAGGCTATTTAAGGTGGGCCCGACCGCCGAGGCCGCCTTTTGACGCCTGCCCCGAAGACCTCCTGACTCCCTCTGCCTAGACGACGGCTGACCTCCCTGCCGCGCCACCATGTGAGATAAAAAACTGTTACAAAGACCTGGCTCGAGTCGCTATCTGTGCGTCCCCGCGCACAGGAATCGCCACAACTGTTGCATAAATCTTTGCTCAGTAGCAGCTTTCAAAACCTGCAAAGAATACCAGAGACCGTATTAGGGTATTTTGAATGGCTTCCGCTCAGTCACCTGAGATTTCGCAGGTGCTGTGAAAGGCGGTGAACACATGGCGTTCGTCGTTGGTGGCTTTCGGGGAAATGTTCCTTTCCAGAGAAATTAGAATATTATTTAATACTACTAAGCTCCAGTTAAGACGCCCAGTGTAAGATTCATTTCAGCGCTGCGAAAGCTGTGTAGCTATACCTGAGTGTACTAAGTTCAGTGTTCGAATGAAGCCAATCTTTGCAGCATATGCAAGTGATCTGCATCGGTGTGTGTAAGACATGGACTGCATGTGCAGCGCGTCAATTCTACGTGAGAGACGCGTGATAACCGGTGTGTGCGTGACATCACTGTTGCCTGCGTCATCCGATAAAAATTATTGTATTGTGGCATTTTGCCCTAAATTTGCTCTGCCTCACTCTTTCCTTTCGTTCACATTTAACCACTGTGGAATAGCAGAGCAGGGTCACTACAACCGTCTGCGCCTTTCCACTTATTATGCTCTGCACCTCCTGTCGATGTTTTTTTAAATATGCGAGACTCTCATTTGACGCATATATCAATTCTTTACTACTGAAAATTTCTCAAAGGGCGATATTACTGTCCGAAACTCTTCCTTTGGTTCGTCCGCCAAACTCCGCAAAGACCACGAAGCAGCTGTAGGCTCCGCACGGTCGAATCTGCAGAGAAGTAAGAGTAGAGATACGACGCTTATTCTGCAGTGTACGTTGCTTTCAGCACGAGCATGCAGACCAACAGAGTACCTGAAAAACCCATATCAGAATAGATTTCTAGTGAGTTGTTCCAGCAGATTCCGATACAACCATCGCACTTACGTGCATTTCTGCGTTTTTCAAAAGAGTTGCAATACCGGAATCAATGTTTCCCTACAACACTTCTGTACAAACAAGAATCACTTCAGCCATAGTCCTTCAATGTTTTTTCTGGTCACGAAACTCCGGCCAAAGTTTCATATAGGGACAGCGCTCGCCGCTAGTGGCGCGGCTGTCGGCGAGGGGGCACGAGTCGCTGCGCGGCGCCTGCTCGCAGCGGCTGTTTTCCGGCCAACGGGCTCATATTCGCTTGGTAGTTGTGCTGTCTGGGGACCGGTATTTGAGCTTAGGATGGACACTTCACTGGTTGTCACCTGAAAGCTTGGCTGCAACATCGAGACACTAAAAACCCTGTACGATCGACGGTGGCCGCTAGTAAACCTTGTTAGCGCTGTTTTCTCGCAAACAATTAATGCGCTTACTTTCTCTCGTTGCTTTTTACAAAAAAGCGATTTTGGTGCATTGGTCCAGCCTTCGCATTCATTTTTACCGGAACTTGCCTACTTCATTCTGGATCGAATAACCAGCGTAGCGATCAGTCACATATCTATGTGTCTGGGTTGCGCCTGTCTCGGCCGAGTCCTCGCTTTCATCAAAGTGCGCAAGGCTGCTTAAGGCTGGCGTTTACCTTTTGAGAGATACTGCAATCTCAGTAATGCTGAAAACAAGACATTATGGTTGCATTTTTAGAACTAGAGTGCGCACTAAAAAAGTGATCTCATGGCGAATGCACTGTAAGTTCGATGGTGCTATCTCAGTTTTATTTTATTTTTTGCTGACACTTTCGGAGGTGGCAAAGCCAGCTGCTGAAGACTTTTGCTACATAAGCCATATATTTACACTTTGTCACGCTGTGACTACGGAGTCGCTGACGAGTGCAAGTTAATTGTGAATTTTTGTTGTTCATTGCTCATGTGCTAGCTTCGCGCTACCAAAATAAGAGACAAGCTGTGAGAGGTCACGCAATAAACCAAAAATGAGCAATGATGTAAATCGCGGAGAAACATGTACAAAAAATAAAAAGCGCAAGGGGTTTAATGTGGTTAAACCGAGCAGACGTGCGAACGCATGTGTTTACCCTGTTTGGCTCATGGTTCTTGCTTTTCTGGGTCGTTGGCACGTCTGGCGACGATATTAGGCTGAAGTTAAGCTCTGATAGAGGTTAAGCTGGTTTGATGTGTTCGTTCCGAAGGCAGAAGTTGATGAAGATGGCGGTGTACAATGCGCGCAGCGCGAGAGTATGTTGCAGTTTAGTTTTTCCTTGTTTTGGTCTGCTCGAAACCCTGGCCGATCTCCCACCGTGGGTATGTATCATTGTTTTTGATGCAACAACAACACCAACAACACGAGGCGTGATGGCTGCTGCGATAGCACAGTGCTCTGGTGCAGTGGCCAGCGAAGCTGATCCATTCGTGCCGCCGGGGGTTCAAAACTTCCAGTCGCGGCAATATTTATTTTATTTCTTCCCCTTAAATTCAGGGACGACACAAGATTCTTGGTTGGGTTTGACCCCATGAAGTAGTGCCTGAGCACGAAAAGCCATGAGCACATTGAAGAATACAGCTGTCTGAAATGCAACATCGTCACAGAGTCGTGCTCAAGTACGCTGGTAGACCTTCGAATACCCGTGGGACGGCGCCGGGCCTGAGTTTCAGCTTCTCGCGTTGCGGCGACGCTGCTTCTCCGTTGATCACGAACTCGTGAGGCCGAATTAAATCCGCGGGGCAAAATGCCTCTAGCAGACACGGAAATGCTTGAAGTCGAAGCTAAAGCCACCGCTTTCCTGTCGGGGTATCGCCTGCTTCCATATTTTACGCTGCTCGGCGTCGATCGGCAGACAGAACAGCGAGGCCTTTTCCTGCGTACTTCCGTAGCCGGAGCGGCAACCCGTCACGCAGCAAGTATTCGGCAGCGCAGGCTTGCACGTCACGTGCACAGTACTTATTTTGCAAACGAATGCAAAGTGCAAAGAGAAAATAGTTGCTGCTGCACTGCCGGCGTCCATTCCGCCCGTAGACTCGCGGCTGTAGAGACGCTCGCTCCCTCGCGTCGTTGCCCCCACAGGACTCTTAGCGCCGCCTCGCGGAAGGAGCGGTCAACATATGAAGCTCTCCCATAGCGTTACGGAGAAGTTTCATGACCATAAAAGCATTGAAGGACTATGCTTCAGCCCACGTTTTCGCAAACAAACTTTAAAGGCGACCTCTCACACCATGAAGAATAGCGAGCAAAACAGAGTTCTGGATTATACACAAGGCTTCGGAGTTTTTTTGCATCGTTACACAAAATCCAACATGACCGAAAGGCCTGGTCTGCAGTGCAGCAATTCACATTAGGCGCTGCCTCGTGCTTCTTGCTGTTACACTGAAGGGTGAGCATTATGGTGCGTTCCCTACAGTAGAAGACATGAGTCTCCCTTGGACTGGTCGAGCTAGGTTCCCGTATTTACTCCAATATTGGTAAATGCGTAGTATGCATAGATACCCCGGATTCAGAAACGAGAGGAAGAAGAAGTGGAATGTCGTGCAGGAGACAAACGGAGGATCCAAGCCAGCAGAATTTAGTAAAGGCGGCCAGCAAAACGCATGGTAGAGCACAGGAGCGACAACGCCGTGGGGAACCTGTAGCCGAAATTCGACCCTTCATCCTGAGCAACGCTCCATAAAACATCCGAGACGGAGAAATCTTCATTTCGTTCGATTAAAGTAAGGCAGGCAAGCGGAACGTCGGCAGCGCAGCGCCGATCCCCAATATTAGCGAAAATAGTTCTCAACTGAGGCAGAAAACGCATGGCGCTCTAGCACGCGAAAAGGCGCCCCTGTTGCTTTCCCGAGCATCCATCTCAGTTTTCGTCACTATTCGACGCCTTCTCACAGAAGACGACGGCTCGCTTAAACGCTGCCGCGCGGCTGAGCCACTGGCAGAAATGCCCCTTCTGCAACGCGGCCCCGGTTGGCGCGGTGACGGCGCTACGAGCCTCCGTGTTTTTCTTTTTATGGGTCTTATCCGAAAATCCTCTTGTAAAAGAAAAGCAGGAAGCTACCATTACGTAGTAATGGTCGCAGCAGACGAAGTTTACGGTAAATGCTTGACGCCCTGTGGAAGGCAAGAACATTTCCCAGTAGCGTTCTTCGTTTCGCTTCTCTTCCTTTTCTCTGTTTACATTTGGGTTTACTCCTTCGCCTGACCATGCTTCGCGCACTGGTCGAGCACCGAGTGCGGAGGGCGCGACTTCGGAAAAGCGGCTTGTTCTATAGGCGAGCAAATATGGTAGGTAACAGGATAGCGTTTATACAGTATGCACTAAAAAACGGTTCAAAAACAGCTACCAAGGTATGCTCTTAAATATTTCTGGATATCTATGAAGGCTATATATGGGAGTTGGTTGTATTCTGTGCATTTCTCTATCATCTGATTGGTGGCGTGAATATGCGCTATTGTCGAGTATCCATAACAAGAGCCTCCCTGTTGAATGGGTTGATTGAAGTCCAAAACTGTCCTGTCTATTAGGCAGCGGACAGCAAGCTGATCGGTCTAATTCTTCAAGTGCTTAACGTCTTCTTTTCCATCTATTAGGTTAATGTTAGCGTCCTTCCAAGCATCTGGAACGCTCGAGGTCGTTAGGGATTGTGTACACAGAGCGCCTGTGTTTTTATAGCACAAATATCTCCCCTCCTTCCATCAACACATCTGTTGTTACCTGATCCTCCCCAGTTGCTTTACTACTTTGCCTTGGTGCTAAGGCTTTCGTTACTACTTCTTCTGTTACTGGCGGGATCTCCCATCGCTGTGCGCTTCTGCCTTTCTCACAGACGTTCTGATCATATTGGCTACAGTATCGATTTGTGTAAACCTCTTCTGCTACTTTAACAATTTTATCCATATTGCCAATGATATGAGCTTATTTGTCTCTTATCGCATACATCTGGTTTCCACCTATGGCAATTTTTCTCTTCACTGCTTATCCGTACTTTTGAGTATGCTCCATTCTCTCCGTAATAAATTTCCTTATGTCGGCTTGATACCTCTGCCAGTTTTATTCTCTCTGCAAGTTTAGATGCTTTTATGCTCTGGAGTTTGTGAATGAGATCTTTCCTTTTCATATTTCGTCTCCTAAAAAAGCTTGCCGGCATCCTGTCCAACCATTCTACTGCCTACATCTACTGCGCGCTACTGTTCACAGTGCTATCATTAAGGACGTCTTGTTCAGTTAAAGCCAAATGTCTTTTTTTCGGCGATATCCTGAACTCATCTTTACCGCCTGGCGCTAACACGTTAATGGTCGTTCGGTTCACTAGCTTCTTCCCTTCCCTCTTCAAGACTGAGTTAATTCGAGACCATACCAGAGCTACAATGCACCTCTCTGAGGACATCCACATTCTGCACGATGCCAGAGTGAGCGCATAGTATGAAGGCTATTCTATTTTTAGACCCACCGGTAGGACTCTTGCACGCCCATTTCCGGTTCCTCTGTTTGCAGAAGGTATTTATAATCCATAATATACTTCTCTGTGCGGATTCTCTAACAACTGACGCCAGCTATTCCTAGAGCCTATGCCATAGTTGGCTAACGCCTGGTCTTCGGCTTGCTTACCTTCACATTTAAATCCCCCATTAATACTGTATACTGTGATTTTACTTTGTTGATTGGCGATTCCACGTTTTCATAGAAGCTTTCAACGACGTGGACATCATGGCTGGATCTAGGCGCGAAGGCCTGGCCCCCATCAGCTTCAACCGCCTATTAAGCCTAATTACGATAGCTGCTACCCTCTCGCTAATACAAGAGAACTCAATCCTGTTACTAGCCATATCCTGATTCATGTGCAATCCAACACCTAGTTCTCGTTTGCCCACTCTTCCACGATAGCCCAGTACCTGACCGCCCCTTAGAACTGTTCACGTGTCATCTCTTCTAATCTCGCTAAGCCCTCTTCACATTCAAATTAATACCCGCTGTTTCCTCGAACAGCAGTACTACGCTAGCCTCACCAGATAAGCATTTAACGATCCCAGGTTCAGTTTCCAATGGCGGTCTGTCAGGAGCCCGTGATTCTCAGCAACCTCAGGTGTATCACAGGTGTGATCGTCTCCTTCCACAGTTCCTCCACACCCGCACTATACTGAGGACCGAGAGTGAATTTGTTCATACAAAGTTTGGCGGAGTACTAAACCAAGGCGACCAAATACTGCGCTAGTGAGGGAGTGCGTTGTCACCGACTCTCGTCACCGAGTAGAGGTCGAGCCCCATGCCTGGTAATGAAATTCTACCGATACACGGATTTTTTTTTCAAATCCGGTGGACTTGCGCGCCACCGAGATTCGAACCCTGGTCATTTTGCACTCAAAGCGGATCCCCTATCTATACGCTATTGCTGCAGCTGAAACTTAATGGGACGCTAAGGTAGAAAGAAGCCTCCTCCTTCAGTGCTACTGTGTAGAAGGCTACCAACGACTGCGTACACTGTTTCCCTCCGGCGTCGATTATAAGCGTTTATAGGGACGAGATGAAACTGCTTTCGTGGTAAAAGCGGCTTACACGTTTCTATTGAAATCATCGGAAAATTTTAAGCAGAGGTACAAAAGCGCATACTGATCTTTTTTGGCCTCAGAGCTTGTAAATACGCCCAGAAGCTAAAGGTCGTTCTTGGTCTTTGTTAACCTGCGGTACGTTTATCTTTGACGCAATTAAGACCTGTAAATCAACACGAATTTTGGCCAGATTATGTGACGGCGAAAACAGCCATTGGTGTTCCCTTCCTTTGTTCTTGAGTCCAATCTAGGGACTGTATGCAGGCCCCTGTTAGATGCGGACGCAGTGTGCGTGCGCTATTGAACGGTACTCACGCTATGGCACCGGACAGGCCGCAGGAGCAGCTAGGCAAAACGCCGTCCTAGGGCAACCGCAACCGAACGCGCCCTCCCGACAGCTCCGCCCCCAGTAGCGTCGTGGTCGTGCAGGTCGGCCACGCCAAGGCTATGATGAGCAGGGCCGCCGCCACCCTCAAGCCGATTTGAACAGCGGAAAAGTGCTGTTCAGCGCCAGAAAAGGCTCCGGGCCATAACTTGCTGGTGGGCTGCAACAGAAAGGTTGAGACGATTAGCATAGCAACCCCTAAAGCGAATACCTTAATGGCGGTAACTTAACATAGGCAAAAAGCACCCGCGCTCATTACAGAATTCGTCATTTTTCGACAGGAAACCAGCGCTTGTAGGTGGAATTTTCTGATTTATGAAAGAGGTACTTCTCAATAATTCAGAATTCTTGACCATGCAAAGTCAGTTAATTGTTTCGGTAATTCTTTTTGTACGCGTCGCGGTTAATGCAATGGCGATAAAGCACGCCGGTGGCAGATAAGCTGGCGTCGTCGTTGCAGTTGTTTGTTGCCGTTGGCGTCTGTTGTCAGCACCTTCGACCGCTATTTACCATTCTATAAAAAATCCCCGAGAGGCAACCTAACTGGTAGGTGGGCAAGCAAGGTCGCGTGATCTTGTGGCGTTATCACAACCTTCCCAACGTATTCGGACCAAATTGGTCACGAGAAGGTGTTCGAGAAGATCAATCGATGTCGAATGAGCCCCACTAGCCCCAACTGCCATCCTAGGGAAGTGGTGCTTCTCTTGACCGCTGGACCACTGCGCTAGAGTGGTAGGAGGACTTCCGGGGACCTGTGACTATCAAATAGAGAATGACCAATCCCCTAGAGGCGCTGACTTATGAACGCAATCGTGTGATACATTTAAGTAGGAGGTCAAGTGCCCCGGTCAATTTTGTGACTGCATTAGCACTAACATACGCATTTTTCGATTTCAGGCATGGGTACGTACAGTACGCACGAACTTAGGTGTCTGAAGCCTGGTGTATGGAATGCAGGTCGTTTGCAACATGCCAGTTGTGCACACCTAGCAGGCGTTCACCTGTGTGAAGGCCTGGGTAAAGACATTCGAGGAAAACACCTTCCAAGTAAAAACATTCAGGTCAAATGCATTTAGCACGTCAGGACCTTAAGTACTTCCCGTAACTAAAGCTATACTGCACGATATTCCGCGCTTACCAATGCTAAACCGCCTGCAAATTTTTTATTGTGTTAAACTGTCGGTTCGCGGAAAAAATGCACCTTAACCATTCAGAGCGCTAACCTTGAGAGCTTCCTGCTCATGTTTCGATATGTGGTGTGTCCCTTGGTTGAGACCGAGTACGATGTCGGCCAAGGCGTCTATTCTCAGGAACTAAGGAAATTTTCAGAAATGACTCACCGTGGCGGTCACTGGGAGGTCGGGTAACAGCTCTGCCGGGATGGGTGCAGTTACGGGCGGATATTTCTGATGGGGCCCAAGGTCCTTGTTCTGGAGCAGGGTGGTGTCGCCCATCGCCAGCGCTGAATGCCCCGTGCGTCCGATGGGTGAACCGGGCAGAGGAAAGGCGTTGGGCGAGTTTGGAGGTAGGCGACCGCCAAATTGAAGACGGTGCGCTGGTCGTGGTGTCACCGCCGCTGCGATCGCAGAGGCTGATTCCATGTTCAGGGACGGCCAAGCAACCACAGTACAATCAGCAGCCTCTTCTGCGGCGCGTAGTCTGTAAGCGATTGGTTGATCGAACGGTGGTAGGGAGACGCGCACAACGCGGCCGCGCCACATCGACGATAAAGCCTGTGACCTGAGTCGGACAGCTGGAACAGCAGAGCGGGTTGTTGTTGTTGTTGTTGTTGCCTTGGTGGCATGGCACATACCCACGACGGGGGATTGGCCAGGGTTCAGTGAGGAGAGCCCAAAAAAGGCAAATTGGTACCAAGCTAATGGATTACCTTTTGGGGCCAAGCTAATGATTAACTTTGGGTACGTATTGCGAGGAATTAAAGATGGAATTATGGATAAAAAGAAATTACGGGAAGAAATGAATGAAAAAAAAAAAACCGGCATAAAGATTAGAGAACTGAATACCAGAAAAATTCTGAAGGATTTTGCAATGCGGACATTTTGGGTACCATTAGCAAGGGAACCTGCCGGTAGCAATTATGTAATTGTGGAGGAAATCGCAAACTTGATGCAATGCAAAACCTCTGGCGCTAGCACCGAAGGACAGAAGAAGCGGAACCGACAAAGTGAGTCCCATTCGAGAAATTGGAATTTCGAGATACGTCCTTCTCTGAAGTGCAAACCTCCGGCAAAAGAGTAGGAAATGCTCCAGTGTTTCCACCTCTCCGCAAGTCGCACAAAGGTTTGAGGGACTGAACCCGCATCTGCATAAATAAAGATTTAAGCTGGGAATTCTGCACCGCAGGAGTGTCATTGCAACCTCACACTGCCGGGATTTACAAGCACGAACCTTCCATGGGTACATGAGATGGTGGTAGTCAATAGTAGACAGCAAGGGATCGTTGCACATAGTGGTAATATGCTGAAAGCGCTGAAAGCGAGACATTCCGAAAAGGATCAGATTAGGGACGCTACAGGCGACCGGTGCATTGAGAGCAGATTTTGCTAAAAAGTCTGCTGCATCGTTTTGAGAAATACCGCAGTGACCTGGGATCCAAACGAAGCGCACCTCTTTCACCCATCCAGGAATGAAATACTTCAATGAGCGGCTCAATAGATCGTCCCGTTTAGAATCCAGCGCCAACAACACAGAGAGGCAATCTGACAGAAATATCACTTGGGAGACACTGGGGGGAATCTTTAAAGCAGCCAGCCCAAGAGCCATAAACTCCGCTAGAAATATGGGAGTGTAATCCGGGACTCGAAGTGAATAACTCCAAGAGAGATCCTCAGAAAAAATGCCAACGGCTGCGTTCTGGCCAGCCCCGGACGCATCTGTAGCAATCACGCTGTGGTGGGGGAAAGAGTCAAGGTGTTCTGAGAGGAGACTAAGTAGGGTCCTGGACGGCAGATGCTTTGAATTAGGTGGGAAAATATAATCAAAAGCAATATCCACAGGGGACGTTGCAGAACCTACTCTACACACAGAACTGAGATCTACACCAATGACCGATAAAAGTTTTGAGTAAAAACGACCTGAGGGAGGCGAAACCTTGGCCAATGATGACTAAAAAAGAGAGCCGGGTGGGAAACAAAAATAGGTGTAGCCACACCAGAAGCAGACTCAAATGCTCGTAAGAAAGTCCTGACAGTTAATAGCTGAAAACGAGAGTTAAGGTCGGGAATACGAGCCTCCAGGTACAGAACTGCGGTGGAAACTGACTGAGGGAGGCCGAGGCAGAGGCGCAGGGCACGCCTTTCTAACAGCAGCAACGGACGGAGCTTGTATTTGGCGGACCCAGAAAAGAGTATGCAGCCAAATTCCAAAGTGGGTCTGACGTAGGCTTTGTAAAGGAGTAGGAGCGTGTCCCGACGCATGCCAAATCTCCTATTGCTTATTCGAAGTAGCCGACCCAGCGCACGCTCTCCTTTCTCAACGATACTCTTGATGTGGGGCCGCCAGTCCATACTACCATCATAAATTACGCCTAGATACCGCAAGGATTCCACCTGCGGTATAATGTCCGTGCGATATTGTAACGATATATATAAAGGCATGTTAGATTGAAAAACTAACACACTGCTTTTATGCACATTTAACACCAGATTAATGTTATTCAGCCAAACCTCGAGAGCATTGAGGTAAGCCTGAAGACAACGATACAGGGCATGAATGTCGGTTGCCGAGGCAAAGAAGGCAATGTCATCTGCATAAACGTAAACTGTAACGTCAGGGTGGATGGGAATGCCACACAATAGAATATTGAAAAGGAGTGGCGAAAGCACAGAACCTTGTGGCACACCTCTGGTCTGGGCGTAGGTGTCTGAATTGAAGGAGCCGTCAGTGCAAAAAAACTGCCGTCCCGCTAAAAATTCGCGGATCCACGCATAAACGTAGTACGGCGGGTGTAGTGTTGACAATTTCGTGAGAAGGATAGAATGTTCAACACTGTCGTACGCTTTAGCAATGTCAAGCGTCACTAACGCTGGGACTTCGTTTTTTCGCATAGCAAGGCGGATTCTGCTCTCTAAATCAACATGGGCAGACCATATTGAGCATCCGCGGCGAAAGCCAATCTGGGCTGGACACAATGCATTAATTTCTGAAACATGCTTTGACAGGCGGCTGTGCACAATTCTTTCCACGAGCTTTACCAAATTGGATGTTAGAGCTATCGGCCGAATGTTATCAAGATGGAATCCTTTTTTTGAATCTTTTAAGAGTAATACTATTTTCGCCACCTTCCAGGAGTGCGGCAGCCATGCAGCTTCCAATGAAGCGTTGACCAGATCGAGAAGGTCCTGAGTGAATTCTTCAGCTAAGATTTTCAACATACCGACCGTAACACCGTCCGAACCCGGAGCCGAAGATTGCATCGCAGAAACTACAGTTAGTAGTTCTGATTTATCAACCGCCACATAGTCTGAGCAGGGGAAGGGGTCGAACAAGGGCACTCTGCGCTTCTCCTGAAAGCGTAACGCGAGCCCTTGTGCGATTCGCTCTAACTCATCTTTCGCCTCATGTGGGGACAGTACAGCCGAGCTTGTTAACTGCATTGATGAGGAGTGGATATTCCGTTCCATAAAACGGTACAGAGCCTTCCTATTGTTTGGGGCTGACAAATAGGCATTCAAATTTTGATTGTAGTCATCCTTTGCCTTTGCTATTGTTCTCTTAAACGAGGCCGAGAAAAATTTATAGTTGATCCAATTAGCAGGGCACTGATTATGCGAAAGGCTCTTCCATGCTGCTTTCCTACGGCGGAAGGCTGTCTCACACGCAGCGTTCCACCATGGGGATGGTGATTTATTGCTGACACCCGACCGCACAATGAACTGGGAACTCTCTGTAGCCTTCAAAACAGAATGAAACACTCGCTGAGCCCTGTCGTTTCCGTTGGAACAAACATCAGATGAAAGGGAAGCGCGCAAAGACGATTTGTAGGCTGCAAGATTAACTAACTTTCGGGCAGAACCCTGCCCATGGAGTGAGCGCACCAAGATGGTGAAAATAATTGGCAAGTGGTCACTAGACGTACCACTGTCAACTGTGGACCATGCCCCTATACCTACCCCACCTGCTGCCAAAGACAAATCGAGAACTGAACTCGAATTTCCACGGATGAAGGTTATGGCCCGAGAATTGCAGCAGCGCACATTATTTGCCGACATCCATGACCATAACATCTGACCATGAGAGTCAGTGTAGTTATCCCAGACAACGTGATGTGAATTAAAGTCTCCAGCAATAATGACCCTATTAGAGTTGCCAAGCAAACTGTCCAGGTGGTCTGTTCTGTTTACTCCTGCTGGATAATATACGTTAGCAACTGTGACAGGAGCACAGTGCGGTAAAATAAGATCAACAGCTAAGAGCTCGCAGTCGGGAAGCATAACCTTTTTATTAATTGATGCGCGGTGACACAGTTTTGAAGAAATCAGGGTCACTAACCCACCGCCCCTACCATGTATGCGGTCCGCTCGAAAAACACGAAACCTATTTAATGAAAATGATTTTACAGATGAGAGCCAAGTTTCTTGTAAGAGCACTATATCTGGATTATGAGAAGATAAAAGAAGTTTTAAATCTGTAAGAGAAGAAGCAAGAGATCGACAGTTCCATTGTAGAACCTTTACACCAGCCATGTTAACTAGTCGAGAATAGAGGCCGAAACAGCCTCCTTTAGCACATCAGACTTCGAGGAGACTTTAGCAGGCCCTTTTCTAGTCTTGAGCTGGGGAACGGAGGTCTTAGAGGGAGAGGTGGAAGCACGACGCTTCTGTGTAGGGCAGGTCATTTCCACATCAGTAGTACAGACACTGCTGCGAGGAAGACTAACTGGGACGCTATCGAGAGGTGGCACGGGAGTCGGTATATTGGAAGATGATGGTCCAATCGAACTTTCAGCACACGGTTGAAGGGAAGTTGCCACTGGCGGCACTGCAGGTGGGAGATGACAAACTGCCTGACTCGCAGCAATCTCAGACAAAGCCTGAGTAAAGCTGCTGAGCATACGCTCTACCACAGCTGACAATGCTTTTTCGACGCTTGACACAATCTTGGCAGACAGCGTGGCTTCAAGGTCGGGAGTAGAGGAACGCACAAGGCTGGCGTAAGAGTGATTTCTGCGGTTAAGGAGCGCATGAGCGTCTGCTCGGGAACATCTATTTTGCTCAATTAATTCCAATATACTCTGCTCCTGTGACCGTTTTTCGCAAGTGCCATCATCAGCACTGTGGGCGTTACTGCACAAGCAACAGACAGGTTCACCAGCAGTGCAGCTGTCGGAAGAGTGACCTTCACCACACACCCGGCATCTAGTCGCCGACTTGCAGGCTTTACCACTATGTCCAAATCGCCAACAGTTTGTGCATTGCAGAGGACGAGGTTGCAACGGGTCCACGCGATATACAATAGGCCATATTTTCAGCTCAGAGGGGCAGGTGCGACCAGCAAAAGTTGTAATTACCGACTCTGTAGCAACACGCACTCCTGCGACCTCGCGCGAGCAGCGGTATACAGAAATAACCCCGGCTCCTGCGTCCTGGAATTCCTCCAGAATTTCTTGGGCGGAAGATGACGGGTCCACTCCACGGACAATACCCTTGGTGCACGCAAGCTGATCCGGAATGAAGGCCTTAACCGGAACTGCAGTAAAAGTACGACACCGGAGCAGATCCGACACACACTCAGTGTTTGCCGACTTGCAAAGAATACCACGCCTCCCGAAAGGTCGCACTTCAGAGATGTCGAGATAGTGATTTGACAGACTCTTCAGTTCGTGCTGGATCGCTTTGGAATTCTTCATTTTTAGTACTCCATCACCTAACGGTACAAGCGCCACCGGAATTGCATCTACACCATTCCTCCCAAATGAAGTCAGAGGCAAGCTTTCGACCGGCAGACTGGCGAACCAGGCTGCCGAGCCCCCACCCGGGGAGGTGAAAGCCATGCCTACAGCCGGCGCAAAGGCAACCTCACATTACTCAAATCTACAGTGCTACCCTGAATCCTGACCAAAAAACCCCCGAACGTGGAACGTCCTCACCAAACAGAAACGCCCGGCACCACCAGGAACCAAAGCAGATAGGCAGGCAGTCCGAGATCAGATCGGTCAGATGAGCAGCCACGAAACCCGAACCAAATGGGCGGGTGCAACGAACGCCACGAGGGAATCTTCTTTGCCTTCTGCTCCGTGTTCTTCAAGGTGCGTGCGCAAGAGTAAATGCTGGGGATAACTGGCACGTGGAGGTAAATGAAACAAATTGTAAAAGCATGAACGCAAGGCATAAAGCACTGAAGCAAAAGAAAAAGAAGGTAGGTATGCCAGAAAAACTGAAGTAAAATTCATGTTTAAGCAGACTAACTGAAACACATATTATATTGAAATCCCGAGCGTGCCGACTACTCGAGGCATCTGTGCAGGCATGTGGCCCACAGTTGGCACGACAACCGAGAAGAATTCCGACATTTCGCAGAATGAACTAAGCGATTTGTCCCTTTAATGGGTCACCAAAACGTGATTACTTTCTAATGAACATTATAAATATGTCTGCAATTTCTTTCTGATAGTGTAACGAAAATTGCAGGAGTAAATTTGGTATGCCCTCATATTACAACTTGAGTGCAGTTTTGATCACAAATAAAAGTGGAAAAGTTTGAAATGGTGATAAACAAGCTGCAGCTTTGTAAAAGAAGATTAAGCGTATTATATTTGTAATGAGCATAGCTGAGGAAAACTGACATCAATCAGCATTTTATGCATAGCAAGAGACACAACTGTTTCTTTGATTTTAAATGACGCGAGGAAATATGACGCAGCTTCCTTCCCTCTACATTTTCAAAGGCCCATTACAATGCCAGTAGATGCTTTCTGAACAGCTACGTAAAGAAGCATCGTCCAAAGCCGGCCCTCACTGAAAGCTTAAAGGACTTTAGACACCATATTTTTGCTTCGTGTTTTCTTGTTTCAGACGAAGCGCTGGACGTTGATATACACAGATAACCCTATAGTATTCTTCTGCGACTGCTAAATAATTTATAATTGCATTTCTTCTCGACCCTGTTACAGTTTTAGTTTCATTAGCCCAACTATGGCTGTGAGATGTAGTTAGTGTTTAGGTCACGTAAGGCACAAAAAAGGCATTATAACTGCTGATACGTCATTTGTTGTGCTCTAGCTATTGGAACGGGCTGATGTAGGTGTTGCAGTGAGTTAAAACTATGTACCCGTATATATATGGCATTTTCTTCGTTTGACATGTGACCTAAACATAAAATCCACGTCACAGCAACCGCTCCATTCATGAAACCGAAACACCATGCAAGAAGAAATTGAATTATATGTTATTTATTTGTTGTAGGCAAAAACCACGCGGTGATCTATGTATTCTAATGAATGAAGCATCATTTGAAAGAAGAAAACGCGCAATAAAATTAGGTGTCTATTGTCCTTCAATGCTGCTCTGTATACCAAAAAAATGCTACGCGGAAATATATACGCGCTTATTTTTTTCAAGGTGGGAAACTGCGATCTGGACAATTCGAATTTCTTCTTTATAAATAACATCTAACAAAAAAAGGCGAACACAGAGGTGAGCAGGCAGCCATGTACTGCTGTTATTAAAGGAAGATTAGAAAGATCAGCCCTGTGTGTGTATTATCATTTGTCCTCTGTGCTCCGTCGGGCTCCCTAGCAGTGACACGAACCACTTTCGCACTGGCGCATCTTTCGCGCTAGATTACTCTCCAGTGGTACTCTTACTAGGAATCGCCGCCTGGCTGCCGCCTTTAAAGCGCTGAACTATATTGTAATGCACATGAGTACACTTGTGAATATGCAGATGACTTACAAACCTAAGCACATTTTGCACGACGACAAACTTAACAGTCACGAGACACAGCTCAACACACGCCCCAATGGTTTCTCCCTCGTGCATGGAACCTATTCACACGCAATGATGAATAAAATGACCTTCATTAGTCAGGAAATGTAACTTGACGCTTCTTACACCCTCCGAGAAGCGGAGTAAATACAAGGGCTAGGCGACGTCAGCCAGTGGTGCGTGGTTGGCTCGCGAGCACGATAAATGAATGCCGTAGTGGTAACAGCCACCGCGTGCTCCTAGCGTTCAAATCACAGAGAACAAAGAGTGACACGAAGTGCAAATTTATTCATCCCAGAACAACAGAGTGAACGCCATTCATTTGCACTCTTCCGGCATCAGGCACGCCTGCCCGATTCTCCAGATGTCTCCGTAGTTAGGCATTTGCAGGAATTGCCGTCCGATCTGGAGCCCACTAGAGCCGCATTACCCGATTCAAGGACACATCCGAAGCACGGGAGCGCCAAGCCAGCCGAGACAGTGGACAGTCGTACGAGAGAGAAATGGCGGTGTCTTTAGAGAGACGGCCACCTCATAGCAACTGCGGAAGGCAACGGCAACAGCGTCCTCGCCGGAGTGCGGCGATGGCACAAGCCCCTGTAGAAAGTCTTCGTCCGTGGACATCGGGAACTGACATAGAATAGTTGCTGCCACTAGAAAGTGACAGCGGGGGGTTGAGGAGAAACACCTTCAGTGAGCATGGTGGAGGTGAACTGCTCATAAGGAGGAGCGCTCTACTTCACACAGCGAGTCTTTGTACCTTAACAATCGCCCTAGACGAGATAACTTGAGAGTGAACGGCGTACCCGAGCTGGGAACAGAAAAGTTACAGAGAATGTTTAGTACATTCGAATCGGAGCGAAACCAATGATTTTTGCTACGGAGAAGACGACGGTAAGCGGGCAATGCCGCGGGACGGAGAATATGGATGTTGATGAAGATGTCGCCCTCCATGCACAGCGCGAGAGTATGGTGCAGTTTAACACGAGGCGTGTTGGTTGCGGCGATAGCTTAGTGGTCTCCTCAGCATGAAGGCGACATATACGGTGTATTGCCGCCTGAGAAGTACACTAGAGACAATTGAAAATTGGTTTATTCTGTGCACTCATTAGGTTTTCTTCTGGAACACATTACAACGAACAATTAACGACATTGACAGCACACCCTAGAGTATCCGTTTTTTCCCTCTGGATAAAAAATGTCTCGGGCCATATTACCTATTTATGTTGCAGGGACTCTTTAGTCTGTAAAAGAGCCGCATGGTGGACCACCATGCCGAATCACCACGGTCTTCGAAATATTTTGTAGTGAAGAATGCGCTTTGCTGCGGGAAGTATATGCTGCCCTGCAAGAGCGCCTAGCTGGCTGCCCTAACTGGATGCATGCGTGTGCCGCCCAGATTTTTGACGTTTTGGAAGGTGGGGTCATGCAGGGGTATGGTGACGTGTTGTTTTGTGGCGTAAGCATGCTTTCATTTTTCTTTTCGGCACTATTTCCATAAGAAAGATAGCCTTATGGTTTCTCTCTGCGGCCCTTAAAGGAGATCTGATCGCGCAGCTGCGGGTTCCACTCCGAGTCATGGATATTGATTCAATTCTTTTCTCTTTTTCATGGTTTGACTTCAAACTCAGCTCAGGGTCAAAACTAGGCACTCGGCGATGGAACCACGAGGTCCCGTGGTGAAGCTTTCGCCTGAAGCGTTGAAGCAGGAGAAAATGAGCGCGTTCATCGTATTGGTAGGCGCAATTCTGATTGCATTCCCCGATAGTAATGATGTTCTTGAACTACAAAAAGAAAATTTCCGTCTGAAAAAACGCATTGAAATTGAAGGACCTAACCACACCTAAAGCATGCATCGACGAAGAGATTTCACCAAAACTTCAAGTGGCACGGAAAAAGTTGAGGTAATTTGCAAAGGCTAATGCAGGCGAACGCAAATTTAGGTTGTCATATGATGAGCTGATCATAAGTGAGAGAACTTACAGATACGATGACATTCATGACCGTCTTGTGCATTCAAGCCGAGAGCAGCCCATTTCCGGTGATAACTGCGGAACCAAGGTGTTTGAATCAAATGGACTGATATCATTCATTGTTGCTAACTTTCGTAGTTTGCTACCTAAGCAAGGAGACTTACTGTCTGTCATTGGCAGGTGTGATGCAGACGTCGTTCTGATAACATAAACCTAGCTGAACCAATGTATCTCGGCGGTCGCATTTCTATGGAGGCAAAATTCTAGAGATCCGCGTATTGGGCGATGTCAGTGGGCGTTGAGGAACCCCCGGCGGTCAAATTGTCTGAAGCCTCTCACTACGGCGTTCCTCATAGGCTGAGTCGCTTTGGAACGTTAACCACCCATAACGTCACATAACTTTAAACACCCATCAACGGAAATTTCTTTAATTACTGCCAGCTAACAGATCAGAGGCATGTTTTTCTGCAAAAGCCTTAGAAGCTTTAACCTAGGTGTCGAAATATTCGATGTTGTGAAGTAACCTGCAAAACTCCTTGCTTGAATATAACAAGCCGTCGGGATGTCTCTTTAGATATCATTTCTGTACCAAAAACCTTGCTTTAACTTTCTTACCGTTATCAAGTTACCTTTTTTTCGGCAAGGGTTCTGCAATGTTTGTCACTAGAATTTTCCTTTTAGCACTCTTTTGTTCTTTTGCTTCATGATACGCGCCGTTGGCTTCCTGTCTGTATTGGTATTGATTGGTTTTTGGAGGTTATTGAAGTTCATTGAATTCGGGAATAGTTTTTTTTTTCATGTTTTTCATGGCAACTAGCTTTCACATTTGCTTCTCCCATGCCATTTCTGACGTTCACGGAGTAAGATAGACAGCAGTGTCGATTCTGACGCTCCACAATGCATTCGGAAGGCCACGGTAGCGTACGTCCGGCGCCCAGCGTTGCGCTCTACTCTCTATATCCACTCCCCTTCACTCAACGAAAAGGCTTTGAGTAATCTTTTTCCTCTGCAGAAGTAGCCTACCGACGCGCCACCTGTCGACACTACCACGAAAAGAAATTCTGTGCGACCATTGGGCGAAAAGCCGGCGGGATGCCGTTTTTCGCGTTGTCTACTTCTCACGAAGCAGTAAAGGGAATCGTGTTTTTCCATGAGCGCACAATAGCCTCTTTGTTTACTAAGATAACACTTTTCCTTTGATGAATCGGCCGATGCACAACAGCCGGCATATGAAACCTGGACACGACAGTTCAATCCTAAAAAAAATTAGTCAATATTAGCTGTGAGAATGTCCGTACGAGTGCAGGTAAATTTCAGTTTCAAGGTGCGATGCCTGCCCCTTTGAAGTGTTTATAAATTTATCTTTAGTGCTGCTTTAGGACGTAATAAAATCTTTCTTTTTCAGCTCTCTCGTCCCCCTTTCTTTTGTTCTGAGGATTATAGTGCAGTAGCAACATGGACAAGAAAGACGGACGCAAACACAGGCGCACCTCTTTCTTGTCCATGTTGCTACTGCACTATAATCCTCAGTATGATGAACCAACAAGCCAGCCACTTCCTATTAAGCAATTTCATTTGTTACTCACACTTGGTACTTCGAGTCAGCTCCGCAAAATCCATCTCGTTTGTTGCCGAGCCATCTGTGCACAATCGGCTTCGTATTGGGGCGTCGTATGTGTGTACGCGTGAACATGACACGATAGGGGCAGCAGACGACAAATGAACCCACAAGCTTCTCGAAACGCAGAGGGCATGGGTGACGGGAGAAGCGCATACTGTGCAGCGGTATTTGAATGCTGGTGCACCGTAAGACAGGGCTAGCGATGAACTGTTTTGTCGCGAGCTGTAAACCATGATATGACGAAGGAAATTTGTGTGCACGGCAGGGAAGAGCCATTCCGCCACCCGTGCTGCATCTTCCAAGCTGAGTCGGAAATCTGCTAAATACGCACAGTATGTGGGTGTTGTGCGACGTCGCTGGTCATTAAAGAACCGCAGGTGGGCGAAATTATTCGAGCGCCGTCCACTAAGCTCGACTGTTAGCTCATAAGCAGATGGCGGACGTTAACCCGGCATACCTTTGTCTTTTCCTGATGCAGTACCGACACTCACTACAAGGCCGTCTATGGAATACAGGAGAAAAAAGTGGAAGAACAGAAGGAAACAAGTTAGCATGTGGAGCGTGCGCATAATGGAGCTAGTGGAACATGGCAGGTGAGCTGTAGGGAGGAGGCAGTAGTAGAGGAGAAATGCGGCGACACAGGTGATGGCGCCAGTGCAGCGTCACGCAGCAGACAACCGCGATGCATCCCATGATGCATGCGCGTGTTTAAAAAAAAAAGGAGAAGGAAGCGTCTACACCGCGAACGCATCAGTGGCAAATCCGAGTGTCCTCTATTATTTGACTCCCCAATCTCTCTCCGATATAGCAAAACAGAGCCCCTCTTAGCAGCGGAGTCGGCGCTCCTGTCTTTCTTACTCAGTGGTAATCTGTGCAGATATTCTGTGGCTTTGGTGAACGCTCTTCGCAATAATTTCTACAAAGGCTTGGAAATATTGGTACATAAAGTTGAATTCAGTGCTTTAGTGTGTTCTTCTCGTCTTGTCCCTCATTTTACTTCCAACCGAAAGAAAGGTTTACTCATGCTGTTATTATTAACTGCACTTAAATTGTCAGAGCTGCCAATACTATTAAGTGGTACTTTCTTATACACCTCAGATGTTGGAATCTGAAAATGAGAGGAATTTTTAATTCCATATCTGATGTACACTGCGGACAAAAGTAACTGATCCATCACTCAAATTACCAACAACGCCACAATTCATGCAGACGTTCCCCAAGGGTGCACTCCTGGAGTCGAGACCGGCAAGACAAGGAGTGAGTTATAGGGTGACGCCCATATGCAGAATGGGAGCGTTCAGGGATTGGAGGTGCGGTAAGAGCGAAACAAAACTGAGCGAAGACGACGGGACAAAAGAAAGGCACGAATACACACATGAATACACACGGTGAGTCACTTTTGTTCTCGTTAGCGCAGTGCCTTCGGAACGTGCAAATGCATCCACACTCCGCTCGTTTTTTAGCGATATTACTGGTAATCATTCGGAAGCTTAAATGTTTCTCCGCCCGCGTTTCATTACGGCAGCTTTCCGTGATTCAGTTTTGAGAAGCGTTAACCACTAATTATGCAGGAAATTCTTATGGCTATGAAAATTTATGCCAAGATGCGCACATTATATCGGAAAATAAACATTTCCCCTTTATATCACTCATTTTCGTTCTAATGGCCCATGCCCGCAATGGGCCATCGACAAACATTCGGGAGGCATAGGCATTCCAATTTTATAGCTTTCTCGATAGCCTCCAATTTACGGCACTGCATTTGACAACAAGGAGAATCCAAATAAGTGACACTTTTATTGTGCGAAAGCATGATTCTGCTGGGTAGCAAACGTGAGCAAAATTGCCCGGTGTCTCTTCCGTTGTTTGTTCGCATATGGCCTATCGCGAGCACTCCGTCCCGCGGCACTGCCCGGTCATCGTCGTCTTCTACGTCGCAGAAATCCATGTTTTCGCCCTAATTCGAATGTAGTAAACATTCTCTCTAGTTTTTCTTTTATTTTGTCAATGGTCTGGTGGTCGTACGATCGCCACTAACGCAAATGAAGACAGCGAGTTTCACCTGCAAGAACGTTGCGTGAACGGTGAGAACACTTTTGATTCCAGCTTATGCGAGTGGATTTCTTTGCATTTATCATTGGGAATGTTTTTCAGCGCGGCACCTTGCTCAAAAGAGAGTCGTCCGTAGCCGTAATTAGCGCAAGTATATTCAGGTAAAAGTAAAAGGCAAATTTTATGTCAGACATGTACAAGTGCAAAAAAAGAAACACGGACAGAGAAAGAGACTTGGATAACACGAGCGCTTACTTCCAACAAGAGTTGGAAAGTGCTTACTTCCAACAAGAGTTGGAAGTAAGCGCTCGTGTTGTCTAAGTCTCTTTCTCTGTCCGTGTTTTTTTTTTTTTTGCACTTGTAAGTGTCTGCAAAGAACCAACTAGCCCAAAGGCCAGCGCTCCTAAATTTTATGTTGCGTGTAAAAATCAGCACATGTAGGGCGCAAGACTCTTGAAAATGTAAAATACAAAAAAATTCGCGCTTCATAAGCTGCGAAAAAGATAACTTCTCACTGAAATTAGGAAAGTTTTCCGATAAGTGCATTTTACTTTTTTATTTTTTCTGACACCAGCGGGCTTTTTTTTCCTTGCATTTTTCCGGCCCTTGTTGTCTTGCTTTTAAAATTTTTGGCATGCAGCTGTACGTGCCACCTGGTGTCAACTTTGTTTCTTGCTCACGCGCCGTAGCGAACACTGAGCAGAAGGCATAGAAAATTTCCTCGCGGTTTTCATGTGACCTGGCCAATCCCCCGCTACAGTGAACTAGAATATATTCTAGTTCACTGTACGCCCGCCGTGGGTATGTGCCATTAAGCCTGAGGACATCATGATCATCATCATGATGTGCTATTAAGCCTAAGGAGATCATCATCATCATCATCGTGGAGTGCGCGTCGGATCTCTTGCAGTCTAATACATTCAATTCTATTCCTGTTAACGCCTTTATTCCTGAGCAGCTAGTGTGCACTAAAGGCATTTTACGGCGAGTGGCCTCGTCATCTACCACTCAAGAAATTTCGGAGGAATTTTAGGATGCAGGAGAGTGTTACTTCTGTGTACCGCTTTTCTCGCGAGGGCACTTGTAAGGGCACAAGTGTTTTTTCGGCAGGCGGCGAATCAGGAGCTGCGTCCTCTCAGTACTTCCTCCGGCCCGGGTTGAACTAGACGAACTAACCCTAGGCCTTACCATATCCTTACCATATTCTTACTGGCCTGCAAGTTAAGTACACGCATGGACGAGGATTTCATGAGAATCAGGAGTGCTCTTCGGAAGTTTTGCTTTTAGGTTGAATTGTTTGCAGCTCAGAAAATGATATTAAGGTAAAACTGGAATGCCCAGAGACACCTAATTTGCGTTGATAAGGTCAGATGAAGTTTTTTACACAATTGGACACAACATTTATTTTTATACTATTAAATATATCTCAAAGTTCAACGATGGGTCCTCCCGCAGTGCCTGGCTCGGGCCTCGCCGGGAGCACGAAGAGCCACGCCTCTGGTCCCGGGCTCATACTGCGTGGAAGTAATCAATAGCGTAAGATAATGCACTAATTTTAGCTCTAGGATCGCTTCAACACGAGTACAGCCAAATGCAGCAGACTCAAAATTGCAGTCACGCTATGATTACGCAACGCTAGTTGTTGAAGCGTTTGCTGAAAAAAAAAACCTAGCCGTTCCGTCTGCTGCTTTCACAAAAGGTTGGGTTCTAGGAGCAGTGCTCAAAAGTTACGAGAGACTCCTATACAGACCGCCTTTAACAGAGCACCACAATCAAGCTTTATTGCAGCTGCAAAGGCTTTTATGTGGGCTAGTTGGTTACGGGATCGCGACTTAATAACAAGCTCAGAAAAAAAAACGTGGACACTACAGATGCGAGAAGAGGCACGTTAAACAGGAAATAGTAGCAATTAAGGCTGTTAATTGGGCTGGTTGCTTAATGGGCAGTAACCTTGGTGTGTGCTGCACCATCTTAACTATCCGCGTTTTTTAAGCTATATAGATAATACGTCTCCAATTAGCGCAGCTTACATCTCTTGAAATTAAATGAGAAGCAAATTCCAACTTCATCCATTTACACTCACAGAACACAGTTCGGAGTATATAGACAAAATCCCAGAATTTTTGAATCTTTACCCTCGTTCTCTTCTCAAACAAATGGTCTGCAGTGTAATCTCTTTTCTCCTAGCTAACATGCGTAGGGGTTGACGCCGCATTAAGACGTCTGCGAAAAAGCGAAACTTTATCTCTTATTCATTTTAATAAATCCGTTTGCTTGCCTGGAACTCATTCTCTTATCATAGATAACAGCATGCTTGACTAGGTAATCTAGAGTCCGAAAGAGAACGTGACCACCTAGGGAGTAATTAGGCATCGACAACCACCCAAGTGCAGCTATACGATTACAACGGAACGCAACACAGCCTTCTCAGTAGCTTCGCGGTTGATGATTATTTTCCTGGTTTAGGGGATCGAGCGCGGATCACCGCCTGTCCAAGGCAGCCGCTCTGCTAACGAAGCTAATAAAGACGGCTAGCAGATATGGTAGGACGCGACCAAATTGAACAACAAATCGAAACCCGAACAGTGCGATCCGAGTGTTTTTGGGGGTAACTCCCAGTATTGAGTAGATTTCAGTTAGGGAGTAATTACTCCCTACCATCAACCTCAGGGCAGCCCTACAGTTACATAGGAAGCTTGGGAGTTCCCCCAAATACACTGCACAACAAAAGCGTCGAATATCACGACAAATCGCATGCAAAGTCGTATGAAATACTAAATGAAATATCGGAGATCGATTGCTGTATAACCTGCTGCCACTTTCCAGACTTGTGGCTTCGCCAGCTGCATTTGCAAATGCACGCGTTAGCTGAAGGCCCCTATGGGACACTCAGCCGGCCTGGCTCTTTTGAGGCGGCGAATCTTCAAGGTTTCCCCGTTTCCCTCGCGGCGAGCGGCACCATATCTGTACCCTTTCAAATTTCTTATAACTGTACGTAATCGGTGGTCTGAAGACGTCGGTTAAAGAAGAACGCCGAACGTAGACGCCCCTGAAACGTTACTCACGCAATCGCACCGGCCAGACCACAGCAGCAGGCCGGAAAGACCCCAGTCTGGATGCAGTCGGCCAAAGATGCCTCAAAACTGGTGTGCGGCCACCAACAGGTTGGCAGTGGCGATCGGTCCAGACGACGTCTTCATGAGCCGAGCCACCGCTGCCCATATGAAGATGCGTGAAGCACAAGAGATTTTTTTTCATGCCAGGAGAGTCTGCGGGCCAGGCAGTGGTCGTTGACTGCAAGAGAAAGGTTAACAGGCGACGCGTGTATTGAAAACAGCACGACACATGATCCAAGGGGAAGCTCTTAACTGAAGAGAAAAGCCCCTCGTCATAGTAAAAATCCTTGATTTCTATAACCGCATGCCTGTGTTTGTCGACGATATCTTCTCAGTTATAAAATCAGCTTGTACATGTAAATGAGGTGGAATCCTTGCGTTAGTTGTCACACAGTCTGTAGTGCTTTGTATGATGCCCAGCACACAAGGGCGTTCTTTTTATCTCCCTGCTGGCTAAAAGGAAAAAGTGCAACCAAGCAGCGCCTTGTTGGGCTAGTTTCCAACATGAGACATGTTCAGAAATGGATATGATGCGTGGAATTTAACGTTCTGAAGCGACACATGGGCTGTGAGGGACCTCGAATTGGCGAGGCTTCCGGGTTAACGTAGACCGCCTTGGGAGCTATAACGGGCTTTGGCATCGCGCACACGTTTTTGCAGTTCGCCGCCATCGAATTACGCCTGGCGCCGCTGGCATCGAAGCCGTGACTAGGGGATAAGCAGTATAACGCCAGAGCCACTGAGGGACCGGAGCAGGTAGAAACGCGGCGTATTGCGAAGTAGGAGCTGTGTACAGTAGCCTCGGCAAAGTTGTGCATTAGCGGGAACGCATCAAAGCGGCATCGAAAATACATCACCGTGGTGGTCGCTGGGAAGTCGGCTAGCGGTTCTGCCGGGCTGGATGCTCTCCCTTGCTGGTACTTCCCGCGGCATTCGTAACCCTTGTGACCTCCCGCCACCAGAGGCGAGAGCCCCGTGAGTGCGCTCGCGTGACTGGAGCAGGGAACGCCTTTGCAAGAGCTCGGAGACCGGGGACCGCCAAGGTGAAGACGGCCAGCTGGTCGTGGTGTGGCCAACCATGCCGTTGTAGAAGCCCGCGTCTTGTGTAGAGCCGGCCAGATATCCAAGAGGCAAGCAGGATCCTCCTCCGCGGCACCTATGCTGAGGGCCATACGTTGAAGGAACAGCGGCATACGCGTGCTGCGTGGGGTGGCCACGTCTCTTCTACGAAAAGGCCTTTGGCCTGAATCGACAGTTGGAACAGGAAAGCGGGTGCGGCACGCGCCCCACGAGAAAATCTTCTTTGCCTTTTGCCGCGTGTTCTGGCACGTGTGCAAGAAACAAGGCTAGCAAAGGTAGCATATGCTGCTGCAGCAACGAATTTTAAGAGCAAGGGACCTAGGGCGGGGGACCTAGGGCGGGGGACGATGATGATGATGATGATGATGTCCTCGGGCTGAATGGCACATACCCACGGCGGGGGATTGGCCAAGGTGCATAGCGGATACAAACGCACTCATGTACAGGGAATGGAGTATAAATAAATCTAAAATTTGGGACACAGAGCTAGAATTTGTACAATACAAAAAATACAGAGAAAGAAAAGTTGTGAATTCACATTCTAGCAGAGGAATCTACCAGATGAAATTATATAATTGTGAATAGAATCGAACACTGGTTTCAGGGCATATCCCTTGGCGCTTGCCCCGAAGGATAAGAGAATCGGAATAGATAGAGGAAGCCCAAGCCGAGCGATGGGGATCTCCAAGCAAATTCTACAGAGAGCAGCGAGCCGCCGGCAGGAGAGGAAAAAATGTTCTATAGACTCAATTTCGCCACAAGACTCACAAAGGTTGGAAATCGAAAGCCCCGATCGGCATAAATAAAGATTTAGCCGCGGTATCCTGCAGCGCAAAAGGGTCATGGACACCTCACATTGCCTCGAACTGCACATCCGCACACTCCAAGGAAATGCCAGGTGTTGAAAATCCGCTGCAGCGAGGAGAGGCTCATGGCTCAAGGTGTGGAAACGCTGGAATCGCTGAAAGCGTGCTAGAGTCAAGTAAATAGTATTTGGGACGAAAGGGACAATAGGACCATCAAGGGCAGACTTTGCTAAAAAATCAGCCCTCTCATTAGAAACAATGCCACAGTGCCCAGGGACCCAGTGAAAGCGAACTTCTGAAACATGTGGAGGAATAAAAAATTGAAGGGAACGGCTCATAGGAGTATCACTCGAGGTTTCGAGCGCTGCCAAAACAGAAAGGTTGTCTGAGAGTATAATAACCCGAGTGATACTGCAGGGAATCCTTATTAAGGCCAACTCAATGGCCAGAAACTCAGCTACAAAAATAGGGGTATAGTCAGGGGCCCGAAATGAGTAGCTCCAATCAAGAGCCCTTGAGTAAATACCAATAGCGGCCTTTTCATTTTGCTGGGAGGCATCTGTATAGACGGCAATATGGTTAGGAAAATTGTCTAGGTACACCTCTATGAGCCCATTTAACATATTGGCGGGCAGGTTCTTAGCATTCCTTGGGAGGGTGTTGTCAAAGAAGACCGCCGTGTCAGCCCGCCTGTGGTTGACCAGTACTAAAGATCTCACTGATACAGAAATATTTGACAACAGGGAGTTAGTGAACACCACCTGAGGGAGCTTATACCGAGGCCAGGGAGTACCAAAGAAGAGAGTTGGGTTCGTTGCAAATATAGGGTTAGCCAATCCAGGAACAGGCTCCAAAGACCTTAAAAATGTCCGCACAGTGATAAGCTCAAACCTGGAATTGAGATCAGGTATCCGCGCCTCCAAGTACAACACAGCATTAGCTACTGATTTAGGCAGACCTAAGCAAAGGCGCAGAGCGCGTCGCTCCATAACAAACAGGGGTTCACGCTTGTACTTTGGGCACCCAGAAAAGAGAACGGAGCCGAATTCAAGGATTGGCCGTACATAGGTCTTATAAAGAAGTAGTAGAGTGTCTCGTCGCATACCGAATTTTTTGTTGCTGATCCTCACCAACCGGCCGAGGGCACGCGCACCCTTAAGCGCGATGCTTCTAATGTGTGACCGCCAGTCTAAATGCGGGTCATATATTATACCCAAGTATTTTGTTGAATCAACTTGAGGGATGAGGATAGAGTGATACGACAGAGCGATGTAAAGAGGGGTTGCTTGTGGGAAAACAAGGACGGCACACTTGTTCACATTTAAAGTTAACTTTATGCTGTCTAGCCAAACTTCCAGAGCATTTAAATACTCTTGCAGTAATTGGTACAGGATATGAATGTCTTTCGCAGAAGCGAAAAAAGCAATATCATCCACATACACATAAACTTTGACGGCAGGGTGAATAGGGATATCACGCATTAGTATGTTAAACAATAACGGTGAAAGAACGGAGCCTTGTGGGACACCTCTAGACTGGGCGTATGTTGTAGAAGTTAATGTACCCTTAGAACAAAAGAACGCTCTATTCTTTAAGAACTCTCCTATCCACGCAAATAGGTACAAAGGAGGTTGTAGTACATTAGCCAGTTTATGAAGCAAAATGCTGTGTTCAACGCTGTCGTAAGCCTTAGCAATATCTAAAGTAACCAGAGCTGATACCTCATTTTGCCTCATAGCAACCTTAATACGGCTCTCCAAGTCTATGTGCGCGGTCCAAATCGAACACCCCCGGCGAAAGCCAATCTGAGCCTCGCTAAAACCTTGAAGACTCAGAATATGACTCGTGAGGCGGCTGAAGACTACCCGCTCTACAAGCTTAACCAAATTTGATGTGAGAGTAATCGGCCGAATATTGTCGAGATCAAAACCCTTCCCCTGCTCTTTCAGCAGTAAAATAATTTTCGCTGTTTTCCAATTTTGTGGAATCCAGGCTTTTTCCAAAGACCAGTTCACAATCTGCAAGAGGTACGGGGCAAAATCTTGCATTAGGATTTTAAGCATGCCAACTGTTACTCCGTCAATCCCAGGGGCAGCAGATTGCAGGCAATTAACTACGGACGCTAAATCCGATACAGATACCTTAGTGAAGTCTCCACCCAAATGAAACGGAGTTGATGGAAAGGTAGTGCGAGCTCGAAAACGCACAGCAAGGCCTTGAGCTATGGACTCTAGTATATCTTTTTCGTCCCGAGGTGGCAATACTGTGGACTGAGAGATGTGAGAAGAAGGCAGCACATGAGTACGTTCCATGAATCTATAAAGAGACTTCCGGTTGACAGGATTAGACAGATAGGTGTTCAGGCTGGCATTGTACTCATCCTTAGCCTTAGATATTGTTCTTTTAAAAGAGGCTGCAAAGAATTTGTAATTTATCCAGTTCTTTGGGCACTGGTTGTGCGTTAGACTCTTCCATGCAGCTTTCCTTCGACGATAGGCTTTTTCGCAGTCGTCATTCCACCAACTGGAAGGAGTCTTATTTACAACGCCTGACCGGACTGTAAAGACTGCTCGCCGAAAGGCGTCTAACACTGAATTTAATACCAGAGGGCCCCCGTCAGATTTATCGGAGGCGGAAACAGACGAGAGGGCCTCACCTAGGAGGTTCTTGAACAGTGAAGTATTTATAAATTTTTGTGGCGAACCAGTCGCCCTGACTGGACTGCACGCAATAGTGAAAGTGATTGGGGCGTGGTCACTGGACGTACCGCAGTCAACTGTACACCACGAAGATACCGCTGTACCATTAACTGCGAGCGTTAAATCAATAGCTGATCGAGAATTAGCCCTCATGTAAGTTATGGCGCGACTATTGTAACAGCACACGCCGTTTGCTGACATCCAAGACCAAAGTAATTTCCCGCTAAAGTCTGATCTGAAACCCCAAATTACATGATGAGAATTGAAGTCCCCAGCTAGAACTACTCGTCTGCTGATGCGCAGTAACGCATCGAGCTCATCCGTCCTACGGACTCCTGCGGGGAAGTAGATATTTGCCACCGTAACAGGGGCGCACTGCGGAATGATGATTTCAACGGCAAGTATCTCACAATCAGGTCTCATAATTTTGTGAGACACTTTAGCACAATGATACAGTTTCGTTGAAATCAATGTTAGTAAGCCCCCACCCCTGCCGTTTGGGCGATCATTTCTAAAAACGGAGAAATTTTTAATTGCAAATGGGCGATTAGGATTGAGCCACGACTCCTGTATTAAAATAATGTCTGGACTATGTTTTAGTATAAGCTGCTGTAAATCGGGGAAAGAAGATGATATAGAGCGACAATTCCACTGTAGAACAGATATTCCCGCCATGACTATTGCTTTAAAAACGTAGCCGCAACAGCCTCTTTCAACACATCTGTTTTCTTTGAAATTCCAGGCGAACTTTTCTTAGTCTTACCATGATGATGGTCAGATTTCGATGGAGAAGAGGAAGCACGACGCTTCTGAGATGGAGTAGTCATTTCAACATCTGACTCACAAGCGTTAGAGAGGGGGACTTGGTCAAAGTCATTTACATCCACGGACGTGGAGGTAGAAGGGGTGGTGGGCTGAATAGCAGCAGTGGCAGAGGAGGAAGGACAGGTAGACGAGTTGAGGTTACTTAAAGCCGATGAAGCAGCCTGCGCGGAAATGACCTGGGACAAGGCGTCACTGAACGTACTGATCATGCGGTCAAGTACGCCAGCAACAGCCTTCTCCACCGCAGCAACAACGGACTTAGTTAAGGCTGCCTCCACATCAGCAGTGGACGTGCGGGCAATACTTGCGTATGAGCACTGCCGTCTGTCAAGGCGGGCGTATGCATCAGCAGCCGAGCACCTGTCACGCTGAATAATGTCCAAGACGTTCTGCTCATCGGCACGCTTGGGGCAGGTGGGGTCGTCAGCTGTGTGATCAAAGTGGCAAAGACAGCAGCTAAGCGACTCAGAAGTGCAAATATCGTGTGCATGATCACCGCCACAAACGCGACAGCGCGTTGCGGACTTGCAAGATTTGGCACTGTGACCGAACCGCCAGCAATTCTTACACTGTAAAGGACGGGGCTGCAGTGGGTCTACACGGTACACAATAGGCCAAACTTTGATCTCGGACGGACAAGAGTACCCTGCGAATGTTGCAATAACCGACTCCGTTGGTGTTCGAGAGCCTCCAGCCTCTCTGCTGCAGCGGTAAACTGAAAGGATGCCAACACCGGCGTCATGAAAGTCTGCAAGAATTTCCCCTGGTGTAGCGGAAGGATCCACACCGCGTATAATTCCTTTTACGCAGGCTAGCTGCTCTGGAATGAATACCTTCACCGGTAGTGAGGCGAAAGAGGTGCACTGCAGCAAATCAGCAACGCAATCCAAGTGAGCCGATTTGCATAGAATTCCTCTCTTGCCAAATGGTCGCACCTCCGAAATCTCAAGATAGTGGCTGGTGGCTGCCTTCAGCTGCTCCTGGATCAATCGAGAGTTTTTTATTTTAATTACTCCATCTCCTACAGGGACCAGCGCCACAGGGATTAGCTTTACACCGTTTTGACTAAAAGATGGTAACGGCAGATTTTCAGCCGGTAAACTGGCGAACCAGGTTACCGGACCTGAGCCCGGGGAAGACATAGCCATGGCGGAAAACCTGCAAAGCCTTCGAACCTACATCCAAAGGGGGAAAGACCTGGCCAAATCCCCCACTCGCGGAACGGCCTCACCAAAATTTGAAGACGGCCAGAAGACGCAGAGGCAGTCCGTGGTAGAAGCATCCAACGGGGAGGAGAGGGAACAGCAGGAACTGGCGACCGACCCCGAGGCGCGTGGCGCACTTCGCCCTTTTAAACTATCTCGTGCTTGCACACGTTGTCATTTAAGGCAGCAAGCGGGCTCATGGCGAAGCGTATCCAGCGGCACCTATGCCGCGATCCGCACCGAGCGCACCTACTTCTTCATAGGGCGAAAATTCGGCGCTTAGTTGATGATAGATACTCATAGAAATTCCTAAGCAGCGGTGCCTTATTGCCCTTTATTTTCAACGAGGAGCGAGAGGTAGGCTACGGTAAGGTAGCGGGTATCAATGTGCCGATTTCGAATAATGAAACACACCTATGCAGTCTTCACAGTAATTAATGTTGTTCTGCTTTCGTTTCCGCAAATAACTTGCAATATTCTCCTCCTCCACCTGCTGTTTGCGTGGCGCTGGCGGTAAAGAGTAAGATTTGCAACAATGCAATTAACAATTCAGATAAGTTCGTTAAAAAAGAACGTGAAACTCTGCATGGATCTGAATATAAGTAAAAACTATGGCATGATTTTTCGAAAATTTCGCCGGTGAAATACATTACGGTTGGAAGTGAAGGATAATTGAGATTTACAACTCAAATATTGAAGGGAAGACTGCAGATCCCGTCAACTGCGGCGGAGATATTTGTGTAGATCAGGTTGCAAACGCTGTGAGAATGCTGGCACAAATACGGGCGTCCCATTGGCTGCAGCTTCCTGGACGCTTCTCCGAGCAAGCCCAACCTTACGTGAGTTACTCTGATCACACAAGACAAGATACTGCCTCACAGTGGCTACGACCAGAGTAAAGCTTCCACAGTAAAAAATTTAAAAATTGGAGGAGACCCTCCAGCTTCGCTTTAAGAATATGACCCGATAACACTAATTTCTTGATATCTATATATGCGGAATTGGTCATTCTTTACTTCACAGTTATAGTCCCTGGGGGCTCACATGCACTCCTTTCGCAGTGGTGCAGCGGTTAAGGAATGCGCCACTGCCCATTGATTGCAAGCCATACCACCAGGGGAGTTGTGCGATTCAATGTTGGATAAAACTGCGCCAAAAAGACGTCTACGGAAGAAAGGGGAGGCGCACATTGGTGCCCTTTCTTTCGTCGTCGTCTTTTTTGCACTGTTTTTTTCGACAACTAACCATTCGAACTCGCCCAGTTTTGCATCCTTGGTCTTGTGCCACCCGGTCTGGTCTTCCCGCCCAACCTCTCGCGGAGAATAAATAATTTATTTGCCTCCTGCCTTGGTAGTCAGTTTCCTCACAATCCCGTGGGCAGGACGTGATCACGCCACAAGGTCACGTGACCTCGGTGGCCCACGTGGCTTGCCACAGGGGCCGGAGCAATCGGCCGCTCCGGATGGGAGGGTCATACAGTAGCTGACGCCGTAAAATTGTTTTCCGAGATGTACGTACTGCACTTTCGCGTTAAAAATGATTGCAAAATTATATTTCCCATTAATTAACATCGCTGAATGAAAAACATATCGCAGAACGTTTTTTTTTTGGTCTCAATGGCTATGGGGATTTCTTTGGAGGCAAAATGCTTGAGGCCCGTGAACTGTGCGATGTCAATGCACGTTAAGAATCTCAGGGGGTCGAAATTATCCGGGGATCTTCTCTACTTTATCCTTCATAGCATGAGGCACTCTAAGCACACACCTAACTGTTGATCCAACTCTTTTATATCACTTTTTAATAAATGAATTATTTGATGAGCGAAACGGACATCTTGAGTTGAGTGCAGAAACGCGTTCTGCGCAGATATGGTTTTTACTTTTCGTGTGATTTGTGCGAAATATTTTTTTTTCACACAGGTCTGGACAATGAGACGTGCCTCGCTGCCCGACACAATCTGTGTTGTCAGGCATGTGTTGACCTTAGTATCGGGAAGCGCACATTGAGATCTGTCTGCAGTTATAGCGGCTAGTTGCTCACCAGTGCACATGGCAACGCGACCGCCAATCTCCTGTGGGCGAATATCACGGAATTTGTTCACGATTAGCTCTGCTGCACATGCAAGCGACTGAGCTATTCGGGCGGTCCGTCACGGCGAAAAATTTCCAACTTGTTGGGACCTCGTCGCTCTGGCCGCACACCCGCCGCGACCGGTCGGGAGGGGTCTTTCCTCCGCGCCGGCAGAAACCACGAGGATTTTAGCTTGCACGCGAATAAAACTTCACACGATCCCATTGCTTATGACGACAGTCACCGGCTGCTAAATGCGTGTTCTAATAAACTGGCGTAGTGCAGTACACGCCGCCTGCACATGTGCCATGCAACAAAGGCGTATTTTCAGTATGTGAACCAGTGTCAGACTGGGTCACACTTGCGTTCCACCTGGAACGCTGGTTTTAAAGTCTAAAAACTGCAGCTCGATTCTCCTTGGTAGCTCGTGTGTAATAACTATGGCACGAGCTTTATTGTTAAACACATTTAAAATCCTAAAATCATTTGCTTCAAAAGAATTGTCAAAGTCAGTGTTCACAAGAATAAAGAATCGTCGTCCTGTCTCGTCGTATGTATTTTGTAGCGCCTTGTGTCTTCTAGTGTGAATTGCATACTCAACTGCGCAGTAACAAACATTATCACATTTTACATCATTGCATAAAATATTCCCGCTTATTAAAGCTAACGCTGTACTTGGTAACTTCTCGAAAAGATATGCTGCAGTATAGCATTACATTTCATAATTATAGCAACTTCTGTTGCAACCTGGGTGTGTAGCCGTGTACGCGCACTGCGTGCGTGTGTGGGCGCATGTGTGCTAGTGTGCGTGTGTATGTGCGTGTGTGTCTATTGCAATTTTTGACCCATACGTTGTCATACTTGTGCTGCTAGCTGTCGTAGCAGGTAACCGCTATGATTTCCCGTTGGCGGCATTTCCATATATGACTTTTTATTTTTTATTTTTCATTTACGTTCCTATGAAATATTAGGTTCTGACAACCCGGAGGGCAGCTTTTTATGACATCACAATTTCACGTGTATCTGTCGAAGAAGTAATTTAATTGCCACCTGCTACATTGGGAGGTTGCTTACAACATGGTGGCTAGGTTATCACTTGTTTGAGTGGCCGCAATGTGATGACGTCACAAGGTCATAAAGCTAGATCGACCAATCAGCGAATCCTGTGACAAATGCGACAACGGCATGGTTTCGGTTTGACGACAACTCTAACGTTATCGCATTACAACGTACAGCTGGAAGGTGACAATCCACTCTATCTCAGCTGCAGCGACCACAGCGAGCATTCAAATCATATCAAGTTTATTTCATAGTTACACTACAGTACATGGTTATGAGGTATATATACATCAGGAGGCCCAAAAGTCGAAACTGCAAATAGGGCCTCCTAGTGCCACTCCGCTAGCAACTCGCAGCAACCGCTGAATACACCGAGGGAGCATTGCACGTGGCACAGTACTACACTTGCGGGGTGAGAGAGACACAAGACGAAAGCGGAAGACGACCGCTTCATGAATATTAAAAAAGGGCGCAATAAAACCACTCCTGAGACAGCACATCATTTACACAGCACATCGTTTAGTATGCACCTAACTCAGTAATAAATCCACTTCAAAAGTGTTTAAAACATATGAACATCCTTCACAATCGTTTTCAGACCGCATAATGCAGACGGCCATTTACTGTGAGATGCTTTGAAGAGCCAGAGTGTGCATACCAATCGTTCTGAAAAAAAAAAGTTTGCTGACTAGAAAGAAAGTTGCAAGATGTGAGGTCTTTGGATTAGACCGCTTTTGCGACACAGTTTTAACCTAGAGCGTCTAGCTATCTCCGGGCGCGCTTCCCGATCCGAGATGGCGTGAAGACTCGACGTTTCTGATAATCTTAACAAAGAACACCTCATATGATGTTGGCCAGGCTGATGAAACAAGCGGTCAGAACAAACTAAAATACAGGTAGAAGGCCTGTGTTATTGCCGCTGTATATCGACCCCCCCCCCCCCAGTGCCCCTATTACGTTTCTTGAATCGTTACAAGAATGCGTTTCAAATAATGTACCTGGAAACGCAAGTGTAATCATTGCCGGTGATTTCAATTTGCCGAGTATATCTTGGGAGTCACTTGAATCAGGCACAGCTGATGCTAAACACTGTGAGGTCATGTTAGACATTGCCTTTAATAATGATCTCACACAAATTGTCAAAAGCACAAAAAGGATTGAAGCAAGTACGGAATCAATATTGGACTTGGTTTTTGTAAGCAGCAAAATAAGTGAATATGATGTGTCCGTTAAGGAAGGCTTTCTGACCATAACCTTGTTTTAGTTTCTTTCAAATGGCTTAGACCACCGGAAAAAACGAAAAGGCTAACTATTTCCGTTAACGATTTTTCGAATGCTGATGATGTCAGCATCATAGACTACTTGGAAATGACCTTGGATTCTTACCACGGGGAAGATGACGTCAACACTTTGTGGGAGAGGTTTAAAAATATAATCAGGTACTGCCTACAAAAGTTTGTCCCGCAACGTAAAAAAAAACGACAAATCGTGAAATAATCCAGCTAAAGCAAAGGATAAAGCGGAGGAAACGCAGCAGAGTAAGGAATCAAAATGAAATTTCGCACCTATCTTCGATACTTAAAGAGAAGTTATTGACAGCAAAAGATAGGTATTTTTCAGAAAAGCTCACCCAATTTATGAAAACTTCCCCACAGCGTTTTTGGCGTAACCTTTCACCCTCGAGGGAAAAAATGGAGTTTCTTACAGTGGATAATGTGTTGTTACTGATAAATCAGAGATCGCTAACAGATGTAATGCCTATTTTCTTTCTGTATTTAGCCCTTCTAACTCTATGCCCCAGAATTCTAGAAGCGAATTAAGCTCCCCGCCGTCTGACACACCCGCTATTACCTTGTCCCATGAAGGAATATTTTCCCTCCTCCTTATTTTAGATACAAAAAAGTCTTCCGGTCCTGATTCTATTCCTAATGAGTTCCTAAGAAGATACTCGGAATGGATCGCAAAATATTTAATTATCATATTCAATGCATCACTGAAGCAACATTCCTTGCCAAATGACTGGCTGCAGGCTAGCATAGTTCCAGTACACAAATCTGGAAGCAAGCACGTTCCCGACAATTACAGACCTATTTCTACCACCTGCACCTGTTGCAAGATGCTTGAGCACGTCGTGGCAAACTGCTTATCCAAATACCTTGAGGACACGAACAAACTAAATCCCAATCAACATGGTTTCAGGCGGAAGCTCTCTACTGTTACCCAACTTGTAGAAACACTGCATGATTTTTCGAAAGCCTTAAACAACAGGGATCCAGTGGATGCAGTTTGCCCAGACATGTCTAAAGCATTCTACCGCGTACCCCATGATGAACTTCTTAATAGGCTCATTGACTTAGGCATAGACAGAGATATTGTATGTTGGATCAAAAGCTTACCTTACTAATAGAACCCAGTATGTGGAGGCAGACGGTGCGAAATCTGACGTCCTGGGTGTACCCTCAGGTGTCCCTCAGGGGTCTGTGCTGGGGCCCATATTATTTTTATGCTATATTAATAACATCGCAGTCTCACTTCCTCCTCAATTTACAGTCCGGCTATTTGCGGATGATTGTCTATTATACTCAATCATATCAAAGCCAGAAGACCAGCTCACATTAAATTTGGCGTTGAACTCCATTAATCAATGGTGTACAGCTTCCAGAATTAAAATTAATTATACAAAAACATCATATATTACACTGACAAACAAAACCAAAAATATTTTTTCATTTGATTATGAAATAGATGGGCGGAATATAACACGTGTCAACTCCTTTAAGTATTTAGGTGTCACTATATCATCTAATCTAAGTTGGGATTTACACATTGACAACATATGTTCAAAAGCCGAAACTAAATTGTGGTACATTAGAAGAAAACTGAAACTTGCATCCACAAAAGCAAAACTAACTGCCTATCTCGCGCTGGTACGTCCGACACTGGAAAATGCAATCGTCATATGGGATCCGTATCAGTCAAATCAAACGGATAAGATTGAAAAAGTTCAAAGAAGGGCCGCCAGGTTCATTCTGTCAAAATATAGATATACTGATTCCGTGACTGACATGCTACATGAATTACAACTTCCTTCACTGTCGAAACGAAGGAAGATCGCCAGGCTAAAATTTCTTTATCTTTTGCGCAATAATCACTTCAACTTAAACACAAGCCTCTATTTGCAACAGCGTTCGTGTCGCCCTGTAAGAAGCTCTCACAGTAACCAGGTTACACCCATGATGACCCGTATTAACTGTTTTAAATACTCCTGTTTCCCCAGAACAATAACGGAATGGAATTCCCTGCCTCAGGCCTTTCTGCAAATAGACAATCTCCTCAAATTTGAAAATTGCTTGTACCGTCACTTACCTGAATAGACATCCCTGTAATTTTGTTTTTCTTTTCATACGTTTTGTTTCCCTACTGCTATTTTATCGTTGTAAGCTAAAATATTTGCCCACTAGCGTTTGTACTTTAGGCCTGTATCTGCAGTGCAGGACAGCTGTGTTGCGACGATTCTCGTTTTCAATTTGACTGTTTGAATTCTGTACTGTTCATACTTGTGGCTGTGTGACTTTCGTTACATATGCATTTGTTTCCACCCTGTAACGGCCTACGGCTGACAGTATCAATAAATAAATAATATAAAATAAACAGAACATGACCTAAGGATGACGCCACAAAGTTAGAGCCGCAGAAGCACAAATCGGAAAAGGATACAACAGCTGTGCTGGTCAAACACATTAATGAGAAAGCATAATCATAGAGGCTTTCTTTTCTGTTAGGGAACGGCAAACATTACGAAATCCTTTTAGCCCACCTTACCACCTCTCTAGAGCAAACCTACTTCCAATTAAGCTGACTTGAGAAATAATGGTCCCCTATAACCCAACATTCCTCTACTTAGTCCGTGCAAGTGCACGTCGTCACGTACGTAGTTAATGCCGTTTGCGGCTGTGTAAACGTCTAAAGGAATGTATGTTGAAAGTAATAGTCTGAGTCTGATAATCTAGCATACCTGTTTGTCCAAGCAGCACTTCTTTGACGGGTAGAAAGTAATTTTGTGATTAGGCGCGCATCCAGCCGCCTCAACACCTCCCGCCCCCCCCACCTCCCAACACACACACAATGCTTTTAGCGTGCTTTTGCAGGCCTTGCTGGTCCCCGATAGAAGATGTTACTTCTCGCCCCTCCGGAAAAAATCTCTGGTGACGTGCCTGGTTCACATACTGGCACATGTGCAGGCATGCCCTGCACTACGCCAGTCTATTCGAATAAGCTTTTAGCAACCGGTGGCGGTCGTCATAACCAACGACATCGTGTGAAGGCTATTTCTGTGGCAAGCTAAAACGCTCGTGGTTTCTGCCGCCGCGGAGGAAAGACACGTTCCGAGCCGAGACGTTACTTCCTAATGCGAAATTTGAGCGCAACTTATCAGCTGTTTCAGCTTTTCGATATATTGAGTAAAGAATTCGATGCAGGCGTGCATATAAAATTGCATACAACTTATTTTTCACACATTTTCGTTCTTCAAGAAACACTCGACTAACAGTTATTGACTGTCATGAAGGAAGGTTTGTGGACGGAGAAATAGATGTATATATGCTCGACTTGCTGACCAATGCCTGGTTCTCAAAGACGAGGTCTGCGCAAGTATTTCTCGAGGTTGTCAAAGCTGTGGGAGCCGTTACGAGAGAGAGGAACGGGTTGTTCTCCAGCATAAGTGGTAAGAAATTCCCGCTTGTCTCTATATATACATAAAAGTCCCCACTCACACTGCCACCCTCGCAGGTGGCCGCGTTTCTCTCCCAACGTTATCAATGCAAAAGCATGTATCGAACATCTGTCACTATTGCCACGATGCTTAAAGCAAGATTGAGGTGTCCACTGTTCCATGAGGGCACTTATGCACCTTCGCTCTGCTTCAGGTGTCCACCGAGATGTGTCAGAGAATGCGCATTTCCTTTCCTCAAAAAGAAATTTTACTCTGCTTTCCAAGTCCGCGCTCCAATAGTTTCGCAGTTGATGGAGACAGATACTGCGCATTTCTTTTCCCCAAAAATATACCGAAGATACTTTGGAAATTCTAAAGTGTCCTGGGCGAAAGCATTGTGGTCAACCCACTGCCGCTTCCCGAACCGCTTGGCGCGGAATCATTGGGCCGCTTCGGAGCCATGCGTCTCACTCACTCTACTGTAACGAGCCGTCTACCGAAGTAGCGACGGTATAGCTGCCGCCGCCTACGCGCACGTGCTGGTTCTACCGCTACTCTCTGACCTCACGGTTGCGATACGCAGCTGCGCCCCCAACTGGTGCGCCAGTTGCTAAGGAGGGGAGGAGGTTGCGCTTTTACTTTCTCCTTTCCAAGCTCCCCCTCCATTGCTTTCGCAACTTCAATATTGTCCACTGCTGGTTACAACGGACAACGGCGACGGCAACGGCGACGGAACGCAGCGAAACGCAGAAACGGGAACTTAAGAGCGGCCCTCTAAAAAATTGTCGGGCGTCGGCGTCGGCGACTTGGTGACCCTGGCATCCGGAGCGGCCGGTTGCTCCGGGCGCTGCGGCAAGCTAGGTGGGCCACCGAGGTTGCGTGATCTTGTGGCGTGATCACATCCTGCACACAGGATTGTGAGCAAACTGACTACCACGGCAGGAGGCAATTAAATGAATTAATCGTCGCGAGAGGTTGGGCGGGAAGACCAGTCCGGGTGGCACAAGACCAACGCGAATTCGACTGGTTGCTTGTCGAAAAAAACAGCTCAAAAAAGACGACAACGAAAGAAAAGGGACTACCGTGCGCGTCCCCTTTCTTCCGTGGTCGTCTTTTTGGCGCTGTTTTTTCCAACATGATATCGCACAACCCCTCTGGTGGCATGGCTTGCTATCAAAGGGCAGTGGCGTATCCCTTAACCGCTGCACCACTGCACCAGGAGTGCATAAGAACCCCCAGCGGCTATAAATGTAAAGTGGAGAATGACCGATTCCGCATATAGGAATGAACAGATTAATGCTACCGTTTCATAGCCTTACCCTGGAGCTCTAGGGTCTCCTAGAATTTTTAAACTTTTTAGTGTGCAAACACTACTCTCGACGTAGCCACTCCGATGCAGTATCTTGTCTCGTGTGATCAGAGTAACTCGAGAAAGATGCTGTTAGTTCAAAAAGGCGTGAGCCCACCGTGCAGTTAACTTAACGGGCTTCCTCCAAATCGCCTGCACATTTCGTATGCTCGGAAAAAGGCGGTTACATGATGAGGCTGTGTGGGGTTGCTTTCGGAGGAATTCTTGCTTAGAAGAAAAAATGTAAGTGGTGGTTCAAAAACCACTGGCAAGGACATCGATATACCGTGACATTTTGTGTCAGTAGTAATGCCATAGGCGAGACTATGACGCATTATTCCATATTTTACTACTGAAAATTTCTCAAAGGAATCATCAGGGTTCCTTTCCGGACCCGGGCCTCCTCGAGAACATGAAGCCATCAGCAGGAACATCAGCATACTGCATAAAAAAACACTACCGTTAGACATACGATGTAGATACGACATCGGCCCTCACTGTAAAACCGTTCAAGCGTCAGTTGCAGTGGAGCGGTTGATATGTGGAAAACTGCTTGATGTCTATGCTTAAAATATAGCGAGAGGCGATCGCAGCTCTTCGTAGAGATTCCCTATCGAAATGATGCAAGCCTTTTCTTCTGAGGCTCCATCCACCCTGTTGCAATCCTGCAAAAAACTATCGCTAGGAACCACCTCAGCTACGTCGACGTGCGTAAACTGCGACGCATCAGCTGTGATGGGCGATGACATTGTGATGATCATTTTGTGATGTGAGGGCGGCTGTAACTGAGGAGCTGCTAGAAGAAGGCTGACGGTCAACCGGTGCCTCCAAGATATGTTAGGTAGGTGAATTTGCGTTTTTCGTTCTCGCCCTTTTTCGCTAGTTATGCAGTAGCAACAAGCCCGATGTCTCGCAGTTGTGTAAAACCTGCAAAGAAAACGCAGAACTTATCCACATCCTATAAAATATGTTGGGTTAGAGTGCAGTAGGAAAAAAAAAGACTGAAATGGTGTGCAGGAATTTACAGCGGTTAATCATTGTTAAAAGCTTTTGCGAGATCGCTCAGCGGGATTTTACTTCGCTCGAGAGAGCGACGTTGCAATGCATTTATGTGGAGGCTACATAGCGACACGTATCATCGTAGCGTCCGTTCGTTCGCGCTCAAGGACGCAGGTGCGAGGCGTTATCATTTTTGTTCGTGAGGCAAGAAGCGACCGGTCTAATCTCGATTGATCGCAGCGATCAAGAACTGCGCCTACGTTTTTCCAAGTTACTGACATAAATTATGACCTGTTATCTTGAAGTTTCTTTGCCGGCTTTATATTCAGCGATGCAGCATGCGGCGGGCATTCGTAGTTCGACGACATACGTGCATTTTGTTGCTTTATTTCTTTTTCGGGCGCAAGTCAGCCCAAATAAAGAGTTTCCTTTGCAAGTCCTCATCCTGTCTTCCTGACCGGTGGACTGCCGTCCCTCCAACATATCAATCGGAACGGGTTCCCGCGAACATTTCTATTGGAAGCCATAGAAGAGCATGTAGGCAGAACTACTCCGAATCTCTCAGCCGTAGTTTGCAAAGAATATGACTTTAATGGGTAGTCCGGTTCTCTCTTTGAAGTTTAAAAACACACTAGAGATCTGTCTACTTTGCTGAAAAGCCCTGACCTCCTTCCTTTTTCCTCCATTCCATGTGTCGGCAACTTAAATTTCATATCCCCCAGGAAGCATTACGGTGCTCTTGGCTTTGACCATATATCATGTACCAGTGTTTCAGTGAGTATACTTCAAAATTCTTCAGCCATAGGCTTTTTTGGGGAAAAAATATGGCTTTTGCTGCATAGTGTTACCAGTGTTCGCTGAGACCAGAATGCCTTTCTCCAAATAGAGGTAAAAATATTCCTATCGTCAAAAATAGGCATTTTGTTGCAAAATTATGGTTTATAGAACTTCGGTTTATAGAAGCTGAGTTTTCTGTAGTCAATATTTTTAGTAAAAACCTACAGTCACTTTTTGCACGTAGGCAGGTCGGCGCTCCTACGCCAGCCCAACCTGCCCGAGCGAAGCTTCCTGACCCGCAGGAATTACGCGGTTTATTGGTCGCAGCCGTGGTAGCTGGTTAACGTCTGAAAGAATCTCACCAATAGCCACCTCTCAACTTGAATACGCAGGTTCGAGCGACGGAGGAGAAAGCGGGCATGAAAAAGTCGCCGGGAAGAGCTCGGAAACTCGATAACTTGTAGAATTGTATTAAGGCGAAGACATTTCTAGGCTATGTCGGCGTGGCCGTTTCACAAAAACGTGATCGCACACTGTGCCTGCAAAACGTGTCCCCAGCAGTTGTGATGATCGCAAAAAAAAATATGTCGATAGGATGAATAATTAATTCATTAGAGATAAATATGTCAAAAAAGCGCCGAAATAAGGAGGACATCGATATGGTGAGTGGACGGGAAAACCGCCCTGGCCAGCCAAAACAGTGGAAAAAGAGGCAATAGAACGAAAAAAAAAATTCAAATGATTTGAAATGTATTTCATCAGGGATAGTTAATCGAATAAAAAAGTTTCATTGACATAGATTATTCAGTTAATTATCAGAAAAACAATGGATTTTTAAATAAGCTGGACTGGAATGTAGAAAGTGAACGGGAAAGCAACCACGGTGTCAAATTTGAAAAATCGAAACCTTTGATTAAGAGAAAAGAAGGTATAACCAGAGTACCTGAATCGATCCTTAAATAAAGCTTAAGATAACTTCGCTAATAAAATAGTTAAGTTAACTATTAAACGATAAGAAGAATATAGAGAGTGGCAAAAAGAGGCGGCGAGGGCCGAGGAGGCTTCAATGCTTTCTCATTTTCACATTGCGGGCTGCCACAGTTGTCTGTAATTTTTGGGTGTTGGCGGGGGGCTCAGGATTTTATGAGAGTACAATGCACTGATTGTGCTACTTGATGTGCTCTCCTGGGAAGGTGTTTGAGAGCTGTTTTAAGGACCACTTCCCCAATTTAAGAGCCAAAAAATAATTCGTTTGAAAGTAACTTCGGTTCACGTGTGCAAGCTTTTCCTCACGTGGCACGATCTTCGGGGAGCTACCGGATCCGCGACAGCTGCCCGTGACACGCTGTACAACCATGCCGAAGACGCATCGCTCTGTTCGAAATGGAACTGCAAGCACTGGGTGGTTTCACTATCATGTCATTAGACTGAAATGCCAAAGACATGTCATGCGTTGGCACAAGAAAGGATAAAAACGTTAAAACCATCAAAGCGCAAAAGCAAGACACATGTGGGAACAAGCGAGCGCTACGCTTCCCTTCAGCCAGGCGCCGCCTGTCGGCGCTGCTGGTGATGCGACATGGCCGCGCAGTGGAGGCAAGGTGTCGCTACATGTGGCGTTGATCGCATTGAAGCCTCAGGGGAAGGTATTTCCAAACTAGCGTCCCCGACTTGTAAGCCTAATCCTAATTGGTACCGGTTTACTAAATCAGAACACCCTCGGAATAAAATGAAGGTTAGACTAATTTGCCCAATGCCCATGGGAGTGAAGTTGCAGCTCGAATGCAGGCTAGGACAGAACTGCCGAGCGCGAACAAGCATGGAAATCTCGCGCGAAGCACTATTCGAAAAGAATGCGGATAATTGGGCTCAGTTAAGACATTGTGTTAGGGCTTTCCACTTTAACATGAATATTTGCAAAAATATGAAAAACCTACATTCTTTATTACGGCAAAGAACAAGAAGACGGCACAAAACAAGAAGGGGACACAACAGCGCCGAAATAGGGGGGACGTCGATATAGTCAGGTGTGTTCATGAAACACCTAAGGTATGCACAGGAGAGCTGTCATGCTAAGCCAGCAAACCCGACGCGCTCGGACAGTCAGTGGCTTCAATTTCATCCTCGCCAGCTCAACCTTTTGCTCCGTCCGCAGTAAAATAGCTTTCTGTCATTTTTCACACAAGGACAGTTCGTGTAAAATTGCCAGTGCGCTAAAGACGAGTCTGTGGGCACAGCGATAAACTTAAAATCAAGTGACACCGATTTGAACCAAACTCCCGTCACATCACAAGCGGCAGCATATACCCTGGTTGCCAGCTGATGCAGGCGAAACGAATGGCTCCAGTCCGGCAGTCGGGCGGCTTTGGTGGTGTGCAAACATGCACCGCGTTCACTGCGACGTCCGCCGGCGAAAAATGGTCAGGTTGGTTTTCTCCCAAAGCCCCTTGAGGGACAAGGACCGCTTACGTGACCCATCGTCCGGCAGATCGTCGCCAGCACCTTCGGGCGAAGCGTCGACCACACCCCCGCGTGCAGAACGCTGACCATCGCGGGAGCCCTGCCGCGGAGACGTGTTCGCCGCCAGAGCGTTAATCCGGCTGTTGCGGGGCGGCTTGTAGTCAGACCGCTTCTTCTTTTGGTGTTGCTGTCGGCGGGACCTTCGCGATGGGCACGGAGGATCGCCAGTGGCCGGGCCCTTATTCTTATGCGTCGGAGACCTGTTGGTGTTGTTGCAGGCTGTTGCCGCCCTAGGGGCAGCGGTCGCGGCAGCGGCCGGAGGGCTTACCGGTTGAGGACCCGGCCTGGTGTTAGAGAACTGCCTTCGCACCTGCGTTTGACCGCCTCCTGCATTCTGCTTGTTGTTGCACGCTTATCGCCATTATAATGCGGTGACCAGCAGTTGAGTCGCCACTCGCGCTATATTATTAAAAATCAGGGCGGCTGTACCCACAACCGCGTTTCTTGATATTCATCGTCCTCTCTCTACTCTAGAAGCAGCTGGCGCCACGCGCTCCTTCCATTGGCCACAGCTGGCGAGGCGCTCCACCGATATTTCCCGAGCTTACCCAAGTTAATTTGATCGCACAACACAAGATTCTTGCTCGAGTTGGGTACGTCTGAAGGAGTGCTTTCGAGCTAAAATTTTGAAATTTGGAGGAAACACCTCAGATCCGCCTTAATGACATAAATGAGGAATTGCTTATGGGGATCTGCATTCTCTACTTTACACTCAAAGATCACTGCGAATCCCCAAATCACTCTTGGCGGAGTAGTGCAGTGATTAAGCGATGCTTCAATGCCCTGCGATGGCAGGTGCTGCCACTGGTGGGGCCTCTGCGACCCAGGCTGCTCGTCCAGAGCAACTTCTCGCGGCCAATCGTTAATTTAACTGTCGCCTGCTACGGTGTACAGTGTGCTCACAACCCGGTGTGCAGGTTGTGATGGCGCTACGAAATCACGTTACCAAGGTAGCCAACGTAGGTTTTCTGATATGCTTCTGATATGATCTGATATATAATATATTCTGATATGATCTGATATATGATATGCTTTCTCTTAATCTATGAACGCTATATATGGGGGCTGGTTGCGTTTGGTGTATTTCTGTATCACCTGATTGGCAGCGTGCATATGGGCTATACTCGAGTATCCTTAACCGAAGCCTCCCTGATGACTGGGTTGATTGAAGTCTAAGATTCTGTTGACTCTATTAGCGATTCCCTTTGTAAACACTGATCCCCCACCTGATGCTTTCCCACATTGCCGTGGTCCTAAGTCATTTTTACTTCCTCTTTCATTGCTTACGGGACGCCCGATTGCTGTGCGCCTGCACCTCATTTATTCACGTTCAGGTCTCTGGCTACTGTGTACATTTGTTCAGGTTTATGGGGGTTTAACGTCAAAAAGCGACTAATGCTATCAGGGGCGCCGTAGTGAAAAGGTCCGGAAACGTCGACCACCTGGGGTGTATAGATCTCTTTGGCTACTTTATCTATCTTATCAGTATTGCTAATGATATTACACTCTTTATCTGTTAACGCATACATCTGGCTTTTGCATATGAAATTTTTCTCTTAACAGCTTTTGCGTTCTTTGGAGTATTCTTCATTATCTCGTTATAAAACTTCGTTATGTCGGCCACACAGCAAATATTTATTAACTTGAGACCTCTGCTGGTTCTATTCTCTCTGTAGGATTAGACGCTTTCATGATATGGCGTTTCCTAATGATATATTTGTCTAAGAGACCTTGCCGGTATCCCTTGAACCATCCTACCATCTATTTCTACTGCGAACTCTAACGGTAGGTGTGAATTCTCGTTCGCTGTTTAAATATTACGGTATTCTTCCTCAGTTAAAGGTGAATATCTGTTCTCCTCATATGGAACGCTGGCCGCTAACTCTTGTGTGGTCGCTACAACGCACCTTTCCGATGACCTTCACATTATGCACGATGCCAGAGTGAGCGCATAGTATAAGGCTATTTCATTTTTATTCTCCCCTTTGGGGCTCTTCCACGTCCACTTCCTGTTGTCTCGCTTGCAGAAGGTATTCATAATCCGTAAATTATTTCCCTATGCGGACTCTACTGACAGCTCCCCACTGATATTCCTAGAGCCTATGCCATAGTCGCGAACCGTCTGGTCTTTGGTCTGCTTCTTGCCTACCATCACATTGAAGTCCCTTATTAATACCGTATGCTGTGATTTTACTTTGTTCATTGGCGATACCAAGTCTTCATAGAAGCTTTCAGCGACCTGGACATCATGGCTGCACATGCAGTTGCGAGCAAAAAATATTAGCACAGAGCACTGGCGATAAGAATTGGGATATCTCACCACGCGGCCCTGCGGTCTGCAGACCTGCCTATCGGGCCATTTCCATGTTTGCTGCCGGGGGGGGGGGACGGCAGGAAGTAAGCTTTATCAAGCGTGCCACCGTCCGAGTGTTGAAGTGCCGAGCCTACGTGTCTGTGCATGCGGCATTTATTTTGGCTGGGTTATCATGGGCAAAGATGGCTTCTTTTTATTACGTCCGCGATGGTCTGTCAAAAGCAACTCGCGGGAACAATTGATGATAGCGCTGCTTTTAGCCATTAATTTTGGTGGTCCTTGGCAGTCCACTGAGCCCCCCTAATACAGTAGAATTGGAACGTCCCGGCATTCTCGTTATCAGCCTCTTCGCCACCCGCAGCGCCACGCGTTGTCATTCCGGTGTTCTGGTGTTCCGTCATGTGTGCTAGTCCTTTTTACCCGCTACTGTACGCGCGTAGGCCTGCGCCATCGTCAGCTTTCACCACTTATTAAGCCTAATTTCGATAGCTGCCACCCTCTTGTTAATACGAAAGAACTCATTTTTGTTTCCAGTTATATCTTGATTTATTATGAATCCCACACCTAGTTCTCGTTTCTCCACTCAGCCATGATTGCAGACTGGGTGCCCACTCCTTAGTACCCTGTACGCGTCAACTGTTGCAACCTCAATAAGCCTTCTGACACCTCATTTAATACCCGCTAGTTTCTCGAACAGCACTGCTAGGCTAGCCTCCCTGGATAACGTTCTCGCATTTAACGTTGCGAGTTTCAGTTTACAACGACGCCCTGCCTGGAGCCCAAGATTCTTACGAGTGTCACTCTCCGCTGCATCACGGCTCTGACCGCCACCTTGGTCAGTTCCTGCGCAGCCGCTAGGTAACTGATCACCGAGCGAGAATTGGTTTGTTAACAGAAGGTTGAGTCCGAGTACTACGCCAGCATGGCGTGGCCAAACCTTGCGCTGGTGAGTTAGGGCGTTGTCAACTCTGGGCACCGAGAAGGGGTCGCACCTCTGGCCTGGCTATGCAGTTCTATCGACACGCAGAGTATTTTTTTTTTCAAATCTGCTAGAAATTTGGCTGAACCGGGATTCGAACCCCGGTCATCTTGCATTCGAGGCAGATTCTCTACCTGTCCGCCATTGCTGCAGACGCAAGATAATTTGGGGATAAGATAGAAGGAGGCCACCGCCTTCACCACTACTGTGTAGCAGGATGTCACAGACTGCCGCGCTCTTTTTCTCGGCCATCAACCATACGCAAATGTAGGGAAGAAAGTAAACTATTTTGGAGGTAAAAGCGGCTTTCATGCCGCTAGCGAAATCATCGAAAAGTTGAAATAGGTAAGAAAGCGCATGCTGATATTCTCCGGTCTAATTATCTTGTAAATAAAGCCACAAACTAAATGTCCCTCTAGGTGTTTCCTAACTGGCAGCACACTCCTCTTTGGCACGTTTGAGGCAGATAAATCAGCGGCACGGATTTTCGTCTCACTGCCTGACGGCGAGAGCCGCATTTGCTGTACCCTTTCATAGTTCTTGAAACTACGCTAGGAGCTGTATGCAGCCACCTGTTAGATTCGGACGCAGTGTGGATGAGCGTGTTCAACGATACTCACAAAATCGCACCGAACCAGCCACAGCAGCAGCAGCCCCGCAAAGGCCCGTCCAAAGAGCACCGCCGTCGAATGCGCTCTCCAGACCGGTGCACCTCCAGTAGCGTCGTGGTGGCGGAGGTCGGCCACGCCAACGCCATCCTGAGCATGGCCGCCAACATCCACACGATGATATGAACAGCCCCAAACAATGGTTTACGCCACAAAAAGGCTGCGGGACATAACTTGCTTATGGGCTGCAATAAAAAGGTTGAGGCGGTTTATATAGCTACCTCGGAAAATAATACTTTAACGGGTACCTGAAGGTAGGCGAAAAGCACCCACGTCCCATTGGACAATTCGTAGTTTATAGACGTCAAACCAGCGTGGGTAGAGTTTTGTGATTTATGAGACAGGCACTTCTCAATAACGTGGCATTTTTCAGAAGAAGATGCCATCTAATGGTTCATATAATAATTTCCTACGCACCCCTTTTATGCAGATAGCGTTAACGCGCCTGTGTCGCATATACGGCGGCTCGTCGTTGCTGTCCGTTGCTCCCGCCGGCGTCTGCAGTCGGTGTCACTGACCGCGATCGAAAAATCCGCCCAAAATCCCCAGAGAGGCAACCTAGGTGGGAGGTGGTTAAGCTAGGTCACGCGGTCGTGTTGCGTTATCACAAGTTGCCCGCCGGATTTCGAACAAACTGGTCGCGAGAGGTTGCTCGGAAAGAGCACTCGGTGTTGAACAATCTCCTGGAGTGGCAGCATGTTCCATCGAAGTGCAGTGGCGCGTCGCTTGACCGCTGGGCTACGGTGCCAGAAGTGGTATGAGGACCGCCGCGGATCTCGGAATCTTAAGTAGAGAATATCCAATTCCGTATATATACTCTGAAGTCGGAGCTTAAGTGTCCCCTCTAATTTTAGTGCAGTAGAACTATTCGGTGCGTTTCCAATTTCGGGCATGCTTGCGTACAGTACGCACCTACTTACGTCCCTGAAACGTGCTGTTTGGCAGGCAGGCGGTTTGCAATATGCCAGGTGTGTACACCTAGCAGGCGTTCACCTCAGTGAAGGCCTGTGTGTATGGTTTCAAAATAAACACCTCCGAAATAAAGGCCTTCAAGTCAAATGCCTTTAGCTGGGAAGGAGCTTAAGTACTTCAAGAAACTAGTGCTATACTGCATGATATTCCGCGCATAGCCATGCTAAATTGTTTGCGTTTTTTCTTGCATGAAACTCTCGCTTCAAGAAAAAAGTGCAAATTAACTTTTTAGAGTGCTACCTTAGTAAGCTTGCTGGCCATTCTCAGATACGTTGCGCGTATCCTGGTTAAGACGAAGTATGATGCCAAGGAGTCCATTCGCAGGAATTCGGGAAAGAAATTTTCGGAAATGCCTCACCGTGGCGGTCACTGGGAGGTCGGCTAACGGCTCTGCCGCGATGGGTGCAGTTGCGGGCTGATATTGCTCATTGCTTGCGCGGTCCTTGTCCTGGAGCGGGGTGTTGCCGCCCATCGCCAGCGCCGAGTGCTCCTTGTCTGGGGTGGCTGAACCGGGCAGAGGACAGGTGTTGGGCGAGCTCGGAGACCTGCGACCGCCAAGATGATGACGATGCGCTGGTCGTGCTGCCACAGCCGCTGCGATCGCAGAGGCTGCCTCCTTGTTCACCAACCGCCTGGCAACCACGTTGTGCTCAGGAACCTCTTCAGCCGCGTGAATTCTACGAGCCAATCGCTGATCTAACGGCGTTAGGCAGACGCATACAACGTGGCCGCGTCTCATCGACGAAAGAGCCTCTGGCCACACTCGGACAGCTGGAAGAGAAGATAATGATGATGATGTCCTCATGCTTAGCGTGTGCAACGAACGACACGAGACAATAGTCTTTGCCTTCTGCGGCGTCGTCTTTATGGCGCGTGTGCAAGAGTCAATGCTGCAACGACTAGGTAAATGCAACAAATTTTAAAAGCCTGAGCCTAAGGAAGAAAAAAAAGGAGGGAAAAGATAAAGATTTAAGGTGTGTCGGAAAAATCTGAAGTAAGATCCGTGTTCAATCGGAATACGTCCCTAATTTCATGACTGATTAAAACACGACTTTTATTTAAAGCCAGCATGTGCACATTTCTCGAGGCATCCGACCGCGGGCGTGTCGCCCCACCATTGTCACGATGACCGAGCAGATTGCCGACATTTTGCACATTGAGCTCAAGAAATTTCACTTTCTAATGGGCATCGGAAATGCAATTATGTTGTAAAGAACATTATTAACGTGTGTGCAATCTCCTTCTCATCAGTGGAAAGAAAATATCAGGAGCAAATTTGGTACGCCATCATATTGCAACATGAGAGCTAGTTCTCTCACAGACGGTAGAAAAAACTACAGAGAATGCTTGCTACATTCAAATCGGAGCGAACGCACGGATTTGTGCTACGCAGAAGACGACGGCGAGCAGACAGTGCCGCGGGACGGAGCAGATGGAAGTTGATGAAGACAACGCTCTCCATTGCACAGCGCGAGAGCGTGGTGCAGTTTAACATGAGGCGCGTTGGCTGCGGCGATAGCCTAGTCTCACACACAGGTGCTCTAGGCCGAGTCCCCCTGCAAAAAACCGGCCTGAAAATGCTCTCACGCCGCATGGGCTCAGATTTAGAAGACGAAATAAGCGTGGCAAATACACGATGGAAGCGCTGTATGTAATGCCTGGCGCAGTGAAGGACCTGCAGTACGTAATAAATTGTTGTTGCCAGAAAGGTGTTGCAAGCCTGGGCTCGACAAAACATTGAAAGCCGATGCGGGACAAAAGTCTGAGCATAACACTCAACGGCCGGAACCCGCTCTCTCCAGTAATGCGCACTTAATTTGAACGTTTGCGAGACAGTTGATTGCCCGTTTTTTTCTTTTTTCGGGATTGTCCATCCGACTAATATAGCATTCTTGCAGGTTAACTTCATAACTATACTTCTGAGCTTAGTAGCTTCTTCCAATTTTACTCAACGCCGTTGTATACTAGGCTTTATGCATGAAGTTTACGCCTCCGTGCGGTTTTTGACAGTTGGGTTTTCAAATGAGTACTTATATTCTGTTTCGCGGAAAAATTTGTGCACGCTTTTGATAACGACGCTCTTCCCGCCCCCACTGTATCGTTCTGTCTGCTTCGGACTCGCGGGTCATGACGTTTTAAAGGAGGCGGGTAAAATGGCAATTTCTCCTTGCACCAAAACATTTTTCTATAAATTACACACCGAAACTCTCCCTGCCAACACGTGGCTCGACAGGAAAAACATTTTTGTGTCTGCTGTAAACTGCCGCTAGTGCAATGTGTCTGAAACAATGGAACGTTGTTTTATAGACTGCAAAGACGCGATTTTCTCGAGGGATGTGCTGCAGAAAACGCTACAGAAAGATTTTCTGCTGAATTCCTACAGTGTGCGACACCTTGTTGTTATCCAGCTTGACTCGAAATCCTATGATATTATTCTTCTGATTGATTTTCATAGCCTGGAAAACGCGAATGCAAGACGACAACGTTGAACCTGTTGTTTCGCTCAGAATTCATTTTAGCCGAATGTTGCTGCACGTAACGGATATTTACGAAAGATTGGACTTTTACCGGATAGGTTTCGTCTCCTGACGTGCTGTATATCCTTGCCGGCCTTTTACTTCTGTTATGATTTCTATCAACTTTGTACCACGTAGCACCTCCCTAGGTGTTCTGTAAACAGTGTGTGTGTTCTGGAAACACACACGCACACGCACACGAACACGCACGCACACACGCACACAAGCACACACGCACACACACACGCACACGCACACACACACACACACACACACACACACACACACACACACACACACACACACACACACACACACACACACACACACACACACACACACACACATTTCGCACCTGTCTTCGATACTTAAAGAGAAGTTATTGACAGCAAAAGATAGGTATTTTTCAGAAAAGCTCACCCAATTTATGAAAACTTCCCCACAGCGTTTTTGGAGTAACCTTTCACCCTCGAGGGAAAAAATGGAGTTTCTTACAGTGGATGGTTGTGTTGTTACTGATAAATCAGAGATCGCTAACAGATGTAATGCCTATTTTCATTCTGTATTTAGCCCTTCTAACTCTATGCCCCAGAATTCTAGAAGCGAATTAAGCTCCCCGCCGTCTGACACACCCGCTATCACCTTGTCCCATGAAGGAATATTTTCCCTCCTCCTTATTTTAGATACAAAAAAGTCTTCCGGTCCTGATTCTATTCCTAATGAGTTCCTAAGAAGATACGCGGAATGGATCGCAAAATATTTAATTATCATATTCAATGCATCACTGAAGCAACATTCCTTGCGAAATGACTGGCTGCAGGCTAGGATAGTTCCAGTACACAAATCTGGAAGCAAGCACGTTCCCGACAATTACAGACCTATTTCTACCACCTGCGCCTGTTGCAAGATGCTTGAGCACGTCGTGGCAAACTGCTTATCCAAATACCTTGAGGACTCGAGCAAACTAAATCCCAATCAACATGGTTTTAGGCGGAAGCTCTCTACTGTTACCCAACTTGTAGAAACACTGCATGATTTTTCAAAAGCCTTAAACAACAGGGATCCAGTGGATGCAGTTTGGCCAGACATGTCTAAAGCATTCTACCGCGTACCCCATGATGAACTTCTTAATAGGCTCATTGACTTATGCATAGACAGAGATATTGTATGTTGGATTAAAGCTTACCTTACTAATAGAACCCAGTATGTGGAGGCCGACGGTGCGAAATCAGACGTCCTGGGTGTACCCTCAGGTGTCCCTCAGGGGTCTGTGCTGGGGCCCATATTATTTTTATGCTATGTTAATAACATCGCAGTCTCACTTCCTCCTCAATTTACAGTCCGGCTATTTGCGGATGATTGTCTATTATACTCAATAATATCAAAGCCAGAAGACCAGCTCACATTAAATTTGGCGTTGAACTCCATTAATCAATGGTGTACAGCTTCCAGAATGAAAACTAATTATACAAAAATATCATATATTACACTGACAAACAAAACCAAAAATATTTTTTCATTTGATTATGAAACAGATGGGCGGAACATCACACGTGTCAACTCCTTTAAGTATTTAGGTGTCACTATATCATCTAATCTAAGTTGGAATTTACACATTGACAACATATGTTCAAAAGCCGAAACTAAATTGTGGTACATTAGAAGAAAACTGAAACTTGCATCCACAAAAGCAAAACTAACTGCCTATCTCGCGCTGGTACGTCCGACACTGGAATATGCAATCGTCATATGGGATCCGTATCAGTCAAATCAAACGGATAGGATTGAAAAAGTTCAAAGAAGGGCCGCCAGGTTCATTCTGTCAAAATATAGATATACTGATTCCGTGACTGACATGCTACATGAATTACAACTTCCTTCACTGTCGAAACGAAGGAAGATCGCCAGGCTAAAATTTCTTTATCTTTTGCGCAATAATCACTTCAACTTAAACACAAGCCTCTATTTGCAACAGCGTTCGTGTCGCCCTGTAAGAAGCTCTCACAGTTACCAGGTTACACCCATGATGACCCGTATTAACTGTTTTAAATACTCCTGTTTCCACAGAACAATAACGGAATGGAATTCCCCGCCTCAGGTCTTTCTGCAAATAGACAGTCTCCTCAAATTTGAAAATTGCTTGTACCGTCACTTACCTGAATAGACATCCCTGTAATTTTGTTTTTCTTTTCATACGTTTTGTTTCTCTACTGCTATTTTATTGTTGTAAGCTAAAATATTTGCCCACTAGCGTTTGTACTTTAGGCCTGTATCTGCAGTGCAGGACAGCTGTGTTGCGACGATTCTCGTTTTCAATTTGACTGTTTGAATTCTGTACTGCTCATACTTGTGGCTGTGTGACTTTAGTCACATATGCATTTGTTTCCACCCTGTAACAGCCTATGGCTGACAGTATCAATAAATAAATAAAATAAAATAAATAGAATATTGACGCATGCCTTCCTTAGAAGATGAGGAAGAACGCAACGGGCCATTGGAGAAAGACGAAGTGACTCTGCTCCGTCTCGTGCTGACCTGACTGGCTGCCGGTGTTCCTCGGCGCAGGAGACTTCTTTGTAACGTTACGTTACAAATCTGGTGGAGGCAGTGCCGGGTACGCTTCCAGCGCATAATCTTCCTCTCACTACGGAGCTTACTCCGGTACATCAGCGCCTCGGCCGCCGCCTACGTGGAGAGCCCCCGGAATTTGGACCCCTTCCGGCCGCTACCAGGTCGACGCAGCCTCGGGCCCCTGTAACACCTGCGGCAATGACATCTGAGAGTAGGCTTCCCGCAAACATCCTCTGCCATCAGCCGGGAACACCATCGTCTTTTCATGGAGACGTGTTCGAGCACGCCGAGGACTGGCTTGAGGCCTTCGAGCGTGTGGCACGTTGTAACGGGTGGACCGATGAGCGTAAGCTCCACAACGTCTACTTTGCTCTTGAAGAGTCGGCGAGGACATGGTTTGAAAACCATGAGGCTTCCTTTCCATCCTGGGAAGCCTTCTGTCGTGACTTGAAGACCACTTTTCCAAGCGCTGACCGCCGGGAGCGAGCAGAAGCTGCGCTGCACTCGCGGAACCAGCGCCAAAACGAGAGCGTGCGCATGTTTTATGAAGACATGACGCGTCTTTTCAAGCGCGCAGACCCACAGATGCCAGAAGACAAGAAGCTGCGCCACCTGATGCGAGGCGTGAAGCAAGAACTTTTCGCAGGACTAGTGAGCAGCCCACCGCGCACTGTTGCGGAGTTCCTCAGTGAGGCTACCACCATGGAGACGACGCTGCAACACCGGGCTCGTCAATACAATCGCGACGTGAACATCATTGGGTCCGACGCACTACCTATGCAGGGCGGAAGCGACATGGATGCACTACGCAACCTCGTCCGCGCTGTCGTGCGAGAAGAACTGCAAGCACTCCGGATGCCTTGCAACACGCCGTCCTTTCCATCACTAGCTGAAGTCGTCCGGGACGAGGTGCGTATGGCAGCTGAGCGAGTTCCTGACGTTTCCTACCAGCTCGACGCGAGACCCACCTACGCGTCCGTCCTACGTAGGGCTCCCACGCAAGACAACAGCATCAATACCGCAGCTTCAGCAATGGAGCCGCAGGGTCCTCCTCGCTACACCCCTGCGCCAACCTATCAGCGACCCCGTAAGAGTCAAGTATGGCGGGCCCGCGACCGTCGGCCCCTCTGCTTCCATTGCGGTGAAGCAGGTCACCTCTACCGGGCGTGCCCGTACCGCCGCGTCGGCCTGCGCGGTTTCGCACCGGACGACCCCTGCCCTCAAAATGGCGAGCGGCCTACTGAAATCGAAAGCCACCTTGCTGCGCAACAGCATCCTGTTACGTCCGGCTACCAAGAACGTCGGCCTACGTCCCCAACAAGTTACCGTTCCTCAAGTCCGAGCTATCTCCGACGCCGACGCTCTCCCAGCCCTCGCCGGGAAAACTAATGTCAGCGGCCTTCGGAGGCAGGGTCGCTGATGTCGCGAAATGTGAAGATCCTCCGTCCTCGTCACGCCGGCTCGACGAGATTTCACTGGGGTCAGGTAGCAACAGCATCCGACGGGCTACCTTCGACCGATACGACGACATTCCGCTTGGGACAGGTGTCGACAGCATCCGACACACTACCTCCGATTTGCGCGTAAAGATTGATGGAGCCGATGTAACGGCGTTACTAGACACCGGTGCAGATTACTCGGTAATGAGCCACGGCCTCGCCCGCGAATTGAAGAAAGTTTTTACGCACTGGTCCGGCCCGAAAATTCGCACGGCGGGAAGTCACTTGATTACCCCTGTAGGCAAGTGCACAGCGCGTGACGGCATCCGGGGTTTTGTGTATGTCGGAGAATTCGTCGTACTTCGCGAGTGTTCCAAAGACTTGATCCTTGGCCTAGACTTCCTGCAGACTAACGGCGCTGTCATTGACCTGAAAGAAGCGCGTGTGACGTTCTCGACGAAACGGGCCGTGGAGCGCATTGAAATCGAGGATCCGGAACTCAACGTTCTGCGTATTGTCGACGATGATGTGAGGGTGCCAGCACGGTCTAGTGTGCTTGTTCTTGTGCGTCATGACTTGTTTCACGACTACGAGGGCATCGCGGATGGGCACCTCCCGCTACTTCTCGAGAAGGAGATAGCCGTTGCTCGAGGACTCGTTCAACTCCATAACGGTTGTGCTACTGTCCTCCTGACGAATTTTGCTAAGTAGATGCGGCACCTCGCCAAGGAAACGGCTGCTGCCTTCCTTCACGACGTTACTGCCTCGCCTCGTTTATGCACCGCCGGGGCCAACCCTCAAGAGGAGGCTACATCTTGCCGTCTCCTTCAAACCGTTAAAATTAGCCCGGACTTGACGCCCGATCAAAGGAATCTTCTTTCGGCTCTTCTGACGGATTTCGCAGACTGCTTCGCCACTGGCTCCAAGGTCGGTCGTACTCCTGTCGCCAAGCACCGCATCATAACCGATGAGGCCACGTTACCGGTATGCCAACGCCCGTACCGGGTTTCTCCTAAGGAACGTGAAGCCATTCAAACGCAAGTGAATGAGATGCTTGCGGACGACGTAATCCAGCCTTCGACGAGCCCATGGGCGTCGCCAGTAGTCCTCGTCAAGAAGAAAGATGGCACCCTGAGATTCTGTGTCGATTACCGGAAACTAAACAACGTGACCAAAAAGGACGTCTATCCGCTCCCCAGGATTGATGATGCCCTCGACCGTCTACGCGATGCCAGGTACTTCTCCTCATTAGACCTCAAAAGCGGATACTGGCAAATCGAGGTGGATCAGAGAGACCGAGAGAAGACTGCATTTGTGACGCCCGACGGCCTATACGAGTTTAAGGTGCTTCCGTTTGGTCTTTGCTCTGCGCCGGCCACGTTCCAACGTATGATGGACACGGTTTTATCAGGTCTGAAGTGGCAGTCGTGCTTAGTGTACTTAGATGATGTCGTCGTTTTCTCGCCTACTTTTGAGCAACACCTGGACCGGTTGCGCATTGTGCTTCAAGCACTCAAAGGCGCACAATTAACGATCAAGCCGGAGAAATGCCATTTCGCTTTCAAAGAACTTCGCTTTCTCGGCCATGTTGTCAGTGCACAGGGCATTCTCCCTGATCCCGACAAGACTACCGCAGTGTCAAGTTTTCCACGTCCCAGCGATAAAAAGGCACTTCGGCGATTTCTGGGCCTTTGCTCTTACTACCGACGCTTCGTCCAAGATTTCTCCAAGATAGCTGAACCATTGACAGCACTAACCAGAGAAGACATACCCTTCCTGTGGGGAGGCGATCAAGAACAAGCTTTCCAGGAGCTCCGAAGCCGCCTCCACAGGCCCCCCATACTCGCCCATTTCGATGAAAACGCAGCAACTGACGTCCACACTGATGCCAGCAACGTTGGCCTTGGGGCTGTACTTATCCAGTGGCAAGATGGCGTAGAACGAGTTATAGCTTACGCGAGTCGAACACTATCCCGATCGGAGGCGAACTATTCGACGACCGAGAAGGAGTGTCTTGCGGTAATCTGGGCCATAAGCAAGTTTCGACCATACCTGTATGGACGACCCTTCCGTATTGTCAGCGACCATCATTCGCTGTGCTGGCTGGCCAGCCTCAAAGACCCGTCTGGACGCTTGGCTCGATGGAGCCTTCGTCTTCAAGAGTATGATGTTACCGTTGTTTATAAGTCGGGACTTAAACATCAAGACGCAGATTGCTTATCACGCGCGCCCTTAGGCTCCGCTGCAGTGGAAAACGCCGACGAATTTCCCTTCATTGGGGCCATTACTCAATCCCATATGGCTGACCATGAACGCAAGGACCAGGAGCTGGCGCCGCTCATCGAGTATCTAGAAGGCCGCGGTGGTCGGGTACCGCCTGTTTTTCGTCGTGGCTTGCAGTCATACTCTTTACGAAGTGGGGTTCTCTACAAGCGCAATTTTGAAAGATCACAAGAGACATTCCTGCTCGTAGTACCTATGGACCTACGGCCTGACATCTTGAGCGCTTGTCACGACGAACCATCCGCCGGCCACTTGGGAGTTAGTCGCACGTTTGCCAGAATTCGGGCGAAGTATTATTGGCCGAAATTATTACCTTCAGTACGATCCTATGTTAAAACCTGCCGTGACTGTCAACGTCGAAAATCTCCCCCCATGAAACCAGCCGGATTTCTTCAACCTATTGCTCCACCGAAAACTCCTTTCCAACAAGTGGGAATGGATCTTCTTGGCCCTTTTCCAAAGTCAACTAATGGAAAGCGTTGGATTGTTGTCGCGACGGATTACCTGACCCGGTATTCTGAGACCGCGTCGCTCACAAATGGAACTGCCAGCGAAGTCGCCGCATTCTTTGTTCACGACGTCGTATTGCGCCATGGCGCCCCGGCTATTATTATTACCGACCGTGGGGCAGCTTTTACGGCCCGCCTGACTAAGGCAGTGCTGAATCTTACACACACTAGCCATAGACGGGCCACGGCGTACCACCCGCAGACTAACGGCCTGGTGGAACGGCTAAACAGAACTCTGGCCGACATGCTGTCCATGTACGTGGATATAGTGCATAAGACCTGGGATCAAATTCTCCCATACGCCACGTTCGCATACAATACGGCACTTCAAGAGACGACGCGGATTGCTCCCTTCGAGCTTGTCTTCGGCCGCCGAGTGACCACTCCCCTGGATACGATGTTGCCCGTATACCCCGACTGCGAAAGTGAACTTCATATGGACGTCGCTAGTTTTGCTCAGCGTGCAGAAGAAGCGCGGCAGCTGGCACGGCAGCGCATATACCTACAACAGCAACTAGACGCTGTTCGCTACAACCAGGGACGGCGCTTCGTTTCCTACGAGCCTGGAGACTATGTATGGATTTGGACACCCGTTCGCCATCGCGGACTGTCTGAAAAATTACTGCGCCGGTACTTCGGACCATACCGTGTCCTCCGCCGCATCAGTGACGTTACTTACGAAGTAGAATCTGCCACCCGAGACCCCTCAAGCCGCAGACGACGCAAGCTCACTGACGTTGTACACGTCGTCCGAATGAAACCCTACCACGGCCGCCCTGCCGACCGATCTGGAGACTGATAGTGCCCCGTTTTGTGTTGTGCTCCTCCTGTACCAACCTAGCCCACTATCTGTCAGCCCGTAGCTCACCAGTATGCTCCTAGTCGGCCACATCGAGGCGATGCTGCAAACAAGGGCGATGCTGCAAAGGCGATGCTGCAAACAATATGACCTAAGGATGACGCCACAAAGTTAGAGCCGCAGAAGCACAAATCGGAAAAGGATACAACAGCTGTGCTGGCCAAACACATTAATGAGAAAGCATAATCATAGAGGCTTTTTTTCTGTTAGGGAACGGCAAACATTACGAAATCCTTTTAGCCCACCTTACCACCTCTCTAGAGCAAACCTACTTCCAATTAAGCTGACTTGAGAAATAATGGTCCCCTATAACCCAACATTCCTTTACTTAGTCCGCGTAAGTGCACGTCGTCACGTACAGTCTTTGTCAAAAGTTTAGAGCCCAGGTGGTTTACTTCTTAGCCTTGCAGTAGGACTCCTGAAGCATTCTGGGAAGTCCTACCCATTGAAGGAGGCAGAACCAGAAATCTTCTTACCCAGACGGAATTTGGAGCCCTGGAGATGCATCACGAACCACACAGTGAGGCTCAGAAGCAAACCCCCTGGGCTCCAAACTTTGACAAAGGCTGTACGTAGTTAATGCCCTTTGCGGCTGTGTAAACGTCTAAAGGAATGTATGTTGAAAGTAATAGTCTGAGTCTGATAATCTAGCATACCTGTTTGTCCAAGCAGCACTTCTTCGACGGGTAGAAAGTAATTTTGTGATTATGCGCGCATCCAGCCGCCTCAACACCTCCCGCCCCCCCCCCCCTCCCAACACACACACAATGCTTTTAGCGTGCTTTTGCAGGCCTTGCTGGTCCCCGATAGAAGATGTTACTTCTCGCCCCTCCGGAAAAAATCTCTGGGGACGTGCCTGGTTCACATACTGGCACATGTGCAGGCATGCCCTGCACTACGCCACTCTATTCGAATAAGCTTTCAGCAACCGGTGGCGGTCGTCATAACCAACGACATCGTGTGAAGGCTATTTCTGGTGCGAGCTAAAACGCTCGTGGTTTCTACCGCCGCGGAGGAAAGACACGTTCCGCGCCGAGACGTTACTTCCTAGTGCGAAATTTGAGCGGAACTTATCAGCTGTTTCAGCTTTTCGATATATTGAGCAAAAAATTCGATGAGGCGTGCATATAAAATTGCATACAACTTATTTTTCACACATTTTCATTCTTCAAGAAACACTCGACTAACAGTTATTGATTGTCATAAAGGAAGGTTTGTGGACGGCGAAGTAGATGGATATATGCTCGACTTGCTGACCAATGCGTGGTTCTCAAAGACGAGGTCTGCGCAAGTATTTCTCGAGGTTGTCAAAGCTGTGGGAGCCGTTACGAGAGACAGGAACGGGTTGTTCTCCAGCATAAGTGGTAAGAAATTCCCGCTTGTCTCTATATATACATAAAAGTCCCCACTCACACTGCCACCCTCGCAGGTGGCCGCGTTTCTCTCCCAACGTTATCAATGCAAAAGCATGCATCGTACATCTGTCACTATCGCCACGATGCTTAAAGCAAGATTGTGGTGTCCACTGTTCCATGAGGGCACTTATGCACCTTCGCTCTGCTTCAGGTGTCCACCGAGATGTGTGAGAGACTGCGCATTTCCTTTCCTCAAAAAGAAATTTTACTCTCTGCTTTCCAAGTCCGCGCTCCAATGGTTTCGCAGTTGATGGAGACAGATACTGCGCATTTCTTTTCCCCAAAAATATACCGAAGATAGTTTGGAAATTCTAAAGTGTGCTGGGCGAAAGCATTGTGGTCAACCCGAACCGCTTCCCGAACCGCTTGGCGCGGAATCATTGGGCCGCTTCGGAGCCATGCGTCTCACTCATTCTACTGTAACGAGTCGTCTACCGAAGTAGCGGCGGTATAGCTGCCGCCGGCGACGCGCACGTGCTGGTTCTACCGCTACTCTGTGACGTTACGGTTGCGATACGCAGCTGCGCCCCCAACTGGTGCGCCAGTTTTTAAGGAGGGGAGGAGGTTGCGCTTTTACTTTCTCCTTTCCAAGCTCCCCCTCCATTGCTTTCGCAACTTCAAGATTGTCCACTGCTGGTCACAACGGACAACGGCGACGGCAACGGCGACGGAACGCAGCGAAACGCAGAAACAGGAACTTAAGAGCGGCCCTCTAAAAAATTGTCCGGAGTCGGCGTCGGCGACTTGGTGACCCTGGCATCCGGAGCGGCCGGTTGCTCCGGGCGCTGCGCCAAGCTAGGTGGGCCACCGAGGTTGCGTCACCTTGTGGCGTGATCACATCCTGCACACGTGATTGTGAGCAAACTGACTACCACGGCAGGAGGCAATTAAATGAATTAATCGTCGCGAGAGGTTGGGCGGGAAGAAAAGTCCGGGTGGCAAAAGACCAACGCGAGTTCGACTGGTTGCTTGTCGAAAAAAACAGCTCAAAAAAGGCGACAACGAAAGAAAGGGGACTACCGTGCGCGTCCCCTTTTTTCCGTGGTCATCTTTTTGGCGCTGTTTTTTCCAACATGATATCGCACAACCCCTCTGGTGGCATGGCTTGCTATCAATGGGCAGTGGCGTATCCCTTAACCGCTGCACCACTGCACCAAGAGTTATTATTTATTATTTATTTTATTTACAAAATACTGCAGCCCGAGGGCCAAGCAGAGTGGGCAATTTAACAACAGCCAAAGATCACACCAAACTTCAAAGAAGAAAGAAAGAAAACAGACAAACACTACAAAACACCTGAGTGATCAACATAAATGCAGTCAAAAGTAAAAGGTTGCTGTATGAACAACATTGTCAAAAAGAAAAAAAAAACAGGAAGAAATATTATAAAACACCAGACGTAGGATTACAAACAGAACTCAGATGATAGGGGACAAGCGTTCTTCAAAATCATGAACATTATGCGCGGAAAAGACGAGAGCTGCAAGCTGTTCCACTGAGCGATAGTGCGAACAAAAAAAGATATTATTTACAATCTTTTGCATGAGAACCCCCAGCGGCTATAAATGTAAAGTAGAGAATGACCGATTCCGCATATAGGAATGAACAGATTAATGCTACCGTTTCATAGTCTTACCCTGGAGCACGAGGGTCTCCTAGAATTTTTAAAATTTTTACTGTGCAAACACTACTCTCGACGTAGCCAATCCGATGCAGTATCTTGTCTCGTGTGATCAGAGTAACTCGAGAAAGATGCTGTTAGTTCAAAAAGGCGTGAGCCCACCGTGCAGTTAACTTAACGGGCTTCCTCCAAATCGCCTGCACATTTCGTATGCTCGGAAAAAGGCGGTTACATGATGAGGCTGTGTGGGGTTGCTTTCGGAGGAATTCTTGCTTAGAAGAAAAAATGTAAGTGGTGGTTCAAAAACCACTGGCAAGGACATAGATATACCGTGACATTTTGTGTCAGTAGTAATGCCATAAGCGGGACTATGTTTGACGCATTATTCCATATTTTACTACTGAAAATTTCTCAAAGGAATCATCAGGGCTCCTTTCCGGACCCGGCCCTCCTCGAGAACATGAAGCCTTCAGCAGGAACATCAGCATACTGCATAAAAAAACACTACCGTTAGACATACGATGTAGATACGACATCGGCCCTCACTGTAAAACCGTTCAAGCGTCAGTTGCAGTGGAGCGGTTGATATGTGGAAAACTGCTTGATGTCTATGCTTAAAATACAGCGAGAGGCGATCGCAGCTCTTCGTAGAGATTCCCTATCGAAATGATGCAAGCCTTTTCTTCTGAGGCTCCATCCACCCTGTTGCAATCCTGCAAAAAACTATCGCTAGGAACCACCTCAGCTACGTCGACGTGCGTAAACTGCGACGCATCAGATGTGATGGGCGATGACATTGTGATGATCATTTTATGATGTGAGGGCGGCTGTAACTGAAGAGCTGCTAGAAGAAGGCTGACGGTCAACCGGTGCCTCCAAGATATGTTAGGTAGGTGAATTTGCGTTTTTCGTTATCGCCCTTTTTCGCTAGTTATGCAGTAGCAACAAGCCCGATGTCTCGCAGTTGTGTAAAACCTGCAAAGAAAACGCATAACGTATGCAGATCCTATAAAATATGTTGGGTTAGAGAGTGCAGTAAGAAAAAAAAAGACTGAAATGGTGTGCAGGAATTTACACCGGTTAATCATTGTTAAAAGCTTTTGCGAGATCGCTCAGCGGGATTTTACTTCGCTCGAGAGAGCGAAGTTGCAATGCATTTATGTGGAGGCTACATAGTGACACGTATCATCGTAGCGTCCGTTCGTTCGCGCTCAAGGACTCAGGAGCGAGGCGTTATGATTTTTGTTCGTGAGGCGAGAAGCGACCGGTCTAATCTCGATTGATCGCAGCGATCAAGAACTGCGCCTACGTTTTTCCAAGTTACTGACATACATTAGAACCTGTTATCTTGAAGTTTCTTTGCCGGCTTTATATTCAGCGATGCAGCATGCGGCGGGCATTCGTAGTTCGACGACTGACGTGCACTTTGTTGCTTTATTTCTTTTTCGGGCGCAAGTCAGCCCAAATAAAGAGTTTCCTTTGCAAGTCCTCTTGTTGTCTTCCTGACCGGTGGACTGCCGTCCCTCCAACATATCAATCGGAACGGGTTCCCGCGAACATTTCTATTGGAAGCCATAGAAGAGCATGTAGGCAGAACTACTCCGAATCTTTGAGCCGTAGTTTGCAAAGAATATGACTTTACATGGGTAGTCCGGTTCTCTCTTTGAAGTTTAAAAACACACTAGAGATCTGTCTACTTTGCTGAAAAGCCCTGACCTCCTTCCTTTTTCCTCCATTCCATGTCTCGGCAACTTAAATTTCATATCCCACAGGAAGCATTACGGTGCTCTTGGCTTTGACCATATACCATGTGCCGGTGTTTCAGTGAGTATGCTTCAAAATTCTTCAGCCATAGGCTTTTTTGGGGAAAAAATAAGGGTTTTGCTGCATAGTGTTACCAGTGTTCGCTGAGACCAGAATGCCTTTCTTCAAACACACACACACGCGTGTGTGTGTGTTCCGGAAACACACACACACGCGCGCACACACACACACACACACACACACGCACGCACGCACACACACACACACACACACACGCACGCACACGCACACGCACACGCACACGCACACGCACACGCACACGCAATCGCACACGCACACGCACACACACACACACACACACACACACACACACACACACACACACAAAGGGGTTCGTAAAGGGGTATAATGAAGTTGCAGTATGCAGGCTTGTTAAAGCCCGCCGCTTCACGAATATTGACCAGCAAGAATTTTTACTTCGGTTTATAGAAGCTGAGTTTTCTGTAGTCAAAATTTTTAGTGAAAACCTAGTCACTTTTTGCACGTAGGCAGGTGGGCGCACCTACGCCACGCCAACCTTCCTGAGCGAAGCTTCCTGACCCGCCGGATTTACGCTGTTTATTGGTCGCAGCCGTGGTAGCTGGTTAACGTCTGGAAGAATCTCACCAATAACCACCTCTCAAGTTGAATACGCAGGTTCGAGCGACGGAGGAGAAAGCGGGCATGAAAAAGTCGCCGGGAAGAGCTCGGAAACTCGATAACTTGTAGAATTGTATTATTAAGGCGAAGGCATTTCTAGGCTATGTCGGCGTGGGCGTTTCACAAAAACGTGATCGCACACTGTGCCTGCAAAACGTGTCCCCAGCAGTTGTGATGATCGCAAAAAAATATGTCCATAGGATGATTAGTTAATTAATTAGAGATAAAAATGTCGAAAAAGCGCCGAAATAAGGAGAACATCGATATGGCGTGTGGACGGGAAAACCGGCCTGGACAGCCAAAACAGTGGAAAAAGAGGCAATAGAACGAAAAAAAAATTCAAATGATTTGAAATGTATTTCATCAGGGATAGTTAATCGAATAAAAAAGTTTCATTGACATAGATTATTCAGTTAATTATCAGAAAACCCATGGATTTTTAAATAAGCTGGACGGGAATATAGAAAGTGAACGGAAAAGCAACCACGGTGTCAAAATTTGAAAAATCGAAACCTTTGATTAAGATAAGATGGTGTAACCAGAGTAACTGAATCGATCCTTAAATAAAGCTTAAGATAACTACGCTAATAAAATAGTTAAATTAATTATCAAACGATAAGAAGAATATAGAGAGAGGCAAAAAGAGGCGGCGAGGGCCGAGGAGGCTTCAATGCTTTCTCATTTTCACATTGCGGGCTGCCACAGTTGTCTGTAATTTTTGGGTGTTGGCGGGGGGCTCAGGATTTTATGAGAGTACAATGCACTGATTGTGCTACTTGATGTGCTCTCCTTGGAAGGTGTTTGAGAGCTGTTGTAAGGACCACTTCCCCAATTTAAGAACCAAAAAAAATTCGATTGAAAGTAACTTCGTTTCACGTGTGCAAGCTTTTCCTCGCGTGGCACGATCTTCGGGGAGCTACCGTATCCGCGACAGCTGCCCGTGGCACGCTGTACAACCATGCTGAAGACGCATCGCTCTGTTCGAAATGGAACTGCAAGCACTGGATGGTTTCGCTATCATGTCATTAGACTGAAATGCCAAAGACATGGCATGCGTTGGCACAAAAAAGGATAAAAACGTTAAAACCATCAAAGCGCAAAAGCAAGACACATGTGGGAACAAGCGAGCCCTACGCTTCCCTTCAGCCAGGCGCCGCCTGTCGGCGCTGCTGGTGATGCGACATGGCCGCGCAGTGGAGGCAAGGTGTAGCTAAATGTGGCGTTTATCGCATTGAAGATTCAGGGGAAGGTGTTTCCAAACTAGCGTCGCCGACTTGTAAGCCTAATCCTAATTGTACCGGTTTACTAAGTCAGAATACCCTCGGAATAAAATGAAGGTTAGACTAATTTGAGCAATGCCCATGGGAGCGAAGTTGGAGCTCGAATGCAGGCTAGGACAGAACTGCCGAGCGCGAACAAGCATGGAAATCTCGCGCGAAGCACTATTCGAAAAGAATGCGGTTAATTGGGCACAGTTAAAACATTTTGTTAGGGCTGTCCACTTTAACACGAATATTTGCAAAAATATGAAAAACCTACATTCTTTATTACGGCACAGAACAAGAAGACGGCACAGAACAAGAAGGGGACACAACAGCGCCGAAATAGGGGGGACGTCGATATAGTCAGGTGTGTTCATGAAACACCTAAGGTATGTACAGGAGAGCTGTCATGCTAAGCCAGCAAACTCGACGCGCTCGGACAGTCAGTGGCTTCAATTTCATCCTCGCCAGCTCAACCTTTTGCTCCGTCCGCAGTAAAATAGCTTTCTGTCATTTTTTCACACAAAGACAGTTCGTGTAAAATTGCCAGTGCGCTAAAGACGAGTCTGGGCACAGCGATAAACTTAAAATCAAGTGATACCGATTTGAACCAAACTCCCGTCACATCACAAGCGGCAGCATATACCCTGGTTGCCAGCTGATGCAGGCGAAACGAATGGCTCCAGTCCGGCAGTCGGGCGGCTTTGGTGGTGTGCAAACATGCACAAGTTCACTGCGACGTCCGCCGGCGAAAAATGGTCAGGTTGGTTTTCTCCCAAAGCCCCTTGAGGGACGTGGACCGCCTACGTGACCCATCGTCCGGCAGATGTTCGCCAGCACCTTCGGGCGAAGCTTCGGCCACAGCCCCGCGTGCAGAACGCTGAAAATTGCGGGAGCCCTGCCGCGGAGACGTGTCCGCCGCCAGAGCGTTAATCCGGCTGTTGCGGGGCTGCTTGTAGTCAGACCGCTTCTTCTGTTGGTGTTGCTGTCGGCGGGACCTTCGCGATGGGCACGGAGGATCGCCAGTGGCCGGGCCCTTATTCTTATGCGTCGCAGACCTGTTGGTGTTGTTGCAGGCTGTTGCCGCCCTAGGGGCAGCGGTCGCTGCTGCGGCGGGAGGGGTTACCGGTTGAGGACCCGGCCTGGTGTCAGAGAAGTGCCTCCGGACCTGCGTTTGTCCGCCTCCTGCATTCTGCTTGTTGTTGCACGCTTATCGCCATTATAATGCGGTGACCAGCAGTTGAGTCGCAGCTCGCGTTATATTATTAAAAATCAAGGCGGCTGTAAACACAACCGCGTTTCTTGATATTCATCGTCCTCTCTCCACTCAAGAAGCAGCTGGTGCCACGCGCTCCTTCCATTGGCCACAGCTGGCGAGGCGCTCCACCGATATTTCCCGAGCTTACCCAAGTTAATTTGATCGCACAACACAAGATTCTTGCTCGATTTGGGTACGTCTGAAGGAGTGCTTTCGAGCTAAAATTTTGAAAAATTGGAGGAAACACCTCAGATACGCCTTAATGACATAAATGCGGAATTGCTTATGGGGAACTGCATTCTCTACTTTACACTCAAAGATCACTGCGAATCCCCAAATCACTCTTGGCGCAGTAGTGCAGTGATTAAGCGATGCTTCAATGCCCTGCGATGGCAGGTGTTGCCACTGGTGGGGCCTGTTCGACCCAGGCTGCTCGTCCAGAGCAACTTCTCGCGGCCAATCATTAATTTAACTGTCGCCTGGTACGGTGTACAGTGCGCTCACAATCCGGTGTGCAGATTGTGATGGCGCTACGAAATCACGTTACCAAGGTAGCCAACGTAGGTTTTCTGATATGCTTGTGATATGATCTGATATATGATATATTCGGATATGATCTGATATATGATATGCTTTCTCTTAATCTATGAACGCTATATATGGGGGCTGGTTGCGTTCAGTGTATTTCTGTATCACCTGATTGGCAGCCTGCATATCGGCTATACTCGAGTATCTTTAACGAAAGCCTCCCTGATGAATGGGTTGATTGAAGTCTAAGATTCTGTTGACTCTATTAGCGATTCCCTTTGTAAACACTGATCCCCCACCAGATACTTTCCCACATTGCCGGGGTCCTAAGTCATTTTTACTTCCTCTTTCATTGCTTTCGGGACGCCCGATTGCTGTGCGCCTGCACCTCATTTATTCACGTTCTGGTCTCTTTGGCTATTGTGTACATTTGTTCAGGTTTATGGGGGTTTAACGGCCCAAAGCGACTAATGCTATCAGGGGCGCTGTAGTGAAGAGGTCCGGAAACTTCGACCACCTGGGGTGTATAGATCTCTTTGGCTACTTTATCTATCTTATCAGTATTGCTAATGATATTACACTCTTTATCTGTTATCGCATACATCTGGCTTTTGCATATGCCAATTTTTCTCTTAACAGCTTCTGCGTTCTTTGGAGTATTCTTCATTCTCTCGTTATAAAACTTCGTTATGTCGGCCACACAGCAAATATTTATTAACTTGAGACCTCTGCTGGTTCTATTCTCTCTGTAGGATTAGACGCTTTCATGATATGGCGTTACCTAATGAGATATTTGTCTAAGAGACCTTGCCGGTATCCCTTGAACCATCCTACCATCTATTTCCACTGCGAACTCTAACGGCAGGTGTGAATTCTCATTCGCTGTTTAAATATTACGGTATTCTCCTCAGTTAAAGGCGAATATCTGTTCTCCTCATCTTTAACGCCGGCCGCTAACTCTTGTGTGGTCGCTACAACGCACCTTTCGGATGACCTTCACATTATGCACGATGCCAGAGTTAGCGCATAGTATAAGGCTATTTCATTTTTATTCTCACCTTTGGGGCTCTTCCACGTCCACTTCCTGTTGTCTCGCGTGCAGAAGGTATTCATAATCCGTAAATTATTTCCCTATGCGGACTCTACTGACAGCTCCCCACTAATATTCCTAGAGCCTATGCCATAGTCGCGAACCGTCTGGTCTTTGGTCTGCTTCTTGCCTACCATCACATTGAAGTCCCATATTAATACCGTATGCTGTGATTTTACTTTGTTCATTGGCGATACCACGTCTTCATAGAAGCTTTCAGCAACCTGGACATCATGGCTGCACGTGCAGTCGCGAGCAAAAAATATTAGCACAGATGACTGGCGATCACAATTGGGATATCACACCACGCGGTGCTGCGGTCCGCAGACCTGCCTATCGGGCCATTTCCATGTTTGCTGCCGGGGCAGGGGGGGGGGGGGGGGGGACGGCAGGAAGTGAGCTTTATCCAGCGTGCCACCGCCCGAGCGTTGAAGTGCCCAGCTTACGTGACTGTGCATGCGGCATTTATTTTGGCTGGGTTATCACGGGCAAAGATGGCTTCTTTTTATTACTGTATTTTTTATGTCTGCGATGGTCTGTCAAAAGCAACTCGCGGGAACAATTGATGATAGCGCTGATTTAGCCAGTAATTCTGGTGGTCCTTGGCAGTCCACTGAGCCCCCCCTAATACAGTAGAATTGGAATGGCCCGGCACTCTCGTTATCAGCCTCTTCGCCACCCGCAGAACCCCGCGTTGTCATTCCGATGCTCTGGTGTTCCGTCATGTGTGCTAGTCTTTTTTAGCCGCGTCTGTACGCGCGTAGGCCTGCGCCATCGTCAGCTTTCACCTCTTATTAAGCCAAATTTCGATAGCTGCCACCCTCTTCTATTACGAAAGAACTAATTTTTGTTTCCAGTTATGTATTGATTGATAATGAATCCCACACCTAGTTCTAGTTTCTCCACTCATCCATGAATGCAGACTGGGTGCCCACCCCTTAGTACCCTGTACGCGTGAACCGTTGTAACCTCACTAAGCCTTGTGACACCTCATTTAATACCCGCTAGTTCCTCGAACAGCACTGCTAGGCTAGCCTCCCTGGATAACGTTCTCGCATTTAACGTTGCGAGTTTCAGTTTCCAACGACGCCCTGCCTGGAGCCCGAGATTCTTACGAGTTTCCCCTCCGCTGCATCACGGCTCTGACCGCCGCCTTGGTCAGTTCCTGCGCAGCCGCTAGGGACTGATCGCCGAGCGTGAATTGGTTTGTTAACAGAAGGTTGAGTCCGAGTACTACGCCAGCATGGCGTGGCCAAACCCTGCGCTGGTGAGTTAGGGCGTTGTCAACTCTGGGCACCGAGCAGAGGTCGCACCCCTGGCCTGGCTATGCCGTTCTATCGGCACGGAGAGAATTTTTTTTTGAAATCTGCTAGAAATTTGGCTGAACCGGGATTCGAACCTCGGTCATGTTGCACTCGAGGCGGATTCTCTACCTGTCCGCAATTGCTGCAGCCGCAAGATAATGTGAGGATAAGATAGAAGGAGGCCACCGCCTTCGCCACTACCGTGTAGCAGGATGTCACAGACTGCCGCGCTGTTTTTCTTTGGCATCGACCATACGCAAATGTAGGGAAGAAAGTAAACTATTTTGGAGGTAAAGCGGCTTTCATGTCGCTAGCGAAATCATCGAAAAGTTGAAATAGGTAAGAAAGTCCATGCTGATATTCTCCGGTCTCATATCTTGTAAATAAACCCACAAACTAAATGTCCCTCTAGGTGTTTCCTAACTGGCAGCACACTCCTCGTTGGCACGTTTGAGGCAGATAAATCAGCGGCAAGGATTTTCGTCTCACTGCCTGACGGCGAGAGCCGCCATTGCTATACCCTTTCATAGTTCTTGAAACTACGCTAGGAGCTGTATGCAGCCACCTGTTAGATTCGGACGCAGTGTGGATGCGCGTGTTCAACGATACTCACAAAATCGCACCGAACAGGCCACAGCAGCAGCAGCCCCGCAAAGGCCCGTCCTAAGAGAACCGCCGTCGAATGCGCTCTCCAGACCGGTGCACCTCCAGTAGTGTCGTGGTGGTGGAGGTCGGCCACGCCAACGCCATCCTGAGCATGGCCGCCAACATCCACACGATGATTTGAACAGCCCCAAACAATGGTTTACGCCAGAAAAAGGTTGCGGGCCATAACTTGCTTATGGACTGCAATAAAAAGGTTGAGGCGATTTATACAGCTACCTCTGCAAATAATACTTTAACGGGTAACTTAAGGTAGGCGAAAAGCACCCACGTCCAATTGCACAATTCGTAGTTTATAGACGGCAAACCAGCGTCGGTACAGTTTTGTGATTTATGAGACAGGTACTTCTCAATAAGGTGGCATTCTTCAGAAGAAGATGCAATCTAATGGTTCATATAATAATTTCGTACGCGCCCCTTTTATCCAGATAGCGTTAACGCGCCTGTGTCGCATATACGGCGGCTCGTCGTTGCTGTCCGTTGTTCGCGTCGGCGTCTCCAGTCGATGTCACTGATCACGATCGAAAAATCCGCCAAAAATCCCCAGAGAGGCAACCTAGGTGGGAGGTGGTTAAGCTAGGTCACGCGGTCGTGTTGTGTTATCACAAGTTGGCCGCCGGATTTCGAACAAACTGGTCGCGAGAGGTTGCTCGGAAAGAGCACTCGGTGTTGAACAATCTCCTGGAGCGGCAGCATGTTCCATCGAAGTGCAGTGGCGCGTCGCTTGACCGCTCGGCCACTGTGCCAGAAGTGGAATGAGGACTTCCGCGGATCTCTGAATGTTAAGTAGAGAATCTCTAATTCCGCATATATACTCTGAAGGCGGAGCTTAAGTGTCCCCTCTAATTTTAGTGCAGTAGAACTATTCGGTGCGTTTCCAATTTCGGGCATGCTTACGTACAGTACGTACCTACTTATGTCCCTGAAGCCTGCTGTTTGGCAGGCAGGCGGTTTGCAATATGCCAGGTATGTACACCTATCAGGCGTTCACCTCAGTGAAGGCCTGTGTGTATGGTTACAAAGTAGACACCTCCGAAATAAAGGCCCTCAAGTCAAATGCCTTTAACTGGGAAGGAGCTTAAGTACTTCAAGAAACTAACGCTATACTGCAAGATATTCCGCGCATAGCGATGCTAAATGGTCTGCGTTTTTTGTTGTGTGAAACTCTCGCTTCAAGAAAAAAGTGCAAATTAACCTTTTAGAGTGCTACCTTAGCAAGCTTGCTGGTCATTCTCAGATATGCAGTGCGTATTCTGGTTAAGACGAAGTATGATGTCAGCCAAGGAGTCTATTGGCAGGAACTTAGGAAAGATATTTTCGAAAACGCCTTACCGTGGCGGTGACTGGGAGGTTGGTAAACGGCTCTGCCGGGATGGGTCCAGTTGCGGGGGGATATTTCTCATGGGGTCCACGGTCCTTTTCCTGGAGCGGGGTGTTGCCGCCCATCGCCAGCGCCGAGTGCTCCGTGTCTGGGGTGGCTGAACCGGCAGAGGACAGGTGTTGGGCGAGCTCGGAGACCTGCGACCGCCAAGATGTTGACGTTGCGTTGGTCGTGCTGGCACAGCCGCTGCGATCGCAGAGGCTGCCTCCTTGTTCACCAACCGCCTGGCAACCACGTTGTGCTCAGGAACCTCTTCAGCCGCGCGAAGTCTACGAGCCATGCGCTGATCTAACGGCGTTAGGCAGACGCATACAACGTGGCCGCGTCTCATCGACGAAAGAGTCTCTGACCACAGTCGGACAGCTGGAAGAGAAGATAATGATGATGATGTCCTCATGCTTAGTGTGTGCAACGAACGACACGAGACAATATTCTTTGCCCTCTGCGGCGTCGTCTTTATGGCGCGTGTGCAAGAGTCAATGGTGCCACGACTAGGTAAATGCAACAAATTTTAAAAGCCTGCGCCTAAGGAAGAAAAAAAAGGAGGGAAAAGAAAAAGATTTAAGGTGTGTCGGAAAAATCTGAAGTAAGATCCGTGTCCAATCGGAATACGTCCCTAATTTCATGACTGATTAAAACACGACTTTTATTTAAAGCCAGCATGTGCACATTACTCGAGGCATCCGACCGCGGTCGTGTCGCCCGACCATTGTCACGATGACCGAGCTGATTGCCGACATTTTGCACATTGAGCTCAAGAAATTTCACCTTCTAATGGGCATCGGAAATGCAATTATGTTGTAAAGAACATTATTAACGTGTGTGCAATCTCCTTCTCATCAGTGTAAAGAAAATATCAGGAGCAAATTTGGTACGCCATCATATTGCAACATGAGAGCTAGTTCTCTCACAGACGGTAGAAAAAACTACAGAGAATGCTTGCTACATTCAAATCGGAGCGAACGCACGGATTTGTGGTACGCAGAAGACGGCGGCGAGCAGGCAGTGCCGCGGGACGGAGCAGATGGAGGTTGATGAAGACAACGCTCTCCATTGCACAGCGCGAGAGCGTGGTGCAGTTTAACATGAGGCGCGTTGGCTGCGGCGGTAGCCTAGTCTCACACACAGGTGCTCTAGGCCGAGTCCCCCTGCAAAAAACAAGCCTGAAAATGCTCTCACGCCGCATGGGCTCAGATTTAGAAGACGAAATAAGCGTCGCAAATACACGATGGAAGCGCTGTATGTAATGCCTGGCGCAGTGAGGGACCTGGAGTACGTAATAAATTGTTGTTGCCAGAAAGGTGTTGCAAGCCTGGGCTCGACAAAACATTGAAAGCCGATGCGGGACAAAACTCTGAGCATAACACTCAACGGCCGGAACCCGCTCTCTCCAGTAATGCGCACTTAATTTGAAGGTTTGTGAGACAGTTCATTGCCCGCTTTTTTCTTTTTTCGGGATTGTTTCCATCCGACTAATATAGCATTCTTGCAGGTTAACTTCATAACTATACTTCCGAGCTTAGTAGCTTCTTCCAATTTTACTCAACGCCGTTGTTTACTAGGCTTTATGCATGAAGTTTACGCCTCCGTGCGGTTTTTGACAGTTGGGTTTTCAAATGAGTACTTATATTCTGTTTCGCGGAAAAATTTGTGCACGGTTTTGATAACTACGCTCTTCCCGCCCCCACTGTATCGTTCTGTCTGCTTCGGGCTCACGGGTCATGACGTTTTAAAGGAGGCGGGTAAAATGGCAATTTCTCCTTGCACCAAAACATTTTTCTATAAATTACACACCGAATCTCTCCCTATCAACACGTGCCTCGACAGGAAAAACATTTTTGTGTCTGCTGTAAACTGCCGCTAGTGCATTGTGTCTGAAACAATGGAACGTTGTTTTATAGACTGCAAAGACGCGATTTTCTCGAGGGATGTGCTGCAGAAGACGCTACAGAAAGATTTTCTGCTGAATTCCTACAGTGTGCGACACCTTGTTGTTATCCAGCTTGACTCGAAATCCTATGATATTGTCACGTTGTAGTGACGGCAGTCCAGCGGTCAGGAAGACACCAACCAGTCTTGGAAACGAAGCTCTTTATTTGGGCTGACTTGCGCCCGCAAAAGAACTGACTCACTCGGCGGCGGCGTAAGCAACAAGCGTGCTCGTCGGTCGTCGAACTACGAATGCCCGCTGCTAGCGGCATCGTTCAATTTAAAGCCGGCAAGGAAACTTCGAGATAACAGGTCGAGATCATCTAGAGTAATCTAGAAACAAGTAGATGCAGCTCTTCATGGCTGTGAACAATGGAGATTAGTCCGGTCGCTTCTCGCGTCACGAACAAAAGTGATAACAACCCTTTCCTGCAGCCTTGAGCGTGAACGAACAAACACTACAAATGATACGTGGCATTACCCCCCTTCCAAAGAAGCGTCGCCTCGACGCTTAAAAAATGAAAAATACGGACAATGTAAACATCGAGTCCATTAGCGTTCATAGTAAGGTTTAAGGCGTACGACATGTACGACTTCCGGGCGTCTGCGTCGTCGTTGAGATGCTGTAGTGCCGTCGGGGATGACTTCATAGTCGAGGTCACCGATGCGACGGAGAATCCTGTACGGGCCAAAGTAGCGTCGAAGCAACTTTTCACTCAATCCACGGCGGCGAATTGGCGTCCATATCCAAACACGATCACCTGGCTTGTAATTCGTGTCTCGTCGGCGCAGATTGTAGCGTCGGGCGTCGGCGTGCTGCTGGTCTTTAATGCGAAGCCGCGCAAGTCTTCGGGCTTCCTCGGCGCGATCAAGGTAGGCGGCGACGTCGAGGTTATCTTCGTCGGACACGTGCGGGAGCATTGCGTCGAGTGTTGTCGTGGGCTTCCTGCCGTATACCAGCTGGAATGGGGTAAACCTGGTTGTCTCCTGGACGGCAGTATTATAAGCGAAGATCACGTAGGGCAGAATGGAGTCCCACGTCTTGTGTTCGGCGATGTACGTGGAGAGCATGTCTGCGATGGTCTTGTTCAGACACTCTGTGAGTCCGTTGGTTTGTGGATGATAGGCAGTGGTCCTCCGATGGCTTGTCTGGCTGTGGTTTAAAATGGCTTGCGTCAGCTCCGCTGTAAACGCCGTTCCTCTGTCTGTGATGAGCACTTCCGGGGCGCCGTGTCGCAGGAGAATTTGTTCGACAACAAATTTTGCGACTTCTGTTGCGGTACCACTAGGCAACGCTTTTGCTTCGGCGTAGCGGGTCATGTAGTCGGTGGCCACGATGATCCACTTGTTTCCTGATGAAGAGGTCGGAAAGGGGCCGAGGAGGTCCATCCCTATTTGCTGAAAGGGCTTAGTTGGCGGTGGTATGGGGTTCAGGAGTCCGGCTGGTCTAGTCGGAGGCGTTTTGCGTCGCTGACACTCACGGCACGTTTTCACGTAATGGGAAACGTCGGTAGCTAGCCGTGGCCAATAGTACTTCTCCTGGATGCGGTGCAACGTGCGAGCAATCCCGAGATGTCCTGCAGTCGGCTCATCATGACATGCCTGCATAATTTCTTGCCTGAGAGTTTTGGGCACGACAAGAAGATGCACTGTCCTGTTCGGCGCGAAGTTCTTCTTCAGGAGGACATTATTGTGAAGGACGAAGGACGACAGTTCCCGCTTGAACCCTCGCGGAGGCGATGCGGTCTTGCCTTTCAGATAATCAACTAGGCTTTGCAAGTCAGGATCCGAGCGCTGTTGCTCCGCGAAACTGCTGGCGCTTACCGGTCCTAAGAAAGCGTCGTCGTCTTCTTCTTCGCTTGCTGCGTCGACGGGGGCTCGCGACAAGCAGTCTGCGTCGGAATGCTTGCGGCCAGATTTGTAGACTACAGTTATGTCGAATTCTTGAAGACGCAGGCTCCAACGGGCAAGGCGGCCGGAGGGATCTTTCAAATTGGCTAGCCAGCACAGAGCATGGTGATCGCTCACAACCTTGAATGGTCGTCCGTACAGGTAGGGGCGAAATTTCGACGTGGCCCAAATAATGGCGAGACATTCTTTCTCGGTCGTCGAATAGTTGGCTTCGGCTTTCGACAGTGAACGGCTAGCGTACGCAATAACTTTTTCCTCTCCACCATTTTCTGAACGAGCACAGCTCCTAAGCCCACACTGCTTGCATCGGTATGGATTTCGGTTTCGGCGTTTTCATCAAAGTGCCCGAGCACAGGAGGGGACTGTAATCGGCGCTTTAGCTCTTTGAAAGCCTCCTCTTGCGGCGTTTCCCATTTAAAAGGCACGTCCGCCTTGGTAAGTTGGGTCAAAGGCTCAGCGATGCGCGAAAAGTTCTTGACGAATCGCCGGTAATAAGCGCACAATCCAAGAAATGTGCGTATAGCTTTCTTGTCATTAGGCTGTGGAAACTATGCGATCGCAGCCGTCTTCTGAGGGTCTGGGCGAACTCCATCCTTGCTTACGACGTGACCAAGGAACAGCAGCTCCTCGTAGGCGAAGTGGCACTTCTCTGGTTTCAGTGTTAGCCCCGAAGACTTGATTGTTTCCAGCACTGTCCGAAGCTTTCTGAGGTGGTCTTCAAAGCTTGTGGAGAAGACAACAACGTAATCTAAGTAGACTAGACAAATTTGCCACTTCAAGCCTGCGAGCACTGTATCCATTACTCGCTGGAACGTCGCTGGGGCAGAGCAGAGGCCGAATGGCATCACCTTGAACTCGAAGAGTCCGTCTGGCGTGATGAACGCAGTCTTCTCGCGATCTCTTTCGTCGACTTCAATTTGCCAGTAGCCGCTCTTCAGGTCCATCGATGAGAAGTACTTAGCGTTGCATAGCCGATCCAGTGTGTCGTCGATGCGGGGGAGGGGGTAGACATCCTTCTTCGTAATGCTGTTCAGGCGGCGGTAATCGACGCAGAAGCGAAGGGTGCCGTCTTTCTTTTTCACTAGGACAACTGGTGCTGCCCAGGGGCTCGTTGATGGCTGGATGACGTCGTCACGTAGCATTTCCTCTACTTGCTTGCGGATAGCTTGGCGTTCTATCGGCGATACGCGGTAGGGGCTCTGCCGCAGTGGTCGGGCGTGTTCGTCTGTGACAATGCGGTGCTTGGCAAGCCGGGTTCTTCGCACATTCGATGCTGATGAGAAGCAATCGCTGTACTTTTGAAGAAGACTGCGTATTTGTTCTTGTCTGCTCCGTGGTAATGCCGGGTTGATATCAAACGTTGGTTGATGGCCTTGGTTAGATGGTTCTACGGGTTGGTCGGGTAGGGCAAATATGTCTCTGATGTCTGCCAGCTCGTCGAGGAAAGCGATCGTCGTACCTTTGTTTAGATGCCGGTATTCTTCGG